>NW_025963779.1:32904328-34104328 GCF_023055435.1 Haliotis rufescens
GAAGTACATTAAATCACGCGAGCAGCCTGATTAAAAATATGAAGAGATTTGGAAAATATCTGTTGACAACGAGTTGGTGGTGCACATGCTTTGCAAATCCTGCAATCGACCGAAATCTGCACGACAGATTTCGAACCGGATTTCGATTTCGTTGCGAGATTTTGACTGGACTATGCATAGACTCGTTAGTCCAGCCAAAATGTAACTCCATAATACCAGCCTAGTTCGGCAAGGGTGAAAAATTGTCTATAGTCAGTTCACTTGCCTCGGGATGTTCCAACGAGAAAGTAACTGATTTGAGATCGGAAAACCACACATTTTTTGCAATTTCTAAGAAAAAAGACAACGAGTAATATAAAGAATAACCTACGGAGAAATACAGAATATCTGTTAATGGTTGAGGTTTCTCGTATAGATCATACGTAAAATGCCTCGTTGCTCGAAGGTTATTCACTAAGAGTCGAAATGCTTTCCGGCTAGAGCTTTCTTCATGTTTGGGAACAATTGGAAATCTGACGGAGCAATTGGTGGGTGCTAAACGAGTCCAAAGACAGGCTTGTGGACTGTAGCAATGGTAATGGCTGATCTGTGCACATGTTCTTTGTCCTTATGGAAGAGCACGCCTTTTCTCAACTTCCCACGTCTCTTACCCTGAATTATATCCGAGCGTTGGGGTAGCCTAGTGGTTAAAGCGTTCGTTCGTCACGCCGAAGACCCGGGTTCGATGGGTACGATGTGTGAAGCCCGTTTCTGGTGTCCCCCGTCGTGATATTGCTGGAATATTGCTTAAAGCGGCGTAAAACCATACTCACTCACTCACTCACTCACTCACTTTGCCTTCTTTAGTGTGGTGATCCTAAATGCCTCCACGGTTTTGATTGTTTTTTAGACGTGGTGAACCCAGGATTCCTCCATAGTCCCAAATCGTTGCACGAACCATTCTGGAAGTTCTCATATGGAAAGAATCCCTCTTAGGTTATTCTAAATACAGTGGCCACAGCATCGTTGCTAATTAGCAGTCATCTGTCAACTGTTACTCCTGATGTTACAGACTTGAGAAATGTCTTATTGCTAAGTATTCTGTCGTTCACAGATATCAGTTGTGTCGCTTCTGTGAGACTATGATAAGTGATGGCGATAATAGTTTCTTAATAATAATATTCTTCTTCTTTTACATATGACCTATCTATACTTTTTATCACAGAGTTGTCTCTACTATCCACGTCGGTTCACATTCATATTGACATTCAAATGTAGATCCCTGATACGTAAATTCTCCCTACCTAACACACAGGGATGGTTCACCACCCCTTGTATTTGCGACTTATAAAGTAGTTTCGCGTTTGCAAAATCTTACAAAATATAACCAAAAGTATCAAAATATATTTAGGGTCACGAAAATTCTTAATCATACATTTAGGTATGATTATATACAAAATCAACTTTAGAAAAAAATATTCTTGAAAACTAGGAGGTCGCTGTTGGAAGCGAAAGAATACACGTTGGTCAAGTAAAAAAATGACGCCTTGCGTAATGAACAGTCTCGATTGACGAATCAAATGAGAAATTTAAGTTTATAATGAAACATTTTCATAAGAATACCAAACGTCAAGAAGTGATATTAACTCCATAAATGACCATCTGTCATTATTTTACCTTGTCAATGTGGAACTCACGTAAAAAGGACGTCAACAGTTTGTCACATTTCAACACTTACGATTAAGGGAAACAATTTAAGGGGATGTAACTCTTGTCTCATAATAGTTCCGTCAAAGTGTTATGGTCACTGCAATGAACATATCACTTTTCTCAACTTCAGAAAACTCTATATAATATAGTATATAATAAATATAGTTTCGTCAAGTCTCTGTATGTGAAACATGTCCCAGAGCTGAGGCGCAAAGACGTCGTCTTCCTGTCGGACTGTTTCCTCCCAACGAGATGAATAAAACTGATCTCGAGTAGGAAACTTTGTTTCATCCCATGCAGCAAAACTCAAATGGTTTTCGTAAAAGTCCGGTAGTTTTCGAGAAAGCGTGTCTACATTGTGAGGAACCTCTTGTTTTGAATGGACAAACTGATTCTGACCATTTTTTCTCAGATTGTTGGCAACTTGGGCATTTGTATTTACACAAACAATGTCAACTTGTGGCAGGTGTGAGGTTGACACGTGTCATAACAAGTTCCAGACACAACAATAAGTTAGATATGATGGCTTCATTCACCTAAGGGTGGTCACAATCATGGATTCTCTCAAACATGAACAACGCGCTGTTATAAAGTTCCTTACATGCTCCGGTTGACAAGTCGAGAATTGCACAGGCCGCCATATGTGAATGCGGATTCGAACAGTTAAATCACCCACCCTACAGTCCAGACTTAGCCCCCAGTGACTATTTCCTACTCCGGCAAATGAAATCTGCCCTACGAGGAAGACGCTTCCAGGATGACGAGGGCATAAAGAGGGGCCACTGAGGCGTGGTAAGAGGGCGAATCTGCGGATTTCTATAAAAGTGGTGTTAAAAGCTTGAAGGACAAATGGAATAAGTGTATTGAGGTGAATGGAGATTATATTGAAAAATAAAATGGCAAAGATATTCTGCGACTTGGTCTTATATTGAAGTTGCAAAACTTATTGAACGCAATCCGTATCTAGAGAGGTGTTCAGAAATTTAAAAGAGTCTAGAAACATTAGATCATCAATGTGAAACATGAGAAAGTGTTCTGTGTTATGGGGAATGCATGAAGTTTTTGATCGCTAGTCAGTTCGGCAGCCTGAAGAATGAGATGGTTATCGTATCCGCTTGCATTGTGACATACCAGGCTACTGTCTTGTTTTCCTGGTAATTCACATCACAATAGGAATGGTGCACCCCTCGAAATACACCTGTAAAATGATGGTGACCGAGATGTCGAGATGTCTCCCAAATTCGATTTCGACCCGCAAAATACAACATGTGAAGCTGCCTGTCGCTTCATAATTTCAGACTCAATCTTAGCGTTAAGCCATCGCAACGCATGTACACTGTTATAGAATTAAACAATCTTCGTGAAACTGGGCCAGTAACCATCTAGGTTACAAATGTGGGTTGGACTTCTTGGTGGTCATCCCTCCACGTACAATCCAATCTCAGCAGCCATTTTAGCAAGCCTATCCCCATTTTAGCAAGCCTATCCCCATTTTAGCAAGCCTATCCCATTTTAGAAAGCCATATCCATGGGACCTATGGATCGACAGCTCCCAGGAAATTAAGTATTTATGTCCTTATTTAAATCAGTACGCAGCGTTCAGAACTTATTATGACAAATATGTTGCTGGTCAGTCTAAACTACAACCGGTACATGCATTAACACGTCGGTTTCCCATCATGAATCACTGCTAAAACCTGCTATGGTGTATTTGGGGGCACGGGTGGCCCAGTCATCCAAGGCGCCGCGATTCGCTGTGCAGAGTTGCGTCCCTTGGGCACACCAGAAACCTATGATTGTGGGTTCGAATCCCGGTTCTCCACGATTATGTTTCTAGGTTTGTCAGCACCATACCCGTGCTCGTGGGTTTCACCGAAGTGGTAAACGTCTGAGACCTGCATCACTTCGGGCTTTCCTCCCACATTAAGCTGACACGTCGCGTTATAACTGGAATACTGTTTAAAGCGGCGTTAAACCCAACTCACTCACTCACTCACTATGGTGTATTTAAGTGGATCTCAACTGCCGGGCCAAAGAATGTCTACACCCGTGTTTGATGGTGGTTAAAAATGAAACAGGTGCTTGGCATATATACCTTGCAATCCAGTTTATAAACTGCCGGGCCAAAGAATGTATACACCCGTGTTTGACGGTGGTTAAAAATGAAACAGGTGCTTGGCATATATACCTTGCAATCCAGTTTATAAGCTGCCGGGCCAAAGAATGTATACACCCGTGTTTGACGGTGGTTAAAAATGAAACAAACAAGAAATTGTTATTCGAGGAGATGTATTCGAGACGGGTATCCAGGGACGTAACTATTTTTTTTTACTTTAAGCACATGAATGCTGCATAGCTTGACATAGGATTTCCCGATCTTTACTTTGTTGCTGAGAAAACGTTAGTACTTGCTAAGACCAGTGTCATGATTTAAATAAGCAAATAATAGATCACACCACGGCAGTGAACAATTACGCTTACAGACACAAATACAAGGAGAACCAAACACAAGCAGGTTCCAGCAATAATGTTTTGCGTACTTTTTTTTATGTTACAGTAGTGAAACTATTGAAAATAAAAGTACATTTCTCCTTGTATATTTCAGTGATTTTTCATTCCTTACAACTGTTGCTTAATTTTTAGAAGTGTACATTAAGTTTGTTTGAACGATCTGGTCGCTCAGTAATGTACGACTAAATATTAAATTCTTTCGATATTTCCTTTATACGAGTAACTCATTTTTAATATTAACATAATCAACAAGGGATATTTTCTGTAAAAAAAATATGTTACGAAGTAATCGCATGTAGAGGCGTCGGACTTCGTTTATATGGCGGTCAATTGATCATTGCACTACCACACGCACCGACCCATTCCATTCGTAACAACTCGTGTCATTCCGGCAAGTCGAATTCAGGTTACCGAAAGGGGCGAGTTTGCACACGACTCTTCCAGCCATTCAATAACACAGGTTTCGACGTAACCAATTCGTGGGCGGTTCTCTTCGCGTAAATTGCCTAGAACGGTTACTTGTGATGACGATTTTTCACCATTTGTGTTATGCCAAACAGACTGAAGAGATTATGAGTGAGGTGAAATGGGGTTTAACGTTGCGTCCAAGATTATTGCACTTTTATAGTAACGTGCATGCACGTGTGTGTGTGTGTGTGTGTGTGTGTGTGTGTGCTTGTACTAGTCCGGACTGATGCCGATTTATAGTGCTAGCCCACTGAGATCCCACTCAGACACAGTATACTGCCTCCGAACCGACCAGTCCTTGTTTTAGCCCCTTAATGCCGAGCGCCAGACAGGGTAACAACGAGTACCATCTTTCAACGTCTTTTGGTATGACGCGGCCAGTGATCGAACCCCGGACCTTCCGCTCTCCGGGCGGACGCTCTACCACTAGACCACGGAGGCGGTTTGAAGAGATTATGACATATAGACATAATATCATTCTTTCAAGATTTCTTAATAGAAGTATGTGCAAATTATATTATTTATTGTCTACTTGAAACTCTGACAACGTGATTTATAGTCAGCCTCAGTGTGTCTTGTTTGGGACCAACATCCTCGTGTAGAGCGTGAGAAAGTCGTTACCTAAGAACCTGTGCTAAATACGTAAACTACAATCCAAAATGAAACCAGAACAATTGGGTATTTTGAGAGTCCATAAATGCATTTCAAATATTTGTTTATAAATCTGTTGAAATTATATTTCAAACTATTAGTAATCTCACATTGGCTTAAAGCTGAATCAATGTAATCTACCTTACAATACGGCATACCGTGGATGTGTGGACTGTTCCGCCAATACCACGAACAATTTGGTATGCGTCATCTTGAAAATTATCAACAATTTTATGTAATTCATAAAACATACACCGTGAGTGGATAAAATCAGATAGTCCGCGAAATAATCTGCGGTTTTGCAATACACTATAGCTAAATACGTATTGAGAGTGAGCTATTTTTCATCGCTATCTTTATAATTTCGGAAGTGCAAATATGAATTTACAAATGTGTGATTATCATAATTTAATTTGGGGTGTGTGTGTGTGCGTGCGTGCGTGCGTGCGTGCGTGCGTGCGTGCGTGTGTGTGTGTGTGTGAGTGTGTGTGTGTGTGCGTGTGTGTGTGTGTGTGTGTTTTGGTCCGCCACTGGTATCATAGTTGCGTTTTGGACCCAAGTTTGCCTTGTTTTGGTGTTTTCATCCTTTAACGTTTTGATAACGTTTTAATAATGTTCGGGTCAAATCCAGTTTTCAAGTGTAAACTTTCTTTTCCCCGGCAGCTAACTAAATGGCAGATCCCCGACGTCAAGCAGGTCACCATGACCTCATACATAAGGACCCGTGCGCCCCATGGCCCATTTAAACTTTGCATGTTATCTAAATTCAAGGTTGAATAAAGAGTGAGGTATGAATACAGCATTCGCGGCTGATGTTCTCTCGAGGTGCAACCAGGCAATAAGTGCGCAGCTGTCTCCAAGATCGATAAAAAGAAACAAGTACCATGGTTCAGTGAGGACAGCTCGACAGGCAATCTACTTCTCTCGTTATGTACGTTGGCTGTGTGTTTTCCTACGAATCAGCAGGTGGTTTATCTGTTACGAAATTGATTGTAGTACATTACCGAAAGCTCCATTATCTTTTTAATTTTGGAGCACCAAAGATTCACGACACAAGATTGCATGGTTGTGATGCTCTGTACCTCGAAAATGCCAAGATATTCGCACAAATACAATGCAAGGTAATAATTCGTATACTCACTCTCTATATCAAACGTATTTGTTCGCGAGTCCTGCGATAGGCAACAGCAAGAAGTCACGGACTTACGTGAGAGAGTGAGTATGGTTTTACACCGCTTTTAGCAATATCTCAACAATATCACGGCGGGGGACACCAGAAATTTGCTTCACACATTGTACTCGTGTCGGGAATCGAACCCGGGTCTTCGGCGCGACGAGAACGCTTTAACCACTAGGCTACCCGACCACCCCTCACGGACTTCATACAGTTTTGCGATGCATGGGTAGTGTGTATTCATCTATGGTGTTTTGTGAAAAATAGTAGTGTCAATCAGGAGTTATCCATCTTCCCGAGGCAAGGGAGTTAACTGACTTTAAAAGTCCACTTTCCATCCGTGGCTCGATCGTTGCGCCACCAGTGGCTATTACCAGTTATGTCCCTTCTAAGCCTCTCCTATGGACCAATCAGATTCCACCTCTCGTATCACTTGCGTTTGCTTCACACAAAATGGTGGCACCAAGTCTGATCGATAATCAAGATCTATATTGTGATAAAACGGGTCTTACATCGCGAAATGCATCAAATCACGTGAGCACCTTGATTAAAAACATGAAAAGATTTGCAAATCCCGCAATCGACCGAAATCTGCTCGACAGTTTACGAACCGGATTTAGATTTCGGTGCGCGATTTTGATTGGACTATGCATAGACTCTTTAGTCCAGCCAAAATGTAACTCCATAAAACCAGCCTAGTTCGGCAAGGGTGGAAACTGGACTTTTATAGTCAGTTAACTCCCTTGCCTCGGGAAACAGAACAGTAAATTTGTTTTTTAAATATCTGACCTTATCATTTTATCCCAAGGATTAGGGGGCACGGTTGGAGGGGCGAACGGCCGTGTGAGGCGCTGCAATTCGTTGTGCAGAGTTGCGTCCCTTTGGCAAGCCAGAACCCTGTGGTCGTTCGCTCCGGTTCGCTTATGATTCTAGGTTTCATAGCACCGAGAGCACCATAGCCGGGTTTCATCAAAGTGGTGAACGTCACCTGTATCACACCGTGCTTTCCTCCCACATCAAGCTGACACGCCGTGATATAGCTGGAATACTTTTCAAAGCGGCGTTACTTCTGAGGATAATAGCATGTGTGTGTGTGTGTGTGTGTGTGTGTGTGTGTGTGTGTGTGTGTGTGTGTATAGAAATTCACACAAAAATGAGACAACACGGATTGTTCTCCTATATGTTTGGGCTTTATCTTCTGGTATAACTATTATTACAGAAAACTATTATTTTGTGAATTTCTTCACATGAAACAACCCGTGTTGTGTAATTATTTTGTGAATTTCTTTACGTTTGTGCTACTGTACTCCAGTGAATCTAAACAGTATAATTTAAACAGTCGCATCGTAACATCATTTTGTAATATATCAAGTCAAAGCCACAGAATAACCAGCTGCGAGTATCCGACTGACTCCAATTGGCGCAAAAGGCAAAACACCGGCGGAAATTGTCACGTCACCTTTTTCAACCATTCTTGGACACAGTGTTCCAGAATGGCGGCGCCTCAACAAAAGGTTGTGTAAGCGTTGTCACGAACCGTGTTCGAAAATATATCTCGAGAGTTCAGTCATGTATAAGCATGTTTACGGTGTCTATGGCATGTTATAGCCATGTATGTGTCAGGATAATAACTAACAGTGATAAAAGTCCTATAAAATTGTTCTCGAATTGTCTATTGCCTCATCCTCAGAAGTGGTTTGATTAGTGTCTTGTTTAACGCCGCACTCAGCAATATTCCAGCTACATTCACGGCGGTCTGTAAATAATCGAGTCTGGACAAAACAATCCAGTGAATGACATCATGAGCATCGATCTATGCAATTGGGATACGATGACATGGATCAACCAAGTCAGCGAGCCTGACCAAGTCACCCGATCTCGATTGTCGCCTTTTACGACAAGCATAGTCGCCTCTTACGACAAGCATAGTCGCCTTTTACGGCAAGCAGAAGTGAGTGAGTTGGGTGTAACGCTGCTTTGAAAAGTATTCCAGTTGTATCACGGCGTGTCAGCTTGATGTGGGAGGTAAGCCCGGAGTGATGCAGGTCTCGGTGCTCTTGGTTCTATGAAACCTAGAAACATACTTGGGCGAACCGGAGCGAACGGCCACTAGTTTCTGGCGCACCAAAGGGACGCAACTCTGCACAACGAATTGCAGCGCCTTAGACGACTGGGCCACCCGTGCACCCGAATCCTTGGGATAAAATTATAAACAAATTTCCTGTACTGAGATATATCCCAGTGGAGGTCTTTTGGGGTGTTCCTTCAAGCGAGTTCAGCATGTCTCGAACAAACACGAAACACAAATTACGACGTCATGTGATTTGGAAAAATATGTTCTTTTAACATAATGCCACACGTTCAGTCTAAAGGCTACGGTCTCATGTGTGAGACTCATTTCACCTGTCCTCCGCCGTGATCTTGTTAAGATAATAGCGGCGTTAAACTGTACTCACTCACTCTCTTACTACGTGATATATACATGCAACCCCAAGGAAACTGCCACATCAAATTCAATGTGTTTGCGCATCAATGAATCATGGATACAGGACAATAGCCATTTTTCTATTCACACATACACATACATTCCCAATATGTCTTCATTATAACTCGGCCTTTGAAACTCCGCATGATTCATTTTATATCGTAGTTATTCTTTCAGAATGTACATAACTTAGATTAAAGTAACGCAAGGCGAGTCCTGGAGGAGAAACGAAATGTCGTTGGTTTTAGTTTGTAGAACACCTGCTCAAGGATATCATGAAGTGTGCACATGTGTGAGCTCCAGACAGAAATGTATGCGTGACGAGCACCTGACATGGCGTGACGTACTCTACAGACGTCGACAGAAAGAAATTTACATTAAGAATTCACGTATATGCTCATTACAGAGATGTATGCCGCAAATATTTACATAATATGTAGATTTTGGGGGGAGTTTTGTGTGAGTTACAATACTTCCCCATATCAAAGATGCTAAGTTAATAAGCTTTTGTGCATCAAAACCAACCTTACATGTTATGTTTAAAAAGGGTAAAAGAACTATCACAGACATATAAATCTAAAATACGGTATCTATTTAAGTTATCGTTATTTAAAATGCAGGTTTCCATTAAATCGTCTTTTATCATCTGTGGGTAACTTCTGAATATAGTACCTTTGTCGAATCTTTCAGCAATATTATTATAAGAATATGTTTGAGACTTAGTCCAAATTGTGTCCATGGAAACACAACAACTTCAAAATTTTAAATACATGTATATGGAAGGAGAATGGTTGAGCATATGGTCATTGCACATGTATAGTCACATGCAATAATATCCATTAGTTAGAGAGTTATGGCTTGGAAACAAAGCCCACAGATGTTTGAGACTAAGTCAAATTGTTTCCGTGGAATCCTAACAAAACAGAATTTAGAAACAAATCAAAATAGCAAAAGCCCCTGTGAAGCTGACGAGCAATGCATATCCCAAGTTTCATGGAAATATGTTTTCCCTATTTAATTAACCCTATCCTCGTTTCAGACTAAGTCAAAAATGTTTTCATGGAAACATATATTTTTATAAATTTGACAAATTTAAAATGAGCAATGCATATGGGAAGGAGAAATGTTGGACGGTTTTTAAGTTTTGTCTCGGAATTGGATGGGAACGCCGAAGCCGACGCCAACGGAGCTGAACAATATGTCTCCCCTCCCTTTTGGTCTGGAACTCAGGACTATACTTAGTAGTTTGAGCCTGATATCAAACAATTGAATGTAGAATAGGGGGAGTAGTTTGAGCCTGATATTAGAGACATGGATATAGAATAGGGGGGACGTGATTTGAGCCTGATATTAAAGATTTGGATATAGAATAGGGGGAATGGTTTGAGCCTGATATTAAAGAATTGGATATAAAACAGGGGGAGTGGTTTGAGCCTGATATCAAAAAATTGAATACAGAATAGGGGAAGTGGTTTGAGCCTGATACTCAAGAATTGGATATAGGATAGGGGGAGCGGTTTAAGCCTGATAATAAAGAATAGGATATAGAATAGGGGGAGTAGTTTGAGCCTGATAATAAAGAATTGGATATAGAATAGGGGGAGTGGTTTGAGCCTGATATCAAAGACTTGGATATAGAATAGGGTGAATGGTTTGAGCCTGATATTAAAAACTTGGATATCGAATAGGGGGAGTGGCTTGAGCCTGATATCAAAGAATTGAATACAGATTAGGGGAAGTAGTTTGAGCCTGATATCAAAGAATTGAATACAGAATAGGGGAAGTAGTTTGAGCCTGATATTAAAGAATTGGATACAGAAAAGGGGGAGTGGATTGAGCCTGATACTCATGAATTGTAAATAGAATAGGGGGAGTGGTTTGAGCCTGATATTAAAGAATTGGATATAGAATAGGTGGAGTGGATTGAGCCTGATATTAAAGAATTGGATACAGAAAGGGGGGAGTGGTTTGAGCCTGATATTAAAGAATTGAATACAGAAAAGGGGGAGTGGTTTGAGCCTGATATTAAAGAATTGAATACAGATTAGGGGAAGTAGTTTGAGCCTGATATCAAAGAATTGAATACAGATTAGGGGAAGTAGTTTGAGCCTGATATCAAAAATTGAATACAGAATAGGGGAAGTAGTTTGAGCCTGATATTAAAGAATTGGATACAGAAAAGGGGGAGTGGATTGAGCCTGATACTCATGAATTGTAAATAGAATAGGGGGAGTGGTTTAAGCCTGATATTAAAGAATTGGATATAGAATAGGGGGAATGGTTTGAGCCTGACACTGAACAATTGGATGTAGGACACAGGGAGTCTTCTTTAAAAAAATATATTGGTTAAGAAAGGAGTAATGATCTAAGAGAGGCACCTGGAGTTTTTCCAGATAAAGTTAACTGTAATAAAACAACTGGTACTAAAACATCTAACACACAATATTGAGGATTGTTCTTAACCTGACATTTCGGAACAGAAAATGAGGAAAAGGGGTTGAAAACCTTTAAAATACAAGAAATGTTTCATCTTTTCTGTAATGATTTTAATTCAAAACAAGGGGAGTCATTTGGGCCCAGTAGGGGAGTAAGCTGAGCCTAGAGGGAGTTGTTTGGTTCTTTCTCGGGGAGTCATGTGAGCCTAGGCCCATATGATCATGACTCTAGAGTCAAATTTAGGGGGAGCCGTTTGAGCCTACTACTCCGGCTCACAAGGGGCAATCATAAAGAACGATCGACCCCGTTGTGGTACGACGGCACACTGAGCGACGTGTCACACATCAATCACCCAAACATTGTTTCCTCTTTCTATGTAACCAGTATCGATTGTTACATGATCCCAGCCAATGTATAGACGCAGCAACGGTATGCTATCGAGCTAATTGTTTGGTTTCGAGGCGGTTTAAATGTACATTTGTATAAATAATCAACCAAGATCAACTGATATTTCTTTTTGAAATGTTTAACAGCAGAGTTTTCATAAGTAATTCAAAGCTATGAAGGGATTATGATCATATTTCCCCCTTTAAATAATTCTGAGTCAGGCCGATTAACAGCATGGAATAGTTATTGCTATAAATTATATAGAGAGAATATGTAAATTGATATTCTTTAGTATACAGCACTGAATGTCGAAATACTAAAGCTCGTCAAGAGTGTACGTATGTGTGTGTGTGTGTGTGTGTGTGTGTGTGAGAGAGAGAGAGAGAGAGAGAGAGAGAGAGAGAGAGAGAGAGAGAGAGAGAGAGAGAGAGAGAGAGATATTATGTCATCTGAGACCTGTGAGCTACAACCTCACACATTAAACACTTGTCCGTAGAAATCAAACATCGCTAATTATACACAATATACACAGAGCACATTTTGGTTATGGATAGTTCACTTCTAAAACCATCGCCATAGCGACAACATAGCAACGCCATAGCAACGTCATCAGCCGGAACACGACCAACGTGCTCCTAACTCAACGAAAACCCACAATCTGTCAATGTAAAAGAGAGGCGGTTTGATAATCAAGTGGGTTTAACGTTTTGTTCATTGCCGAAAACCTGGTTCGATTTCCAGTTGGGAATAAAGTTTGCAATCCATTCTTGGTGTCTCCTGATGTGATATTGCTTAACTATATCTGAAACTGGCGTTAAACCATCCTTACTCATTCCTTGTACAGGCGGGGCGGTAGTTTAGCCTAGTGGTTGAAGCGTTTGCTTGTCACATATATGGCCCGGGTTTAGTTCCCCTCATGGGTGCAGTATGTGAAACCCCCGCCTGGCATAAAAGCGGCGTAAAACATTACTCACTCACGCACTCAAGCTCTGTACTCACTGTGACGTTATTCGATATACGTCGACAGAAACGCAGCTTCTAGTATTTTACGTACGCTTTGCCTTCTCAAACAGTCGGCTCTGTGAAAGCTAACGATGTCTTATTTTATGGGGGTAGTGACGTCATCAAAAGCGTTGTAAGTGTCTAATGTCAATTACTACCGCCTTTCAGTGAGTGCACAAACAAACTCTTAAGTATCTCATCAGTGTATTTAATAACTCAAGCACTTTTACTGTATTTTCTTAAGAAAATCTCTAACAAAAGTGTTCGGTGCGACGTGGCCCGGGCCGTCAAAATCAACTTAAACCTTACAGATGTAACATCAAATGGATTCACATCTATAGACTAGTATAATATCTACTTATATACCACTTTATAGTGTCTCAGATCGCGGTATTTAAAGAAAACACATAGCTCAAAGTGAAGCCCTTTTCTCCTCTACATTCTCAACATAGTCTCTATTAAAAGAGTTTGGCTTGTGTTGGGTCCGACTTGGCCCACAGATGTATCATCAAATGTATTTATATCTATACAAAGTAAAGACCTTTTGTGCATACTCTCCACATCCACTCTTAGCTCTCAAAGTAATGGTTGTTTCGCCTTGGCCAAAATGCACTATAACCTTATAGATTTAAATGATTAAACGTTGTCATTTTATTGTAACCTTTTGCTCGAAATCCTATTCTTTTGTAAAAAAAAATAACTTAGATGTTTAGAGGCCCCCAGTCTTAAATCCTTGGTAGAAAACGAATTCATTGATGTATAAACGTTAAAACTGTCAGATGAATAGTAGACGTCACACATCGTTCATTGTAATGGTCAGTTTACTGACCCGGTATATTGACATTTGTCATCAGCAGGTATGTCTGTGTCTACGAAAACAATAATTGTCTTTTTAGATCACAGACCCCTTCGTATGAAATTAGTCGTATTCAATTGAAAGAAACGCGGGAAAGGATTATTCCAAATAATTAAATACTGTCAGGTTGCATAGACGGAGCGAAACATGATGTTGTTGGCTTCTAATTGTAACACTGTCAGTACAATGTATTTCGTACATGCCATTCCACTTCCTGTGTTACAACACTAAACAACCACCTTAAAACATTAAAATACACGCTACAGGCACATGCCTAAACTGCACCCAACAAGAAACCCCAGAACCCGCACTTATCCACTGCACACACTACAAAACACACAGAACAACACTCCAAACCACACTAAACTTAAACTCCGGGTTAACCCTAGAAACAATCCTAAACCCACTAAACAACACATCAAACTTTAAAGCCCTAGGCATATGCCTAATAAACGCGGATCTATTTAACCCCACTAATCCTCATATAATCCAATCAATAAATAAACAAAATCAACCAACCCATACAACACCCACACCTCCCTTAGTCGCTCCAGGGACCATATGTATATTGTCTCTGGTCGCTCCCCCCTTTGGCATCCATTCCAAATCTCCAAATTTCGAAATTCCTATATAAGGAACCCCTAAACCCCCTTCCTGGGTTGCACAAAATCCCCTCTTTGTTAATTCTCGGCAAATACACCAAATGGCCTGGCGGGCCCGTGAGCGACATATGCTTCAAAGCGCACGTAAAATCTCTAACTTCAGTAAGTCAGTCAGTTAGTGCTTGTAGCTGGTAATGTGTTGGGGCTGGTCTAAAGTCTGTTTTGCAGGTTTGTTGTTTTAAAAACTTGGCAATGTGGGAGTATATGGCTGTGTTATTGCATGGTTGTAATAGTAATATGATATTGTTTTTTGTATTGTTGGGGAAGCGAATTGTATAGTTCTATCGGTTACTGTTTTTCTGGTGTATTGCAATGTGTGCAGTTTGGATGTGGGTGTGTTTGTTATGCAGTTTTTCGTTTAGGTTAAATTGGCCGCTAAATATTCTATTGATGATTTTATCCGAAAGTATAGACTTGGTAAAGTTGCAGGATTTTATGACTGGTTTTAGAGAAAAGGGACTTTATCCATGTGGATTTACAATTTTGAATATTAATTAGGAAATTTTGATTTGTGATGCTTTTTCTGATAAGCGATTTAGTTTCGGCTTTACTATTACTAAAGTTGATCGAGGGAGAGGGGTGTGTGGTTTGTGCAAGTTTGGCTGCTGTATCTGCTAGATCATTTCCATGTCACCGGTGAGGGCAGGTACCCATATTGTTGTTATTGTTTTGTTGTTTGATGTGAGGTTGAAATTTATGTCTATGATGTTATGTATAATGTTTGGGTGAGATTTTGAGTTTTGTTTTGAATTTGGGTTATCGAGCCTAAAGAAATCGATAAAGATGGCCAGTGTGTACTGTTTCTGGGCGAGTGCTGTTTTAACATCATGTTCCAAATGTAAAATGGGATCTAAAGTTTGGCGGTTTGACATAAAGCCACTCTGGTCCTCGTTAAGGAGGTTTTGGGAGGTAATTTGGAATTTAAGTCTATTGTTAATAATGGATTCCATGATTTTACAGACGTGGGAGGTAAGTGAAATAGGGCGATAGGAATCCGGTTCATTAGGAGTTTTCCCTGGTTTTAGAACCGGTACCACTAAAGCTGATTTCAGGTGTAAGGAATATTCCCAGAGGTCAAAATCTTGTTATATAGTTGTAGAAGTAAATTTTGAATTTCGATTGGTATGTGTTTGAGTATAACGTAGCTAATGTTGTCTGGGCCTGTGGCTGGGGCTGTATTTTTGTTTTTTATTGCTGTTTGTAATTTGTGTAAGTTGATTTTTTTTGTTGAATGGGAGGTGGGTATGGGGTGGTCTGTGTATGTATTTGGGATGGTTTTTAATTGTGTTTTGCATGTTTTAAGTGTAATTGGCGGAGCTACTAGTTGCCGAGAAGTGAGCAGCCGCGGCATTAGCCTTTTCTTTGTCTGTATTAAGGTTCGGAATATTGGGGACAGAGAAAGTTTTGGAATTTCCTTTAATTGCCTTAAATTTTTCCATAGAATTTTGGTATTTTGTTTTCCCATTCTCAAAGTGATAGTAAATGTCTCCCAATATTTTCTTTTGGCTGTTCTTATAAGTTCTTTAGTTGAGTTTCTTAGTTTCTGGGGGAGAGAGTGAATTTTGAATTTCTTTTATAGATGAGATGGTGATTTTGATGGGCAGGTGGTCGCTGCCCCAAGTGTCCGAATGTACGGACCAGCTGAGTTTTGGATGTAGATTAGTGGTAGAAATGGTTAAATCTGCTGCTGTTGGAGACTGTAAAGCCCCTATCTCACATACGAAATTTAAGTAATTGCGAACACGATTTAAGAAAAGTTGAAAAATCGTATTGATTCGTGCTCGACCTTGTGGTTTATGCAAATTTCTTAACCAAACACGACCCTCATACGACCAAAAATGACCCTCATACGACTGTCATACGACCAAACACGACTGTCATACGACCAAACACGACTGTCATACGACTGTCATACGACCATGCACGACTGTCATACGACGCCCATACGACTTAACACGAATCAACACGACCGCCATACCGCATTGCAAAAAATTATAACACGATTTAAGCCGAGCTGCGACGTCCATACGACCGCGCGCGACCGACCACGACTTAACACGAATGAACATGAATGAGTGCGCGACCTTCATACGTTCTAACACGATTTAAGGAAAAACGTTAAATCGTCTTCATTCGTGTTCAGATTTGTGAATATGAGATAGGGGCTTAAGGGTTTGAGGGGGATCCTAGTGGGTTGATTATTATTGAAATAAATAACTCCGTTGGTATCTATCCAGTCGTTTATTACAGTTCCATATTCATCAGTATATTTTTGTGTGTCCCACAGTGGGTGGTGCGCATTGAAATTACCTAGAAAAAGGGTATTTGAGTTAATACATTTTGACAGGATTTCTAAATCTTCTGTTGTGAAGGGTTTTGTTTTAGTATGGTATACATTTATGATAGTAATTTTAGTGTGATTAATGGTTGTTTTGAGTGCCAGGCATTCTAGATTTGGAGTTTGGATGTCGAATGGTTCATAACTTACATCGTCTTCAAAGAAAATGTCGAGCCCCCATGTGGGGGGTACGGGAAGATTAGTGGGTCGCGGCCTATCTTGCCGAATGAAATTGTAGCCTGGAATTTTGAAGGCCCCTTTTTGTTTCTTGAACAGCAATTATTAAAGGTCTAATTTTGTTTAGGGCTATGAGTGCCTTAAGCTCATGCCCGTTTGAGGTGGTTCCACTGTATAAACACCATTGTCGGGTTTTAGAATGAGAGGGCAAGGGTAACAAGGCCTTTTTGGGTCTGGTTTGGGGGTAAGGCTTGTTTTTGGGGGAGTGTTAGTGATTGGGGTGGGGGTGGTGCTGAGTAGATTGGGGTGGGGGTGGGGAAGGGGGTTATCTAGTGGGTTTGTTGGTGAGTGTTGCACTTGGAGTGGGGGTAGAGAAGAGTGCTTGCGTTTAGTTTTGGGGTGGTGGGGTTGGGGTGGTGGGGTTGGGATGGGGTCGGGGAGGGAGCTGGATGAAGTGTCAGTGGTGGTGTTTAGCTCATCGTCTTCAGGTAGTGAGTTGTATGTCATGAGTAGTGCCGGTTTGGGTAAGTGTTCCTGTGTTATGAGTCGAAGAATGAGTCTCTGTTTGGTGGGGCGGGTGTTTTGTGTAGAAGTGTGACCTACGGAATTGCAGTGTATACAGTAAAATGCCCATGTGCACTCATGTCTATATTATGAGCCGCATTTTTCGCACATGGGTGGCTGCTTGCATTGGGCTGGGATGTGCTCAAATGAGGGACAGAGGGTGGTGGTGATGTTGCTGTTTGGGGGGATATCTTCCAGGTCGATGCCGAAATCAATTGGGACAGGGTTTATGTTGTGTGTTGGGTCAGACCTGGGAAATGTTTTTTTACTGTTTATAGGGGTAGTTAATAGTGATGTAGAGTGTGGTGATGTTGATGTGGGTGTGGACCTGTTGGGACAAATATACAAGTATTTACAGTGAACAACAAAAAACAACAATAAGTTTAGAATAGGGGGTATAATATACATGCAGTTGAGGGTAAGGGGTGAAAGTTAGGAGTACTTAGCTGAAAGAATAGAAGAGCCGCTAGCCGTGAGCCGTGCGAGAGTCTTTGGTGGGGTGGTGTTATATATGATTGTGCTCTGAGGCGAGATGGCGTCCTTCCATTGCGGAAGTAAACAAGGAATGAACGAAAAAACAGAACTCACCAACTGTAAAACTACAGTTGCCTTCAATAGCGTGTATGACCTCCAGCTGTCTCAATGCATGCTGTGATACGCCGCCTCATCGATGACGTCAGTCTTCTGATGACGTGGACTGGAATCCGTTGCCACTCGTCTCTCAGGGCCTGCTGCAATTCTTGTCTGTTGACGGGAGGCTGATGGCGTGCTCTAATCGGTCTGTCAAGATGGTCCCACAGATGTTCAATAGGATTCATATCGGGTGAGTGGGCAGGCAAGGGCAAAACGTCAACGTTCTGCTGGTTTAGAAAGTTCAGAGTCAGTCTTGCAGTATTGGGCCTGGCCTTTACGTGTTGAAACAATGTCCCCTGCTGTTGGTTTTGTAAGAACGGAAGCACAACTGGCTGCAACACTTGGTCTCTGTACTGCACAGCGTTCATGTTTCCCTGTATAATCACCAAATCAGTCTTCTGATCTCCACAAATATCGCCCCACACCATGACACCTCCCCCGCCGAATTGATGGACCTCTCTAACACACGCCGGAGTCAAACGTTCCCCTCTGCGTCGATAAACTCGTTCTCTGCCGTCATTTCGAAACAAGTTAAACCGACTTTCATCAGTAAACAGCACTCGACGCCAATTTCTCACTTGCCAGCGTTAAACCTGCCTCGCCCATCGCAGTCTCAGGCGTCGATGTTGAGCAGTCAGTACCATTCCTCGGAAAGGGCGATACGCTCGGATTCCAGCAGCACGAAGTCGTCGTAGTACTGTATGTTGGCTAATGGGATGTCCCAACGCTGTTGCTGCCGTCGCCGTCGCCGTTTCGCAGGTGAATGAGCGGTATCTGACCGTCTTCCAGTGGTGTTGTCACTCGGGGTCGTCCGGTTCTAGGCCTGTCCTGTGTCCTCCCTGTCTGCCTGTACCGTTGAATCAGCCTGGCTCCTGTCAATGGTGTACAACCAAACCTTCTGGCAATTTGGACTTGTGTTGCCCCCATTTCGGCCATACCGATGGCTCTCTCTCTCTCTCTGCTCCTGTGACAGTCGTGGCATTTCTTTTGTGTGCTTTCATCACGTGTGGTTATACCCTGCAGACGAACGCATTCATACAACTAACATGCACGTGCAGTTTATGCCATAGGCGGGAAACCTGTTTCACCATTTTTTTTGTCACCGCACGAGCGACGTCAAAGGTGGCGGGTTCGGGTGAGGTGTTTTTGGTATCTGTTCCTGGGCATCATATTCCCAATACCCACCTTCCACTAGTTATCGCTGTTTTTAGGAAAATTACAACTTGCCAACCTATACTTTCTTTTGCCACTTCGTTTATAAATATTTGGGTATCATGTTTTCTTCTAAATTAATGTGGTCAGTAGCATGTAAACAACTTGCCATTCAAGCTTCAAAAGCATGTATGCCTGTGTATAAATTGTTTAAACAAAATAAGTATATATCATTTTCAACAGCATGCAATATTTTTTATTGTAAAATTGCACCAATATTACCATATGGTTCGGAAATATGGGGAACAAAATATCATGCTGCCATCGAAAAAGTACATACCTCATACTTCAAACGTCTTTTAGGTATTTGTAAATATGCCTCAAATAAAACAATTCGTGGTGAAACTGGACGCTGCAATATGTTTGTGCATAGCCAAGTAAGAGTAGTTAAATACTGGATAAAGTTAGTAAGAATGGAAGAATGTAGATATCCTCTTCAATGTTATAAATTGTTAAAGCAGTTGGGTGATAAAGGTAAACAAAACTGGGTATCTGAAGTAAGAAATCTATTATTTACATGTGGTTTTTCTTTTGTGTGGATTGCACAGGATATTCGATGCATTCAAGTATTTATGGGATTATTTAAGCAGCGAGTGAAATATATATTTGCACGAAATTGGAACGAAACTGTTTCATCTTCGCATTATCTTAGCAATTATAGTAAACCAAAGACACATCTTCAACAGGAAATGTATTTATCTGTCTTACCAGACAAGTCATTAATAAGATCGTTTTGTAAATTTAGAATCTCATTGCATAATTTTAATGTAAACTTGTGTCGTAAATCGAAAGATATGGATGCTGTTAACAGTGTTTGTACCAATTGTGATAGAGGTGAAGTTGAAGATGTTAAGTGTAACAAGTATTCCGAGTTAAGATCTACATATCTCCCCTTCTTGAATAATGACTATAAATCTGAAATGTTAATGATCAATATAATCAACTCACAAAATAAACATGTTATCTTTTCAGTGGCTACTTATATAAAGCAGATTCAAGAAGATGTAATTTCTGTATATGAACGTGACATCATATTGTGAGTAAGTATCAATTGTACTTTATGGCCATAATACTGAATAAACCTGTCTGTCTGTATGTCCGAAAAGAAAGGGCAACCTGGGGAATTGAGGGCTGCATATTTAATTTGGGGGAAATTTGGAATTTGGAAGAATGCCGTGCTATAGGTTAGGGAACTAAGGGAGTTTGTGTGTTGGTTTTAAAAAATAAATATTTATATATACTTTTTTTAGGGTTTGTTTTTTGTTTAGTTTATGGTTTTAGCGTGGTATAGAATGATTTTGTAGTTTATTAGATGCGGCCTAGTAGACCTGTTTAAATTAGGAAAATGCCTAGTGCCTTGAAGTTTTGTAGGTCGTTTAGTGGGTTTAGAAATGTTGCCAGAGACATTTGTTTGTTATAGTTTATTGTGGATATGAGGGTTGTTCTGTGTTGTGGGTGGTGTATGCGTTGTAAAAGTGCGTATTCAGGTCTTTCTATGTGGTGACAGTCAGGGCATTTACCTGTTTTGGGTTTTCTGATTCTGTGTAGGTGCGAGTTTAGTTTAGTGTGCCTGTCTGTAAATTGATTATTGCCCAGTCGAATTTTTTTTATTTTTGAAGAACTTTAGGTTTTTTGGAGTGTCTTTTGGAGCATCTGTTTTAGTTTACAGTTTGATTTCTGATATTGGTTTTGCCACTTTGGGAGAATTTTACTCTCAGTGATACTTTAAATCTCGTTTTTAGATATTGGTAGGTTGATGCATATCTCTTCTAATTTTAGTGCTGCTTTGGCTGCTTTGTCGGCGTGTTCGTTACCAAACACTCCGACGTGGGCAGGGATCCATACGATTTCTATTTCTTTACCTAGGTTGAGTATCTGTTGAAATAATTTAGATCGATTTTTTGTGTTTTTGTTTTTGATAGCTTGGAGTCCACTTATTGAGTCAGTAAGGATTAGGGTTTTTGGGTGTTTTTTTAATTTGGGGGTTATGTAGAGCTGTGTCCATCCCCATTAATTCGGCCGTGGAAATTGATTGATTATTTGGGAGCATATAGCATTTAGTTTCTTTTGTGGGTTGGTATACATGGATGCCGAATCCTGTGTGTTTCGAGGCCGTGTCGGAGGACCCGTCTGTATAGATGTGACACCAATTTGGCCATTTTTCGTGTATGTATGATAGTGTGATGGCTTTAGCGGTATTAGGGTCGGTTTCTTTATTAAGTTTGGAGGAGAGTGTTGTGTCTATATCGGGGATTTGTAGTTTTGGTGTGAATATGTTGTTTGGTTTTGGGTTTTGTCTTAAATCGTTTAGGTTGTGTATGTTTAAGTAGTTGAGTGTGCGTTGAGAGATTGGTGTTAATAACGTTTTCCGTGCTAGTGCTTGGTGTTTTAGGTTTATACTGTTTTTAAGGATGTGTTGGATTAGTGTGTATTGTTGGGTTGAGGCCCAGACATTTATTGTTAATTGTTCTCGGCGTAAATCTAGGGGGGTTTCGCCTGTTAGGGCCTGCAGTGAATTTTTGGAAATTAATAGGAATATTGTTTAATTGTAGTTTGGGGGTGTTTGCACGCATATTTTTTGTGTTTGAAAACTATCCCTGTGGTTTTTCGGCATTTAGTGAGAAGACCCATTTGTTTGACCATATTTGGATTTTGTTAAATGCCTTCTGCAATAAAGTTTGTGCCATATTTATGCTTCTAGTGCGGATCCAGAGGGCTCCGTCATTTGCGTATTTAGACGTTTGAACTTAATGCGATAATCCCTCGAATAAGTCATTCATCATAATGTTGAAAAGTGTTGAGCTTAGAATGCTGCCGCTGGGTGTGCCATTTTCTAGGGTACACTGGTCTATTAGGTTTATTATTTGTCCTTTAAGTCCTGCTTTTTTTAGTTTTTGTATTATCCCGTTATGCCATAACATATCGAAAGCTTTAGAGAAGTCTAGTAATATGCCTACTGTGTATTGTCGGTTTATTTTGCCAATTTTGATGTCTTGTTCTAATTGGGCGAGGTTGTCTAAGGTTGATCGGCCTGGGGTGAACCCACTTTGATCTTGGTTTATTATATTGTTTTGGTCTAGATAGTGTTGGAGTCTATTTTTAACCATTACCTCCAGGATTTTACATAGGTTTGAGGTTAGTGAGATTGGTCTGCAGGAGTTTGCCTCGTTTGCTGGTTTGTTCGGCTTTGGTATTGGGATGACCAATGCCTCTTTCCATGAAGTAGGAACCTGACCGTATTGGTAGATGAGATTGTATAGTTTAAGTAGTGATTCCAGAAGATTTTGGGGTAGCTGTTTAATTATTTGGTATAAGGTAAGGTCTAGTCCTGGGGCTGTTCCTTTTTTCTATTTTTTAGTACATGGTGTAGTTCCTCTAGTGTATATTGTTGGTTAATTTCTAGGTTATCATCTTTGGGTAATTTGAAGAATTTATTTTGATTTTTTAATTGTTTTTGGAATTCCTCAGGGAAGTTACTATTACTACTAATGGCTGAGAAGTGGTTTGCGAGGTTATTTACTTTTTGTTTAGGGTTTGTCGAGTTATTTATGTTTGGTGTTTTTTTTGTTTCGTTTAATGCCTCGGATCGGGTGTATTTTGCGCCATACTGTTCTTGCGTCTGTGTGATGGTTTATTTCTTCGCAGAATTTTTTCCAGTTTTTGGCTTTTGCCGTTTTGACTAGGCTTTGAACTTCATGATTTAATTGATGTGCTATCTTTAGATACGTGTAGTCTCGTTCAGCTTTATTAAATGCGCTTTTGCCTAGTTTTTTTTTAATTTCCTCGGTCCACCAGGGTACTGTGGTTTCGCCTATTTTTGGTGTTATGAAGAGGATAGGTTTTTTTGGCTATGTTTTTTTGGCTATGATCATGCATTCTGTTAAGTTTTGGCAGTATTGTTCGGGGTCTTTATTTTCGAGATCCGCTGGGTTGATCTGTTTGCATAGTGCTTTCAATTTGCCTTGTTTTAATTGACTTTTGGTTCTTGGGGTTCATTTGGGGTTTGGATATTTATGTTTCCTATGGTTATGTGGATTGGAAAGTGGTCGCTGCCGAGTGGCTCCTCATGCACTTCCCACAAAGTGCTTTGGGCGAGATCAGGGGTACAGATTGTTAGGAAGAAGAAGAAGAAGAAAATTGTTTATTTTTGTCTCACCCATGGTCACAAAATACATTACACTACAAGATAAAACATGGCCACCCATTCAGGGTTATGAGAGACATTTAACATAAAAACAAATTATAAATTAAATCACTTATTTAAAAACATATAAGTATTGGGTCCCACGAGCAACCTGCACTTACAATATCAAATATTACCCACGATATAATATCTAAATATAACCTGCAATTCAATGCTTGAAGACGACCCGCAGTGTAATATTCAGACACAGACCGCTAGAAAACAGTGCTGTGTACAAGTAATAAATTAATATTATATTATTATGATATATTTACATCCATACGTCGTCGAAACATCAGGGACACTGTTGCAGCTAGGCAATGTTGTATCTCCTCGTTTTGCATAAGGTAAACAAACTGATTATTTTTGGCTAAACTGAGAAAATTGTTGTCGGTGGTGTGAGCATCCATCAGTAAGTTACAACGGATATCTGAGTATAGTCTGCAGTTCATTAGGTAATGAAATTCGTCTTCTACGATATTTTAATTACAATAGTTACATGTTCTTTCCTCTAGATAAACTGGTGGTCGACTAAATCTTCCTAATTCAATTTGAAGAGGTAGAATGCCACATCTCAATTTAGCGAGATTACTTCTATGTTGTCTGCTTCTGATTAATTTAACGTATGGTTCTGTGCAGGGATTAACTTTAAATTTCCTATAGGTACGAAGCTTCTTACCGTTGGCTAGTCCCCGGTCATTCCACAGGTCGTTAAACCACGTAACAGAGTCCATATGGATTAAATGTTCTTTAATGGTCTTAAAATCTTGATTTGACATCTGCAGTTTATTTGGGATATCGATGCCTAACTTAGCAAAGACTGATTGAACGTTATTTATCCAAGATTTACATCTTCTTTTGGACCACACAGCGATTTTATGAACTATTCTGTCTTGTTCAACGATCGACAACTTCGATCGACAACTTCTTACATAACCTAATGACTTCAATTCTCTGCAGGGTAAGCGAAGACAGCCAACCCATCTCTCCCCTCACAGCCAAGTTAGGAGTTTTACAATTGACGCCCAAGAAAAAACGGCATGCACGGTGCTGGACGTTATTTAAACATCTAAACTCTCTTAGTCCCCAAATTCCGGACCCGTAAGACAAAATTGGTTGTACTAAATTACTATCTAAAGTATTATAAACTTCAAATGCCATTCCGCCCATAGTTTTAAATTTACTGATAACACCAAGAGCTCTGTTAGCCGACTTAGCTAACTCCTTGGCAGCAAAGTTAAGGTCAAGATTCTCATGTAGCCACAATCCAAGGTATTTATAGGCTTTGGAATAATCGATCACTTTTTCTCTGATATTGAACAACACATTAGATTTTAAACAGGTTGCTGATCTGAAATGAACGACTTTAGTTTTATCTCCGTTTACCGATAACCGCCATTTCTTACACCATTCTTCTAATACGTCCAGCATCGATTGAAGGCATGATTCATTGGGCGCTATAAGTGCAATATCGTCGGCATAGAGTAACATGCTCAAATTGATCCATCTACGTTAATACCACATTTTAAAGAATTAATATCATTAGCTGAATCGTTGATGAATATTGAAAATAGTGTTGGCGAGAGTACGCATCCCTGTCTAACCCCGACAGATACCGGAAACATATCTGTTAATTGACAATTTATTCGAACCCGACTAGATGTATTTTCGTACATGGACCTCACTGCTTCATAGAATTTTCCCGTGACACCAACTTGTTGTAGCTTATACCATAAACATTTACGGTTGACTTTATCGAAGGCTTTCTTTATATCGATGTAGCACACGAACGTTGATTGTTTATTAAGCTTACGAGTTTCTAAAATAGAATAAAGAGAATACAAATGTTCAAGCGTTCCCCGTTTTCTTCTAAAACCATTTTGTTCATCAACAAGTATTTCATTATCTTCTATCCAAGTTGAAAGTCTACAGTTTAGTACATCGGAGTATATTTTACCCGGGACTGACAGCAACGATATTCCTGGGTATCCTAACGGGTCCCTCGGGTCTGTGTCAGTTTTCTTAATAGGATGAATAATGCTAAGTTTCCAAAGTTCTTGATATGTTTGGTTTTCGAAGCAGAAGTTGAAAAGTTTATGTAAAATTTCTATACATTTGGCGTTTTTCAAAGCTTCAACATCGCAGTTTATCGCAGATGGAAAAGTTTCAGCTATTTGTTTAAGCAATTCGTCCGATATATGCCTATAATAATCGTCATCGTATGAGTTATCGTAATCGTCAGCGAGCAGGGAACTGAATGATTCTTTCCACGTGTTCAAAACTGCTTGTTTATTAGTAGATATACGATCCACTTTATATACTTCCCACGGAATGCTATGTGATCTATCATTTGCAACACCTATCCTACCAATGCTTTTCCAAAAGTCACGGGAGTTATTGGAGTTACATTCGTCTAACAGTCTCTGCTGTGAAGATTGTTGATAAGATCGTTTATGTTTACGTAAGGTTTTATCGAACTGTCTCCTATTGCTTATAAAAACTGATTTGAACTGATTCCGTTTATGAGATCCCCGACACTTGAGCCACTCATGCTCCGCTTGACACGTAGTATTCCAGAGTGTTTGCAGTTCCTCACACCAATAGGGTTTGTACACGGATTTAATGCGAGACCTCCGCGACTCCGGACACCCGACGCGTCCAACGGTCCGATCAAGTTGTTGGTGCATGAATGTAGTGAACTCGTCAAAGGCGGCGTTCACGTTACTTTCATTAGTTAACTGTAATTCTATCTTCGAGATAGTGTCGATTAATAAACTTTGCGAGTCTATATCTTGAAGGAATTGTTCTGTTATCTTATCTTGTCGAAATTTCCTTATTGAAACACTTATATCATCCTTATCCTCAGGACATTTCGGATCATGGATAACAGAAGGTAGTTGAATTTCCCACGATAACACAGAATGATCCGGTATGCTATCAGGCATATTATTAGCATTAACTAACGATGACATTTTTAATACATTAATTTTTTTAAAATACTGCAGGTGTTCGTGCGCAACAACGACATAATCCACAACAGATGACCCATTTTTAACATACGTAAAATCATTCTGACCGACACGACCATTCAATACACAAACATTACATTCAGTTAAAAAGTCTAAAAACAAATTGCCATGTGTATTAATGGTATAGTCAATTATATCTCTTTCAGGTACATCATCGACACCTTCAATAAAATCCTGTTCATTTCCCAAAAGGGGATTAAAATCACCACATACACAAACTAAACCTTCATTCTGATACAAATATAGTTTTTCCAACAGGTTCTCATAAAATCTTTCACCGTCATTTTGACGACTTGATGATTGCGGCGGCAAATATGCTACACATAAAACAATATTAAAATCAAATACAATTTTTGACTTAAGCCTGAACCAAATAATATCGTCAACACCTTTATCTGAAATGTCAACATCAAACATTTCTAGAAGAGAGTTTTTGAAAAAAGCTCCAACACCCCCTGACCCCCGCTTCGCTCGTTTGTTGATCTTCGTTCTATTGTTACCAATCCATGTATACCCATTCACAGATAAATCACGCTGATCACGGAGAAAAGTCTCACAGACGCCAAAAACGTCATAGTTTAATGATGTAATCAGAGCTTTTCTAAAATCACTATTAGGATTATTCACGTTCGACCAACCACCGACATTCCAAAATCCCAGCCGCAATACGTCCTAATTGACTGAAACCAAGCGTTTTCCTTGGAATCGTAAGGCACCTTGTTTTCCACATTCTTTAATCTGCTTGTTGATATTTGATCGTTGGATAAGTTCTGATTGAGAGAGCGCATTCGCAATGTACACATCCGAAAATTTCTTGCTGCTTTTCAGATTCTTCTTGCACTGAAGTAACTTTTTCTTCTGTTCTTTAGTTTCCACTTGAAAAACGATGAGACCTGGTTAGTTGTCGTTCCGTTTTTTCCGTGTTGCACGTGTGGCATGCACATCTGTCAATTTTAACCCGTCCTTGAACACCTGATTGACAGCTTGGCGGGTGGCGTCATCGTTTTCTTGTTTACAAACAGGAAGGTTCATCATGACGAGTTCAAGGTCGTTGGAATTTCCATCATGGGACTTGACAACATCAGAGAACTTTAATTCAAGGGTAGAAACCTTCTCAGTCATACCATCATTAACCTTAGTGTTTTTAGTTTGTTCCTCTTTCTGTTGCTTTTCTATATCTACAATTTGGCTTCTAATTGTTTTGATTTGGTTATCAAAGTCTTGTTTAATTGATTCAGTTTCTTTGCGCACTATTTCACTGAATTGTACAAGAAGTCTGGTTTCTAAGTCTTCGAATCTCTGGTTAATACCGTTGATAGCCTTCAGAATTGTATTGTTAACATTGAGCACATCTTGAATCGAGGCAGTGTCACTGTAAACAATGGTATCAATCACTTTTGCACATGTTTCACTTACTTTGTTTTTTCGCTGATGATGGGGTACACAGGTCCATTTCGCATTCCGTTTGTGCGGCATACACTGCTGTTGGTTGAGGCAAAACAATGTCTGCATAGTCCCTCGCTTCCCTAAAATCGGCCATTGTTCATTCAATCCCACGTGAGAAGTTTTCCGATAATGTCAATCACCAATAGTGTCAAAATTTTGGGTATTCTGGCTGACAAATGTTCATATATTCGTAAATTGTACTGTTATATGACCTGTACATGATTATTTTTGACTCACGATGAAGGATTGACTGGATATTGTTCGATTCAATTCTCCATTTATCAGAGCTGAGGCGAAGCGCGTCTTGTCAGTCAGGGGCAGATAACTCATTCATAACCGTAGCTACGATAACTTTGTGGAACAGACGCCTGAATTCTGAAGGTGGACTGTTGTATGGTATTAAATTCATACGTTTCAATACGTGTTTGAAGTATTATTCTGTGAAACTGAATTGGATTATGCCGTGGGTCGTGTAGGTGTCAGCCTATTCACACTCAACAGGATAATTCGAAAAACGTTATGAATGGCAAGTAATAAATAAGATTCTAAACTCGCTCCCGTGTAAAACCAATTCTATGAAAGTTTTATAATATTTGTGGTATCTGACGAGCGAAAGCTCGTTTAGTATTCTATAGGTAGCTTGCAAACAATTTTCTGACTTACTTGCTTGGTTTGATATTGGGGAAGTTTTGGCAGTATTGTTCGGGGTCTTTATTTTCGAGATCCGCTGGGTTGATCTGTTTGCAGAGTGCTTTCAATTTGTCCCAGTCTGCCTTGTTGTAATTGAATTTTGGTTCTTGGGGTTCATTTGGGGTTTGGATATTTATGTTTCCTATGGTTATGTGGATTGGAAAGTGGTCGCTGCCGAGTGGCTTCTCATGCACTTCCCACTAAGTGCTTTCGGCGAGATCAGGGGTACAGATTGTTAGGTCTATAGCCGACATATTTTGATTAATTGTATCATATCTAGTTGGTTGGTTGTTCTTTAGTAGTATTAGGTATTTTGTTCTATCCATTCGGCGATATGTTTGCCGTTTTGGTCTGTTTTATCTTTAACGCCCCAGGAGGGGTGGTGGGCGTTGAAGTCCCCTAAAAAGATGGTGGGTTTATGGCTCAGCTTTTTTAGGGTTTCTAAGTCTTCTGGTTTACTGTCCAGTTTGTTTCACTGTCCAGTTGTATATGTTTACAGTGTTTATTTTTTGGTTGTGATGAGTTATTTGTATACGATTAGCTTTTAGATTTGGGGTTTTAATTGGTATGTCTTTATGGTTTATGTCCTCCCTGATATATATGATTAGGCCACCGAGTCTTACCGAGTTATAATTAGGTAGGGTGAATTTAGATTTTGGGGAGAAGTGGGTTTCCTGAATGCATATGATATGAGGACCAAGGTTTTTCCGAAACATAATTTTTAATTCATGGCCGTGGGCGGCCAGTCCATTGGCATTCCACTGTAATATCTGTAGTCCTTCCATTATTGAGAGGGCTCCGAGTTTGGGGATTAAGTTTTGTTTAGGCGTAGGTTGTTGTGGTTTCTATTTTGAGATTACTTTTAATGTGTTATTGAAGTATTCAAAGAAGAGACTAGTAAGATTAAGTTTGGAAGCCACTGTGTGAAAGGATTTAATGTTGGCGCCTGGGGTGTTTTGTTTGAGCATATATGCTAGTAACATTGTAAGGTTGTTTAGGGTTTTAAATTCTGTCTGGTATGCTGTTTTATGGTTATGTTGTTGTTGTTTGTTTGGGGTTTGTTGTTTTGTTGTTGTTTTTGTCTTTTTGTTGTTGTGTTGTGTGTTGTTTTTTTGTTTTTTTGTTGTTTTTTTTTTGGGGGGGGGCGGGTGAGGAAGACATTCAATGTGTCGAGAGGGTCATATTCTGTTGTGAGTGAGTCTTCTTCGCTTATGGTTTGCGATGAGGTGTCCATGTTGGTTTGTTGTGTGTTGCTGTTGTGTTTGTTTGTTGGTGATGGTGGATTTGGAGGCTTCGATTTTTGGTTGTTGTGCTTGTTTGGGTCTGGTAGTTGTTGCCCTAGTGGCTGTGGTGTTTTGGGCGGTCGTTCTGGGTATGGTGCTTGCTCTGTGGCTTGTTTTGCCTGCGGGTGTAGATGTTGTGGCGTTGTGGTGTCTGGAGAACTCTGCCGTTAGAGATCTCCTGGATGTTGGTGGGTTGGGTGCAGTGAATATATTTTCGGTGGGTATGTCCAAAACAGATCTCTAGATTTTATGTTTTCTAGATGTTGTGTGTGTTGTTGTGTGTGTTGTTGTGTTGGTTTTGGTAGTGGTATGATGTTTGTCTGTGGTGTGGGGAGGAGTGGTTTGGACGTGCGTGGTGCTGGTGTTCTTGTTTGTAGTATGTGTTTGTTTGCCTGTTGGGGGAGGGTGTATCTGTGGGGGCAGTGATTTGATAGTGAAGTGTGAGTTATAGTTTTGCAGTGTATGCACCAGGGGGCGCATGATCCTGGACAATGAGGTTGGGCGCATTTTTTGCATTTGGTTATTTTAGACGTGCACTGGGAGGTTGTGTGATAATACTTTAGGCATTTAGTACGTTGTTTGACTGGTCTAGTAAAGGGTTTAACTTCTAAGTTGTTTTTGGCGCCGAAAGAGATAGTTTCTGGGGCTTTTTGAATTTTTTCTGATTTTATGAAGTTAATGATTACGGTTGGTGTAGGGTGGGATTTTCCATTTCTGGTTGTGTATATTCTGCGGGTACTGACAATTTGGGGTTGTGTGTTGTGACTGGAGTTAGCCTCTTGGGTGTATAGTGTGAGGTCCTCATCAGTGTCTCGAGGGCTGACTCTTATGACACCTCGGGTAAATGTTTGCCAGTATGGAATTTCAGTTGTGACGTTTACTTCAAAGATTTGTCTTATTTGTCTGGCTGATTAATGAAAGAAGAGTCGTCAAAATACTGTCACTTCCTGCCTAGGACATCACAACCCTACACGCTAAGGTCGGTGAGAAACCTTCCAATCAAGGAAAACAAACAGTTTTCTACAAGGACTCTCGGTATTTAGTCATAATTAATAGTTTATTACATTGATGAAGATGCATTTTGATTCAAACTCAAATAATTGAGCAAAATTATACGCTTGTGGACATTGGAGATCTGCCGAGGTATGCTTGTTGCGTTTTTATTATTCTGAAATCCATTTTAGGCCTGCTGGCCTGGCTCGGCCCGACTTTTCTTGGCCCGACTTTTAGGCAATCCCTTAACCGGTTAATCCTTTGATGGCTAGGAATGCTCCGTTGATTTACAAAAAAAAGCAAATCAACTGCTCATTCATCTCTTGCTGGGCTGCCACGTGCATATTCCATAACACACACTTCACCTCACTACAAACCTGGATTTAGATTGAATAATTACCCCAGACACAATAAATGCCAAATGGGAACCTTTATCAGGTAATCTGAGTGGTACTACTACTAATTATACCTGTAATAAATTCATTAAATGAGCATCAAGTGAATGACGATAAATACACAAGTGTTGGGTCATACCAGAAAACGTGGATGACAACAAGGGAGTAGTAATCGTATTATGGACGCAATCCGAAATCCGAAAATGCTTTCACTGCAGGGATACTTTTCGTATTACTATAACCATCAGGGGTATTTCCAAATGACGACATCCGATGAGTTTCAACCGTTCTTTTTGTCTGTTTGTTTAGGCTGAAGAAATTAATCAACATGCCCCATTTGTCGAAATCTTTATAGATCACGGGTAACCAATCAGTGTTCAAAAATGCGTAAAACAAACATTGCCTCCAAGCTTATTTACGCTGTCTTTACAGACGGTAGCCCAGTCTCTTGTCACGCTGTCTTTACAGACGGTAGCCCAATGTCACGCTCAGTTGCGTTAGCGAGCAAATCGACACACGTCAGCTTGAGAACCCGAGCGGCCAGTGTCAGACAGCCGAGAAGAAGCCAGAGATAAGTGCCCGTTAACCGCTCGCGCATGTCAACTGCTTCAGGGTTTAAAACAGGTAATCGCAGTTATGGAGGGTTATTATATTCATGTTGCAAACAAACTCCATTCAACACGATTAGGCACCAATGTCAAGCCTAAAATATGTGATGTCCGCGAACTGAAGACTGCATGTTTTTGGAGGGCGGTTTATGCCGAGTTCCTTGGGACGCTGCTGCTGACGTTTGTTGGGTCTGCATCTGTGCTCTTTGATGGCAACAAAATTACGGTAAGAAATTTGTTATGGACATATGATTATGGTTAGGGTATACATATATCATATAGCGGACCCGTGGAGATCAGGGGTAGAATAGGTCTTCAGCAACCTATGCTTGCCGTAAGAGGTGACCATACTTGTCGTAAGAGGCGACTAGTAAATGTGTTCAGATGTACATGTATGTATATATTGATAATAATTGATAATAATCATGTTTATGTGGACTGAATACGTTTAGCTGTGTACATGTCTTCACTGGGTTTGATGTTGTTTTAATTAGTATTGCGGTAACAAAGCAAGATGCATTTCTATTCAATTATCATTTACCTTTCAAAATGCTGTATATTTTCATTTAGATGAATATTGGGGTAAAAAAGCAAGATACATTTCTTTTCAATTATCATTTACCTTTCAAAATGCTGTACATTTTCATTTAGATGAATACTGCGGTAACAAAGCAAGATGCATTTCTTTTCAATTATTATTTACCTTTCAAAATGCTGTACATTTTCATTCAGATGAATACTGCGGTAACATAGGAAGATGCATTTCTTTTCAATTGTCATTTACCTTTCAAAATGCTGTACATTTTCATTTACATGAATATTGGGATAAAAACGAAAAATGCATTTCTTCCCAATATTTTATTTACTTTCCAATGCTGTACATCTTCATTAAGATGGGTATTCGGGTAAAACAGAAAGAATTATCTCTTATCAATTTTTATTAACCTTTCAAAATGCTGTACATCTTCAATTAGATGAGTATTTGGATAAAAAATGAAATATGCATTCCTTGATCAGTGTGTAAGTTTCTTGTCAAGATGTACAGCATTATCAAAGGTAAATAAAACCTTTCATAAGGCTGTACATCTTCACTTGGAAAGAAACTATTAAGACATTTCATTGTCTAAATAGAAATATTTTGTATATTTGTTTGACATTCTAACTATGAATCCTTCGAGAGCACATGGAAGCGACTTTCAGCCCAACTGAAAATTATCATAATATAAATATAACTAACAAAACCTTAATGACAGAGAAGAGTCCACACATCCGATATACACTAGACTAACCCACCGCCCAGCAACTGTGAACTATACTGATTTGAACGCGCGATATCATATGCGTGTATATATATTTAGTTGTTTTACACCTCACATGAATTACCTACCGTAATATAGCTGAAATTATATTATAACTTGCCAGTGAAGAGAAGATCCGTTTAATAAACATACAGCTGTATTACACATTTTTTAATACCAAAACGCGTGCTTATGTACTCTCGGAACACGTTTCACGAACAAATATTGAAATTCAAAGCTTTCAACATCCCTTGGCTTATTCAACGACATTGCGTGTGGAGATGATAGATAACTGAGAGGAGCTTATGCACACTCGATGACACCAGCAACCTTGTTGCTAGGCTGACGTCACATGACATTATTTCGCCGATGGATCTTGCAACCAAATTCTACAAATTACTTTGAGGTGCAAGGCCCCGTTCAACAAGGCGATCGTATTGTAGCGCAACGACAGTCGTTAGTCTACGTTAAAGTACATTGACTGTATGTGAGTTGCGATAACCGTAGCGCTACGATAACTTTGTGGAACAGACGCCTGAATTCGGAAGGTGGACTGTTGTATGGTATTAAATTCATACGTTTCAATACGTGTTTGAAGTATTATTCTGTTAAACTGAATTGGATTATGCCGTGGGTCGTGTAGGTGTCAGCCTAATCACACTCAACAGGATAATTCTAAAAACGTTATGAATGGCAAGTAATAAATAAGATTGTAAACTCGCTCCCGTGTAAAACCAATTCTATGAAACTTTTATAATATTTGTGGCATCTGACGAGCAAAAGCTCGTTTAGTATTCTATAGGTAGCTTGCAAACAATTTTCTGACTTACTTGCTTGGTTTGATATTGGGGACTATAAAGTATTGTGAGAGGATATAATCTAATCTGGAGCAGAGAAACAAGAGATTAATATTATGAGTAACGACTAATGACGTCGCCTCATATGACGGGTTGCTGGGGACCTGTTTTAACCCGGGTGCTCACGGGGTCCAACACTACAGATTTCCATGTAATATTTAACATGATAGACCGCCAGCGTGGTCTAGTGGATAGAGCGTATGTCCGCAATACGGAAGGTCGGTGATTCGATCCCCGGACGCATCATACCAAAAGAAGTTAAAAAATTATTCTTGCTGTTACCCTGCCTAGCGCTCGGCATTAAGAGGCCAAAACAAGGACTGGTCGGCTCGGAGTCAGTATACTGTGTCTGAGTGGGGTATCCATGTTGAACTGTGGCATGGTATCTCAGCAGGCTTGCACTATAACACTCTTTGAAATACTTTTGAAATACTGCATTCTCCTCGAACTTTCCGATTCTTCATGTCCTGTCTGTATATCTCAGTAGAATTGGTAATGTTCTAATTCGTCTAACTCAAACCAACATAAAACATTTGTCAACAACACAATACTTTATTGGGTGGCGTCTGGACGAAATCGAATCCTTCACGTATACACGTAGTCCGATTTCCACCTACCATGTCTTTTAAAGAGTCTGTCTGGGACTCCAGCTTCCGCAGCCTCCGTGGCTCCTACAGATCGAAATCTCCATCCCTGTATTTATCAGTTTTACTTTTCTCTAAGAAAATAGATATGTAACCCTCCTCAGACCTTCTGTCAGAACACTTTCACAACTTCTGAAAACCTTAAAAAAAAACCTGGATATGCTATAAGACAAATCACAGGGATCTTAAGTTAAACAAGCTGGCCGAATCACATCCGTAATGGTCAACTAAACTGGAGTTATAGGTTCTCTCTTAGAAGCGGGGCAAGAATCTGTTCTCAGACTGGATTCTTGAACACACTTCACTATACTTGAACTACACGGATTCCATACGCCAGCCAAGTTGTGAGCCCAACCAATATCGTACAAAGTCTCCTGAATAGCATTTGGACTTTTGTCGTTCTGATTTAGATGTTGCAAATAAAGAGCTACATGGAAATCTGTAGCTGGTAACGGGGTAACTTCAAAACTGCTCTCACCAATCTACCCACTTTTTGGCGCTTAAGCTTTCAGCACTGATTTCGATAAGTGAGCTAGAATCTGTAAACGGCCGTCCTGAAGTGGCATGCCCCATACTCCAATGGTAAACACATCATCCAGCTCCGTAGGTATTGTCGACTCTCCTTTGGTGTCACCATTCTAGTCGGCATATGAGTATTCTTGACGTCCAAAAACTGTGTGAGTGCTAGTTTTTGTCAAGCGGAGCAAGCTGTTTTCTAGCGAAACGACCCCTAGCACTAGCCCGCTTGCGTAAAGCCCTATTTTCTGCTCTCTCGAACATTCTCTCCTCTTCAGAGTTCGACGCCAAGTCGTCACCTTCTAACTCCTGAACTGTGCTCCACCCGACAGGGTCCTATCAGCTAGGCGAATAAGTTTGTTTCTCTTGTCTATGTTGCTAGATAAATTGTCCAAACCATCCATCACTTCAGAATAATTTCTCCTTCTTAGACTTGATTTCGCTAACCATACAGGGTCCAAAATGACCACAGTCGAAATTATATTGAACTGAATTCCCTTCATATTTAAACTCTGGTTTGGAATCTTTCGTCAACTGTTTGGTTCCCGAGAGCGTAAGCTGCTCCGACTCATGCAGAAAATCGTGTTTAAGTGTTTGAAGTTTATTGTCAAAGTACTGCATGAACATAATCAAAATTACCACCTTTATCTTTGTCGTTTTGAGCCGACTAAGATAAGCGTCTTCAGAATCAATGGGTGCTTTGTTGAACATATCCATGCTGGCTGACAGCGTCGCACGCCAGGAATCCGTCGCCTGTGACCAGCTTTCTGTCTCGCTCGGGCTCATCGCCTCTGTCACGTGACTTCAGCACGGACTTCTCAACAAACATTTACCTTCCCGATCACAAACCCGACCACCCAATACCGTATTACCCGTTGATAAATATTAGGATATTGGGAATGATACTGTTAAGAAATGGTAATTCAGTCATTTCATGTCGACATGTGCATGGCTATTGTGCACTCCATGTACAGTGAATGGTGTACGTACATTAATGTCATGACCTGTTGTATGGATATTGATAGAATTTTATTCAAAGTTACATTTACAAATTCCGCTGCTTATCTGGAACTCGTGACGCCAGATGTGCAAGTGCTTCTTTTGAGTGACCATTGATAAGCATTTCATTACTGAATAACGTTAATCCTCTGTATTTTGATGGATTATTGTAACAAATGATAGGTATTTACCGCGAACCACAAAACACATTGTATTGATTCAGAAACCTGGACCATATACAGAACGACCACAGCACTACAACTATTGCTGTCTATGTTAAAGTATAGGAGTTACACTGTCTATGTTAATGTATAGGAGTTACACCGTCCATGTTAAAGTATAGGAGTTACACTGTCTATGTTAAAGTATAGGAGTGACACCGTCCATGTTAAAGTATAGGAGTTACACTGTCTCTGTTAAAGTATAGGAGTTACACTGTCTATGTTAAAGTATAGGAGTTACACTGTCTATGTTAATGTATAGGAGTTACACCGTCCATGTTAAAGTATAGGAGTTACACTGTCTATGTTAAAGTATAGGAGTGACACCGTCCATGTTAATGTATAGGAGTTACACACTGTCTATGTTAAAGTATAGGAGTTACACTGTTTATGTTAAAGTATAGGAGTTACACTGTCTATGTTAATGTATAGGAGTTACACCGTCCATGTTAAAGCGAAGGAGTTACACCGTCTATGTTAAAGCAAAGGAGTAACAGTCCATGTTAAAGTATAGGAGTTACACTGTCTATGTTAATGTATAGGAGTTACACTGTCTATGTTAAAGTATAGGAGTTACACTGTCTATGTTAAAGTATAGGAGTTACACTGTCTATGTTAATGTATAGGAGTTACACCGTCCATGTTAAAGCGAAGGAGTTACACCGTCTATGTTAAAGCAAAGGAGTAACAGTCCATGTTAAAGTATAGGAGTTACACTGTCTATGTTAATGTATAGGAGTTACACTGTCTATGTTAAAGTATAGGAGTTACACTGTCTATGTTAATGTATAGGAGTTACACTGTCTATGTTAATGTATAGGAGTTACGCTGTCTATGTTAAAGTATTGGAGCTACACCGTCTGTATTTAAACATTACTTATTTATTTGGTCTAATGTTAATATGTTCGTGGTATTCATAGTATCGGCTGTTAGAGATCCACCCATCTCTGTCAATAGGACTATCTGCGCGCCTCTTGTTAATGTTTTTCCTTCTGAAAACATTTGTGAAGTAGATTTACAAAAGAAAATCCTCCTTGACTGTAATTCCTGGTTACTTTAAGAATACGATTCAAGCTGACTACAATGTCCTTGAATATGTTTCACTTCAGTTTTGTCTGGTCATATTCCAGGAGAATGCCTGGCGCATGTGATACAATGTCAAGATAGTTAAAGATGTCAAGTGCGACCGAAGATATTTGATTTGCCAAGGATTATAGTTTATGTAACTTTTATTTTGTCCCATATTCTGACTCAAATATTTCGTGTACAAATTCCATTTTTATTTTACAAATCGTATGTAAATATTTAATGAATGCTAAATGAGCTAAAACATCATTCATTGATGCGTGTTATCAACATGATAGATTTAGATGTGCTGATTTCATCAAGCTCCGCACGGATTCAGCCGAAACCATTAAGATATACTACAATTTGAAACAGTGAGTGAGTGAGTGAGTATGGTTTTACGCCGCTTTTAGCAATATTCCAGCAATATCACGGAGGGGGACACCAGAAATGGGCTTCACACAATGTACCCACGTCGGGAATCGAACCAGGGTCTTCGGCGTCACAAGCGAACGCTTTAACCACTAGGCTACCCGACCGCCCCCAATTTGAAACATGTTTCCCTTGACCTATACACGTCGCGGTGACTCTGGTCCACTAAGATCATCCCGCTAGTTTCATAATGTAGCATATATAGTAATAAACATCTATGTATTTCCAGGTTTAATGGATCTCGAATAAATACCAAACAATACATCTGCCACTTTTTACATTTGGCATTGAAACGGTGTAATTACTTAGGGATTGACCACGTATTTTGTTCGGTTCATTGAGGTATGAATCGAAAACCGATGTGCAAACTATGAATTCGCGTAGCGCATTCTTACAAAAGTTTGCACATCGGTTTTTCGATTCATACCCCATTCTACCATGATATTTAAGAATGCTTGGTTCTGATTGGTTAAAAAGATGTTTCCCTTTTGCTAAAGAAACCCCCTTTAAATATATCAAGCCTTTTCACACACAAAAAAATCGCGCGTATGTATACATATCGATCCATAAAAGATGGCTGCCGATAACCCATCATTCGATCTCGGATCGCTTACGGATGTTTTTGGTGACGATTTTGACATGCAAGAGGTTAACCCTGACTACCCACTTGCAAACGTCCTTTGTGAATGTGTTGAAGGTCTTCATTGATGATATGAATTAAATGACGAGTTACCGGTCGTTGTATGTTGAAAACATTTTCTTCTTTAGTCCCATCACATCAATCTTTAACTGTTTGAAGCAATTCAATTTTCAAGAAAACGTAACGTCACTGTCCTGCCTGATCTGTTGAGATGCACTCAGGACAATATGTGGTGCCGTGAGGGGCACAAGTCATACAAAATTATATTATACAAGGAAACCGTTCTATCCTCCTTGGCTGAGAGACGACACTTTCCCAAATGATGCATTATTTATAAAATGAAAAGTGTGACAGCGCCAAATTATTTATGTGATATGGTACCTTGGATCGCCCACATTATGAAACACGTAACACAAACGAATACTACATATACGAACCTAATTGCCGAACTGAATTATTTAAAAAAATCATTTTTACCTTCAACAGTCTCCGCCTGGAATGTACTAGATTCTACTTTGAGAGAAGCCGCTTCATTATCTCAGTTTAAAAAACTGTATAAGTGTATTAAATCAGAAGTGCCTGACATATTTAAAGATATTGGTTCACTTGTAAATCAGATAATCCACCGTAAGTTAAGACCATGATGTAGTGATCTGAGCAGTCAAAAATTTGAAAGATTTATTTGCGATTATGCTGAATGTTCATGTGGTTTTTTTTCAACGAAAGTGCTTAACACTACCTATTTAGTTGCCCAAATTAAACTGAGACTAGATCTGAAAGCTATTATTATGTTAATGGATATGACCTACGAACCGTCCTGTTTGGTAACGTCAGCCTAGACGAAGAAATACTGCTGAATGTCGATGACTCTGTACATCATTTCTTCTCTATGAGCAAAAGATTAGTCTAAACATGCACTCTTATATAAATCTCACAACTGTTTACCCTTGATGTACCACATATGACGTAATACCAAGTCCATACTACTGCTGCTTGTTCGAATTTTGTCGGGGAGAGATATTTATATACCCCTTAGGCTCTGCCTATTTATCAACATCCTTTCACTGTACCAAGTGGAAATAAATATTGTTTAAAAAAACAACTTTAACTGTTGTGCGTGTGGGTGACAGGTGCAGTTGGTAAGACTTACAAATGTTATGTACAGTATTCAAATATTAATTGGTGTGTAAGTCCATACGGAGCTACGTGTATTATCATAGATACTGTATGTAAACAACCAGGGTCTGTATGCATTGATAACTTCATTTCAATGCCACATTTAAAGATGCGACTATTACCAACAATGGATTGCAACGACAGATCATGTTTGAAAAGATCATCCAACCGTGACATTAACATTACGAGGCCATGAGAAACACCTGGTTGTAATCGCCAACTTGAGTACAGCAGTGGCTCTCGGGATTGCCTCAAAGTTGGCCTTGCGAGCGGGTAATACTAAAATTGGATTGCAGAATAATAAAACGAAATATGCATATCTAGGCAGATCTCAAATGTCCACAAACGTATCGTTTTGCTCATTTAATTGAATTTGTTAATAACTGTCCTCGCACTTAAGTTACTAAACATTCTTTACATCTAAAGACTAATACTATATCTACCTATGTACCACTTTAGTGTCTCATATTCATTATTTTTTTTATTTTTAGAGTCAAGAAGGATATTGTGTAATATAAGATTTCAGAGACTAAATGTTAGTCTATAGTGCATGGTGCTCAAAGTGAAGCCCTTTTCCCTCTACATCCTCAACGTTCTTTATTAGAAGTGATTGGTCTGTGCTCGGTCCGACTTGGCCCGGGATGTCAAAATCAACTTTAAACTCCAAGATGTATGATCAAATGTGTTTACATCTATAGACTAGTATTATATCTACCTATATACCACTTTATAGTGTCTCAGATCGCAGTATTTAAAGAAAACAAGTTGCTCAAAATGAAGCCCTTTCCCCCTCTACATTCTCAACATAGTTTCTATAAAAGTGTTTGACTTGTGTTCGTTCCGACTTGGCCCGGGCTGTCAAAATCAACTTTAAACACACATATGTATCATCAAATATGTTTACATCTATAGATTAGTATTACATCTACCTATATACTACTTCATAGTGTCTCAGATCGCGGTATTTAAAGAAAAGAAGGTGCTCAAAGTGAAGCCCTTTTCACTCCACTTTCTCAACATCCTCAACATAGTCTCTATCAGAAGTGTTTTGTCTGTGTTGTGTCCGCCTTGGCCCGGGCTGTCAAAATCAACTTTAAACACACATATGTATCATCAAATGTGTTTACATCTATAGATTAGTATTACATCTACCTGAATACCACTTTATAATGTCACAGTACATCGCATTGAATGAAAACTGGTCCGTTCAAGTCAAGCACTTTTACTGTATTTTCTTAAGAAAATCTCTGTCACAAGTATTCGGTCCGGCTTGGCCCAGGCTGTCAGAAAGAGCACGGATCAGGTCTGATACCAGCAGTTTTTAACCTGCTGGTCGTAGATGTAGCCCATGAAAATGGATTGTGTATTACAGGAGACGATGACATACCGTGGGTTCCGTTCTCCAAATCTCCAAATTTTAAAATTCCTATATAAGCAATCCCTAAAAGCCCCAAATCGGATTGCAAATTATTTACGCCCCTTTCGGCTAATACACTAAATGGCCTGGCCGGCCCGTGTGCGACATACGCTGTTAGTCGGAAAACGCACGTTAAATCCCCAACCTCAGTCAGTCAGTCAGTACCTCGTCACTTTTATAGGGTAACACTTGGAGAAGGTTAGGTGAGACACTTTGGATTTCAGGGTAAACTTCTCCATCAACCCTTTTTAATGCTTCTATTATCTATGTGTGTGTTTAGGAAAGCAGGGTCATCTGAGACAGTTGTAATCTGCCATACAGCAAGAATACGTGCTGCATCTCCGAGCAGTCTTATTGTCGTGAGGGGGCACGGGTGGCCCAGTCGTCGCGATTCGCTGTGCAGAGTTGCGTCCCATGAGCACGCCAGAAACCTATGATTGTTGGTTCGAATCCCGGTTCGCCCCGATTATGTTTCTAGGTTTGTCAGCACCATACCCGTGCTCGTGGGTTTCACCGAAGTGGTAAACGTCTGAGACCTGCATCACTTCGGGCTCTCCTCCCACATTAAGCTGACACGCCGCGATATAACTGGAATAATGTTAAAAGCGGCGTTAAACCCAACTCACTCACTTATTGCCGTGATGGTCAAAATACGCCGCCAATTAAAGTTCTCTATATGTCTATCAACTTTGATTTACAGTCGTGATGTTTAAGATGTTTTTAACCACCCGGGCCAAGTCGATCCGACAGATAGAATGATACACATGATGCAAAAGAAGGTACTGCTTGTTAAAACCCTAAGTACAGTACAGAAACTGAAGTAAGTTGTGCAAGTTTACCTATCTAGGTTTTTCTGTATGCTTACACATCATCACGTCATACTGTATTTAATTATTTTTTCTTATTCTCATACTGCTAATGTTTGTCATTGGCCAGTGATAAAATGTTTTTTATGGAATAGTATTTTTCATAGCAATATTGACGAAATATATGACTTTATATCGTATTTATGGTGGACACGACACTATCATGGCTTACAAAAGTATACCAGAAGCATTTAAGGACTGACATGTTAACGGAAGTTAAAAAGACAATATTTTGGTTTTCTTAATGAGCCTCAACAAATGCATAAGTTATCAATGAAACGATAGGCTATTAACTACCACTAAAAGCTCGAGACAGCTAATTAAGGGCAAATGGTTGATTGATTATGCAACACTTACTTGATGCAATTACACAAGGGGCAATTAAGCAAGCTGAGTAGAGGTGTAATTTGCGTTAATTTCACGAGTCAAAAGCATTTACTCACTGAATCTGGGATTATAAATATAGTAAAATTTAAACGCTATGCCGACAGATGGAAATTTGTATCACGATAGCTAGAAGTATTTGATACGTTTCAAATCCTATTTCGTTTAACGATTGCTGTTTTACATGTTACCTAGATCAGCGACACCAACACACAGCTCCACTTTCTGGTTTTCAAGTGATTTACTAAGAAAATCACTTAATTATGGGGCACGTTTTTGGTTGGTGATTGCTCATTAATGTGTGTATGTTGCATCAATAACAGGTAGGTATGGTCGCCGATAATGGAGTAATTAGCCTCTGTAACGTCTGCCATCAAACGCTGAAGTTTTACAAGCGTGTTCCTGGTGTGAAGGTATCGCATTGGGTGATAAGTAACGGTTTAACTGGCGCAATACAACTTTGTCCCAACTTTTAGGCAATCCCGTGGCCCTCTGTATTTCTACACAATATGATATGCGACAAGGTGTGACCTGGAATACGCTATAATTATACACGTTACGCTCTGTATTCAACACAGGTAAAAGTCATTCATTGCTGATGTGAATATGATGGTTGTTCAAGTACATAAAGGAATATATTTTCCGCATATGCACATTGACCGTACGATCCTTACGTATTATGTAGGTTGGTGTCTGGTGCAGTTGTTAGGCTTTCCGAAATGGTCTTGTCTAACCTCCTCAGCCACCGAGGCTTCCCCAAATATGAAAGTCCGACAACTGGTAGTCCAGGGGCGCGTTGCAAGCCACGAATCGCTTAGAGTGAGTGAGTGAGTGAGTATGGTTTTACGCCGCTTTTAGCAATATTCCAGCAATATCACGGCGGGGGACACCAGGAATGGGCTTCACACATTGTACCCATGTCGGGAATCGAACCCGGGTCTTCGGCGTGACGAGCGAACGCTTTAACCACTAGGCTACCCGACCGCCCCCGAATCGCTTAGAGAAAGCAAATTAATCGCTCATTCCGGGGTCTCCAACAGTTCGAAGCGCATGCGCACTCTTCCAAAATGGCAGCGCAACTACCGCTTGGTTGCCTTGACGTAGAAGAACGTCATAAAAGAGGCTCGATGACGAGCTGATGAAATTTATGACTACTTTGAAGATGTAGAACAGTCTGAGGATGATGGGGTGTTAGCTACCTTTGCTCATTTCTTTGTTGATCCAGTCAAGAATTTCTTGTTCCTCTGTCAAAGTTAGCCGCAATTTTAGACCGAAGCAACCTCAGCCAGCGATTGTTTCGCTTGCAAGCGGCTGAAAGTTAGCGCACTGTTGTAAGGCGAATCGCTGTACATCGCTTGCAAGCGATTCGTGCTTTGCAACGCACCCCTAGATCACGTACCCCTCTCACAAATGTAAATTGGCACGGCTCCCATGGCCAAAAGCTATGAATACACAATGCCATTTAGAAAGTGGTCAAATGTAACAAATGTTATTTTACAAAATGCCATTTAGATACTGCTTGGATAGGCGGATTCTGCTTTTGAAAATGAACTTACCCCCTAAGAAATCAGAGTTCGGCGATCCAGCTCTTGCTGCACAATGTAACTCGGATGTAGAGTAAACTTGAACTGATGATGGTGAGTGCAAAATGTGACGTAATAGTGTGCAGTCATTCTGACGTCATTTCACGAGACAACAAGGCATTTTGTCACAACATTGGAAAAATGTTTGCGAAACGTTTGTGTGATATCAGATTTTACAAACGTTTTAAGAACATGTCAAAAACATTCTTTTTTGTGATAAATTTTCAAAAACGTTTTAAGACATTTAAATAACGTAGAGCGAATGCGTATTTTACCATAGATCTATATTTATTCACTTCTCACGCCCCCGCAAAATATGAGCGACTAAATGTAATTGCCTGTGACACTATCTGTGATCAGCAACAAACAAATCATGTGAAGTTTTGTCTTACTCATATCTGCTACATTTTCCTTCGACATTTAGTCTACAGATTAATGTTATATTACTGCATTACCAATCCACAGAATTATGAAAACGGAGTGTGCTAGCAAGGGAACTTGTGTTCAACTAAAGGTTGTTGGGGTCGTAATCGGTACTCACTTTAATTCATGGTTATAACATTTCATAAAATATGTTCTAGCATAACATTTCTGCAATGTGTTGAAAACATTGCAATAACATGTTATGAAAGAGTATCGCCTATGTTATAGCATGATGTTCTTGAATAACATTTTAAATACATTTCAATAACATTTTGAATAATTATAAAACATTTACACCTTATTCAGATTATTTTACATATATGTACACAAAGTATTTAAAACATGATGATAACATTTCATTAAATATGTTTTGGCAAAACATTTCTGCAACGTGTTCAAAACATTGTAATAACATGTTATGAAACAGTTTCGCCTATGTTATAGCATGATGTTCTTGAATAACATTTTTAAAACATTTTAATAACATTTTGAATAGTTGTAAAAATTTCTAAAACGTTCATAAAATGTTTTGACGAAAATGATTTTGAAAAACTACAATGAAACCTTTTGAAAATGTTTTGAAAATGTTATGTGTTAGCTGGAAGGGGATTTGAAAGTCCATCAGAAAACAATACCCTTCGAAAGTCCACGAACTTAAGTGACAGCTTGTCAAACTTGATGAAATTCATTTCAGGACACGCACTATTAAGAAAATCATACACAACCCATTATTTCTGGGCCACAAATTTCTCATTTCATTCACGCTCTGGCTTTGAATCCATAAAATCTTGAAATTGACAGGTCACACCACTCAGACACCTCGTGTCAAAATATCCGGCTCGTCTGCAGGCTAAAAAGCGGCGGTTCAGTCATACTCAGTTCCATTTGTAATCATATTGTACCAACAGGCTCGATCATTCCCAGTACATCTTCAGGTTAATGTCGAACCACATCATACATCGGGGTTGTCATCTTGCTTCATTTAACTAGTTACGGAGAATGTTAACACAAGATTGTCAGCCATTGACAGCAGTGAGGTGTGAGTAACCTGATGTAGGTCAAGTTCTGCCACATCCAAGTTCGGGATGGAAAGGCTAACTAATAACACTTACATATTGTTCGATGTATAATAGAATGTTAATTCATAAAGTTTGTTGGAGAAATATATTCGTTTCGCATTTTAAGACCTTTTTGTTTTATAACCTGTGTGTATAAACTGCCAAACAATCACACAACATCATTGTATATAACATTTGAATACATTTCGGATAATGTGTGCCAAGAATTGTATGAACAAAATAAGAACATTTTTACCTCACGTGTGTCCACGGTCATTACATAAGCGTTCATGCACACAACTCGTTTAGCCTAGGCTCTTTGACGTCTCTGCAAAGAGGGCGGTCGGGTAGCCTAGTGGTTAAAGCGTTCGCTCGTCACGCCAAAGACCCGGGTTCGATTCCCGACATGGGTACAATGTGTGAAGCCCATTTCTGGTGTCCCCCGCCGTGATATTGCTTTAATATTGGTAAAAGCGGCGTAAAACCACTCACTCACTCACTCTGCAAAGAAAACAACGGAAGTCGACACTTCGTGCTCTCTCCCTCTCTTTAATAATACACGCATGCTAAATATGCTGAAAGAAGTTGGTTAAAGCATGACTGCCCCTCGACAGAAAGTTTGTCGCTGTTTCCATTTGCACTAGTATACTAATATACATTGAACAGTATTATCAAGCTAGCTAAAGCACACACATGCTTGTTTATTGGCGTACAAACAACAAAAAACGATTGGAAATTTGAATTCGGATTAAATGGTGTTTACCTGCTTCGTTCTGGGCTGGTTCGTGTCAGTGTCACAAGGATTATGGACATCCCCCTTTAATTGGGAGATGTAGGAGCCGTGGTAATTGAATCCTATTCATTGTCAGTGATACATTTACAACGATAGCAAAGGATTAGAGGTCTAAACGTCTCCATTGTTTACGTTGTAGGGGTCAAATTCAAGTTTCAGTGAAAGAGTATTAAAAAAAAGGTTTATCACAAGCATTACCATTGGAAAATGAAAGAATAATTATCCCATAACCAGCGTAACTGGTGGAAGAATTGCTTTGTTCTTTCAAAGATGTACAAATAGACACGTTTGCAGCAATGTAAAGTAAAGACCTTACTGTGGTGTATCTGGTGAAGTCAGTAGTGGACCAGAATGCCTATCAAAGAAGTGGAGTTATACTAGGTTCCATCCTGCTACCTATGTAATTCCAATCCGAGACATCGCATGCAATAAGAACCTCATGTCAAGGCCACACGCTCACTGCCTCGTCGCTATATGGCTGAGATAATGCCGATGCGACGTTAAATTTTAACTCACTCCAGTATGTGCACACTGACCAGGTGATGCATGCATGTGTCCACAGCGGCTTAATAAGGCTTTCGTTCAGCATGACACTTTTCAATGCCAAGCCAATATTTTGCATTGCCAGATTGAATGAAACTTTTAGTACTAGACTTAATGCTGAATAATGTTATGATCAAACTTGCCATATATTTTGACATTTATTTCCATGAAAGGAGAAACTGAACACGACAGCATCAAGATGAACATTTTGTTTTGCTTTGTAAAATAAAAACGCCAACGCCAGAGACGCCAGATTCCATTGGGCGAAAAAGGCAAAACAGAGGTGAAATTTATATGAAAGGATCACTGAAAATCAGTGATGTCACCAGGTGTTCGCGTAAAACCTGAAGCTGAATAATATTTTCCAGTATTTCCTGCAACAATGTTTTTAGGTTATATATAAGGCAGTGTTTGAAATGGTCAATCCCTTAGCATTGCATAGAAGAGGGTCGATAATACTGATTAAAAATTTAGTTAATATTATCCTCACTGTCTTTCAGATTTCTATGACCTTTGGCCTCGCTATCATGACCTTGATACAGATGATCGGTCACGTGTCTGGAGGCCACGTCAACCCCGCCATCACCATCAGCTTCGTGGTGGCTCAGAACATCTCCGTCATCCGGGGACTGTTGTACATCCTGGCCCAGTGCTGCGGAAGTATCGTCGGTGCATACATTTTGAAGGCGTAAGTATATTTAGACATTGGTTCGCCTGCTATAATCCAATCACATGTCTGGATACACCCTAGAAGATGCGGGATAGAATTGATCTTCAGCAACCCATGCTTGCTGAAAGGGCCCAGTCACACATTCAGGATTTTTACTGCCGTCCTTGATAGGACCATTCGCGATTAAGATTTGTCAAAAGACTGATCAAGATCCTGTGATTCGTGGCGGGAAATTCACAAACAATCAGATATTGTTCAGAAAGCTTCACAATTCAGCCGTTTCCAGCCGAATCGTCCGATTTTCCAAATCTCTATCCGTATCTGATACGATTTGTATCTTCCCCATGGTAAAAAACGACCGAATCTGTCCCAACAGCGTCCCAATTCTCCCAAACGCGACCCGACAGAGATCAGTGACCGGACAGTGAACCGACAAAGACTGTTCGCATTCGGCAAGATCTGGACCCAATCGACAAGAGACGGCAATGAACAATTTATGCCCGTTCATCACGAGAATGTCCCGATCCACAGCACACCGTCCAGACAGCATAGGACATTGTTACGATTTTGATCTGATACAGCAGAATATGTTACAACATAGTAGCGATTGTAATCCGACTAAACAAAAACGGCTGAGCTTCCTGAATGTTACGGGACACACCACACTGTCGGGAGTGCTTGGCCGACCTCTATGGACCTTTACCTATCCGTAGGACTCTCTTACGAACGTATACGACTTCATTCAGACAATGATAGGACATTCCAGATCGTTGAGGATAATAATCCGACTTTTTCACTTTTCGCTGTCTGATCTCAAACGAGAGCCATAATCGGCACTGTGTGAACCTGGCCTAACGGGATCGGGTGGTTAGACTCGCTGACTTGGTTGATGCATGGCATCGTATTCCAATTGCATAGACAGCAACAAACAAACACACAAACATGTCTTGATAATTGAACATGAACATTGTATGTTAATGCTATGTACGAAAATCTCCCTTCAAATAGTGTCCTCCGAAACGAGCCCTTCCCGCGCCGTCCGTCCTAGTTAAAAGCTTATACACGTATGACCCCGAGACCCAGGAAGGGGGGACTCTTTGCCCATTATGTCAACCATTGTTTTTCAAGTTGAAGACCGAAGCCAGCGGATACCCTGAGGGTTGTACCGATCCTGATGCTTACATCCAAGACATATATCAGAAAGAAGGCATCGTCCTGAACAAGGCCAACATCAAGAAGAACCTAGGATTTCGAGCTGTTGGCAAGGCCTGTCTTAATTTGCAAGTACTTTGCTCTGTTGAAAGATGAACGAAATACCATCAACGATGTCATGGTCATCCATGAACATATGGTGTTGGTGAACTATACCTCCAAGAAAGAATTCCACACGCCACATCCTAATTCCAATGTCGCCGTGGCTGCTTGGGTCACCCAAGACCTGACGCGTAACACGACCTGCAAAGTGCGTGGTTTCACCTTGAATTACAGAGCCCGTCAACACCTCATCTTTGACACCATGAAAGACCTGATTGTTGGACAACGGTCTGGGGATATAATCAGGGTGCGTCACCCTCATCAGATCATGCGTGCAGGACTTCACCACCGGAACGATCTTCTGACCCAAGCGACCACAAAAGACTACCGCATCCTCTACAGTACAAGCACAGGTCTGTCTGTAGACACGGTCCCCTTTGGGTACAGAGACTAGACATTTTTTTTTTTTAAAGATGTTCTTAACATTGTGTTGGCTGTTGGCGCTTTATCTTGAAGACATGCGTGTTCGGAGAGAGTGTCATGCACTGTTTACTTCAATCCGTGAAACCATTGAAGAAAACAACGGTCCGAAAGTGGATCGAAATGCAACCATGAGAAGCTAGGGCTTTTGACCAATCAGAGGCCGCAAACGCTCTGTACGGCCCTCTGATTGGTCTAACAGCGGTTGTGCTTTCTCTCCCATGGACCATGCCTTTTCCTATGGAAAGGAAACACAACGTCTGTGCCAAACTGGGTTCCGTGTGGGTCAGAAACCAACCAATGAGAAAGTCGGGTTTTTCGTCTAATCAGGAGCATGGTTTCAGTTCCTTAAAACCCACAGACACTCTCTTGTCATAACTTTTCCTACAGCTGTCCAAGCAACAACATCATCCATCTGATTGATGTTCTTAACGTTGTGTTGGCTGTTGGCGTTTTATCTTGAAGTGACATGTGTTTGGAGAAAGTACCATCAAGTGTTGACTTAAATCCGTGAAGACTTGGAAGAAACAACAGACAGAAAAGTGGATTGGCAACATCATGGCAAAACTTATGAATGTCAAGACACTGACCATCATGTGCGGCGAAGGGAGCGGTAAATTTCGGGATGAAGTATATGACATGTTACGTACGAAGATAAGGACGGGTGACGAGACATTGCAATCGAGGTATGTCATCTTGGTGCCCAGCGTGGCACAAGCTGTGGCCAACACAGAAAAACGTGTTGGAAACAGGAAGCAGAACCAGACTGAACCCAAGAAAGTAGCACCGAAGAAGAAGAAGATAAAGAAGACCCAGAAGAACAACAACAGCAGCAGCAGCAGCAACAACAGCAGACAGTGAAACGGAAGTGACAGAATTTTTGAAACCTGCAACACCTGCAAAAAGGAGACCACGGAAGAATTTGTCTCTGAAGATCCCTCATCAAGAACAGCTGTACCATGCTATTTTACTGGATGTGGATGTGTATGCCTTTATTATTATTATTATTATTGTTATAATGAGTATAACGAATGCATGACTTATGAAAAATGACAGGACACCCATCCTTCCTTCCACCGATGTCAGTTCAATACAGTCCGTGTTGGAACAGTGGTGGGAACAAACCCCTCGGAAACCAACCTATTCACCTAACCCACCTGTGATGATGATCAGTGACGATGATGATGATGAAGCAGCAAGTTGGCAGCACTCCCTTCCATGGAGGTGGACACACCCACCCTGCTTGATGTTTTGCCACCACCATCACCGGAGGATGTTGATGTCTTCTCTTCAGGTATGCCAGCGGTTCGCGACGAGGACAACGACGATCCTTATGGAGAAGCTCAACTCACTGAATGTGGTGTCTGCCGCCATAACAACATGTTGAAATACATGAGCTGCACCAGTGGTCAAGTGATGTGTCATGTCTGTTTCAGGGAGGCCATAGACCGTACCTGTTTTACTGAGGGGTCCCAAACATTTTTGGGACCTGTTTGGGACTGTATGATGAATGACCACATCTTGTGGTGACCCCATCTTCGCTTAAAGATCTTGAAGATGGAAGATGGAAGATGACAGGTTTTCGCGTTCCTTGAGGGACATGTTAAGCACTGGCTTGATTTTGTTGTTCATGATTAAACAGTGATTGATTGAAATGACTCTTTGTCTCTTGACTTATCTCAACTCCAATAGGGTGCCCCCCCCCCCAAAAAAAAAAAAGATAAAAGAGAAAGGCCATGCTTGAAAGGATCAGTTTCCCTGTGTCAGTTACCCAGAACTCAGGATGGCGTCACGTGGTGTTGAAGAGGTCATGACCTCACCCTTGACCCTACGACACCCTTTCACGATGTTCATTGCTGGGGCCTTCATAAAAAAGCATGGGTTCCTTCAGTTGAGCAACAGCCATCATTGGGCAAAGACGCTCTATGAATGCCATGCCACCATTACAAGATGTCCCTGATACCGAGTTGGTGTCTGAAAAGGTGAGGGAACAAGCGACAATGGCACATGGCAACTCAGTGACATTCTGGAGGCACGACCTACTCCTTCTTACACCTTGTGTCATCCTTCTCATCCTAGCTATGATCAATTTCAGCAACGTCTGCGGTCTTTTCAAACGTGGCCTAAACTGATGGCCCAGACCCCTTATGACATGGCCATGGCTAGCTATTTCTATCATGGTAAAGGTGATAGTGTTATCTGTTATTGCTGCGGTGTGACATTGTCAGTGGGAAGCCACAGACAAACCCTGGAAAGAACATCTGAAGCAGCCAAAGCCCCCTGTGAATATGTGTGTGTGTTTTGTCCTGATGGAGAAGTGAACGAAAAATACAGACGTCTGTTGTCCGAAGAAGCATCTAAGAGAAGAGCAGAGTGTTTTGTTCAATCCCAGTGACAAAGTTTCCTGTTCACAAAAATCACAGGGACGACCCTCATCCTGTGGCTTTTGTTTTGTATGTTGGTTCATGTGAGTGGGAGAAGTAAAAAAAAAGAGTTGAAAAACAAAATGTGTTGTGTTGTCTTTAGGATGTGGATCGGCATGCACACCCGAGGAAAAAAGAGGATGAAAATGCACACCCAAGAAAAAACGGGATCGAAGAGGCTCTAATCAGAAGCTTGGATTTTCGAACAATCAGAGGACACAACCGCCCTGTGGTGGTCTCTGATTGGTCGAATGAATTAATTACGAAACAATAAGAAGGAATATCATATCCATCATGTGAAGAGATATGTGGAAGTATTTCTAAATATATACCAACAACATAGTGAGACCATGTTAATAATCAAACCCCGTGGCGAACCCCACGTCGCCTATCATTTTCGTAAGAGGCGTCTCAATGGATGGGTGGTCCGACTCGGTAACTTGTGTACCATTGTATCTGGACCGCATGGATCGCTGCTCACAATGAGGTGAGGTGAGGTGAAATTGGGTTTAACGTCGCGTCCAAAATTATTGCACTTATATAGCGACGTGCATGCACGGGTGTGCTTGTACAAGTCCGGACTGCTGCCGACTTACAGTGCTATCACACTGAGATACCATGCTGCAGTGTAACGTGAATACCCCATTCAGACACAGTATACTGACTCCGAGCCGCCCAGTCCTTGTTTTAGCCCATTAATGCCGAGCGTCAGACAGGATAAGCACAAGTACCTTATTTTAACGTCTTTTGGTGTGACGCGGCCGGGGAACGAACCCCGGACTTTCCGGGTGGACGCTCTACCATAAGACAACGGACGCGGTCGTTGCTTACAATGTCAATTAATGGTTTGAGTGGTTATGTCTCGATTATGTACGTGGAATATTGCTTTGTGTGGCGTTAAACAACAAACAAGCTTTAATATTCAAAGCTCGTTCAGTAAAACAGGAAGAATTACGATCTAATCAACTATTGTAAAGACATGTAGCTGAGTACAAAATATGTGCTGGATATAACATAAATTAAATTGTGTGTGAGTAACATAACTAGTCTATTACAGGTTTAATAAACCAGAATATATGTACGTCATTAGGGTAAATTGAAACCCATAATATTTATTACATTACAATTTCTGATCTTTCTAGGATAGCCTCACTTCACCAAGAGTTTTCTTTTCCAAATTTCGAAGTACATGTACAATGTTATTCGTTCGAATCTGACATATACATGTATCTTTGCGTTTATGATTTGTTGTATTCCAACCATCTCGTAGTTGTGAATATTTATTGAGGAATCGATATTTTTCCAGCAACCTGTACTTTTCTTGTTCAGTTATATCTTGTTAATATAACTACGCCAACTCTCCAAAACCAACCGTTAATATATATTAAAACGAAAATAAACATCTTTGTTAAAGCACTAGTTATGGACGTGGATTGTCTCTTTAGATGTAATTGCAAGCTGGTATACATTAAATTCATACCCAAAAGCAATGTCTGACAAGTCATATCTGTAGATACATGTAATTCATAAGTGTAATCATTTGGTACATTATGTTGCTTTATAATGTTTAGTGTATATCGCCATCATCTCTCCATGTTTCTTGTGCTGGGATCTTCATATCACCGCTTGAACTACAGACAATAAATCCCATGAACCCCCGCACGTATTCGCCGTTCTTCCATCCTAGACGTGGCCCAGGACTACCATGGAAAATATGAATGACCTGAGCAAATTCAGCCATCTCTATGGTTAATTGTAGACTTTACAAAATCTAATATATAAGAACAACATATATTTTATTAATCGCTATGAAAGCTTTTTTGTTTGTTTTTTAATGTATTTACTGGAGCATTGGCTATCTTGGTCTGTTAATTACAATCAAATTTGTAAAAATCGCCAAAAATATCCACAACACAATATCACATAAAGAGAGTTTAATAGGGAAGTGAATAATATGTTTTGAAATCGGTGATGAATTAATTACTTTCATATACTTTTTACTTCTAAAATGGGATACAATGGGACATTACACGAAATGTCGTTTTTGAAAGCCAGGTCTTATTATATAGCTCACAAGAACGGATGTCGCAGCCAAGAGAGCGGTTTCCTGTATGTAAACAAATGCACGTGTAGGTTTGAATTCATCACATTTCTGTTATATGTAAACACTGCCGGAACTGACAATCTACAATTTTCCACATTTTTTTCAACAAACGCATACTGCCAAAGTTAATTTAAATATTCGGGATCATATTGATCCAAGTACACATATCGCGCATTCTGATTGGCTTGCGCCCATTCGTCACCGCTCGCCCCTTTCCACAATCTGCAAGAAGACTCGCCGCGTGTGACTTACAGCACTTCCGTCAAAGAATCCTTCAGGAATGTTTTTGGATTTTACATACATCTTGTATCTAAAAATATACCCAAGATACAGTTAAATGTGTTCAATCATTACGTAAAATAACTTAGGGCCGATGTGTTTTAAATAGCATCTGCAATATATATGAAATATGGGGGAAAGAGACGTTGGAAGTAGTCCCATGAGTTGACAATTCTTCAAGTTTTGGCCGTTTGCGCTTAGACGGAACCCCGTCGCAAAAATGGCCACGAGAGGGGCACAAGTTTGGCTTATCCCGGAATAACACGAGTTGGTCATGAATGGTTGGTTGGTTGGTTCGTTGGTTAACGCCGCACTTAGCAATATTCCAGCTATATGACGGCGGTCTGTAAATAACCGAGTCTGGACCAGACAGTCCAGTGATTAATATGAGCATCGATCCACGATGACATGGATTAACCAAGTCAGCGAGCCTGACCACCCGATCTCTATCATGTAATGGGTATGGTGAGAATGTAAGGGGGCAGTTGGGGGCAGTTGGTAAGCTTTTCTGTTAGACTGCAATCTCGAACCGAAATTAAATCCTCTGTGCTTCTAACTATCGCTATGAGGAACTTGAATTCCTATAGAACTGTAGAAAAATCCACACGATGAAGGGAGTTAAGATAACACTGCCAGGAGCTCATACAAGGGACCTTACTCTTAGTTATTAGCATATAACAACACGATTATCTCCCAATTACGTGGATCGTTGCTCATGATGTCAATCACTGGATTGTCTGGTCCAGACTCGATTATTTACTGACCGCCGTCATATAGCTGGAATATTGCTGAGTGCAGCGTTAAACAACAAACAAACAACACAAACAGAAAACACAAAAAAATCATTCAGGAACCCGCAGCGAGTTGATCTTACGTGTCCAGTGTCTACGGCCATATTGACCACCCGATCACCAGTATAGAGTTCTTCACGACAAACACCCGTGCACCCTACCCTGACTTTCACCAGTATCGAACCTTCTGACCTGCCATCAGATGTACATCACACCTGTCATGCTATTCTTTAAAAGGTCCAGTTTGAGGAATAGACAGCTTGTTGTCAAATGTTCATTATATTGAACCAATTTTTCAATTTATGTACACGTGGAATTGAAGGAACTCTTTAAGCTGAAACTAAAGTGAATAATTTCAAAATTTATTTGAAACCATGTGTCGCCAACGGGGCTCAAACCCGCACAGTATGATTTAAGGATACACAGACTTCCTCCTAAACGTTATGTACAGTAAAACGACTGGTACACTATTTTCAGCGTCACACCTGAGCTGCACCGGGGCTACCTGGGTGCTGCGTACGTCAACACCGACCTCGGGATAACGCAGTTCCAGGGGGCGGTCGTGGAGTTCTTTCTGGCCTTCACCCTCATCATGACCATCCACGCCACAATTGACCCCAACAAACCCAACATGGGAAGTCACTCTCTGGCCATAGGTCTGACTGTCGGCATGCTGCACTTCTCAGGGGTAAGGCGACGCTGTGGTTGTGGACATTTCATGAGAGAGTATGGGCCACTATGGGGTGTATGCGTTTAGGGGTGTGCTGTGTCACAGGTGCGTTAACAGATAAGTCTAAACTTATTATTTTACCATTTTCACATATATAAAGGGTCTGCGGATCATACATGGATTTCACGCAATTACCTATGTTGTACATCAAACCCGGGCCTTTAATGTGGAGAGCGAACACCTTAACCTACAGGCTATCCCACTACCCCTCAAGTGCATTAGAACACTTTGAGCAAGTTACAGTTAGTACAAGTTATATCTTTACGAGGCAATATAACCTACTTGTAGATATTTTTTTTTTAAATGAGGCATTTTCGTATAATGTAAGATTAACAGTGGCCTGGAAAAATGCATTGAGGTATTTTCATTGTTACACTCATAACACAGACGGATATACTCTTGAGTAAAGTGTGGTTTGTAATTGAGGTCATTACCAAAACCTAATGTTAAATTATTCGTCTTAGAAATCCGTACATAAACACATGGCAAAACCAGATACGACCAGTGTGTCAGGCCTCGAGACGAATATGTCCGCTTCTTTGTTGGTAAGATGTAATTTGATGAGTCCTGGTATCAGTGATGTTGTTTCTTCGTATGTGATATCTTACACTTATTTGTTAGGTTGCGGCCAATAGTTGAAAGACGAGAAGATGGAAATATGATCACATAAATGATTGCGCCTCGCATTTCAATTCATAGACTGACGGTGGAACTTTCCTAAATCTCTGTTCCGTTTTATTTTGGGAAATCTATCAAAACGTCACTTAACATACACTTTGATTGGGAATCGTGACGGAGTGACATCTACAAGGCTTACATTTATGTTTTGGCATCATTTTGGGTTTTCTACCCACAACGTCTAGTGCGAAGCTTTCTTCATCATCAAACAAATGAAACGCCAGCTCGCCCCTGTGCCACCTATCTGTGAGCTGGTATCCTCTGTGCCCCCTAACTGTGAGCTGGTATCCTCTGTGCTTCTGACTGTGAGCTGGTGTCCCCTGTGCCACCTAACTGTGAGCTGGTGTCCCCTGTGCCACCTATCTGTGAGCTGGTATCCTCTGTGCTTCTTACTATGAGCTGATGTCGTCTGTGCCATCTAACTGTGAGCTGGTGTCCCCTGTGCCACCTAACTGTGAGCTGGTGTCCCCTGTCCCACCTATCTGTGAGCTGGTATCCTCTGTGCTTCTAACTATGAGCTGATGTCGTCTGTGCCATCTAACTGTGAGCTGGTGTCCCCTGTGCCACCTAACTGTGAGCTGGTGTCCCCTGTCCCACCTATCTGTGAGCTGGTATCCTCTGTGCTTCTGACTGAGCTGGTATCCTCTGTCCCACCTATCTGTGAGCTGGTGTTCCCTGTGTCACCTATCTGTCAGCTGGTGTCCTCTGTGTCCCCTATCTGTGAGCTGGTGTCCTCTGTGCCACCTATCTGTGAGCTGGTGTCCCCTGTGCTTCTGACTGAATTGGTATCCTCTGTGCCACCTATCTGTGAGCTGGTGTCCCCTGTGCTTCTATCTGTGAGCTGGTGTCCTCTGTGCTTCTGACTGAGCTGGTATCCTCTGTCCCACCTATCTGTGAGCTGGTGTCCCCTGTGTCACCTATCTGTGAGCTGGTGTCCTCTGTGCCACCTATCTGTGAGCTGGTGTCCCCTGTGCCACCTATCTGTGAGCTGGTGTCATCTGTGCTTCTGACTGAGCTGGTATCCTCTGTGCCACCTATCTGTGAGCTGGTATCCTCTGTGCTTCTGACTGAGCTGGTATCCTCTGTGCTTCTATCTGTCAGCTGGTATCCTCTGTGCCACCTATCTGTGAGCTGGTGTCCCCTGTGCTTCTATCTGTGAGCTGGTGTCCTCTGTGCTTCTGACTGAGGTGGTATCCTCTGTGCCACCTATCTGTGAGCTGGTATCCTCTGTGCCACCTATATTTGAGCTGGTATCCTCTGTGCCACCTATCTGTGAGCTGGTATCCCCATGTGCCACCTAACTGTGAGATTGTGTCCTCTGTGCCACCTATCTGTGAGCTTGTGTCCTCTGTGCCACCTAACTGTGAGCTTGTGTCCTCTGTACCACCTATATGTGAGCTGGTATCCTGTGTGCCACCTAACTGTGAGCTGATGTCCCCTGTGCTTCTATCTGTGAGCTGGTGTCCTCTGTGCTTCTGACTGAGCTGGTATCCTCCTGTGCCACCTATCTGTGAGCTGGTTTCCTCTGTGCCACCTATCTGTGAGCTTGTGTCCTCTGTGCCACCTATCTGTGAGCTGGTGTCCTCTGTGCCACCTATATGTGAGCTTGTGTCCTCTGTCCCACCTATCTGTGAGCTGGTGTCCCCTGTGCTTCTGACTTAATTGGTATCCTCTGTGCCACCTATCTGTGAGCTGGTGTCCCCTGTGCTTCTATCTGTGAGCTGGTGTCCTCTGTGCTTCTGACTGAGCTGGTATCCTCTGTCCCACCTATCTGTGAGCTGGTGTCCCCTGTGTCACCTATCTGTGAGCTGGTGTCCTCTGTGCCACCTATCTGTGAGCTGGTGTCCCCTGTGCCACCTATCTGTGAGCTGGTGTCATCTGTGCTTCTGACTGAGCTGGTATCCTCTGTGCCACCTATCTGTGAGCTGGTATCCTCTGTGCTTCTGACTGAGCTGGTATCCTCTGTGCTTCTATCTGTCAGCTGGTATCCTCTGTGCCACCTATCTGTGAGCTGGTGTCCCCTGTGCTTCTATCTGTGAGCTGGTGTCCTCTGTGCTTCTGACTGAGCTGGTATCCTCTGTGCCACCTATCTGTGAGCTGGTATCCTCTGTGCCACCTATATTTGAGCTGGTATCCTCTGTGCCACCTATCTGTGAGCTGGTATCCCCATGTGCCACCTAACTGTGAGATTGTGTCCTCTGTGCCACCTATCTGTGAGCTTGTGTCCTCTGTGCCACCTAACTGTGAGCTTGTGTCCTCTGTACCACCTATATGTGAGCTGGTATCCTGTGTGCCACCTAACTGTGAGCTGATGTCCCCTGTGCTTCTATCTGTGAGCTGGTGTCCTCTGTGCTTCTGACTGAGCTGGTATCCTCCTGTGCCACCTATCTGTGAGCTGGTTTCCTCTGTGCCACCTATCTGTGAGCTGGTGTCCTCTGTGCCACCTATCTGTGAGCTGGTGTCCTCTGTGCCACCTATATGTGAGCTTGTGTCCTCTGTCCCACCTAACTGTGAGCTGGTATCCTCCTGTGCGACCTAACTGTGAGCTTGTGTCCTCTGTGCCACCTAACTGTGAGCTTGTGTCCTCTGTGCCACCTATATGTGAGCTTGTGTCCTCTGTGCCACCTATATGTGAGCTTGTGTCCTCTGTGCCACCTATCTGTGAGCTGGTGTTCACTGTGCTTCTAACTGTACCGTATATTTTGTCCCCAGATCACCTACACCGGAGCCAGCATGAACCCCGCTTGGTCCCTTGGGCCAGCAGTCGCCATCAACTTCTGGAAGGACCACTGGGTATGGTCGCCACATCATCCACACACCACAACACACACTACAACACATGTACATCACAGACCCGTGAAGATCCGGGTTAGAATAGGTCTTCAACAACCCATGCTTACCGTAAATGGCGACTAACAGGATTGGGTGGTCTGGCTCGCTGAATTGGTTGAAACATGTCCTTGTATCCCAATTGCGTGGATCGATGCTCATGATGTCGATCACTGGATTATTTACAGACCGCCATCATATAGCTGGAGTTCGGTGTTAAACAACAAAGAAACAAACACAGACTACAACACATGTACATCATCATCTTCCCGAGTCAAGGGAGTTAACTGACTATAAAAGTCCAGTTTCCACCCTTGCCGAACTAGGATGTAATTCCGGATTTTCATTTTGGGTTAACTAACGAGTCTATGCATTGTCCAATCAAAATCGCGTATTGAACTGGACATCCGGTTCGTAAACAAAATGGATTTCAAGTGCAGATTTGGTAGACTGCAGGATTTGTAACTGAGCCAACTGGGCGTCACCATTTTATGTTTAATAATCAAGGTAATCAAGTAAGTTGATGCACTTCGCGGGATAAGACCCATTTATTACAATTTAGATCTTGGTTATAGATCAGATCATCTTGACTGGGTGCCGCCATTTTGTTTGAAGCAAATGCAAGTGAAATGAGAGATGGAATCTGCTTGGTCAAATAGGAGGGACATAGAAGGGACATAATTCGTAATAGCCACTGTCGGCGCTACGATCGAGCCTGGAAATTCCAGCCCAGTTCAACATACTACAGCACATTGCACAGCACTAACAACTGCTACAGCACACACGTGTACTTCACACACTACAACACGTATAATATATTATCGCAGTAAAAAGGAATCTAACATGTTTTATGCGACTTTTTTTTATTTTCCTACATAAAGTTTCACATTCTATATATTTGATAGTTCAGTAAAGTACGTTTATAACGAACACGCTTATAACGAACTGACGGATATTACGAACTCAATGTTTGGTCCTGGCCATTTGCTGTATAGATTTTGTATATATGCTTATAACGAACTACGGTTATAACGAACTAAAATCAGTTGTCTATTTGAGTTTGTTATAACCCTAGTTTACTGCAGATGTCAGTGGCCCATTATATCATGTATCAATCTAGCGATCCGCGAATTAAGATGCTAAGTTCACATTGCCTTGACATATGTTGTGATACTCTAATTTTAATGGACAGTTAGCACAATGCCTAATGGTTTCAGAGATAATTTGATAAACTGTGGACTGACTCGAATAGCAACTATGTGCAGGTATACTGGGCAGGGCCAATACTTGCGGGGACGGTGGCATCTCTCGTTTACAAGTATACCATCAACCCCTATAGAGGTGTACCCACGATGGAAGAAGCCGTGAAAACACTGCGTAAGTCGAAACTCAACATCTTAAGTGCACATAAGAGAAAAAATATAGCTGAAATATACAATGCTTGTTTGTTTATGTGTTGTTTAACGCCGCACTCAGCAGTATATGACGGCGGTCTGTAAATAATCCAGTCTGGGCCAGACAATCCGGTGATCGATCCACGGAATTGGCATACGAAGACATGCATCAACCAAATCAGCGAGCATGACCACCCGATCCTGCCTCTTACGACAAGCATGGTCACCTTTTACGACAAGCATGTGTAGCAGGTTTAATGCTTAACTACAGTTGTTATATTTCCATAGAACTTTACCAATAAATGGCTATCCTTGACCGAACTCCATGTCAGACAACTGACAATAATCACTGATGAGTTATCCCCCTTTACATGATAAAATGCATACAAATACTCAAAATGTTTTATCAAACTTGACCTGAAATATTTATCTTGATCTCAGAGAAATACTAATAACACTATCATACACAAGATACAGAACCCTGTGCTGTTTTGAACACAGACTGAAAGAACATCTTCAACTGACGGCTGATTGTTATGAGGCAAGACAGAATTATCTCCCCTTAATTGGAATGCAACTGTTATTCCTGTGCAAAGATAATTATTTCTTAACCTCACAATTATTCTATAACAATGCTGTAACCCTTATACATGTATTTACAAAGAGACTACTGCACAAACATATTTGTCAACATTGGACAAATGAATACTTTCATGTGCATAACACGAGGGAAAACTTTCTTTTTCACTTCATAATGCAAAACGCATTAACCTACAAAAATATCCTGATCAAACCACTTGTACCATAGTGAGGCATAAATTGTTGGGATTCTACCCTTAGTAGTAGCTTTTGATCAAGTCTTAACCTTCCATTAACTTGCATTGAACGGGACGTCGAGTTTGTTTACTTCCGCTGTGGCCGACAACCAAGGGATGTCACTCTTCCGCTAAAACACTTACGTAGCCCGCTAAAATATCATTCCGACAAAACTAGTTTGTACTAAGGCATCAACGACAGTGTATTCAATGCGAAAACTATCAAAGAACTATTTCTCCTCTATCTCATGTCCAAACTAGCATGATATAACAACATTTTCGGAAACATCGATCTGCAACTGACAACTATGGCGGCAACGAACAGACGTTTTGCCGATGACGGGCTTGCTGACTTCTAAAACTTAAATCCAGACTTACTGTGTGTTGATACATACATAAATTCATACAACATGATCTATATGATTTGTGGGGCAAGGGGAATGCGTATCTATGCATTGATTCCTCACCTGAAGCAAACGAATCCAATAGATAAGATGAACAAATGTTTTCACATTCCTGTTTCAATACAGTATGTCTGCGCATGTGTTAAACGCACATGGCAGTCATGTACTGTTTACCCCCAACAAACTATGCAATCATAGGCTTCTGGTGAATAACCATTTTCTTACAACCTGATAATAATCTGACGTCATGTTTATAACACAAATCTGTTCTAAGAAAACAGCATAAATCAACTTTAGATGGTTTCAATCTAAATTCTTGTAATACCTGATAATCTACCATGATAATTATACTACTATCATAAGACAGCTTAGTCATGCTTTTACACATGGTCGCTTTTTACGACAAGCATGGTAGCCTTTTACGGCAAGCATGGGTTGAATCCTCCTACATATAATACACAATCACCCGATTCATTCATTCATCAATGATAATGATGATTATTGTTCTAATACTTATAGTAATGATGAGTTATTTCAGTATGTTCTGTCGTTAATTCGTTATACATGCAACTTACACTGTTAACTTATAATTTTTATGTTGTTTCCATCCTTCCAGTTCAAGATCGGTCGTTCATCGTTGTGCCACGAGACTACGTCATGGTCGAAAAGAAGGACGACATTGACGATTTCACTCAACTGTGACGTCACTTCCTGGTTGTCACATAATGGATGAATTATGGATTGCACTTAAACTGTCAATTACGTCATCGGCATGGCATTCTGTAACGGATGTACCGTATAGTTTCTAACAAACTAATATTTTTTAACCAAGGGGGCTTCCCTGTGTGAGTTAATCGGGTTTCGCAATCGGAGAGTCTCTTTTACCCCTGACGTCATCCCGGGGGCCCCTTGGGCACGCCATCCCAGTTCGCCGCGATTATATTTCTAGGGTCAGCAATATAAACGTTCGACACCTTCATCACTTCGGGCTTTCCTCCCACTGTAAGCTTACACGTCCTGATATAACTTGAATCCTGTTAAAACCAACTCACTCACTCACTCACTGACGTCATGACAGTCACGATGCAGTACATATCCTGATGTACCCTATTTTCGAACAGTTAAGATGACATTGCTGATATTTCGAGGGATGAGCGAATCAAAACTCAAATTCTGCTTCACACCAGTAGGTGATGTCTTCAAAAATAGAATTCAGCTCAATTCCGAAATAAAAACAATCCTCGATAAACGTTTTGGGGGGCTTTTGGTTTGGTTTGTTGTTTAACGCCGCACTCAGCAATATTCCTGCCATATGACGGCGGTCTGTAAATACAACCAGACAATCCAGGGATTGATATCAAGAGTATCGATCCTAGGCAATTGGGATCGATGACATGCATCAACCAAGTCCTCGAGCCTGTCCACCCGATCCCGTTAGTCGTCTCTTACGACACGCATAGTCGCCTTTTACGGATAGCATGGGTTGCTGAAGACCTATTCTACCGCGGATCTTCACGGGTCTCGATAAAAGGCGTGACCTCCATTGCCTCGACTGCACTCGAGTGACGTCACCTATTTTCGAACACCTGATTGGTTTCGTACTTTAGCGGGATTTCCATGAATGAAGAGACATGTTTTGGCGCACAGTTTTCAATATAATTATTGCAAGTAGGCATTGAAACTCAAAAAGTCATTGAACGTTTGAAACCTATTCACAAAATATGAATATTTGTCAAATTAAAGCGTTCACGCTATTTTACTCTTTCTCTTCAACAGGACACAGCCGCCCAAATTCTGAATGTCGACGGAATGTTCTGACAGGTATACAGTACTTCACATGAACCCAATGTTGCCATGCTGAATGTGTGCATTCTTAAGTCGGAAGCCAGGTTGCATGCCATCATCGGCCCTGCATGGGCCCAACGTCGGCAAACGTCATTGGCCCTGCATCGGCACTGCACCGGCCCAGCGTCGCCAAACATCTTTGGGCCGATGAAGTTTTGCTCATCGGATCGACGTTGGCCCAACGTCGGCAAACTTAATAGGCCCTGCATTGGCACTGCAACGGCCCAGCATCGGCCCAGCGTCGGCAAATATCGTTAGGGTGATGAGGTTTTGCTCATCGGATCGACATCGGCCGACGTCGTAAATAATGGCCAGCCACAATTATTATCGGCTCAACATCGGACTGACATCGGCCCAACGTCGACAATAATTATCGGCGCAGCATTGGGTAGACATTGCCTGACAGTAATTATAGGTTTAGAATCAGCCTTGTCCAACATGTCGGCATGCAGCTTTGATGACGTCACACCTCTCGTTTGAGTGCGACAGATCTATATCAAAAACGGCTGTTCGAAAATAGGGTACTCGACGATATAATAATCAGTGAGATTCGAGGAATTACGGATTATGGGTCCCGAGTGAAGGTATGATGTAAGGCCTAGCTTTTGGCCAGGGACTTACATCATTCACACCCGAGTGACAGACAATCCGCGAGGGTAGTAGGTTATCCCATATATTACTCATTGCCATTTTCAGAAAAAAGGAATAAAAATGTATGACGTGTCAACCCAACGGAGAAACGTCACTGAAGTCAACCTTTTGGTTATGTTCAATTGGTGACGTCATGAACAGTGGATGACGTCTTATAACACTCTCCTACCCAAGGTTTCATGCGACCAGGCCAGCGCCATGTGACGATTCTTTACATCTTACACATTCCATTCAAGATATTGCATATGTTTTTCATTTATTAAATTTTGACAAGCCTACATATCTAGATAAACATATGTCATAGAATGGTTAATTTTCATTGAGCAAATATCCTACATCGTGAAAAACTATTTCATTTGCGTGGTTATCCTATGTTTCCATTGGTTGTACGCTCCACGTGCTGTCATTGAAGCCCTACGGAGAGCTAGCGATACGGTCACTTAAATTATTGAAGTCAATTTTTAAATAATCCATTGTTCCATTGACATAATATAGAAATTTTTAAGCAATCACGTTTCATGGATATTTGCCAAATATTGGTTTCGAAATGTTTAATGTTGCATTTGCTTGAACATGTAAAGCGACAACTTCTACCATACCACCACTGTACATATGTAACTCTCACGGTCGCTATTCTAGAATGCGTCGTAAATCACACAGGGCAACACAGTCCCAAGAACAGTTAACGTAAATATTACATATATGATTGATTGATTGATCTTTGAAAGTTTTATATATTTTCGGGCAACGAGATCCATTTACACCTTGTCCAAAATGAAGGTTTACAAAATTCCTAATAATGTTATAAAGTTTAGAGCCTGCCACAGGCTTTCCCCCCTGGATGCGAGAGGGACATATATGTCCCTCCTCTTCAACCCTCACTTTGAAGTCGAATAAAATTCAAACTGCACCACGTACACAGATACACTTCACAGTTTTGAATACGGTGGGAAATTCCCTGTTTTGTCATAGCATCCACTGATATTTTAGGCCAAGCAAAATAACTGAAAATGACCTCTGGAAATTAGGTACATAGTAAACGTCGCCATTTTTACACATTACTAAATCAACACTCACGACGTTATTTACAGCATATTTTGAAATATAAATTTCGGATATATACTCGGAGAAATGAATTTTCAAAAAGAGGATAGTCTATTAGTGATCACGGGTATCTGTCTTTTATCAAATCACCAATGATCATAACAAAACATCGCCGATAACCCTAGAAGCGTTTAGAATGTTTTAGAAAATACCCAAACACGGACGCCGAAGTGAACTTTCCGCCATAATGGATAGTGTTTACAAAATCACGTTTCACATATACCGTTTATGAGATGCCTGTAACATCACGTTTATTGCAAACTCAGCTGCGATACATACATCCTTGAATTCCTCATACAGAGTAGAAGCAAATGACAAGTTGTCTTTTCACCAATACAAAGTGTCTAGATGAAATCAGGCAAAATAAATTAGGTGTGAAAACGATCGCTGTGCTCGAAAAACTGCACTTGTTTGAAATGTAGACAAAGCAAAATTCAGATTTTACACAGTGTAGCATTTTCTCCTATTTTGATTTATCAATTCGTCTATTCATTGAACACATTGGCTCAACAATTTCAGAATATGCATGGGAAAAGAATCGTATGAAGAATTAGGTAACTACAAAAAGATACATTGCAATAAATGATATAGATACGTTCAACAGAAATTGTCCAAGTTTACGTCCTGTGTGACGCCATGACTTACGCAAAAATCAGGCACAACGACAACGGTATTTAACGGAATTTCTGACTATTTCCGTTGGTTCCAATGAAAAATATCACAACAAATAACATTACACTGATTGTCAGAATGTTTCTGATTACTTACATGTCACATTTATGTACGTGTATAGTCCTTTCCAATAAGTTCTTATCTCCCCTTAATTTATTATCCCCCCTTGCGAACTCTTTCGAAAACAGAGATAAAACGGCCCTATCACGCGCCACACTCCGGCGCAGTGGTGACCCAGCACAATACTATGCTGGCTGGCTGCCGGCCGCAAGGAACTCTGGGTAGAAGTGATCACGCGCTTGACGTTGACTTCCGGAAAGGGTTTTTGAAAATGAACGAAACGAGAACGAAACAGCGGCATCTGCTCAACTTATAGTGAGTAAGTGAGTTGGGTTTAACGCCGCTTTTAACATTATTCCAGTTATATCACGGCGTGTCAGCTTATTGTGGGAGGAAAGCCGGAGGTGATGCAGGTCCCAGACGTTTACCACTTCGGTGAAACCCACGACCACGGGTATGGTGCTGACAAACCTAGAAACATAATCGTGGCAAACCGGGATTCGAACCCACAATCATAGGTTTCTGGCGTGTCCAGGGGACGCAACTCTGCACAGCGAATCGCGGCGCCTTAGACGACTGGGCCACCCGTGCCCCCTGCTCAACTTATAGAGGGAAGGGGGTAGATGGACGGGTGGTGACATTGCATAGGTTTCCAGCGAATGAATCCCTAAAGATAGCGTGGATTCGACGGCTCAATTTTGTCTAAAAGGATTACAGACACAACACCACCCAGCGCCAATGTTCGGAACACTTCAAGGATGGTAATTTCAGACGGTGTTTAATACCATCCATTTTCGGGGGAAAAGTTCAACACGTATCAGGTAAAGTCTACATAAACAATATATTACTGAGGCTTAAAGTTCGGGTTATTTAATGATGCATGGATACCCATAAAGACTAAATACTTTTCAAAATGATAATCATTACGATATTGTTAAAAAAATCAACCAGAATTAGAGAATAATATTGGAATTATTCACATATTTTTAGAAACTTCAAAATGTAGAAAATGTATTATTTCGGAGCATGTTTACTTGTATAGAGAAAATACATGATTGCAATGAACATGAGTAATCTGAAATTAGATCTATTACTAATGTTAACCCAGAGAATGGACAACAAGGATCCGATTGCAATAATCATAGTTATTATTTTATTTTTTATCCTATAAATTTTCAGTTTGATTCCAACTCAGATGAGAGTACCATACAAAGGGAGTCCTAAGCACCAGTAGCTGAGCAATCCAGGGACAGTGACAATGAGAGTGAGCATTCCGTGTCCGATCATCAGCAGATTAATATCAAGTCCTCAGGATTAAGTGTGGAAACTTCAGTTGTCATCCATGACTATTGTGGACAAATTGAAGATCATGCCGCAAGTCATCTTGTAAACAAGTGTGAACAGGCTAATTGTCCTCCTTCAGGCATTGATGCATCCACTCAGACAGATATATTTGATAATTTATGTGTGACTGTGTCAACTCAACTGAGTGATAATAAATCAAATGCTATATCAAAACCAAAAATGATAGATCTGGAAATTCAGTGTAGTAAGCCTGACGAATAATGTAAACAAGTCTGGTTCATGTAATTGGTCATAACTATTGAGGCATACTGTGGTTCAATGTCATTGATGTGTTGGTGTAAATAAAAGCAACAAAACCCTTTCTATATTCATACTTTATCATGAGCATGCGCAGTGGTAGAAACTAACATTTTTAGTCTGCTAGTTGTTATAATGATATATAGCAGAACCCTTACAAATGGCAAATTTCTATTAGTCCCATTGATACCTTAACTGTTGAGCAGTTGGGCAAGAACTTCGGGACTAGGGTCAATTTTTAACGCTGGTGTGTTTATGAACCACTTCCAAATGATGAGACCAGGTTTTGCGAAAAGGTGAGAGTGTCTTCACATCTTATCTGGAATAAATTCTTTTTACTGTTCATTGTAATCTTGTTGTGTTCAGGTGCCTGTGGTGAGATTGCTTACATCGCTGTTAGACTGTTAAGAATGGGCGAGAACAGAAAAGCCATAATCAAAACTGATCATACCTGTTGTTTCGGTCGAACTAAATAAATGTTATTCCTTTTTTTGCAAAACATTTCTACAGTAAAACAGAATATAAAAAATATAGGAACAAGGTTTCTAATGATGATCATGATGAGTGAGTAGAGTTAGGTTAATTGCTCATTTCCACTGATTTTCGGCAGTATTTCAGTTATCTCAAGGAAGCCCGATTTATAGCAGGAAACACCTGCTACTATGTGAAATCTGAGAGTTCTCCATGATACTGACGAACCAGAGGTGGTTTTCAGCATTGCTCCGTACCCTCGGTCACTGCATGATGACCTGTTCTTTTCTGCTGTTAAGATGCCGGCATCCTGGGATCTTGTTACACAGAGATAAAAACTAAACCATTTTAGTCCACTAGCCCTTATAATGATAACATATAGCGAAACCCAAAAGGGCACATTTCTATAAGTCCTTATGATATCTTAACTATTGGGCGGTTGAATGTTCATGCCTGCTTGTGGTAGCTTGGAGTTTTAACATTAATAATAATGTTAGTTCAGCTGCTCACTCACACACTTGGGACACATACTGACTGAGCGAACCAGTCCCTTCTTTATCCCTTTCAATGCCAGCACCATGGAGAGAAACAGCATGTACATTGATGTACCAACTATTACGTTTAAATAATATCTTCTGGTATGTCACAGATGGGGACTCAATTCTACAACTGTCAAAAACTAAACGATAACACCAGGTGATAGAAAAGGCGAACAGACGTAAGTTTTTAAACAGGTTTTGAAACGTTTAATGTCATAAGACCCTTTTTCATCTTTTATAACAGTGTTCATTTCACAAACATGAAATGTGACTGGAGAGGGAAAAGACAGAAGCATGTTTACATCATTATGTGAAACAATTAACTAATCCTGTCCAGGATAAATAATTCAGATTTGTAAAACTTAAATATTAATGATGTTATAATTGAATTAAACTTTTAAGGCTTTATAAGGTTGTGTCTCCCTATTTTTCAAAATGATCCCATTTTAATGGGCCCAGAGAGCCCTAAATTTTGTTGAGCTAGTAGAATGAATACTGTCTTTAGTGACGAGTCCATATACACATTGTATGGAGGTGTCTATCTTCATAGAAAACCGTACCTTTCAACTGACGATTAGCGTTGTTTGGGCCCGTGTCGAGTGTCCGCTGTTTGCTCAAAACTAAATGATTATAAAAATCACTTAAACCTAATGATGGCACAAGTTCAACATTGCTATCCCAGCCATGTTCAGGACTAATGGGTCTAGTAAAAGCTCGCCGAGAGGTGACAGAAACTTCTCAAATCGTCTTTGTCTCACATTGAACACGTCGGTTGTGTATACATCTTCAATAGATCGTTTGCCAATATCACTAAACACCTTTGGGGCGCAGAATCAAATCCGGCTTCTTCCTTGAAACGTATTCTCCATGATTTCATGAGCAGCTCTTGGGTTCGCGCACATTTAACTTGTCAAAATTCAAATTTACTTATTGTGCTCTCCCGTTTATATGCTCTTCTCTCGACGCCATTTTGAACCGAAAACATCTCCGGAAGTGGCCCTGATAAAGGGAGATTAAAACATGTTTTTTAACAAAATGATAATAGAAATATTAAGTGAACAGTATTCTAGTTATATCATGGCTTGTCAACTTAATGTGTGAGGAAAACCCAAAGTGATGCAGGTCTATAACGTTTGCCACTTTAGTGAACTCCACGAGCACGGGTATGATACTTACTCATATACATTCCTCAACTTTGTTCATGTTTGGGTAGGTTGTCGGTGCACGCAACATCATCATAAACATTGGAGTAAGCTTCTTCGTTGATATAACCATCTTCAATGGTGACTAGACTTGCATGATGTGTTTGTTTTTTATTAATTCTTTTTCAGCATCACAGATAAATAAATATATGTTAAATAAATAGACATAGTTACATATTTTCACAATTCCAAAAGAGCGGACGGAGGGGAAAACAGAAGATGGAGAAAAGCGTAAAACACTCGGCTTATAACACTTGCTTTCACAAACTTACATACACCATCATTTGATAAATATCACTTATCGTCTAATAGGATGAGAGCCGTTTTGGTAGTTTTGATGGTGATAATTATTCGTTGTTGAAACTTGAGCGGATGGAGGGGAAAACAGAAGATGGAGAAAAGCGTAAAACACTCGGCTTATAACACTTGCTGTCACAAACTTACATACACCATCATTTGATAATTATCGCTTATCGTCTAATAGGGTGAGAGCCGTTTTGGTAGTTTTGATGGTGATAATTATTCGTTGTTGAAACTTGAGCGGATGGAGGGGAAAACAGAAGATGGAGAAAAGCGTAAAACACTCGGCTTATAACACTTGCTTTCACAAACTTACATACACCATCATTTGATAATTATCGCTTATCGTCTAATAGGATGAGAGCCGTTTTGGTAGTTTTGATGGTGATAATTATTCGTTGTTGAAACTTGAGCGGATGGAGGGGAAAACAGAAGATGGAGAAAAGCGTAAAACACTCGGCTTATAACACTTGCTTTCACAAACTTACATACACCATCATTTGATAATTATCGCTTATCGTCTAATAGGATGAGAGCCGTTTTGGTAGTTTTGATGGTGATAATTATTCGTTGTTGAAACTTGAGCGGATGGAGGGGAAAACAGAAGATGGAGAAAAGCGTAAAACACTCGGCTTATAACACTTGCTGTCACAAACTTACATACACCATCATTTGATAAATATCGCTTATCGTCTAATAGGATGAGAGCCGTTTTGATGGTGATAATTATTCGTTGTTGAAACTTGAGCGGATGGAGGGGAAAACAGAAGATGGAGAAAAGCGTAAAACACTCGGCTTATAACACTTGCTGTCACAAACTTACATACACCATCATTTGATAAATATCGCTTATGGTCTAATAGGATGAGAGCCGTTTTGGTAGTTTTGATGGTGATAATTATTCGTTGTTGAAACTTGGTGGAAGTTGCCCATCGTTTGAGAAAGGGTATTAAATAAACACTCTTTGAACATTTGATGACCCACATGTTTTTGAATGAAGTATTAATGAATACCCTTTGCTGTATGGTGTTCACGCATGACACCTGGTGCTTTGACAAAGATAAATGAATATGTTTTGGCATGAAGTCCGACAAAGTCCGACAAAGTCCGACAAAGGGGGTGGTCTTTGGGATAATTGGACGTGTCAAAGAAAATGTGCCGACCAGAGCAGTCAGCTGGTAAAATATGCTGCCCGTGGCGATCATCAGTAACTTTAGTTGATCGCAATATTCTCTCACAATAACGTCATAGTGAAAAGACAAGAAAATGTGTTTGGCCTGTTCTAAAATGGCGCAGCTCACAGACACGGATTGATCTAAAGTCATAGATACCTTAATATCCATATTGACCGACACTAAATGTTCTGAAAATATTTTAAAGTTTTTGAAATTGTTTTAGAACTTTGCCGTCTCAGTCTGCCCCAATCTCATTAAAATCAGATCTAAGTTTTCGTTACCGCTAAACAAAGATCTGAGGACATCCCATTACGGGTCACGTCAGAACGACCTTTCGCGAATTTTGACCGACCAATGAAATGACTGACAAGAAATCGACATTAGAGAATCAGAAGGCAGCTTTCTCGAGCTTTACGACACTAGTTTCAAACTGGCGACTACGCTTCGAAACATTTTGACGTATTCTCGATTAAAATTCCAAAACTGATAAGAATGGCTGATCATTCTGGAATGGCTAGATGGCCAAGATTGTATGGATATAATCATAAAACCCGTAAATGTCGTTCGGAATACCCCGTGTAAAATATTTCGTGGTTGCATGATTAGATTAGATTAGAAAACACATTCCGACTGTCACTTTCATGAAAGGTCGTTCTGACGTGACTCGTATTGGGATGTCCTCAGATCTTGTTTAGCGATAGCGAGAACTAAGATAGAGTCTGTCCTCGTTCGTGATTGGATCAAATTTAATTATTTCATTACAAATGTATAACCTTGAGACGTTAATTCTCCCTACCTAACACACCTGGACGGTTCACCACCCCTTGTATTTGCGACTATTGCAAAATCTTAAAAGATATGACAAAAAGTATCAAAAAATAATTAGGGTCACGAAAATTTTTAATCATACATTTAGATATGATTATATACAGAATCAACTTTAACAAAAAAATATTCTTGAAAACTGGGAGACCGCTGTTGGAAGCGAAAGAATACACGCTGGTCAAGTAAAAAAATGGCGCTTTGCGAAACGAACAGTCTCGATTGACGAGTTAAATGAGAAATTTACAGTTTATAACGAAACATTTTCATGAGAATAACAAACGGCAAGATTGATTGGTTGGTTGGTTGGTTGGTTGTTTAACGCCGCACTCAGCAATAGTCAAGCTATATGACGGCAGTCTGTAAATAATCGAGACTGGACAAGACAATCCAGTGATTGACATCATGAGCATCGATCTACGCAATTGGGATACGATGACATGCCTCAACCAAGTTAGCGAGCCTGACCAAGTCACCGGATCCCGATTGTCGCCTCTTACGACAAGCGACCGCCTCCGTGGTCTAGTGGTAGAGCGTCCGCCCGGAGAGCGGAAGGTCCGGGGTTCGATCCCCGGCCGCGTCATACCAAAAGACGTGAAAGGTGGTACTTGTTGTCACCCTGTCTGGCGCTCGGCATTAAGGGGCTACAACAAGGACTGGTCGGCTCGGAGTCAGTATACTGTGCCTGAGTGGGGTATTCATGTTAAACTGCGGCATGGTATCTCAGTGAGCTAGCACTATAAATCGGCATCAGTCCGGACTAGTACAAGCAGCCACACAAACACACACACGTACATGCACGTCGCTATATAAGTGCAATAATCTTGGACGCGACGTTAAACCCCATTTCACCTCACCTCTTACGACAAGCATAGTCGCCTTTTACGACAAGCATAGTCGCCTTTTACGACAAGCAGAAGTGAGTGAGTTGGGTGTAACGCCGCTTTGAAAAGTATTCCAGTTATATCACTGCGTGTTAGCTTGATGTGGGAGGTAAGCCCGGAGTGATGCAGATCTTGGTGCCCTTGGTTCTATGAAACCTAGAAACATAATTGGGCGAACCGGAGCGAACGACCACTAGTTTCTGGCGTACCAAAGAGACGCAACTCTGCACAACGAATTGCAGCGCCTTAGACGACTGGGCCACCCGCGCCCCCAAATCCTTGGGATAAAATTTCCTGTACTGAGATATATCCCAGTGGAGGTCTTTTTGGGTGTTTCTTTCTAAAATAAGGTATCTATTTAAGTTATCGTTTTCTAAAAGGCAGGTTTTCATTTAATCGTCTTTTGTCCTCTGTGTGTACTTCTGAATATAGTACTTTTCAGCAATATTACAATAAGAATATGTCTCCTCCCCTCCTCCTCCACGCTAATTGTTTGAGACTTAGTCCAAATTGTTTCCATGAAAACACAACAAATTCAAAATTTTAAATACATGTATATTGAAAGAGAATGGTTGAGCATATGGCCATTGCACATGTATAGTTTCATGCAAAAATATCCATTAGTTTGAGAGTTATGGCTCGGAAACGAAGCCCAGAGTTGTTTGAGACGATGTCCAAATTGTTTCCGTGGAATCCTAACAAAACAGAATTTAGAAACAAATCAAAATAGCAAAAGGCCCAGTGAAGCTGACGAGCAATGCATATTTCGCAATGCATATACGTTTCGTGGAAATATGTTGAACGGTTTTCAAGTTATGGCCCGGAAATTAACCCTATCCTCGTTTCAGACTAAGTCAAAATTGTTTTCATTGAAACATAATTGTTTTTTATAATTTTGACAAATTTCAAATGAGCAATGCATATGGGAAGGAGAAATGTTGGACGGCTTTTTTAAGTTATGTCTCGGAATTGGATGGGAACGCCGAAGCCGACGCCAACGGAGCTGAACAATATGTCTCCCCTCCCTTTGGGTCTGGAACTCAGGACTATACTTAGTAGTTTGAGCCTGATATTAGAGACATGGATATAGAATAGGGGGAGTAATTTGAGCCTGATATTAAAGAATTGGATATAGAATAGGGGGAGTGGATTGAGCCTGATATTAAAGAATTGGATATAGAATAGGGGGAGCGGATTGAGCCTGATATTAAAGAATTGGATATAGAATAGGGGGAGTGTATTGAGACTGATATTAAAGAATTGGATATAGAATAGGGGGAGTGTATTGAGACTGATATTAAAGAATTGGATATAGAATAGGGGGAGTGTATTGAGCCTGATATTAAAGAATTGGATATAGAATAGGGGGAGTGTATTGAGACTGATATTAAAGAATTGGATATAGAATAGGGGGAGTGGATTGAGCCTGATATTAAAGAATTGGATATAGAATAGGGGGAGTGTATTGAGACTGATATTAAAGAATTGGATATAGAATAGGGGGAGTGTATTAAGCCTGATATTAAAGAATTGGATATAGAACAGGGGGAGTGTATTGAGACTGATATTAAAGAATTGGATATAGAATAGGGTGAGTGGATTGAGCCTGATATTAAAGAATTGGATATAGAATAGGGGGAGTGGATTGAGACTGATATTAAAGAATTGGATATAGAATAGGGGGAGTGGATTGAGCCTGATATTAAAGAATTGGATATCGAATAGGGGGAGTGGATTGAGACTGCTATTAAAGAATTGGATATAGAATAGGGGGAGTCTATTGAGACTGATATTACAGAATTGGATATAGAATAGGGGGAGTGTATTGAGCCTGATATTAAAGAATTGGATATAGAATAGGGGGAGTGGATTGAGACTGATATTAAAGAATTGGATATAGAATAGGGGGAGTGTATTGAGACTGATATTAAAGAATTGGATATAGAATAGGGGGAGTGGATTGAGACTGATATTAAAGAATTGGATATAGAATAGGGGGAGTGTATTGAGACTGATATTAAAGAATTTGATATAGAATAGGGGGAGTGTATTGAGCCTGATATTAAAGAATTGGATATCGAATAGGGGGAGTGGATTGAGACTGATATTAAAGAATTGGATATAGAATAGGGGGAGTGTATTGAGACTGATATTAAAGAATTGGATATAGAATAGGGGGAGTGAAACTCAAGAATTGGATGTAAGACACAGGAACTATTCTGAAAATAAATTATAGGTTAAGAAAAGTATAGTGATCTTAGAGAGGCACCTGGAGTTTTTCCAAATAAAGTAAATATAAAACAGTAATAAAACAACTCCTACCAAAACATCTGACACACAATATTGGGGATTGTTCTTAACCTGACATTTCAGAATAGAAAATTAGGAAGAGGGGTTGAAAACCCTTTAAAATACAAGATATGTTTGATCTTTTCTGTAATGATTTTAATTCAAAACAAGGGGAGTCATTTGGGCCCAGTAGGGGAGTTAGCTGAGCCTAGAGGGGTGTTTGAACCTGGCTGGGGGAGTCATGTGAGCCTAGGCCCATATGACTCTAGAGTCAAACTTAGGGGGAGTCGTTTGAGCCTACTACTCCGGCTCACAAGGGGCAATCATAAAGAACGATCGACCCCGTTGTGGTACGATGGCACACACTGAGCAACGTGTCACACATCAACCACCCAAACATTGTTTCCTCTTTCTATGTAACCAGTATCGACTGTTACATGATCCTAGCCAATGTATGGACGCAGCAACGGTATGGTATCGAGCTATCTGTTTGGTTTCGAGGCGGTTTAAATGTACATTTGAATAAATAATCAACCAAGACCAACTGATATTTCTTTTTGAAATGTTTAACAGAAGAGTTTACATAAGTAATTCAAAGTTATGAAGGGATCATGATCATATTTCCCCCTTTAAATAATATGAGTCAGACCGATTGACAGCATGGAATAGTTATTTCTATAAATTATATAGAGAGAATATGTAAATTGATATTCTTTAGAATACATACTGAATGTCGAAATACTAAAGCTCGTCAAGTGTGTGTGTGTGTGTGTGTGTGTGTGTGTGTGTGTGTGTGTGTGTGTGTGAGAGAGAGAGGGAGAGAGACAGACAGAGAGAGAGAGAGAGAGAGAGAGAGAGATATTATGTCATCTGAGACCTGTGAGCTACAACCTCACACATTAAACACTTGTCCGTAGAAATCAAACATCGCTAAATATACACAATATACACAGAGTACATTTTGGTTATGGATAATTCACTTCTAAAACCATCGCCATAGCGACAACTTTGCAACGCCATAGCAACGTCATCAGCCGGAACACGACCAACGTGCTCCTAACTCAACGAAAACCCACAATCTGTGAATGTAAAAGAGAGGCGGTTTGATAACCAAGTGGATTTAACGTTTTGTTCATTGCCGAAAACCTGGTTCAATTTTATTTGGGAATAGAGTTTGCAATCCATTCTTGGTGTCTCCTGATGTGATATTGCTTAAATATATCTGAAACTGGCGTTATACCATCCTCATTCATTCCTTGTACAGGCGGGGCGGTAGTTTAGCCTAGTGGTTGAAGCGTTTGTTTGTCACGTCTATGGCCCGGGTTCAGTTCCCCTCATGGGCGCAGTATGTGAAACCCCCGCCGGGATATTGCCGGAATATTTTCCTAAAAGCGGCGTAAAACATTATTCACTCACGCACTCAAGCTCTGTACTCACTGTGACGTTATTCGATATACGTCGACAGAAACGCAGCTTCTAGTATTTTACGTACGCTTTGCCTTCTCAAACACTCAGTTCTGGTTCAGCTGACGATGTCTTATTTTGAACGTTTCATTTCCACTGAAATACAGTTCGATAACTGTGTGGTTGTTGTAAGCTTAAATTGAGTATGCTTTTGTTTCAATCTTCATGAAAAGATTTTTCAATATATTTCGTTAAATGGCATCATATACGGGAAGAAATTCGTGAATCGTTGATTTGTTATTTTGAACGCACTTTTCCAGTTATTTTTCTTCACGGGGAACAATAAATGTATCACCTTTGCCATAAACTCACTACCAGAGCTGCTTATATCTATTTGTAAAACCAACCCAACAAAACACACCCTTGATCCACAGGGCCCCAATTAAAGCAGATTACACAGGCTTAGTTCATCGGATGTCATGGCGTTTAGAAGAATAGTATTGTGCTGTGAAACATATTTAATAACATAACCTATTTTCATCTGTCTTACATGTAACCAAATTTTGGTATCGCCCCGACTTATGGGGGTGGTGACGTCATACAAAGCGGTGTAAGTGTCTAATGTCAATTACTACCGCCTTACAGTGAGTGCACAAACAATATCTTAAGTATCTCATTAGTGTATTAAAAAGCAAACACATTCTCAAGTTACAGACCAATTAAAATATATATGGGTTCTTTAAAGCTTATAAGTTTTTAAAACGACTTGATGTCAATCAGTCCACGAACTTATCAACCTGTCGGAACAACGACACAAAGCAATCTGTCAAAGTGTGTGAGTGAGTGAGTGAGGGATTTGGTTTTATGACCATGGAACATGTGCTGATCTTGCTTTATAAATGCCCGGCCAAAACCTCTATGATAAAGGTCCGCTCCGCGATGTCCTTCGTGCTTTGCGCCCTTGGCTGTGTCAGGATACGGTGACGTTGGTTTCCAAACCTAAATGCGTCGTGACCATGACCACAGAGGTAGGTACCAGCGAGGCAGCAAACGTCTCGCGACGTCACACAGACCTTCCTCCAACAAGCCATGATGAAACTGGCATATACTGCTCAACCAACCTAAGAAGCGTGTTCACCCGGAAGGATATTCTATAATAAGGGACTTTTATTCCAAACCTACTGAATATTTAAACATTAAGACATTCCACAGGGAAACAAACATCCTGTCACTTTACAATAGGACCAGATGATATACTAACTCCGCAACAATCCAGCAACACCTGTTATTGACCGTCATACAACTTTGACGTGAAGGATAATTATTTGAATCGATGCAAACACTGCGCATTATAATCAATTTGAAGTATTAACTCAGTTATTTACTGACTTCTACACTAGTATCCCTTAATTGTCAATGCTACGACGTACGCAGCTTTTATGTACAAAGATGTAACTTAAACAGTCTATGTGAAAGAATGTGTCAGTTCTGCCGATGTAAGCACTTATTCTTCGTCTTTATAAACTTAGACAGCAGTTCAACAGTTCGATGATCGATAAACATCTTTGAGACATCACCTATCACTATGTCAATAGTCATTATAATATTTTTATTTAATCACTCCCATGTTTACTATAGAAAGTCTCCGCGACACTTTCCCTCTTCATTTTTTTCCGTTGTAAATAAAATGTATCAAGTTTTACATTAGGGTCTTATGCTCTGCCGATGTAAAAGGGCCACAGTGTCCAATGCAGGCAACGGAGTTCTTTCAACTCGTAACGCCCCGTTGCCATGGGCTAATAGGCCCTGCGAGGTACCTGCATATTGACAAGCACATACTCTAACACCATTCGTCGACACTTATCTATTGTGAAAATCTCTGCATTGATCAAGATGTGGCATACCAACAATTACAAAACATTATCAGACAGGTATGGTATATTTTTGATCAAAGGTTTTCACAAGGCGTATGTAATCATCACCGCGGTCACGTGACAAGTCGCTGACCAATCGACGTTTGTCCAAATCTTCACAGAGGATTTAATCGCTCGCTTCAGCTTCAGGGTTAAAGACAGGTCATCACAGCTGTGAAACAAGCTAACAGTGTGGAATTGCTGCTGAAGAAGTGACAATGGAGGGTTATTATATTCATGTTGCAAACAAACTCCATTCAACAAGATTAGGCACCAATGTCAAGGCTAAAACATGTGATGTCCGAGAACTGAAGACTGCATGTTTCTGGAGGGCGGTTTATGCCGAGTTCCTTGGGACGCTGCTGCTGACGTTTGTTGGGTCTGCATCTGTGCTCTTTGATGGCAACAAAATTACGGTAAGAAATTTGTTATACACATATGGTTATGGTTAGGGTATATATCATATAGCGGACCCGTTGAGATCAGGGGTAGAATAGGTCTTCAGCAACCTATGCTTGCCGTAAGAGGTGACCATACTTGTCGTAAGAGGCGACTAGTAAATGTGTTCAGATGTACATGTATGTATATATTGATAATAATTGATAATAATCATGTTTATGTGGACTGAATACGTTTAGCTGTGTACAAGCCTTCACGGGATTTGATGCTGTTTTAATTAGTATTGCGGTAACAAAGCAAGATGCATTTCTTTTCAATTATCATTTACCTTTCAAAATGCTGTACATTTTCATTCAGATGAATATTGCGGTAACATAGGAAGATGCATTTCTTTTCAATTATCATTAACCTTTCAAAATGCTGTACATTTTCATTTAGATGAATATTGGGGTACAAAAGAAAAATGCATTTCTTTTCAATTTTGATTTACTTTCCCATACTGTACATCTTCATTAAGATGAGTATTCGGATAAAAAAGAAAGAATCTTTTCAAGTTTTATTAACCTTTCAAAATGCTGTACATCTTTAATTAGATGAGTATTTGGATAAAAAATGAAATATGCATTTCTTAATCAGTGTCAAGATGTACAGCATTATCAAAGGTAAATAACACCTTTCATAATGCTGTACATCTTCACATGGAAAGAAACCATTAAAACATTTCATTGTCTAAACATAAATATTTTGTATATTTGTTTGAGATTCTAACTATGAATCCTTCGAGAGCACATGGAAGCGACTTTCAGCCCAACTGAAAATTATCATACTGGTATAACTAACAAGACCTTTTCCATAATGACAGAGAAGTGTACGACCCGACTGCATCATAACCCTATGTTTATAAATCCCTATCATATAGTGATGATACCGGGTGTTCACGAAAAGGTGAACGTATCCTGCCCCACTGGTGACACCCATCGTAAACACATGCAAAGGCAAGTCATTTGTTCACCTGAAAAACACGGGAACATCCGGTACAAGTCAAAATAGAGAATAACGTTGGACATAAAGCGACATAACCCAGACTCTCTAGTTGTGATAAATGCCAGAATGCTATATTAAAAAGCATGATAATTTTTAAAATAATTAAATAATTGTGAGTATGTGAGAAGAGAATATTTAATCATTTATCAGTTGCGATTATCAGTTTTTTAGATCAACTGACAAAAAATGTGTAAAAGATATTACTAGAAAAAATCGTCCTTTCAATCATGTTCGCATACAGCTGAAGGCCATGCTAAGTTTGATGCAGCTTCCATAGTGAGTTTCCAATATCAATTAGCTGTGACCGTAATGGTATTGGAGAAACGTTACATGTCAACGAGGTGTTGAAGTTTCTTATAAACTTAATGTTCACAAACTATGAAAAACGTTTCAACAGCACTGTGTCGTCGTAACTTAAATTACTTACTGAGGTCAAGTGTTACATTTTGTCTTCCCGACTTTTAGTATAGCTCGGTTGCTTCATTTTATTCGACCGGGAAACCAGAAAGGGGCTTCAGACATTGTTAGGAATCGAACTCGGGCCTTCGGCGTGACGAGCGAACGCTTTAACCACTACGCTACCCAACCGCCGCCACCTCCCTTAGTATTGGGGGCATTTAAGTATTGTGATAGTATATAGTCTAATCTTGAGCAGAGAAACAAGCGATTAATACTATGAGTAACGACTAATTAAGTCGCCTCATGCGACGGGTTGCTGGGGACCTGTTTTAACCCGGGTGCTCACGGGGTCCAACACTACAGATTTCCATGTAATATTTAACATGATAGACCGCCAGCGTGGTCTAGTGGATAGAGCGTATGTCCGCAATGCGGAAGGTCGGTGGTTCGATCCCCGGACTCATCATACCAAAAGAAGTTAAAAGATTATTCTTGCTGCTACCCTGCCTAGCGCTCGGCATTAAGAGGCCAAAACAAGGACTGGTCGGCTCGGAGTCAGAACACTATGTCTGAGTGGGGTATTCATGTTAAACTACGGCATGGTATCTCAGTGAGCTAGCACTATAAATCGGCATCAGTCCGGACTAGTACAAGCACACACACACACACACACACACACGCACACGCACGCACGCACGCACGCACGCACGCACGCACGCACACACGCGCACCCACATGCACGTCGCTATATAAGTGCAATAATCATGGACGCGACGTTAAACCCAACTTCACCTCACAGCATTATGAAAACGGAGTGTGCTAGCTGGGGAACTTGTGTTCAACTATACATGGTGATAGCTTTTCATGAAATTCTGCAATGTGTTATGAAACAGTATTGCCTATGTTAAAGCATGATGCTCTTGAATAACATTTTTAACACATTCAATAACATTCATGAAAAAGTTTCTGGCATAACATTTCGGCAATGTGTTGAAAACATCTCAACAACATGTTATCAAATAGTTTCGCCTTTGTTATGGCATGATGTTCCTGAAAAACATTTTTTAAACATTTCAGTAAAGTTTTTGAAAAACTACAATGAAACCTTTTGAAAATGTTTTGAAAATGTTATATATTAGCTGGGAGGAGATTTGAAAGTCCATCAGAAAACAATACCCTTCGAAAGTCCACAAAAACAATGTCCCAACTGAAGTGACAGCTTGTCAAACTTGATGAAATTCATTTCAAAACACGCACAATTAAGAAAATCATACACGACCCACTATTTTTTTGGCCACAAATGTCTCATTTCATTCACACTCTGGCTTTGAATCCATAAAATCATGATATTGACAGGTCACACCATACAGATACCTCGTGTCAAAATATCCGGCTCGATCATTCCCAGTACATCTACAGGTTAATGTTGAACCACATCGGGGAATACATCGGGGTTGTCATCTTGCTTCATATAACTAGTTACGGAGAATGTAAACACAAGATTGTCAGCCATTGACAGCTGTGAGGTGTGAGTTACAGTGATGTCGGTGAAGTTCTGCCAAATCCAAGTTCGGGGTTGATGTTATTATTGTTAACTGGGGGTAATTGCTAACTAACTAATAACACTTACACATGTTTAATGTATAATAGAATGTTAATTCATAACGTTTGTTGTAGATATATTTTTGTTTGCCATTTTAAGACCTTTCTGTACAACCTGCCACCCCTACGAAGGAAATGGTATGTTCGATTTCCAAGAAATGACGTCTCTCGCATAATTGAAATGACATCGTAAGTCCAAACAGTGCAGAACGGGGTGGCAGAAATTAAAACATCTGTCTTTGGACTAAGTTTGGAGTGTTTTTTGTCATCGTCTTTTTGAAAAACTATGTGTTTTGAACACTTATTTTGAACTACTCAGGACTATGGTGTTTTTAATCTTTAACTACAGTCATAATTGTTACATATATAACTACCTGTGACCACTTTTCGGAATGTTCTAAGGTTGCGGACCTGTGTACCTGTGTTGTTACGCGTTGCAAGAGAGCACCGTTTTCAAACCGTTGTTGTCGTCATGGTAGAATGGAGATAAACCCACTACCATAGCGCTCGGTTCCAAATGAAAATAAAGAGGTATCTACTCTACAGTGGGACTACATCAAATTTTTAAAACACAGAAGCTTTATCTCCTAAATGAACCGAACAAAATACACAGTCAATCCTTAGAATAAAATTCAACTATGAAAACATGTGTTAGGTACAATAGTTTAATCAAAATAGGTTATATAAATCAAAGAAGACAAAAATGTCGAGATTGATAAACATTCCAGGCGTAGGAATACATACTGTGGTGTGACATGAATCAGGTGATTTTTTAATTTATGCACAAGACTTGACACGCCCACAAGTCAGTAGCAAATCAACGGAGAGAAGGATCAAAACAAACTTCAAAGGAGCAGTCAATCAAGGCAAGAGGCGAGAAGCACTGCAACAGTCAGCCTATGACGAACCGGAACATATGTATGTTCGGGAGAAGGCGGCTCTTTCAAATAACATGGTCAGTTACCGCCAGATTCAAACATTAGTTCCATGAGAACGGGAAGACACAGTTGGAAATGTACGGGTTAAAAATGAAACCCGAAGACATGGTATTTGTGGAACCCAAGCGAGCGGACAAAAAACAGGCGAGCGAATCTGCACGTTTGCTGTTTCATTCCTTCTCGGCCTTCGGTCGCAAAGGGTAGTTTGGACAATGAAAATGCATGAATTTCGCTAAATGTCCTGTGCATGACGATACACGCGAGCAGAAAGGGAATTCCCTCGACTGTCATATTGGGATTCACGCAGTCGTGACCAACTCGTGTTATTCCGGGACAAGCCGAATAGCGACTCGTGCCCCTCTCGTGGCCATTTTTACGACCGGGCTCAGTCTTAGCGCAAACGGGCACACCCAAAAAAAAATTTCAACTCGTTGCGTAATGGTTTACACATTTTCCCCATTTATTATATATATTTCAGATGCAATTTAAAGCACATCGGGACGTGCGGAATCATACAGTATGATTGAACACATTTAATTGTGTCTTTGGTATATTTTTAGATGCAAGACATTTGTGAATTCAAAAATTATTCCTGGGGGATTCTTTGACGAAGAACTTGAAATCATACGCGCATTCTGATTGGTTTGTCGTATTTTCGCACATAACATTCATCGATAGAGGGACGAGACTTCTTGCAGGTTACGGAAAGGGGCGAGTGGTGACGAATGGGGATTCACGTAGTAATAAAAGTAGTCCGCTTCGGTCGGCATGGCCTAATATTTTACTTTCATTGGGAACTGAATGCAATAACACGTGACCACTTCAGCTAATCAGAATACAGGAATTACAATGAACTCAACACAAATTTAATTATAAACACATGCTCATGATATAGTTGGAAACGTGCAATCGATTCTGCTTTTAGCAGAGATTTCTTATGAATATGGAAATGGTTTTGTCGCTTTTAGATATTATTATGTGAAAAAAACTAAGAAATATGTTATTGAAGTGTCATACTTTGTAGATACACATTCACAGATTTGAGAAGCGCCAATAAGGCTTTCACATGGCGGGAAGCAATTCTCCAAGATACGGGATCGTATATCTTGCACCTTTCTTCACACAATCATCTCACATCGCTTCAAAGGCACAGTTAATTTGTACCAATAGTTCAGTGGCCTAGTGGTTAAAGCGTTCGCTCGAATACTCGAGTTCGATTCCCGACATGGGTGCAATGTGTGAAGCCCATTTGTGGTGTCCCCCGCAGTGATATTGCTGGAATGCTGCTAAAAGTGTCGTAAAACCTAACTCACTCACTCACTCATGTTTCCAAATGTTCTGGAATGCCTATTGTGTCGTTAAATGTTGCACAACACATCTACTTCGTGCCTGACCAGGTCGGTGTGTGGCGTTATCTGTGTACAGTATTGTCCAGAATAGTGTGTCACAAATGGTATTGGTCATTGCCTGCCAAATACATTTCAGTTTGTCATGGCATACACGTGTTGTGTTCTTAATTCCTCACGTATGAAATCGTATTGCTATAAATCTCTAATACTGTTCCTGATCCGTCTAGCTGTCCATGCCTCCTATCGCAAATGTCTGGTTATCTCGAAGTGCCCTGCTAGGTTCGATATACGGACGACCAAACACCATACGCCAAAACATTGATACAATAATTCTTACCATCTAACAGTGCCCAGTCATTAAGACCAATGAGACACTGTTTAAGGCCATTTGTAATATAGAGTACTAAGAGGTAAATATGTGTTAGTTCAGAAAACAATGACTGTGTCAAAACATCTAATGTTGCAGTAAAACATATGTAGAATGCGTAAACGTACACTTGAAAGAATCATTGGCTAATCTATCGACTACAATCAGTCCCTTTATTTACAACTGAATACAAATAAGAAAGTATTTTCTGTTATAAGTACAAAAAGGCCCAAATTAACTTAATCTTATTAAAATCAGATCTTTTACTCCGATACGATACCTCTCTGCGTTACGATCTTAGGATATTCCTCCTTATGAGGAAGTTTTGTACAGTAGGAGAACTAGGTGGCCATGTGGTTAAAGGTGCCGTAATGCAAGCTGCAGAGTTGCGTCCCTTAGTCATTCAAAGATCCGCCAAAATCCTAGATTGTCCCTGATTTGAACATTTGATGGTCGGAGCCATACTCACTTAACATGAAAACAGTTTTCTATTTTTTCTGAATTTCTGTAAAAAAAAATGTATCGATTTTATAACCTGTGTGTATAACCTGCCAAACAATCACATAACATTATTGTATATAACATTTGAATACATTTCGGATAATGTGTGCCAAGAATTGTATGAACAAAATAATAACATTTGTACCTCACGTGTGTCCACGGTCATTACATAAGCATTACATTACATTACTCGTTTAACCTAGGCTCTTTGAAAAGAAAACTGAAGCCGACACTTCGTGCTCTCTCCGACTCTTTAATGATACACGCATGCTACATATGCTGGAGGATGCTGATTAAAGCATGACTGCCCCACGACAGATAGTTTGTCTCCAAAGTTAGTTAGTTTCCATTCGGACTAGTACACTAATATATATTCGGATTAAATGGTTCGTGTCAGTGTTACAAGGATTATGGACATTCCCCTTCTCCGTGTTTAATTGCTACATATGCTGGAGGATGCTGGTTAAAGCATGACTGCCCCGCGACAGATAGTTTGTCTCCATAGTTAGTTAGTTTCCATTCGCACTAGTACACTAATATATATTCGGATTTAATGGTTCGTGTCAGTGTCACGAGGTTTAAGGACATCCACCTTCTCCGTGGAGGAGCCGTGGTAATTGAATCCTATTCATTGTCAGTGATACATTTACAACGACAGCAAGGGATCCCCATTGTTTACGTTATAGGGGTCAAATTCAGGTTTCAGTGAAAGAATATTTAAAAAAAAGGTTTATCACAAGCATAACCATTGGAAAATAAAAGAATAATTATAACATCACTAGCGTAACTAGTGGAGGAATTGCTTTGTTCTTTCAAAGATGTACAAATAGACAGGGTTGCAGCAATGTAAAGAAAATACCCACGCGTGTTTTATCCTTGCCAAGTAATACACCTCACTGTGGTGTATCTGGTGAAGTCAGTAGTGGACCAGAATGCCTATCAAAGAAGTGGAGTTATACTGGGTTCCATCCTGCTACCTATGTAATTCCAATCCGAGACATCGCATGCAATAAGAACCTCATGTCAAGGCCACACTCTCACTGCCTCTCGTGCCTCGTCGCTATATGGCTGAGATAATGCCGATGCGACGTTAAATTTTAACTCACTCCAGTATGTGCACACTGACCAGGAGATGCATGCATGTGTCCACAGCGGCTTCATAAGGTTTTCGTTCAGCATGACACTTTTCAATGCCAAGCCAATATTTTGAATTGCCAGATTGAATAAAATCTTAAGTACTCGACTTAATGATGAATAATGTTATGATCAAACTTGCCATATATTTCGACATTTATTTCCATGAAAGGAGAAACTGAACACGACTAGAGAACATTTTGTTTTGCTTTGTAATTATAACAACGCCAAGGGGGCACGGGTGACCCAGTCGTCTAAGGCGCCGCGATTCGCTGTGCAGAGTTGCGTCCCTTGGGCACGCCAGAAACATATGATTGTGGGTTCGAATCCCGGTTCGCCCCAATTATGTTTCTAGGTTTGTCAGCACCATACCCGTGCTCGTGGGTTTCACCGAAGTGGTAAACGTCTGAGACCTGCATCACTTCGGGCTTTCCTCCCACATTAAGCTGACACGCCGTGATATAACTGGAATAATGTTAAAAGCGGCGTTAAACCCAACTCACTCACTCACTATAACAACGCCAACGCCAGAGACGTCTCAAGTTGTCGCCGAAACAGATTCCATTGGGCGAAGAAGGCAAAACAGAGGTGAAATTTATATGAAAGGATCACTGATAACCAGTGATGACACCAGGTGTTCGCGTAAAACATGAGGCTGAATAATATTTCCAGTATTTCCTGTAACAATGTTTTTAGGTTATATGTAATGCAGTGTTTGCTATGGTCGATCCCTTAGCATTGCATAGAAGAGGGTCGATTATACTGATTAAAAATTAGTTAATATTATTCTCACTGTCTTTCAGATTTCTATGACCTTTGGCCTCGCTATCATGACGTTGATACAGATGATCGGTCACGTGTCTGGAGGTCACGTCAACCCCGCCATCACCATCAGCTTCGTGGTGGCTCAGAACATCTCCGTCATCCGGGGACTGTTGTACATCCTGGCCCAGTGCTGCGGAAGTATCGTGGGTGCATACATTCTGAAGGCGTAAGTATATTTAGACATTGGTTCGCCTGCTATAATCCAATCACATGTCTGGATACACCTTAGAAGATGCGGGATAGAATTGATCTTCAGCAATCCATGCTTGCTGTGAGGGCTCAGTCACACATTCAGGATTTTTACTGCCTTCCTTGATAGGACCATTCCCGATTAAGATTTGTCTAAAGTCTGATCAAGATCCTGTGATTCGTGGCGGGAAATTCACAAACAATCAGATATTGTTCAGGAAGCGTCACGATTCAGCCGTTTTCAGCCGAATTCGTCCCGATGCTCCCAATCTCAATCCGAATCTGATCCGATTTGTATCTTCCGCATGGTAAAAAAAAACCCGAATCTGTCCGGACAGCGTCCCGATTCTCCCGAATGCGACTCGACAGAGATCAGACAGTGACCGGACAGTGAACCGACAAAGACGGTTCGTATTCGGCAAGAGCTGGAAGCAATCTGGACTCAATCGGCAAGAAACGGCAATGAACAATTCATGCCCTTTCATCACGACAGTGTCCCGATCCACAGGAAACCGTCCAGACAACACAGGACATTGTTACGATTTTGATCCGATACAGCAGAATATGTCACAACATAGTCGCGATTGTAATCCGACTAGACAAAATCGGCTGAGTTTCCCGAATGTTACGGGACGCACCGTACTGTTGGGAGTGCTTGGCCGACCGCTCTGGACCTTTCCCGATCCGTAGGACTCTATGGTGAGACTCGCTGACTTGGTTAATGCATGGCATCGTATTCCAATTGCATAGACAACAACAAACAAACACACAAACACGTCTTTATAATAGAACATGAACATTGTATGTTAATGCTATGTACGAAAATCACCCTTCAAATAGTGTCCTCCGAAACGAGCCCTTCCCGTCCCTCCTAGTTAAAAGCTGTTCGATATTTCTTCATGAAACTTCGTATAAATATCTGCTTTGTCAAGAAATTGAACCTTCTCTGTGGTAACATTTTTAACGAATGGTATATGTTACCTGCTATCATTTTCAGACAAGTTGAGAGAGCACATACATTCGATACAACATGCTTCGTTGTAATGGGGCGGGGTGTAGCCAAGTGGTTAAAGCGTCTCTCTTCAAGCCGAAGACCCCGAGTTCGATCCCCACATGCGTTATTATGGTGTCTCTCACCGTGTTATTGCTGAAATGTTGCTAAAAGCGGCGTAAAACCATACTCACTCATTCACTCATTCGATGTCTTATTTTTGTGTTTCTCATCTGGTTTTCCCAGGGGGAAAGGATTCTTAATGGAAAATACCCATTCAAAACTTTACCGATCTGTACCAAATATTCGACAATTTAAACATGTCTGATCGACCATTGAGAGCAAGCTATACCGGAAATCCGAAATTTATAACATTGTGGGAAAAAGGAAAGGAGATAAGACAAAGAAAAGACATCACAATAAAATCATATTGTAATTAAAAAAACATTCTTACCATTGACTTATTCCAAGTAATAAAACAAAGGTCCGAAACAGTTCTAAAATCACATTAATATTGAAACAAATATGTATCTTCTGACATGGAGTCTCGGGAAATATGGAACCGGATACCGGATATTGTAAATTTGCGAACAAAGGAAAAACTGCCCACACAGGAATAGATTTAGATAGTTTCTTCAATAATATGCTTTTTTTATTTATTAAATTGAATAGGTCCACAATCTGCGATGTAATAAAGTTTTGACATCAAGCTCCTCACAGCGATAGCCCGTTCACGGATCTCCTATTACTACAATCTCACGAAAATCAGATCTAAGTTGTCCCTGCCGCTGAACAAAGACCTGAGGACATCCCATTACGGGTCACGTCAGGACGACCTTTCGCGAACTTTGACCGACGACTGAAATGACTAGCAAGCCGTCGAAAGCAGCTTTCTCGAGCTTTACGGCACTCGTTTCAACCTGGCGACTTCCATTTCTGTCTACGCTTGAAAAATATATTGACACAGTTCTCGATTAATATTTTGAGAATGTATGCCAGTGCTTAGTACGTACTGTGCAACGCCTCATCCGTTCAAATGTGTATCCCACGGAACCGAGAGATAGACGATAATTTTGACGGAATCAGTCGCACGGGCCGTAACTGTCGTTCGGAAATCCCCGTTTTAACGTTTTCGAGGTTGCATGATTTGAAAATACATTCCGACTGTCACTTTCATGATCTGGTAAGCGACGCTTTGATTGGTCGGATGAAAGGTCGTTGTGACGTGACCCGTAATGGGATGTCCTCATATCTTTATTCAGCGATAGCGAGAACTAACATCTGATTTTAATGAGATTGCTATTACTATCACTGCCACCAGTCACAGCTCCCCACAGTGATAGCCTGCCACAACCATGCTTGGAGATGAACTGACAGACTGACCGTTATGTTTACAAACAAGCGATGGCTGTCCATTCGTGACCAACTCGTCCCATTCCGGGACAAGCCGAATGTAGACTCGTGCCCCTCCCGAAGGTGTCCTATATTGGCGTATGGACACCAGAACCACTTCAAACAAGAACGATAACTCTGATTCTGACTGGGCCATAGTAAAATTAACGTAGGCGCTACAGCAGCGCTCGCTTTACTGTTGTACGACTATTGAACCTCTCTGTTACGGATCTAAATATAGTCTTTTGTACAAAAGCATCTTTGGCAAGCCATTCAACTCCATCCTCCCGAGGAAAGGGCGTTAACTAACTGCAAAAGTCCAGTTTCCTGGAATTACAATTCCGGGGTTACAATTTGGCAGGACTTACGAGTCTGTGCTTCCGAACTAGACATCCGGTTTATAAACAACATGGATTTCAAGGTGAAGATTTCGGTAGACTGCAGGGTTTGCAAAGCAGATGTACCGCCAACTGGGCGTCGACAGATATTTTGGAAATCTATTCATGTTTATGATCAAGGTAATCAAGTGAGTTGATGCACTTCGCGGGGTAAGACCCATTTATTACAATATAGATCTTGGTTATAGATCAGATCGTCTTGTTTGAAGCAAATGCAAGTGATATGAGAGATGGAATCTGATTGGTCAAAAGAAGGACATAGAAGGGACATAATTCGCTATAACCACTGGTGGCGATTCGATCAAGCCCATTTCGGCAAGGGCTGAAACTGGACTTTTATGGCCAGTTAATGTACTTATCTCAGGAAGATGTTCAACTTATTCTTTCTAAGCTGTTTATCTTCAATTTGCAAATTATTAATTTTCAATAAAATATTAAAATTAGATGAAGAAAACTGAAGAAACGAGGATGGTTTTCGGATTTCAACAATAAATTCTCAGAAATATTCAGTTAAGTGTTGCAAATATGACATTGTCTTGAAATTCTTGAAACGACTGAATCTCTCCTTTCATGGACAGAATTAAACAATACACACATTTTATATGAATTAATTACGAAAGAATAAGAAGGAACATCATGTGAAGAGATATATGGAAGTATTTCCAAATATATACCAACAACATTGTGAGACCATGTTGATATTCAAACCCCGTGGCGAACCCCAAGTCGCCTATCATTTTCGTAAGAGGCATCTCAATGGATGGGTGGTCGGACGCGTTGGCCAGTTGTTGGAGTGTCTGCGGCGTATTCTGACGTTGATGTACACGTCGATCGAGTTCATCCAGGAGGTGTTCGATTGGGTTGAGATCTGTAGATTTCGGCAAGGGCAAGGCGTTGATGTTGGCATTATGAAGGTAGTCTACCGTGACACGAGCTGTGTGCGGTGGAGCGTTATCCTGTTGAAACAGCTCCCTCTGGCGGTCAATGATTGGAAGAAGGTGGGGGAAGAATTTGATTCATGTAGCGATTTGATGTCAAATTTTCCAGAACCACAACCAAGTCAGGTCTCGGGGTGTAGGATATGGCTCCCCACACCATGAAACTACCGCCACTAAAATTGTCGAATTCACGTACACAATGTGGTGCAAAACGCTCATTTCGACGACGATAAACACGTTGTCTTCCATCTCGTCGGTGAAGAAGAAATCGTGATTCAGCGCTAAACCACACTCGTCTCCAGTTTCTTAAATTCCAAGGTTGCAAAACAGGGACGATAACTGGTCTTCTGGGTCAGATTTCAGTGTCATGAAGATGGTTCCTGACAGTCTGGTCCGATATCCTCCTCCAGCCAGGGATGCGTCCTGCAGTCTCCGTAGCTGTGGCATTGCGATGACGTAGGTGGAACAGTCGAATATAGCGATCATGTGCAGGGGTGGTAACTCTTGGTCGGCCGGCTTTTGGACGGTCTGCAATGGAATTGAACTGTGTGTATCGGTCCCAAAGGCGGCAAATGGTGCTGTGCTGGACGTTGAAGTGGCGTGCAACAGAAGACTGCGATTCCCCTCTTTGGATACGTCCTATGGCGATGTTCCGATCGGCAGGGCTGAGTCTCGGCATTTTCAAACTTGAAAAATGTTGACAATTGAATGACAAATTATTGGCTTATGCTTGCCTTTTTATAGCCACTACCACGAGTTACGAATGCCATACCTTGCACGTGCATTTTTGCTTTACTGATTTCCTCCATGACATTTTTGAACAAGTGTGAAAACAATGCCGTTTAAGACATTGCAAAGCGACAATGGCTGCGTTTTGACGCACCGTTTGTCGAATATCAGGCCACCAACATTTTCCAATTTAAATACCGGATTTTTTGTGTAGTTAGGTTCAATGAACTACATACTACCTGTGCGTTTCTTTTTTGAAGAGTGTATGTAGCGACGTGCATGCACGTGTGTGCTTGAACTTGTCCGGACTGCTGCCGACTTATAGTACTAGCTCACTGAGTAACCATGCCGCAGTTGAACATGAATACCCCACTCAGACACAGTATACTGACTCCGAGCCGACCAGTCCTTGTTTTAGACCCTTAACGCCGAGCGCCAGACAGGATAACAACAAGTACCATCTTTTAACGTCTTTTGGTATGACGCGGCCGGGGATCGAACCCCGGACCTTCCGCCCTCCGGTAACGGTAATAATTTTAGTCAAAATAATTAGGAAAGCGCAAGGCTCAGGAACGTCTGAGTATAGGAAAAGGATTTATACTTTCGAAAGTTATATACTCGTCAAATACGCAAAAGAATATCAACCGGCTTTTAAAACTTATTTTTGTAGAAGGTGATCTTGGTGTTTATTGCCAGATAGTATATGCATATACATTTTCCCGATATTGCTTATTTTAATGTTTATTAATAGTTTTAAGGTTCGTCCGCCTAATTGACGGGATTCCACTTTCATTTGTACATGACACTTAAACAGTCACTCACAATGTATCAATCTATCAATCAATCAAACAATCAATCAAAATGGAAATCGAGTGACGGATGTTTGACTCATTGTAAGTCTTTGTACGCCATTGTATCGTTGCTAGTGGTACCAGTTACCGGTTTGGGCTAGACGAAGCATTGACGAAGCAAAGAATTTAATCAGACGTCTCCTTGAGGGAGACTGGTATCACAATTGTGATCCCTGGCGATAAGAAATATGACATTGCGTACCATGCCAGCAGTTAGACGTATCAACGTATAATCGTAAATTCTCCTCGGCGTAATATATACCTTGCACGTGTACGTAAACAGGATGTGTTTGGTAACTTGAGCAGGAAGCACAAGTGCACGAAGGGATGGTATTTCAGATGACAAATGAAAGAAGACAGAAAGATTGTGACCCAAATTTAGTGACTGGTGGCCGTGTTGCACACACGCATTTTTATTAAATGTATCCTCGAGAGTCAGTAAGAAACTAGAAATAACTGCCTTTGTTCTGTAAATCTCACCAAGTTTCAGCTTTCGCCTCTTCCTTTGTGGAATGAGGTTTCACATTTGTAAAATGAACTCTGTTATCTGTCTGTAACATCAACTTAACTGCCCTCACCCCCTGCAGTTGTCCCGTCCCATATTGCCAAGCAGGTGACCCACAAGGAGGAAAACGGCCCTCCCACAGTCCAGAATCATGAGTTATACTGTGCCTACCACAATAAGTTGTGAATACGTAGCCTTGCTGTGGCCAAACATTTTATAACAATTTGGCAAACTTTGATATGTAAACAGCACATATAATTCAGTTTTATTTCATCTTAACATATCAGTTGAATCCCACTTGACCTTTGAAGATACGGTTAAGAATAGATTTACAGCAACCCATGCTTGCCGTTATAGGCGACTATGCTTGTCGTAAGAGGCGACTAAAGGGATCGGGTGGTCAGGCTCGCTGACTTGGTTGATGCATGTCATTGTATCTCAATTGCGTGGAACCGTGGTCGTGATATCAATCACTGGATTGTCTGGTCCAGACTCGATTATTTATAGACAACCGTCATATAACTGGAATATTGCTACCTGCGGCGTTACACAAAGAACAACAAAAACGGAAAAAACGGAACATGCACTCGCAACTTGAGGACGTCGTAACTTTGATGTTATTTGTGAGAGGGAAGTGTCCAGTGAGTTGTTCCTTATAGATGTAGCAGGGGAAGGTAGATAAATGCAATGCCCGAACAAACGCATCAGAAAGTGAGAGCGAAATGTTAATCGGTATTGGGTGAAAAGGTACAGACGAGAAAATTGTGAGAATATGCGGGAAAGACCAAATTCAAACCCTCCTGTTCATAAAATGGATTTATCTGGCATTGCCGCGGTCGTACGTAATGTTGATATCTCATATAAGAAATAAACGAGTCGTGGTCGTTGTTTATCGTACAATAAACAACTCCCACTTGCGGTTAGTTTCTTAATTACATGACCATATACCCTGACATTATATCACAGTTGATTATATCAGTTGACAAAAACGACATAAGCCGTTCCATCATCACAAGAAACCCTTGCCAAAAGTAGCGCCAACTGCACGATTCCGACAACACCAGGAGCATGCATGTTTCATTATTCACCTTATAAACTGATGACACTGGGTGCTCGCAAAAAGGCGAGCTCATCCCGATCCACTAGTGGCACCCGCTACAAACACATGTAAAGCCAAGCCAATTGTTCACCCGAAAAGGCACGGAAACACACGGTACAACTCAAAATAGAGAATTGCATCAGACATCATTTTGGTCATTGATACGTCAAACCTGGATTTGCCAGCTACACGTCCTATACAAAGACCAAGCCAGGACCCGAATCCTTTAAGCCCGCCCAAACAACCCTCTGAACTCGAAGCTTGCTTACATTTCCTCCTAACCTAAAGTAATCTATACTAGTTCTGAAGTAGATCGTATTTACCCGCATGAATCGCCTTATGTCATTTATTCTCGATAAACAGAGCATGCACACTTTCTGACAGTAATGTGGGGTTAGTCACGCACCAATACTCTCGATATACATGTTGCTCTTACTTAAAACACTATTGGGCTAACAAGATACGTATATTAAAGTGCCATGCTTTTCTGATGTGCTATCATTCTAATTCGAAATAATGACATAAATAGTTACCACTCACCCTTCAATATTTTTTCAAGGTCGGGTTAATCACAAACATATTTGAATATATACCACATCTATAATTACATGTACTTATCTTTATACTTTAAAGAATAAGTGTGTCTGTCATACAGACCCCGAAACAAATATGTCCAATACAGCCCAAAATTTGGCAAAATGAAGAAAGTCTCTTGGCTCCTTTTTTGTTATACTTTATAACTATTGTTTAACAACTGGGTTTTTTCTGTAAAATATGTTCATTTCAGAGATTAGATGTTATTCTAGCATCAGGTCTGTGGTACGTTCACTGCATCAGCGTTGACATAAAAACGATTTTTACATATAGAAATACATACAGAGGAAATGCTTAGCATTTATCTTTTAAGGAAGAATGTGGGACTTGCTTAATACATATGTATGTGGACACATATGTATGTACATTTGGATGAATATAGATATACCTCCTTATAGATAGTGATCGTAGATGATTGTAGAACGTGCGCGAAGAAAATAGAATAATTATGTGAGTAATCGGGTAAATACCACGTTCAGCCATGTTGCGATATTGGTTTCCAACATACAAGACGGACCATGAACTTATGACTTGAATTTGGACCTGGCTTTCTGGTGTGATGTAACACCCCATAATATAATGTAGAAAAAGAGCTAAAAGCACGAATAAAGATCACGAGATGAAACTTATGTATACATCTGGGCATATATTTGCGTAGTGTTACTACGTTAATTCATCAGTATATATGTATTTTGCGCAAAGGATATTGTAGATCGACGCTTACATGCGCATATAAACTATTCACCAGTGCCGTAATATTTAATTCATTTGTCTTTTGATACATATAGATATGACCATGAAGAGTCGGTCTGAAGAAATATAGACATGCATGGGATCTTTTGGATAGTTGTACTTCACGGTTAGACAAACGCTTAGTCTCTGAAAATACATTATTTTGGTTAAAACGAGAAACTATATTTAAATTTAAAAGGAGCCCAAGTGAGATGGAAATTTCAGCCTGAACCCGTTGAACATCTAGGCTTGTTTCATTTGGGGCTACAGCATTGCAGTAAGGCCTGGGCGGAAGGGAAAATAATATGGTTCAGGGACTGTGAGACAAACTACATCACGGTCTGTATCGCCGTCGTGATCTTTAGAAAAACGAAATTAGAGCCATCTGAGACAGCCACTCGACACCTGTTGCACCCATCAGATACCAGTCACTACTGTCACTACTCCTCTCTCCAAACGAAAAAAACCCCGAAAAATGTCGGAAGTGTATATTTTTAATCCTTCTAATTTACTATTTAGATACATGATTTAACTTAAAAGTAATTATATAGATATCTGTGATGCTGGTACCGTTTTGTCGCCATTGTGTAGCTATTGTGGAGTTATTATGAATATCAAATACATGTCTTGAAATATAGACTTGTAAAAGAGTTCATCAAAGAACCATATGCAGCCATTTAATTGGCGTGTATGGATATATTATCCATTTACTTATACACACTTATTATGGACATATACAGAATTTCATTGTACCTTATTATTGAAAAAATACCCGTGAAGATCCGGGTTAGAATAGGCCTTCAACAACCCATGCTTGTACTAAGGCGACTAACGTAATCGGGTGGTCAGGCTCGCTGACTTGGTTCATGCATGTCATCGTATCCCAATTGCGTAGATCGGTGCTCTTGATGTCAATAACTGGATTGTCTGGTCCAGACTGGATTATTTACGAACCACCGTCATATAGCTGGTATATTGCTGAGTGCGGCGTTAAACAACAAACAAACAAATTCTATTATTAAACACCTTCCAACAATGATAAATTAAACTCATATTTCTATATTTTCTGTTATATTTATAACATAATTTGATTCATAATTTAATTATTGCGTTGCTTTTTTCCCTGTCATTCAATGTACATGTTCAACCCCCTAAACTTTTAATATTTCATTTTTCACAAATGGCTACGTTAGTGAGTTGCCTAGATCTCTCGTTACCTACTCACACGAACAGATTAAAATAATTTGTTTTACTATCATATTTCTGTTTATCTAATTCATAATACGAAATTGATAATTCATTGATCACAGTATAGATCATATTCGTTTATATCACTATCTGATGCTAAGGTTTTATTGCAGAAATTATAATTAATTCAAAATGTAGAAAGATACACAATTTGCCATTATTTGACTTTTAAACTGTACAAAGTATAATATAATGATCAGAATGCCTGTAACGGGTAGTATTTAAGAAAGAAATATTTATCGATAAGTCCCAATTTTCAGATATGCCCTTCAGTAGTATTATTGTATATCTCCAAAGAGAGGTTTACATTGTTAGTTATCATTATTCGTGGATAATTCAAAAAGCAACATAGAAAATATATATGCTACCATGACGAAAGAATACAGAGTATACATAACTCGCAATTCTCCAAAAGAGATTTCAAATCACAATAACATATCTGATATAAAGAGAGGTGGTAATGATTTAATCTACATTGTGCCCTTGTTCGTGAGCCCTTGTTCTATTCAGCAAACAGCCCCAAACCGAAACTCCACAACATATCCGATTACACTGATTCAGGCTGTCCCAGTTCTCCATGGGATACTGACGCCCGTTCGTCTCCCAGACCATAGAGAATAAATTTAAAAGGAATCCAGCTCAAGTCTAGAACGATTTGGCAAGCCTAGATTGCCTCAATTCTATCCATGAAAGTAAGCATTAATAAAAAAATATTGTTCTTGTCTGCTTCAGACTATATTTTGTAGAGACATATTTTTAACTAGGAAAATTGCACTGACACCGGCGCTGTTCCTATTGAAGCTATTTAAAAGAATTTCGAATTGTCGTCCCTTGTTCGATGTCAATACATCGATGATAAGTGAGGATATCATAAAGTAATCGTTGATGCCGCGCTACACTATAATAAAAATTATAATCAAGTTGACTGGTGTGTACATCACTACAGTGAACATGTACATGATCATGCCCTAATAATCAAATGCCGTAATGTCAAATACTAATATATTATTGTGTGATGGATTTTACTGGATCAGTAGTAACATGTGATATTAATATTCCATCAATTTCTCTCCTGGCTGGTCCATCCATGTCTACAAAATGAACATAATACAATTAAAATGAAGCCTAGAACAATTCTTAATTTCAGGCTAGGGCTGTGGAAATCTAAACTTTCCCAATCATTATAGACTTGAGTTGGTCTCATTTTTTACATTATTCTCTTGGGTCAACGCCACAGCTCATACCATACACTAACAAGACCAGATTGCCCCCCGCCGGAGCTCCTGGATTTTGGTTATATCATCTAACATGGCCAACTCTGCTTTTAAGTTAACAAGAACCAAATCAGCGAGGGGTCCTTTATCATCCCTGTGACTGCTTATAAAAATCTGATATCTCTTCCCAAAGACCTGGTTAATAATATATTTTCTGCTGAATATTCGAAACAGAGTGAGTGAGTTGGTACTACCAGAGACCATATAATCTATTATATGGTCTCTGGTACTACATATGTTTACGGTTTACGGTTCTGTAATGTTTACGGTTCTATTTTAAATATTCGAAACAGAGTGAGTGAGTTGGTACTACCAGAGACCATATAATCTATTATATGGTCTCTGGTACTACATATGTTTACGGTTCTATTTTAAATGACAGCAGCGCTCCATTATGAAAACAAATATTTTTAACGCCGCTCTCAGCAGTATTCCAGTGATATATGACGGCGGTCTGTTGTATATGAAATAAATGCAAATTGAATCTTGAATCTTGAAAGTTGTAACATTTCCGCTAATAAGTATCACATGCAGTATACAGTATATCAACTGCAATATACTGTATACAACATTCAGTATACAGTGTGTCGCGAGCTCTGCGCTGGGCTGGAGCACACATTTCCTACCCCTCTCCCTTCGGCAAACACCTCATGAGGATTGCAACGAGGTCACAGGTCAGGCGTGCACTCGTCAGTTGTCTAATGCGGTCAAGAGTAAGATCTTCCGGAAGACCACTGCACTAGAGGTATGTGGATTGTTGATGAGGTACTACGCGTTTGGAAATGGGAGTCGAACACTAAGCACTTTTAGAGAAGAGCTCACAATAAAACGTTATGGACTCGCGGACGGACTTGTGTTTTCATTTCAAGACTTACATGTATCAGGTTGAACTTCTACGACAGATGTAACTTGGTTACCGCTTCCTAACTGTAACATTAACTAAACTTTACGCCTTTTATACACATTTGTGATGGGGCGACAATGCGACAACGAGACATATTTTGACCTTGAAAATGTCGCGTTACGGCATCGTCGCCCTTTTGTAAAATAAAGAAAAGGATTATTCAAAGAGCGACAATGAGAACACGCGACAATGCGACAAATGGCCAATTGTCGCGCTTTTGTTAATTTTGACACGTTTTGCTTGTTTTTGTAAGGGCGTCAATGCGACAATGCGACAACGCGACAATGTCCCTTCCATGATGATCCGTGCAAATAAAACTGAGTTATGAAATAGAAATCTGACATGCCAATTAAAAGATAAAGTGTTGCAGCTTCTGATTTCATAGATCTTCAAGAAGTATTATCAATAATGGGATGGGTGATGAGTTCAACTGCATGCCGAGTCTATACGTTGTGATTAACAATAACGCTAATAATTTTGTCAAAATGTATGACATGTATTACGTGAATGAACATATTGTTTATACTCGTCCATGTTTTTGACGGACAATATAATTTACATGCTCGGTAAAAGTGAGGACGGGCATCATTGTGTGTTTCCGTGCTTTGTTCAGGTGAACAATTGACTTGTCCTTGCATATGTTTGTGACGGGTGCCACTTATGTGGCAGGATACGCTCACCTTTTCCCGAACACCCGTTGGATGGCCTGAACCAATTCGGATTTTAATCCCACATCAGTCTGTACACCGTGATATAACTGAAATACTGAAATACTGTAGAGTTGAAAATGGTGTTTAATGCGATTACCGTATATATATACGCATAGTGTGTTACTGCAACTGTTCAAATGTTGTGCAGTGCTGTTATGTAATATGTAAAAGAAAGCATATTCAATTATCCAATTGATTTGAATAGAATATACTTGCGTCAGTGTATTTTATTAACGCCCCAAACCGTAATTTAAACACATATAATAACAGATCATATACACGCATGGTGCCTTGACTTACTGCTAACTTTAATATGCCATCCCGGAATAAAATATCCCCCCCCCCCCCCCCCCCCCCCCCCATGTTTTAGTATGTTTACAAGAAATATATTCCAAACAATATCCTCATTAGATGAGAAGATATTTTTCAGAATTACGTCAGTAAGTCAATTACAATGACAGAGCGCCGTAATACATTTACATCAAGTACAATACGTCAAAATGGCCGACACGATAAACGTGACGGGAGATATTCCCGAAGTTGTTAATTAATCTGTGGCTATTTCAAGCCTTTGTCATCACTGATCAATTGGCCGATCGTTGAAAGGTGAGTGTAAAGATGTGTCAAATAGATTAAGGTAAATTCATAGATTGCTGTAGATTGTCACTACGATAGTTTGGATGTTTTTTTCGTTTGTTTTTTTTCTTCTCTGGGATGGGTTGTAGCGAGGTATCCTTAAACGGGCATGCAACCACGCTTCTGTATGAATTCGTACCAGGGAATTCCAATGGTTTTCCCCAGGAATGTGGAAGTAGTCAGTGTTTACGCCATTTCAAGAATACAGTCACGTGAAGAACGTCATGTGACCGACCTCTCGTCCTAGCCGTATATCTTGTAAACTTCACATTAAAAAATTAGTTATTATTATAACCAAATGAAACACAACCCATTATCCGATAGGGGTAACTGTTCATAGCCGAGGGATATGTTACCACAATAAACTTGGTAACATTGTTTGGTTTGACATCTTGGCGCGTGCCTGAATTCCATTAACATGTTACATATCCTAAAAACTGGCTTATCAGCAAATCTCGCTGCACTCCGCGCGACAGATACTAGAGCAAGGCTTGCCAGAAATACGAAACCTAAAGCTTTCGAAAGGAAGCCTTAGGAATCACGTGCGTCGGGGGACCAGCGCCATCTGATTGGCCGTTAACAGTTATACAAGGCGGAGCAAAAAGCATCGTTTTTCCGTCCATTTTACGCTTGAAAAACTCGACCCTTTTCTGCACACTTTCTAGACGCTCACCAATAAATCAATTTTAATGAATTTTTAGTCGTTTTTCCATCCAATGACCATATACGGAAAAAAACGACGTTTCCGTGTTTGCAGTGTATTGTATAGACATGTAGCTGAGTACAAAATATGTGCTGGATATAACATAAATTAAATTGTGTGTAACATAACTAGTCTCTTACAGGTTTAATAAATAGAGAATACTACACTCATTCTCGTTAGATACCATTTTTACGAAACGAGTGGACTTTCTATGGTATCTGACCGAGCGAAAGCGATGGCAATGGCCGTCTGTGCAATCAAAATGGTTCGGTTTCCTTGATCTATCAGCTGAATTTATATCATGTCCGTACCATTTTGGAAGAGGGAAATCAGACTGTTCGCAAAAGACATTCATGTTAACTGTACCACCCTATTTACTGAAGACGTGAAAATCAACAAACTCAAATCTGCTTGCATGTCAGTGACAGCTTCGAACGATCGAAGGGCAAGGTCGCCACCAGAATAAGAAAAGACAACCGCGATCCACCCACAGCGTTTTACGCTAGATATAGGGAATGTTACTGTTCACATTTGGGATGTTTGGGGCCACAAAATCAGAAGTCAAGCACACTTCCACGGAGTTTTCGAATGATTTGTATCGGAACTGTGAACTTTAAGTGATCTGGTCGTGCTGTCGTGTTCGTTCATTCATGAACAACACCTCCCGAAACAGCGCCACAAAATACGCTTCAAGGGGGACACCGATGGCACAACTGGATCATCCCAAGTAAGTCTAGATATCTGTCCAGATAGTTTAAACAGACTTCATTTCACCACGCCTATCCTTTTACGTTAAATCAAATTGAAAGTTGCGAAAATGGTCGGGTGCGTCACGCTCAAGGGACGCGCTCGATCGGCGGTCGTACATTGTAAATCGATTTATAGATCTAGCTCGATTATATGTCTGTAGGACCTCTATGCATAACTTATATAGAATGCAAACCGAATTTGATGCGTGTGACTATCTTGTTTGGTTTAATAAAGTGTTTGTAAATATCTCTCGTTCTCATGAATTTCTTCAGTTCTGCCTTGTAATCGCAAAATGAATGACGTCTCGCGATTTTTTATGAATGAAAAAAGTAGTCCCGAAGTGACAGAGGTCACGGTTATCCAATCAAAACGAATAAAACAAGGTCAACCTTGTACGACACACGTGTGACGTACGGATTTAGTATCTTACCACCTGTATCTTCACCACGTGGGTAATAAACCAGAATATATGTCACCAGGGTAAATTAAAACCCATAATATTTATTACATTACAATTTCTGATCTTTTTAGGATAGCCTCACTTCACCAAGAGTTTTCTTTTCCAAATTTCGAAGAACAATGTTATTCGTTCGAATCTGACATATACATGTATCTTTGCGTTTATGATTTGTTGTATTCCAACCATCTCGTAGTTGTGAATATTTATTGAGGAATCGATATTTTTCTAGCAACCTGTACTTTTCTTGTTCAGTTATCTCTTGTTAATATAACTACGCCAACTCTCCAAAACCAACCGTTAATATATATTAAAACGAAAATAAACATCTTTGTTAAAGCACTGGTTATGGACGTGGATTGTCTCTTTAGATGTAATTGCAAGCTGGTATACATTAAATTTATACCCAAAAGCAATGTCTGACAAGTCATATTTGTAAATACATGTAATTCATAAGTGTAATCATTTGGTACATTATGTTGCTTTATTATGTTTAGTGTATATCCCCATCATCTCTCCGTGTTTCTTGTGCTGGGATCTTCATGTCACCGATTGAACTACAGACAGAATAAATCCCATGAACCCCCACACGTATTCGCCGGTTTTTTTATGTATTTACTGGTGCATTGGCTATCTTGGTCTGTTAATTACAACTACATTTATAAAAATCGCCAATGGCCAAAAATATCCACAACACATTATCACATAAAGAGTTTAACAGGAACGTGAATAATATGTTTTGAAATCGGTAATGAATTAATTACTTTCATATATTTTTTACTTCTTGGTATAATATGCAATGGGACATTACACGAAGTGTCGTTTTTGAAAGCCAGGTCGTATTATATAGCTCAAATGAACGGATGTCGCAGCCAAGTGAGCCGTTTCCTGAATGTAAACAAACGCACGTGAAGGTTTGAAGTTATCACATTTCTGTTATATGTATACACTGTGGTATGGAACTGACAATCTTCAATCTTCCACATTTTTTTAATCAAACGCATACTGCCAAAGTTATTTTAAACACTCGGGATTCTATTGATCGAAGTACTCATATCCTTACGCGCATTCTGATTGGCTTGCTCTGTCTTCGAGAGAGAATCCTTCAGGAAACAAATGTGATTTTACATAGTGAGTGAGTGAGTGTGTGAGTTGGGTTTTAACGCCGCTTTTAACAGTATTCCAGTTATATCACGGCGTGTCAGCTTAATGTGGGAGGAAAGCCCGAAGTGATGCAGGTCTCAGACGTTTACCACTTCGGTGAAACCCACGAGCACGGGTATGGTGCTGACAAACCTAGAAACATAATCGGGGCGAACCGGGATTCGAACCCACAATCATAGGTTTCTGGCGTGCCCAAGGGACGCGACTCTGCACAGCGAATCGCGGCGCCTTAGACGACTGGGCCACCCGTGCCCCCCTGATTTTACATACGTCTTGTATCTAAAAATATACCCAAGATACAGTTAAATGTGTTCAGTCATTACGTAAAATAACTTAGGGCCGATGTGTTTTGTCCCGGAATAACACGAGTTGGTCACGAATGGGACGAGCCTTGTCTTCCACCACCTAAATAATATTATTTCCTTTGTTAGTCAATTTGAATTTCTATTTGATTTCAACTATCGTGTAAAGGGTATGGTGAGAATGTAAGGGGGCAGTTGGTAAGCTTTTCTGTTAGTCTGCAATCTCGAACCGATCTAGTTTAACAAAGTCAGACCTTTTCAAAACGCACTGTGATGGCATTCCCAAAACACACACACAAAAATATAAATGTCATTTCATTTGGGACGAGAGGGCAAATTTCAAGATTCTTGTAATGGCCGCTTCCACGCTGATGGCAGCGATGTTACCGAGAAAGTAACGAACGCTTCATGTGCTGGGAAGGAGCTTGTCATGGCCAAAGGGAGAAAATTCAATTGATTGTATTCCTTACGGTAAAGTTTGTGGTCAAAGGGAAGTAGTTCCAGCTTGATAAATAGACTGTGCTCCAGTCTGGCTAAAAGCGAACAACTTGCGGCACGTACCAACACTGGAACCAGTTTACAAGGTAGTTTCAAACGGAGTTACGGTCCTTGTAAAGCTCCCTTCGGGCATACTTCTACCCTTGCGGTCGGCAGCCAATATAGTTATGCTAAGTCACCACTGCGCCCGAGTGTGTCCTTCAGGTCAACATGCAAACTTTAGACACTGCGTTGTACTTTATCAAATAGAAGTAACTGTGTTGATAAAGCGACAAAACCCTTTCAATATCCAATAGAAAGTCGATTGTACGATTCCCACTATATCATGAGCATGTGTTTATGAATAACTATCAAATAGTAATGATACAATGAGTTCGCGAAAAGGTGAGCGTATCCTGCTCCACCGGTGGCACCTGTCACAAACACATGCAAAGGCTAGTCAATTGTTCACCCGAAAAAACATGGGAACATACGGTACAAGTCATAATAGGGAATTGCATCGGGCATCATTTTTGTCACTGATGCGTCAAATTTGGAAATGTCCTCCACATGCCTACCATAAAACTTTTTGAAAGCTTTAATGAGGCCGTGAATGTTGTAACCTTGATCAAACAACTTCTGCGCAAGACTCGTATGACGCCTTTTGAAATCTTGGTAGAAAGAGCATGCTCGATTGTATCTCAAAAAAGTTGTGTTAAGAAAATAATCTGTGTGCTATACGCTATCCTAACGTCATTCGACCTTGTAGCAAGGGAGATACCCATAAATTCTCAAGCTCCTTGTCAGTGCGTGAATAATGGCTTAGAGAGTTGAGATAACACTGCATGGAGCTCATACAAGGGACCTTACTCTTACTTATTATTATCATATCACAACACGATTATCTCCCTTAGATGGTTGATGGTGACGGCGTTGATGGTGCGTCTGATGTCTTGTTGTAAATATGATCAATCTTTCAGAATATCATTGTGGCACAGTAAATATCAATGTAACCGATTTACCCAAAAACATTTTGTCATAAATCCATATCACATTACATGTACATCAGATATCCCCCGGGGGCACGGCTGGCCCAGTCGTCTAAGGCGCCGCGATTCGCTGCGCAGAGTTGCGTCCCTTGGGCACGCCAGAAACCTATGAGTGTGGGTTCGAATCCCGGTTCGCCCCGATTATGTTTCTAGGTTTGTCAGCACCATACCCGTGCTCGTGGGTTTCACCGAAGTGGTAAACGTCTGAGACCTGCATCACTTCGGGCTTTCCTCCCACATTAAGCTGACACGCCGTGATATAACTGGAATAATGTTAAAAGCGGCGTTAAACCCAACTCACTCACTCACTCACTTCAGATAGCCCCGTGTTCTCAAAACGTGCAAGAGATTGACAAAAAACTCACTCGTTCAGAACCTCTGTGAATTGCAAGCAGCCTTGTACTAGGCATTGTTAAGGACAGCTCATGACCGAGTCTGGGGCACGTGCTGCAGCAGCAGAGCATATATTCCACGTGCATCAGGCAAGGACTACTCAGACAGTAGTAATACAAACAACAAATGGTTTGTTTTTATAATTTTTTCCACCTGAAAATATTTTGTAATATTTTGAAAGTAGAGATGTGTCATGAGTCGGGAAAAGACCTCGCATACACAGACTTCCTCCTAAACGTTATGTACAGTAAAACGACTGGTACACTATTTTCAGCGTCACACCTGAGCTGCACCGGGGCTACCTGGGTGCTGCGTACGTCAACACCGACCTCGGGATCACGCAGTTCCAGGGGGCGGTCGTGGAGTTCTTTCTGGCCTTCACCCTCATCATGACCATTCACGCCACAATTGACCCCAACAAACCCAACATGGGAAGTCACTCTCTGGCCATAGGTCTGACTGTCGGCATGCTGCACTTCTCAGGGGTAAGGCGACGCTGTTGTTGTGGACATTTCATGAGAGAGTATGGGCCACTATGGGGTGTATGCGTTTAGGGGCGTGCTATGTCACGGGTGCGTTAACAGATAAGTCTAATCATTCTCATATAAATATAGCGTCTGTGGATCATACATGGATTTCACACTATTACCCATGTTGAACATCAAACCCGGACTGACCGCCTCCGTGGTCTTGTGGTAGAGCGTCCGCCCGGAGAGCGGAAGGTCCGGGGTTCGATCCCCGGCCGCGTCATACCAAAATACGTTAAAAGATGGTACTTGTTGTTACTTCTCAGGGGTAAGGCGACACCCTGTCTGGCGCTCGGCATTAAGGGGCTAAAACAAGGACTGGTCGGCTCGGAGTCAGTATACTGTGTCTGAGTGGGGTATTCATGTTAAGCTGCGGCATGGAATCTCAGTGTGCTAGCACTATAAATCGGCATCAGTCTGGACTAGTACAAGCAGCCACACACACACGTGCCTGCACGTCGCTACATAAGTGCAATAATCTTGGACGCGACGTTAAACCCCATTTCACCTCACCTCACCTGTAATTGAGGTCATTACCAAAACCTAATGTTAAATTATTCGTCTTAGAAATCCGTACATAAACACATGGCAAAACCAGATACGACCAGTGTGTCAGGCCTCATGACGAATATGTCCGCTTCTTTGTTGGTAAGCTTTTATTTGATGAGTCCTGGTATCAGTGATGTTGTTTCTTCGTATGTGATATCTTGCACTTATTTGTTAGGTCGCGGCCAGTAGTTGAAAGACGACAAGATGGAAATGTGATCGCATTTCAAATCATAGACTGACGGTGGGACTTATATATCTATGTTCCTAGTATAAACGAATGGTAAGAGAACTGGGTGGTCTGATACTTGATACATGTGGCTGAATGGTCGTCGATATTCTCTCGTGATATTTGACCCTATCAGGTAACAGATACCTCAGTAAGTATGAGAATTTATGGATGAAAAACTTCTTTATTACAATTAAGAGCGACGTAGGTTCTAACACCGTTATCAAGCAAGTGATATACAGAGTATGGTTGACAAGTAAGGTCGTTCTGACATTACCCGTAATGGGATGTCCTAAGATCTTTGCTTAGCGATTGCGAGAACAAAAATCTGATTGCTGTGCTTCTATCTGTGAGCTGGTATCCCCTGTGCCACCTAACTGTGAGCTGTTGTCCTCTGTGCCACCTAACTGTGAGCTTGTATCCCCTGTGTCCCCTAACTGTGAGCTGGTGTCCTCTGTGCCACCTGTCTGTGAGCTGGTATCCTCTGTGCCACCTATATGTGAGCTGGTATCCCCTGTGCCACCTAACTGTGAACTGGTGTCCCCTGTGTCCCCTAACTGTGAGCTGGTGTCCCCTGTGCCACCTAACTGTGAGCTGGTGTCCCCTGTGCCACCTGTCTGTGAGCTGGTGTCCCCTGTGTCACCTAACTGTGAGCTGGTGTCCTCTGTGCCACCTAACTGTGAGCTGGTGTCCTCTGTGCCACCTAACTGTGAGCTGGTATCCCCTGTGCCACCTATATGTGAGCTGGTGTCCTCTGTGCCACCTAACTGTGAGCTTGTGTCCTCTGTGCCACCTAACTGTGAGCTGGTATCCCCTGTGCCACCTAACTGTGAGCTGGTGTCCTCTGTGCCACCTAACTGTGAGCTGGTGTCCTCTGTGCCACCTAACTGTGAGCTGGTATCCCCTGTGCCACCTAACTGTGAGCTGGTGTCCTCTCTGCCACCTATCTGTGAGCTGGTATCCTCTGTACCGCCTGTATGTGAGCTGGTATCCTCTGTACCGCCTGTCTGTGAGCTGGTATCCTCTGTGCCACCTGTCTGTGAGCTGGTATCCTCTGAACCACCTGTCTGTGAGCTGGCATCCTCTGTGCCACCTAACTGTGAGCTGGTATCCTCTGTACCGCCTGTATGTGAGCTGGTATCCTCTGTACCACCTGTCTGTGAGCTGGCATCCTCTGTGCCACCTAACTGTGAGCTGTTGTCCTCTGTGCCACCTAACTGTGAGCTGGTGTCCTCTGTGCCACAAATCTGTGAGCTGGTATCCTCTGTGCCACCTGTCTGTGAGCTGGTATCCTCTGTGCCACCTAACTGTGAGCTGGTGTCCTCTGTGCCACCTACCTGTGAGCTGGTATCCTCTGTACCACCTGTCTGTGAGCTGGTATCCTCTGTACCTCCTATCTGTGAGCTGGTATCCTCTGTGCCACCTAACTCTGAGCTGGTGTCCTCTGTGCCACCTAACTGTGAGCTGGTGTCCTCTTTATCACTTAACTGTCAGCTGGTGTCCTCTGTACCACCTAACTGTGAGCTGGTATCCTCTGTGTCCCCAAACTGTGAGCTGGTATCCTCTGTGCCACCTGACCGTGAGCTGGTGTCCTCTGTGCCACCTAACTGTGTGCTGGTGTCCTCTGTACCACCTAACTGTGAGCTGGTGTCCTCTGTGCCACCTGTCTGTGAGCTGGTGTCCTCTGTGCCACCTAACTGTGAGCTGGTGTCCTCTGTACCACCTAACTGTGAGCTGGTGTCCTCTGTGCCACCTGTCTGTGAGCTGGTATCCTCTGTGCCACCTATCTGTGAGCTGGTATCCTCTGTGCCAACTGTCTGTGAGGTGGTGTCCTCTGTGCCACCTAACTGTGAGCTGGTGTCCTCTGTACCACTTAACTGTGAGCTGGTGTCCTCTGTGTCACCTAACTGTGAGCTGGTGTCCCCTGTGCCACCTAACTTTGAGCTTGTGTCCTCTGTGCCCCCTAACTGTGAGCTTGTATCCTCCTGTGTCCCCTAACTGTGAGCTGGTGTCCTCCTGTGTCCCTTAACTGTGAGATGGTATCCCCTGTGCCACCTAACTGTGAGCTGGTGTCCTCTGTGCCTCCTATATGTGAGCTGGTGTCCTCTGTGCCACCTAACTGTGAGCTGGTATCCTCTGTGCCCCCGAACTGTGAGCTGGTGTCCTCTGTACCACCTAACTGTGAGCTGGTATCCTATGTACCGCCTGTATGTGAGCTGGTATCCTCTGTACCACCTGTCTGTAAGCTGGTATCCTCTGTACCACCTGTCTGTAAGCTGATATCCTCTGTACCACCTGTCTGTGAGCTGGTGTCCTCTGTGCCACCTATCTGTGAGCTGGTATCCTCTGTACCACCTATCTGTGAGCTGGTGTCCTCTGTACCGCCTGTATGTGAGCTGGTATCCTCTGTACCACCTGTCTGTGAGCTGGTATCCTCTGTACCACCTGTCTGTGAGCTGGTATCCTCTGTGCCACCTAACTGTGAGCTGGTATCCCCTGTGCCCCCGAACTGTGAGCTGGTGTCCTCTGTACCACTTAACTGTGAGCTGGTGTCCTCTGTACCACCTAACTGTGAGCTGGTATCCTCTGTGCCCCCTAACTGTGAGCTGGTATCCTCTGTGCCACCTGTCTGTGAGCTGGTGTCCTCTGTGCCACCTAACTGTGAGCTGGTGTCCTCTGTACCACCTAACTGTGAGCTGGTATCCTCTGTGCCACCTATCTGTGAGCTGGTATTCTCTGTGCCAACTGTCTGTGAGCTGGTATCATCTGTGCCACCTAACTGTGAGCTGGTATCCTCTGTACCACCTGTCTGTGAGCTGGTATCCTCTGTACCACCTGTCTGTGAGCTGGTATCCTCTTTACCACCTGTCTGTCATCTGGTTTCCTCTGTGCCACCTAACTGTGAGCTGGTGTCATCTGTGCTTCTAACTGTACCGTATATTTTGTCCCCAGATCTCCTACACCGGAGCCAGCATGAACCCCGCTTGGTCCCTGGGGCCAGCAGTCGCCATCAACTTCTGGAAGGACCACTGGGTATGGTCGCCACATCATCCACACAACACAACACATGTGCATCACATACCCGTGAAGGTCCGGGTTAGAATAGGTCTCCAGTGTCCCACGCTTGCCGTAAATGACGACTAACGGGATCGGGGGGTCAGGCTCGCTGAATTGTTTGAAACATGTCATCGTATCCCAAATGCGTGGATCGATGCTCATGATGTCGATCACTGGATTGTATGGTCCAGACTGGATTATTTACAGACCCCGTCATATAGCTGGAGTTCGGCGTTAAACAACAAACACAGACTACAGCACATGTACATCATCACCTTCCCGAGTCAAGGGAGTTAACTGACTATAAAAGTCCAGTTTCCACCCTTGCCGAACGAGGCTGTAATTCCGGATTTCCGGATGACTAACGAGTCAATGCATAGGCCAAATGGCGTATTGAACTAGACACCCGGTTCGTAAATAAAACAGATTTCAACTGCAGATTTTGGTAGACTGCAGGATTTGCAACTGGGCCAACTGGGCGTCGACAGATATGTTGCAAATTTTTTCATGTTTTTAATCAAGGTGCTCAAGTGATTTGATGCACTTAGATTGGTAATAAAGTTCTTGATAATCGATCAGATCGTCTTGACTGGGCGCCGCCATTTTGTTCGAAGCAAATGCAAGTGATATGAGAGATGGAAACTGATTGGTCAATAGGAAGGACATAGAAGGGACATAACTCGTAATAGCCTCTGTTGGCGCTACGATCGAGCCTGGAAATTCCAGCCCAGTTCGCTAAGGGTGGAGACTCGTCTTAAAAGTCAGTTAACGCCCTTGCCTCGGGAAGATGGTACATCACCACTGCGGCACCTGTTCAACACAGGCTACAGCAAACACAAAAAATACTACAGCACACACGACCACTACAACACACACGTGTACTTAACACACTACAGCACGTATGATATATTATCGAGGTAAGAAGGAATCTGACATGTTTCATGCGACTCTTTTCTTATTTTTCTGCATAAAGTTTCATATTCTATACATTTGATAGTTCAGTAAAGTACGTTTATAACGAACACGCTTATAACGAACTGACGGATATTACGAACTTAATGTTTGGTCCTGGCCATTTGCTGTATAGATTTTGTATATATGCTTATAACGAACTACGGTTATAAGGAACTAAAATCAGTTGTCCATTTGAGTTCGTTATAACCCTAGTTTACTGTAGATGTCAGTGGCCCCTTATATCATGTATCAATCTAGCGATCCGCGAATTAAGATGCTAAGTTGACATATGTTGTGATACTCTTATTTTAACGGACAGTTAGCACACCGCCTAATGGTTTCAGAGATAATTTGATAAACTGTGGACTGACTCGAATAGCAACTATGTGCAGGTATACTGGGCAGGGCCAATACTTGCGGGGACGGTGGCATCTCTCGTTTACAAGTATACCATCAACCCCTATAGAGGTGTACCCACGATGGAAGAAGCCGTGCAAACACTACGTAAGTTGAAACTCAACATCTTAAGCGCATCTATAGCTGAATTATACAATGTTTGTTTGTTTGTTTGTTTGTGTGTTGTTTAACGCCGCACTCAGCAGTATTCCAGCTTTATGACGGCGGTCTGTAAATAATCGAGTCTGGACCAGATAATCCAGTGACTGACATCATGAGCATCGATCCACGCAATTGGGATACAATGACATGCATCAACCAAGTCGGCGAGCATGACCACCCGATCCTGTTAGTCGCCTCTTACGACAAGCATGGGTTGAGTCCTCCTACATATAATACACAATCACCCGATTCTTTCATATTACCATATTTAATCTGTCATGGCTGTCTATGAACGAATCGGGTGACCCATAATTTCTCTTGAGAAGAATATTAACTGGCAAAGCATATCCTAACATTAACGTACAAAAGGTAGGGGATTAACGAGATCCATGTGAATATTATGTTGATTATTATTAGTAGTAGTATTAGTAGTAGTATTAGTGGTAGTAGTAGTAGTAGTAGCAGTAGTAGTAGCAGTAGTAGTAGTTGTAGTAGTAGTAGACATTCATTCATCAATGATAATGATGATTATTGTTCTAATACTTGTAGTAATGATGAGTTATTTCAGTATTTTCTGTCACTAATTCGTTATACATGCAGCTTACACTTATAACTTTTAATTTTTATGTTGTTTCCATCCTTCCAGTTCAAGATCAGTCGTTCATCGTTGTGCCACGAGAATACGTAAAGGTCGAAAAGAAGAACGACGTTAAAGAGTTCACTCAACTGTGACGTCACGTCCTGTTTGTCACATAATGGATGAATTGTGGATTCCACTGAAACTGTCCATTACGTCATCGGCCTGGCATTCTGTAACGGATGAGCGAATCTAAACTCAAATTCTGCGTCACACCAGTAGGTGATGTCTTCAACAACAGAATTCAGCTATATTCCGAAAGAAAAACAATCCTCGATAAGAGTTTTTTTTCTTGGTTTTGGTTTGGTTTGTTGGTTAACGCCGCACTCAGCAATATTCCAGCTATATGACGGCGGTCTGTAAATAATCGAGTCTGGACCAGACAATCCAGTGATTGACAACATGAGCACCGATCCACGCAATTGGGATCGATGACATGCATCAACCAAGTCAGCAAGCCTGACCACCCGATCCTGTTAGTCGCCTCTTACGACAAGCATAGTCGCCTTTTACGGCAAGCATGGGTTGCTGAAGACATATTCTTCCCCGAATCTTCACGGGTCAGTAATGAAGATTTTATGTGCGCTTCATTTAATTATAACGCATTTTTTATGCATTTGTTTTGTCCGACCATGAAACAAATATAGCCAATACAGCCCATGCAAGTCTGTAGTATTTGACAAATCTAGATTACTGCAGTACCAGGAAAGTCTCTGGGCTCATTTTTGTAATATTTCAAAGTGTGTGAGTGAGCTGGGTTTACCACTTCGGTGAAACCCACGAGCACGGGTATGGTGCTGACAAACCTAGAAACATAATCGGGGCGAACCAGGAATCGAACCCATAGATGAAGAGAAAAAATAACATAATAATGAACAAATATATGTCCAATATTGAATATAATTTTGGTTGTTTTGAAATATACTTTTGGGTATTTCATTACGTAAATTGATGCCAAACAGGAGCGTGTCTTGTCCAATTAAGATACACGATCAACTAACTTATTGTTTAAATATTCAATACATTATTTACTTGGTGAAAGCAGTCATTTTATGTTGCGTCGAAAAAGCGTGCTATTTTTGGCATTGAATGTATGTCGTTATACATACACATATAACTCCATTTGATATATTCAGATACTAGGCAGTACAGTGTATTTTGTTCGCTCACAGTTTCCGTAAAGCTTCTAAATAAAAAAAATCGTCGCACAGTACTTTTGTCGGTGTACGATAAAAAAGCGGAGAAATTTACTGTTTTTCAACGCAGAATAAATTCTCGGACAACACTTAGAAGTGTCTTCTTTTTTTTACCGATTTAATATTTGCAGTTAAATTTACACCATCAAATGGGAAATTTAACATTCTCCACCTCTGCGTAATTTTATAGCCAGAGGTGGATCCAGTGCCGCGTGAGCGCAATTCTCGCACAACCTCCGTTTTTGAGGTCTTTTGAAAATATGCGTCAGAAAAAAAACTCGGCATCCAGAGGGCTAACCAAAAGTCTACCCCAGTTTTGCACTTAATATATTTAACCGCAAAAGAAACGCAAGTCAAGGTTTTGGTTTGTGAAATGCACAAAATATTAATTTATGAAAAGAAATTTATACAAACGTAAAGACACGCATTAAAGAAACCCAGTTCACTATTTACATCATTCATTATGAGCACGTCGCAGGAACGCAGTCGTTTCGTTTTGTTTGACTTTTTTTGCACTTGCAGCGAAAATCACATGCAAAAATGCCTCCATTTCCCCCCTTGCCAATCCTTTATAAGCCACTATATAAAAAACAAACACATTTCACACTCGACTTTGAGAAAGGATAGGAAACACGGTTGCCATTGGGATGCTACAGGCCGGATCAACGTCAACTGCAGTGGCGAGGCACTTTGGATGTCACGTGTCTACCATCACCAGTCTGGTCACAAGGCATCAACAAACAGGCAGTGTCCAAGACCGGCCTCGTTCTGAACTTCCGAGGGCCACTGATCCAGCGTGGCACCGCTACATCCGAGTGACACATCTGCGTGACCGACTGCGACGATAAACACTGCCAGCTGCAACCATTCAAGGTCCACGTCATGACGTGTCAGCCGTCTAATAGCGACGGGAATCAGACGTCGTCCTCCTTTCGTCGGGCCCATACTGACTCAACGTCACCGCCAATAACATCTGCAGTGGGCCCATCAGTACCTGCGTTGGCGACGTCAACAGTGGCAACAAGTTGTCTTCTCAAACGAATCAAGGTTCAACCGATGGTCGATTGTGGAGACGACGTAATGAGCGTAATGCTAACATCTGTGTCTTACAGGCCGACCGGTGGGGAGGAGGCTTCATCACAGGACCCCCCTACATCTACACGTGACTGCTGTCGTGTACAGGGATGATGTTCTTCGTAATCACGTCAGACCATTCTTCCTGGGCCCTCAACTCGGGTCTCTATGGACTTCCTCCGAGTGAATAACATTCCTGTGATGCCATGTCCGTCTTTGTCACCAGACATGGCGCCGATTGAGCATGTCTGGGACGAGATTGGGAGACGTCTTCAGGCTGCAAGGCAGCCACATTCACTTCAGGAACTGGAAGTCTTTTTGGAGCGGGAATGGAATGGGGTTCCCTCAATCCATCTTCCAAAGACTTGTCAATTCAATGAAACGGCGATGTGCGACCTGTATCGCAGCTAACGGAGGCTATTGACACTTGTCATGTTTCTGTTTTCGGGATGATTTTTCAATAATCACGGATGGTGATCATCAAACAATCAACGCCCATTTGTTATCATTTCTTAGTATTATCTACATATCCTCTATGGTCTTAACGTCATCCGCATTAAGGGTACAACTTGCGTTTCTTTTGCGGTTGAGTATACCTACAAACCTGTTAAGGGTAGGTTATACATCCTTTGTAGTTAGCCAGACCGAACATATGAAGAACTCACTTATCAACGTATCATATATGTGTTTAGTTCCACATGTGGTTTTACGCCGCTTTTAGCGATCTTCCAGTGGTATGGGGGTGGTCGTGTAGCCTAGTGGTTAAAGAGTTCGTTTGTCACGCCGAAGACCCGGGTTCGATTCCCCACATTGATACAATATGTGAAGCCCGCTTCTGATGTTCCCCGCCGTAATATTGATAAAAAGCGGCGTAAAACCATACAAAGCCGAGCCTTCGTCGTGACAGGCGAACGCTTTAACTAAATGGCTACCCCACCAAATGGCTTCGTCACGCCGAAGACCCTGGTTCGATTAACGACATGGGTACAATGTGTGAATCCCATTTCTGGTGCCCCCTGCCGTGATAGTGCTGGAATATTTACAAAGCGGCGTAAAACCATACACACTCACTCACGCCAACATATTACAACAGCTTCTGTACAAATACTACACATAACAAGCTGACAGATACCGTCAATCTTTTAATAAACACCCGCCTTGATCAATCGCCTACCTAGAATTAAGGCCTGGTCAAATTTTAGACGGAAAAAGAGACATCTGAAACAATACCTAAATAACTTGATGCAAACACCTCTCTTTAAAACTCATGTCCTGTAAACCCCGTGTCAAATGTCCTTCCAAAATACACCGCGAGGGAGAAGATAAAAAAAAAGCATATCAGGAAAAAAAGGTCAGATATAATTTTCATGTCAAAACATGACATTAGATAAAGGAAATGACATTACAATGACGTCTCTCCACTGTCTGACACCACAGTGACCTCCAGCACCTGCCCAACGTTGACGATGCAGGCGATGTGCATGGGTAAAGATATGTCCACGATAGGGTCGACGTCATCGGATGTGACGTGCTCAAGGCGACGTCGGACTGTCCCGTCACTGTTGGGCCCTTCCTCTCATTCCTATCGTTGCCACTCGTGAAGATCCGGGGTAGAATAGGTCTTCAGCAACCCATTCTTGCCGTAAATAGGCGACTATGCTTGTCGTAAGAAGCGACTAACCTGATCGGGGTGGTCAGGCTTGCTGACTTGGTTTGATGCATGGCATCACATCCCAAATAGGTGGACCTATGCTCATGATGTCAATCACTGGATTTATCTGGTCCAGACTGGATTATTTACAGACCGCCGTCAAGTAGCTGGAATATTGCTGCGTGCGGCGTTAAACAACAAACAAACAAACATTCCTATCGTTGCATTAGCAATCTCTCTTGTAGTCCTGAAGCGATTCCTAAGATGGCTGACGACAATGTACTGGTTTTGTCTTTGTGACGTCACACGAGGCGCTCCCGGACGTGGATAGTCTAGAACACTTCCTGTCGGCCTATGACGTTCGAACCTAACCATCGGAGCTATGCAGCTGTTAACAATGTCTTTTCAACCTATTATAGATTTTGCAAAAGTAAAAGCTGTAAAACATACTTAGTGACAAAAAAAAACTATTATGCGTTTTAATGCCTCTCAGTATATAACCAAACAAACATAATTCAAAGGATTTACGGTACCCTTATACGGATCATGCACAAAAAAACACTACCGACGATTCCACCATACAGACACGCGTTCTGCTGTTCATCTCAGCCAATCATAAAAAGTGCACTTCGTTTAAGATTCATAGTGAGTGAGTGAATATGGTTTTACGCCGCTTTTAGCAATATTCCAGGAATATCACGGCGGGGGACACCAGAAATGGGCTTCACACATTGTACCCATGTCGGGAATCGAACCCGGGTCTTCGGCGTGACGAGCGAACGCTTTAACCACTAGGCTACCCGACCGCCTTAAGATCCATATACACAACTAGTTCACGATGTATGCAACCGTGGGGATATCGGGTTAGATTAGGTCCCCAGCTAACCAAACTTCTCGTCATGGGATCGGGTGGTCAGGTTCGATTTGTTATCATACCTACACGGCGTTGCCCATCAATCACACGTTTACCTGGTCCAGACTCAATGATTTATAGGCCGCCGTCGTATAGCTGGAATATTGCTGAATGCGGCTTTAAACAATCAAACAATCAATTTGTGTGACAAGATAATGTGGAATAATCAAATAGGCACATTTTCTCATCGCCAAAAGAAACGGGAACCATAGAAATATATAGAGAAGTATGTACATTAAGAATAGATGTTTCCAATGTGTACTAATAAAAGACCAAACTAAAAAATCATTTAAGTGTTATCAGGATATGCTGCACGTGATTTCCAAACTTTACACGCTTACAATGCACGAGACAAATTATGCATCTCGAGTCATGGATCTATGACGTCACATATGATAGGTTCATGAGCATCGGTGAACACAACATACCAGGTTCGTTCGAAGTAATCTAATATATAACGAATGAGAGTAAGTCTTCATATACTGACCAACAAGTATGGTATTCGCGTTTCTTTTTGACGGTGAGTATAAAATATGCTTCAAACAGGCGTACGATGATTTATATGTCAGGTGAAATATACTCTGCAAAAAAAGAAACGCAAAACGATTTTAGATGTACGTGTTATATATCATATACATAATCACCACATGGCACACATGGAACAGTTTTCAAGGTGATGGTCATCTGTCTTGTGTGGCCACCATTAAAGTCCAAAAACTGACTGGCATCGTCGTCCCATGGAAGCAATCAGACCCCGAATTGTGGCCCGAGGAATTTTCACCCACGCTGCCTGCAGCACTTGCCAACTGTGCCAACTGTCGGAGGTTCTGTGGTTGTTGCTGACGTGCTTGTAGTCGTTGATCCCGTGCATGTCATAATGTTCGATTTAGTTTAAATCTGGAGACCTGGAGGGCCATGGCAGGACCTGGATGTTGTGATCCCTGAAAAAAGCTGTTGACAGTCTTGCCGTTTGCGGTCGGGCGTTGTCTTGTTGGAAAATGTCGTTCGCTTGTTACATAATGGGAAGGAGGCCGAAGAATCTCATTCGTGTAACGTTGTGTCGTTAAATTCACCTGAACTTGCACCGACTGTTCTACCAGTGTAGGAGATGGCTGCTCATATCACACTACCAGGCTCTCACGTGGTTGACGATATGACGATATATACACCACGAATTATTAATTAGTAATATAGGCCATCATATAATACGTTATTTATCGAGCCAGACGAACGACACACTGCTTGCATGATTATCCGTACCGGCGCAATCGATAAACATTTATACATTGCGACAATCTATACTTGATCAGGTACACTAATAGTCTATCCCCCAGACCCTAGAGTATCCATAAAAAGAGGAATCCAAGTAAAGTCTAGATTGCCTAAACTCTAAGCCCTGAAATAACGCATTGGTCTTGGCTTCATTAGGATTTATTTCTATATTTTGTTTATATACACCTTTATATGAGATAACCCAATATAGATACTGTCCGAAGCCCGTTTCCCGTGTTCTTCGTCGTGATATTCCTGGAAAAGCGGCTTAAAACCATACTCACTCAGTTTCACTAGCTGTATCCATGCCTGGAGTGTGCATCAAGGATGAGTGTTACTAACTCAAAGATCGTAAGGAAATGTTTAACTATAGTATATATGTAGCTTGTAAAGATATTCCAACGTAATCGTATCTAAAAGACGGACACTAAGGTTAATTTCGATGACCATGATTAATTTGAAGTGTGCAATGTGTGTTGCTGCTTCAATTATTATTCATTATTCAATAGCTTGAATTTCATTTTCTGGGCACGTTTTAATCGTTGTTTGTGTTTTTTTTAAATCGAACAATCCAAAAAATCCCTTCGCTGCTTAAACCAAGGGAAGTAACTCCGTTATGCCTAAACTACATCCATGGGTGCTCTTTATTGGTTCTGTTTGTTGGATGTTGGACTCCCAAGAATCGCTTCCGATATATTTACTTCAAGCCTCTGTGACATTGAAACCAATTTTATTTCAAGCTTCCTTCATTTTATAAAAACAAAGAACATTAAAACCACGATCTAAAACTACATTTACAGGAAATATAAACTGGATGACATTTGTTTTGAAAGCGGAAAGGTCTACTTATTAGCCACTTGTAAATTTGAAAAATTGCAATCTGAAAGTAGTAGGTTTATTTTGTAAAAAACACACAATATTTTAAATAAAGCAGTAGTAAGAATTTTTGAGACCGATACATCAATAGTGTACCATTAATTTGAAGATTACTCGATTCTGAAAGGTCAATTTGAGGTTATCAAATCACAATGCACAGATTACAAAATGCAAAGTTGCGGTTACTACGATATTGAAGGATGTGTGACAATACATGCTGCGCAGAAAACGCAAAAATCTGCTAAGATAATGTATTTCAAGTTTGGGGGACAAGATAGAGCTGGAGCTCTACATTGAAAACACAGTATGTTTTTTTCATCTACGACCATTTGACGAAATGTACATTGAGTGTGGACATTATTCATCAAGGGCATTCCATATCACCTGCTTCGTGTTGTACAAAATGTTTCATATATATGTAGCGGCCATAAAATTTCCGAGTCCCGTGATGGGATTCGAACCATGGACCTTCTGATCAGAGGTCGGACACCTTGTCCACATGACCAAAGAGGTTAACCCCGTCAGCAAGCTGACAAAGTAAGGATGCCATCTGGGACTCCACGCCCTGCTACATACTCCCCCGTCAACAGAAGGCACGTCCCGGCCCGCATAGTGGGGTACTGAGGCTTATTTTGCTCAAAATTAATATGAGCGTGCACAGCCCCACTCTGGGCGCCAATGTAGCGGCCATAAAATTTCCGAGTCCCGTGATGGGATTCGAACCACGGACCTTCTGATCAGAGGCCGGGCGCCTTGTCCTCATGACCAAAGAGGTTAACCCCGTCAGCAAGCTGACAAGGTAAGGGTGTTATCTGTGGGATGACTCCACGCCCTGCTACATATATTTATGTGTTGTATAGTAGTACACACTGATTCATACACGTGGACTGGGCAGGGCGTGGCGGGGTTGGGACCGGGTAAGCGGAACAGCTTCAGTATGGTATTTGTAACAGCTCACCCGTTTCGGGAATCTGACAGCTTACATACCAGGTATGCATAGAAAGGGGCGTCGCCAGGATAATTAAAAGTTGCCGTGTAGACAGTACCATTGAACAATGTGTTGTGTTACATCATCAGCGGGACTACCGGACCGTCTGTGATCGTTGTAAGTACGTATATAAGTATATATAAATATGTAGGTATAACTAGACTGAGGGGGGTATATGGAGTATTTGTAAATATAAGCGTGAACGTCATTTCAAAACACAATGGGTTATAACACAAGTATTGTATCATAAAATAGCAGTATAATAATACGTTTTCTACGAGTCTGAATGTGTTAATTGTTTTTTATTGTCGAATACATTGTATAGGATTAATGGGTTATGAAAATTGATATTTCATCTTCAGCTACGAATCAATGTGGTCTCTCACTTTGTTCGTCATATATTTGTTGTGTTCGTCTTCTCAGTACCCAAAGACATCGGCATAGTCACGATATGTAAGTTATTTATAGAGGTTATCTATATTTTCTCGTCAAATGACATGTTTATCTCGTCGAGTGATTTATAATCTTTTGAATAAAAAAAGGTGATCAAGAAAAATATTGAAGGTATAAAATATGATGTGAAGTGAAAGAGAAGCACTTAAAGCAGGAAGGTTGAAGAATTAAAAGTTATGAGGGGAAACTTTGGTGGGTGAGGAGACATTCGTGGGGTGGTTAGATGAGTAGAGGTGGGCCGGGCTGATTATGTCGCTGGGGCTGGGGGTGAAATTAATTAGGTGGACAGCTGGTGATGGACGCTTATGTGGGATGGGAGTGGAACTGCAGTGAGTGGGGTGAGGGTGGGGGTGAGGGTGACGAAGTGGACAGGTGGTGTTGCACACTTGGGTGGGATGGGCGTGTGACTGCAGTGAGTTGGGGTGGGGTGAGGGTGACGGAGTGGACAGGTGGTGTTGCACACTTGGGTGGGATGGGCGTGTGACTGCAGTGAGTTGGGGTGGGGTGAGGGTGACGGAGTGGACAGGTGGTGTTGCACACTTGGGTGGGATGGGCGTGTGACTGCAGTGAGTTGGGGTGGGGTGAGGGTGACGGAGTGGACAGGTGGTGTTGCACACATGGGTGGGATGGGCGTGTGACTGCAGTGAGTTGGGGTGGGGTGAGGGTGACGGAGTGGACAGGTGGTGTTGCACACATGGGTGGAATGGGGTGGGACTGCAGTGAGTGGGGGTGGAGGTGGGGTGAGGATGACGGAGTAGGAGTAGACAGGTAGTGCACACTTAGGTGGGATGGGCGTGGGACTGCAGTGTGTGAGGTTGGTCGCTGGAACTGATGTGAAGGTGACGGAGTGGCCAGGTGATGCTGCACGCTTAGGTGGGATGGGCGTGGGACTGCAGTGTGTGAGGTTTGTCGCTGGAACTGATGTGAAGGTGACGGAGTGGCCAGGTGATGCTGCACGCTTAGGTAGGATGGGCGTGGGACTGCAGTGTGTGAGGTTGGTCGCTGGAACTGATGTGAAGGTGACGGAGTGGCCAGGTGATGCTGCACGCTTAGGTGGGATGGGCGTGGGACTGCAGTGTGTGAGGTTGGTCGCTGGAACTGATGTGAAGGTGACGGAGTGGCCAGGTGATGCTGCACGCTTAGGTGGGATGGGCGTGGGACTGCAGTGTGTGAGGTTGGTCGCTGGAACTGATGTGAAGGTGACGGAGTGGCCAGGTGATGCTGCACTTAGGTGGGATGGGCGTGGGACTGCAGAGTGTGAGGTTGGTCGCTGGAACTGATGTGAAGGTGACGGAGTGGCCAGGTGATGCTGCACGCTTAGGTGGGATGGGATGGGACTGCAGTGTGTGAGGTTGGTCGCTGGAACTGATGTGAAGGTGACGGAGTGGCCAGGTGATGCTGCACACTTAGGTAGGATGGGCGTGGGACTGCAGTGTGTGAGGTTGGTCGCTGGAACTGATGTGAAGGTGACGGAGTGGCCAGGTAATGCTGCACGCTTAGGTTGGGATGGGGTGGGACTGCAGTGTGTGAGGTTGGTCGCTGGAACTGATGTGAAGGTGACGGAGTGGCCAGGTGATGCTGCACACTTAGGTGGGATGGGCGTGGGACTGCAGTGTGTGAGGTTGGTCGCTGGAACTGATGTGAAGGTGACGGAGTGGCCAGGTGATGCTGCACGCTTAGGTGGGATGGGCGTGGGACTGCAGTGAGTGGAGTGCATGCTACAAGGGGAACTGTCATTTCTTTTATTTGTTTTATGTGACATCGTGTTGATAACTGCCAAAAATGTTTGCAGTTGTGAAGGCTACAGAGGTTTTGCAATGGCCCATGGGGACTCAGAGTGCCCTTTCATTTTTGAATACGATACAACGTAAAAACCAGATGAAAAAATGTACCAATTTTACCAGATTAATTACAGGTTGCCGTCGCACAGGTAGAATGTTGCGTTAAACAACAAACATAGACACTCATAAACCTTGTGTCAACTGAAATGTTCAAAACGGCGTTAAACACAGCTCACTCACTCATCAATTAGCGACTTATGCCCCTAACGTGACTCTCTCTCTCATGCATGGTTTGTATGTAACATCCTAACGTGTTGAAAGGCTCGCATTGTACACATGCACAGTAACGTTTAACATTTGAGACATTACATGAGATAGGAAAGGACTTGCTACTGCTTGTTGATGTGGAGGTTATCAAGTTTGCTATGTAAAAATACCCTGGTTGTCATTCAGTACAGTATCTCGCGTCATACATCATACATACATCTTCAAGACCCGTGAAGATCCGGGTCACAATAGGTCTTCAGCAACCCATGCTTGCCATAAAAGGCAACTATGCTTGTCGTAAGAGGCGACCAACGAGATCGGGTGATCAGGTTCGCTGACATGGTCGATGCATATCATCGTATCCCAATTGCGTGGATCGATGCTCATGATGTCATGGATTTTCTGGTCCAGACTCGATTATTACCGCCGTCATATAGCTGGAATATTGCTGAGTGCGGCGTTAAACAACATGAAACAAACAAACGAAACAACATACCTCTTCAAACTCTCAAGAAGTCTAGTTGTAAGTACTTGCATTTCTAAATATTTCTAAACTGCACCTGGTGCTTCTACACCAAACTGTGTCAACGCCCTGTGTCAAACGAAATGTTCAAAGCGGGGTTGAACACAACTCACTTACTCATCAACTAGCTCTCTCTCTCTCTCTCTCTCTCTCTCTCTCTCTCTCTCTCTCTCTCTCTCTCTCTCTCTCTCTCTCATAATCAGATTTTAGATCTTTTTGATCTCGACAAACACAACCCAGACCTCCCGCACTCTCAGTTGACTTTTCATGTCATGTGAATGTTGGTAAGCCTATATATAGCAGTATTCTTCTATACCTACATGCCTATATATAGCCTTGAGACTCACGAAGCGCCCGACCCGTGGTTCATGCATGCGGAGCTGAATGAAAAGTCTCCATGTATGTAAGACATAACTGGGTCAGGTGTCACGTGAGACATGAATGAATCCACGCCATGTACCTATCAATGACATCAAACAATCAGAAGTTTAAATAGACAGACCTGACGCTGTCACGTTTATCCGAAAGGACAAAGCCAAATGCGTATTTCTGTGGGAATACATACAAAACGATATATGTGTACATAAATATAAACAATAAGTACAGCAATCGTATACGACGAAAATCAGAGTGGGATTTGTTCAAAATGTCACTCTTTAAAACAAATATCTTATTGTCAAGTTAAGTGCCAAATTACGCTCTATACAAAATTGTGTTGGGAACTGTATATACAAAAAGCAATGTACAAAGTTCCTGGTGTATACACATCGAAAAGCCATCCGGTCCAACTTAGAACACCTAAAAATAGGAAAAAACGAACTGCCAGCCAAATGAACTTCAGCCCTGTTCCATATAACGACTGTTGCCCGGATATATAGTAACTTATCTACCTATTCATTGCGATAGACCTGTATACGATACTCGTAAACTTAGGTCGCATTGTAAAACGGGACCCAGGAATATCGATAACGGTGTATGAGTATTTTTCTTGCAAAAAAAAAGTAATTATATAAAATATTTCCAGATCCCTATTTACAAAATGGGGAAAAAACGTGGCATGAGCATTATTATCCTAATTTATTCAATTTGATTCATAACTGAAACAACTGTTCGGTCTTCACTGAAGCATACAACGTCAATTACGAAGGAGATAACACATTGTGATTTGAATGTACAGCTAGGTTGTTTACTCAATTTGATTTATAACTGAAACAACTGATCGGTCTTCACTGAAGCATACAACGTCAATTACGAAGGAGATAACACATTGTGATTTGAATGTAGAGCTAGGTTGCATAGATATACAACTCTATCGCGTTCGGTTTCCATTGAAATTTACGGGTATTAGATCAACGTTCCAAACCTCTAAAGTGAAGACACGGTATTTTTTCTCCATTCTACCATGACAAAAGGACAAAACAAACGCGAACTATTCAGTACGCGAATAGTGATATGGCGTCGGCTGAACCTAATACTTTCCGCGGTTGAAAGGGCGATTTCAGGGATCAGTGAAGATCGGTCTAATCTGCATACAAGTTTACTTTATGTAGGCAAACCATACTGGTCACATATTACGTGTATATTATGGTTCAGATAACCTGTAAGCATGATTCAAGCTGACATCGACCCGTGAAGATCCGGGGTAGAATAGGTCTCCAGCAACCCATGCTTGCCGTAAAAGACGACTATGCTTGTCGTAAGAGGCGACTAACGGGATCGGGTGGTCAGGCTCGCTGACTTGGTTGATGCATGTCATCGATCCCAATTGCGTGGATCGATGCTCATGATGTCAATCACTGGATTGTCTGGTCCAGACTCGATTATTTTACAGACCGCCGTCATATAGCTGGAATATTGCCGAGTGTGGCTTTAAACAACAAACAAACAGTGAGAAAACCCCGCATATTCCATGAGATTATGCGATAACAGTTATGGCGTATTGTTCTCGAAGTATCTATTGCCTCATCCTCAGAAGATGTTTTGTTTGTTTGTTGTTTAACACTGCACTCAGCAATATTCCAGCTGTACGACTCCGGTCTGTAAATAATCGAGTCTGGACCAGACAATCTAGTAACTAACATCATGAGCATCGATCTACGTAAGTGAGATACGACGACATGCACCAATCAAGTCGGCGTCTCTTACGACAAGCATGGATTGCTGAAAGCTAATTCTAACCTGGAGTAATACTATCTGTTTTTATAAGTTAATGCCCTGTATTTTTTACAGAGGCTACCTTGACAATGTATTTATCATCGTGGATTGACGTCAATGTATCTCTGTCAGCATGGTAAAGTTACGAGATGGTTTGTATCATGCTATGTATGGATATATACCGTAGTTTGATGATACATGTATGTATAGCATGCTGTATATGGATATATACCGTAGCTTGATGATACATGTATGTATAGCATGCTATATGTGGATATAAACCGTTGCTTCATGATACATATATATATAGCATGCTGTATATGGATATATACCTGGCTTGATGACACGTGTATGTATAGCAAGTGTACATGGATATATACCGTAGCTTCGTGATACATGTATGTATATTGCATGCTGTATATGGATATATACCGTAGCTTGGTGATACAAGTATGGTTGATTTGTTTGTTTGTTGTTTAACGCCGCACACAGCAATATTCCAGCTATATGACGGCGGTCTGTAAATAATCGATTCTGGACCAGACAATCCAGTGATTAATATCATGAGCATCGATCCACGCAACTGGGATCGATGACATGCATCAACCAAGTCAGCGAGTCTGACCACCCGATCCCGTTAGTCGCCTTTTACGGCAAGCATGGGTTGCTGAAGACCTATTCTACCCTGGATCTTCACGGGTCGATACAATACAAGTATGTATAACATGATATATATATATATATATATATATATATATATATATATATATATATATATATATATAATGGTGTTTTCAAACAGATATCCCGTCCGCACTGGGCAAGTTGTTAAGTCGCAAGTGATATCGTAGGAGGAGGTATCGAATCGCTCTTATTTAGGTACAGCTAGCCTTCTAGAAACTGTTACCTCGCGAAGCGGCTCCATGGGGTTGTGAGTCCCGGAATTGAATCAGCAATCAGCAAACTGTGAATAAGCTTCTCACAGTGGAGCTCTCTCTATATCAGGAGGGTACGAAGGTGTCAAGCACTGGCACGGAGCTTGGGCTGTAAACAGCTAAGGGGTCAGTCTATTGGTTAACCATGATAAGTTGAACCTACTCACAAAACGGATTTCAGACAAGTAGACGGTGCACAGAAGTTAGGTAAACATATTTGGTTTGTTACAGGTAGAGAGGGTGTACGCATGTTATACACGTGCAGGTCATGACGAAATTGATTACGCTCCCGTGGACACACGTGATGCTCATAAGACTATTGAACTCACCACTAGAACTCGTTGTTAGCCGAGACTGGACACGCACATGCATATCCATCGTACTACTTGACGCGGACCGCCCGCTAACCCTTTCTTCACAATGGTACGAGCCCGTGAGCGGACCATATATACATAGTCATACGGGGTTAATTGTCTAGTCACAGCTTTCCTTATCCTGGCTTACCAGTGATTAACTGCCACCAACAATCATCCGAAATAAACTTACAATATATGTCTGCCACATAACAATACATGTGTGTATATCATGCTACTTTGATAATACTTGTTGTTCGTTGTCTAACGCAACACTCAGCAATATTCCAGCTATATGACGGCGGTCTGTAAATAATCGAGTCTGGACCAGACAATCCAGTGATTGACATCACGAGCAACGATCTACGCAGTTGAGATACGGTGACATGCATCAACCAAGTCAGCGAGCCTGACCATCCGAACCCGTTAGTCGTCTCATGGTTGCTGAAGACCTATTCTATCCCGGATCTTCACGGGTAGATAATACATCCATATATATGATGCTATATATGGATGAATGTACGGCAGCTTGATGCTAAATTTCATTACTTAGTCAATTAACATTGAAAGTGGTTTGGAAGAGAAAGATTGTGAAGATCAGAAAGAAAATACATACAAATAAGAACATTTTTCTTTCATTTAAGATAACTGTGTCACTGAGGTCACGTGATTTAATAAACACGTTACTTGACAAAGTCCAAATATTATGGAAGCATATTAGTGCTACAGTCTAAAATTCTTTTTATCATCTACGCAGATAAAACTTCCATGTATGTAGATGACACTTACATCAACCTATATACGTTCATCTACGTAAAAAATACTTTCATCTCCATATGTGATGTTATATAATCGCACGTAACGTTACTCAGACAGTGATTTTGTCTTGTGAAGTTGCGATTCTAGTTGGATACTAGTTTATACAAACATTAATATTTAAATAAAGGTGTTTACTTAATTACTGTCAATTTAATTAAATGTTTGGGAGCATGTTGGTTGTTTATCATCATTTTTCCTTCTCCGTATTTATATGTTATTTATGTTAACATACTTGTCACGGAGGTTCGATATCTCTACATCGGCTTATATAAATCACCGCACCACGATCTACACACATCATAAACGCCCTATAAATCAGTTTGAAACTAACAGGGTAACCCCCGCCCAGTGACTAAACCCATAACAACCAATCACACATACCTGACCAGGTGACCCCACGGCGATCCACGGGTCGTGTGTTCGAACCCAAGGTTCGCCCTGGCTACGATCATTGGTTTTATATTCGTTTGTTTTTGTTGTTGTTTAACGCCGCATTCAGCAATATTCCAGCTATATGACGGCGATCTGTAAATAATCGAGTAAGGACCAGACAATCCAGTGATTGACATCATGAGCATCGATCCACGCAATTGGGATACGATGACATGTTTATCAACCAAGTCAGCGAGCCTGATCACCCGATCCCGTTAGTCGCCTCTTACGACAAGCATAGTCGCCTATTTACTGCATGGGTTGCAGAAGACCTATTCTAACCCGGATCTTCGGGTAGGTTTTATATTCGTACAGGTTAGGGGCACGGGTGGCCCAGTCGACTAAGGCGCCGCGATTCGCTGTGTAGAGTTGCGTCCCTTAGGCACGCCAGAAACTTATGATTGTGGGTTCGAATCCCGGTTCGGCCCGATTATGTTTCTAGGTTTGTCAGCACCATACCCGTGCTCGTGGGTTTCACCGAAGTGGTAAACGTCTGAGACCTGCATCACTTCGGGCTTTCCTCCCACATTAAGCTGACACGCCGCGATATAACTGGAATAATGTTAAAAGCGGCGTTAAACCAAACTCGCGCGTCGTTCTTAAAGCCGCAAACGTATACAACGTGTATCACGTTGGGCTTTTCTTTCACGGTGATAAGCTAACATATATCATGTGATATAAATAAGTGTTGTTCAAAGCGACGTTTCCCCAACTCACTCACTCAAAATAAATTAAACTATGATACATAAAAGGTCAATAAATTGCGCAATTCCTAGCTGTCTCTTGGAGATTTATAGTATTCGTGTTTCCCCTTATTTTCTCTTATCGTTTGGTTATTTATTAAAAAAAAGTTTTGAATCAAAATAGAAAACGTTTCTATAATAAGTCGCAGAACCTAGACCGACAGAACAAAGATCGATTGTATATTTCAGTTTGCTTTGAAATGTCAATCATGATGACATCTCGAGCAATCAGCTGATGAACGTCATTGTATGAATAGGGAGCTTTAGTCACGTTTCCCCATCAATAACTATTAGTCAATGTATGAACCGAGAATTAACAATTATATATAACATCAGGGACGACATAAGCTAACCAGATGCCAGATGCTCCTATCAAAGATTTCAGTTGTTGTTTTTTTCGTGTTGAAATCTGACAGCTCTCCCACGTGAGATAGTTGTATGACATTCCTAAACTTGTGACGTCACAATCACGAGCGGCCATTTTGGCGAAACAGGAACACCGACCATACGTTTGTGTGGAGTCTCGCTGATACAGCGAGTTTAACAAAACTGCAACGATCAATGTGCAGAAACATCGTGGTAAGTCAGTTACGATCACCCCTAAAAGTAATTGTTCTTTATTATGTAAAGATACGAAATACAGTAGTTTTTCAGTTAGACCTAACTCCGCATCGGATGGCGATGATAAGTCATGAATGTTCATGACCTAAACCAGCCATGTTGTCTTGTTTGGGAAAGGTTTTGATGTGCAGATTGACTGTAAATGGTTTATACCGTTACATAGTGTAAACAGTTCTCACACGAAAGGGTTAGATGTTGTGTTTATTCGGCTTTTCCCGCTCAGGAAGTGAGGGCATTCCCCGCCGAAATGACAGCTGTCTGTTGTCAGTTAGGCCTAGGAGACAATCCGAGACATCGATGTGAAATCTCACCCAAGTGGACACTAGCCTGAAAATTCAGCAAAATGTCATATTTATGTCGCAACCTTGTTAACTGTTCTTGGTGATGTCTCTTACATATGTTTCGTTTTGTGTTGATCAGCAAAATGGTGTCTCAAACTCAGTGGTGTTGCCTGCCTTCCTCTGTCAAGATATTGTCATGTAATAATGTGCCCAGCTTGTCGGACAAATATTGTCATGATGAATAAAATCAACCCTTAGATACATGATGTATTAACATAACTTTTGTATCGGAGAATTTGTAATGTCAAATTGAACATCACCTCCCATTTTCTTTATATCAAGAATGTGTTTAGGCCTATTAGCCCAATCACAATAAGCCATACTTTGGATTTGTTATGCCCAAGACTCTATGAATACTCTACCCAGTAGGCCTATGTGCCAAAACCTTTTTGACTCTACTAGATTGACAGGTGTTATTTTCTGTATATTTGATGCTTGGTATGTGGACTCTGGTTTCAGACTAGTGGCCAAATTTGCTGACTATGTATACATGATAGACTTTATTCATTGCCCAGCCTGCGATTGCAGCCACTAGTCTGATGCCTGAGTCGAGCAAGATCAGCTTATACTAGCACATATCCTAAGACTAACATCAACTGAAAATAAAGCCAAGTTTAGGCTAGTAGGCTTAAAAGTTTTTTCAACAAAGACTGCATGGTTACTCTGTTGTTTTTCAAAAAGTACAATGTCTTTTTCACTGCACTCAACATGCTCAAGATTTCATAATCATTTTGGGGGGACACTGCAGAACTGGATATCTGCACTTTCTTTTAACATTTGAAATCTATTTGTGTAAATCAAAATGGTTAAACAAGTTAAATATATATGTTACCATGTTGCAGGTTCCTGTTTTCCATTTCAACCTATTCTTTTCATAGATTGCCTGATTTTAATAGGTTGTTGCGGTCAAAAACGTCTACTTGCCTGAAATGTGTCTTGTAATAATTTACATTTCATATTAGTCTCAGTTTAAGAACTAGTTTATGTAATCTTACAGGGCCAGAAGCATTTATTCTAGACTCTGGTTTTGTGCTAGTGGTTAAAGCCGAAGATCATTGTTGATTAACAATCAAATCACATCAAATAGTTTATCATCAACATATCAATGTGTTCTTGTTCCATGTTCAGCCTCCTGTTAATATGTTATGGTTGTGTCAGTAGTGTGTCATTTGCCCCTGATGAAGTATCACAGCTCTTACTAGAGCCATTGTTTTCAAAATTTATGTCAGACCCATTTGAAGCTTTGACAAACACATGTTAAACATGAAAAGTGAGATGTTTCCCATAAGGCAAGTTAAACATGTTAAAATTTCAGTTTGCATTTGTGATATTAAAACAATTGCATGTTCCCAAGTACTTAGATTTGAAATGTGTGTCTGCATACTAATAGTTAAAGACTTTGAAGTTTTCAATTAGGTTCAAAACTGAGAAGCCAAAGTCATTTTCTTTTCCATGGTTTGTTTACGATATGTATCTTTTTAAACAAACTGTTCAACATGTTCAAGGCAGATGTGAACATTAAATGTGGAAGGATGTGTTTCACACTGCCTCCCAACATTCACACTAGTCCGCTAGCCCGGCGCAACTAAATTGTACTGAGGACAAGTAAAACTCCAATGATGGTACTAGTCCTCTTACTAGTCATAGACAAGTATCTAATATATCAGTTTATTCATATATAACTGTAAGGCCACAGGCCCATAGTACAGAATACATGACAATGTGGAAGCGGTTAGAAATGTTACAAGGATTCATTTCTTAATAACATGGCATGATATATAAAGAGAGAGAGATTTTGTATAGCCGTTTTGCTCACATGTGATATTAAAGAGATAAACTTGTATTTATTTGGATGTACATAGTATTTCTGTTCAATATATTTTTTCCTTAAATTATCATATTTACAACATACAAGTAGAAAATGAAATTTATCTTCAACAAAATTTAAAGAACATAGTTTACATAATCTTAAACATTTGGGTATTTTGTTGTGCCTGCCAATTTCAACCATTAACCTGTGTGAGCTGCATCCAAATTGTGTTAATGATATTCTGCATTTTCTTATATTTACATCAGTTAACTATTTTTCTGCGCATATTTGCATTTTAAAATATCTATAATATTCGCATTTGCTAGAAACATCTACAGAAGATCTCCATGTTTGAAAGTACATGTCTAATAGCGTCTGCCTTATTTTCGATATGAACATGGCATGATTCCCTAAGAAACATTGGTTTTCCCAGATGTAACCATACCCACATTTATACAGTAGACATTTAACATTGTATGCCCAATTTTGATCTCCATTCTTTCCATACAATAGCATCATATTATAACATTTTTTTGGCAATTTACTTACTGGCATTTTTAGTAATTTTAACCAGTATCTTATGATTTTTAAGTAGTGATATATAAACAAGGGCATGCGACCACATTCACCATAAACCATTACGTTAGAAGTACTATGTTTAACACCAAGAAATCTTTTGCATGCGTATAAATGTACGGATTCAATTTCTTTAGCCTCTGTAAAACCCCATATTTCCAAACCATAGGATTTTTGTCTTATCTAGATTAACATTGAGTTTCCACGTATCACAGTACAATTCTAGCTGATTTATCAATGTTTGTAAACCTTTTACAGTACTAGAGAACATGATTATATCATCTGCAAATAGTAACATAAATATTTTTATAAGTTCAGGATGTAATTGTATACCATCATCATAATTTCTTTTGATTTGGGCTGCAAGCTCATTAATTAAAAAACAGAACAAAAACGGGCTTAATACACATCCTTCGCGTACACCAGTATGGCAGATAAAAGAATCTGAATACATGCCGTTTTGTTTAACACATGAATTAACTTCCTTATAAATACCACATAACAATTTACCCATTTTATTACTGACACCATGTGAATTAAATAGATACCATAACTTATTTCTACAGACTGAATCGAATGCTTTCGAAAAGTCTACAAATATAGCATACAATTTTCCACGTTTACGTTGAATATACCGGTACCTATTTATAGAGCCTGGAGAATAAACATATTATCAGTGGTTGAGTAACCTTGTCAAAAAACCTGCTTGCTCTTCCTCAATCTTATCAAGTGCTTCCGACCACAATACCAAGCGTTTATTAATAATGCTAAGAAATATCTTACTGAATATACTGGTAAGTGTAATCCCCCTATAATTTTCAACATCTGTCACTGAGCCTTTTTTGTGAATTGGAACGATAGTTCCAAGCGTCCAACCTTTTGGAAAGTAAGAGGTATCCATTATTTTGTTAAATAATATTACAAAATACGACAGGGTATCATCAAGAGAGTATTTAAAGAATTTTGTTATAAGTTTATCAAATCCCGGGCTTTTCAAGTTTTTCAGATTTTGAATAGCAGATTTAATTTCTTCTTTTGAGATTGGGGAATCTAATATTTCCGTTGCAAAATTGGTTTCATCATTATCAAAAGAGTTCAACAGGAAGTTATTTGTGGAATTATCACCGCTGAAAAGATTTTTGAAGTAATTAAACCACTCATTACACATGCTCATGCATTTCTATGTTCCTTTTAGTTTCCTTTTTTTGCCGATGCTTTTCAAGGTCGTCCAAAACTTTTTTGATGAGCTGATACTTTCTTCTAGTTTTTTTCTGCTTCTATCCATGAAGTTTTGTTTCTTTTTTCTGCAAGTAGCTTTGTAGGGTTATTAATCTGAAACAGTTCTCAATGCTTCAATTTTGAACTGAATAAAACTGACAGAAAATGTAAACATTGTAAACAGTTTGATCTCTTTCAAGCAGGGCTACTACAAACTCTGAGGATTTGTGAAATAAAGTTTCGACTAGTACTTTGGACTAGTTTTTTATAAGAAACAAACTACCATATTCAGCGTAATAAGCGCCCAGGGCGCTCTCAAAATTAGAAATAGGGGGCTCTCATTAGAATATTATTTTGGTGAAAAAAAACAGTTGAAAGATAAATTTTGTGGTTTATGCATCTGAAATGTTTATGTACGACAGATATAATTTTCCAGAATTTAATTGCCCATAATTGAGGGTGCATATAAAGCACGAGTGCATATTATATGCGAATAAATAAGAGTTGTGTACATTAATCAATCGGAAGGGGTGCTAATTGGGATTGTTCACCAGCCAATATATTAGCAATTATCGCTGTGGGCGCTTATTACGTCGAATTCGGTAATATGGTTGCTCACATTATTGTTTCGTTCATTATATAATATCAGTTCACTGGAGCTGCCGGACTTAAAAATACTGGTCCATTCAATATTTTGTCGGTCCCATGAATTACCTTGTGATAACAGCCTCATAGTGACTGTCACTGTCATGATGCTGTTTTCTGCGTGTTTATATAACCTTTCATGAAACCGTATAATTTTCCTGCTGCCTCAAAATCTCTACAGTACAAAATGTGTCCTTTCTGTCATATCCACAGCTTGCATTCTCACACGTCTCAGGTATTGGAATTCATTGAACCAGTCACTGTGAAACGTCCTTAGTCTTGATTTAGTTGAGCCTTGCCAGACACAGAACTCTTCTCAGTATTCATACTAGACGTTTTATTGTCATTATTTCGTGTCTGTGACGTCAACATCTTCTGAATCTTGTTTTTCCCCTTTTCATTCCTTCCACGCACGCACACACACAAACACCTACCCCCAATAAAATGAAAAAAATGTTTCTCTCTTTTCCTGCCATGCTAGCCTCAAATCAGTATGCAAAAAGTCACTGTTGAAGTTGTGATTCTTATCAACCAATGCTTAAGCTAAATATAGATTAGGAATTTCCCAGCCTTTTGCAATTACAAACACGCCAAGATATCATTTGTTTTTTACACAGCATTTATGCATAAATGTACCTACTAAGATATATGGCCAAGATGCCAATTTAGAGATAATAATCATCTACTGCCAGTTCCAATGGACCAATAAGGTTATATTTTAAAATTTATCCTATCTATCTAAAATAATATTCTTATAAATACTCTAATTTTGAGAGCGCCCTGGGCGCTTATTACGTCAAATACGGTATTTGTAGACATTCCTTCTGTCTACCTTATTTGTAGCCATATGGCAACTTTGTTCAAAGTTAACTTTGAGGCTTGCATTTCCATAGTAAAGATCAAATTGTGAGAATTTTGACATTTTGTAGGCACAAAATGTTATTCAAAATTATTAAATACTAATATAAATTTTTAAATTTCAAAATTATTGAATACAAATTATATTACTTAAAACAAGTTGTTCTGTCCCTTGAAGCTTTAAGACACAATACAAATGAACCCTTTTATAAGCCACTTAAAGGGCAAGTTCACACGGAAATTAACCTATTTTTCTTGTTCTTTTTCCACATTAAAAGTGTTAACCTAGAAGTGTCATAGACAAAAATATAAAAATATCACAATTAATTAACATATTTTTCGCATTAAAACGATTTATATTTTTCACATTTACCAAGTGTTCTATTTCCACAACAAAAACACCATGGCTTATGCCCCTTGCAATATGACGTCATTGGTGCCAATTGATAAACATTATGACGTCATCATGCTTTGTTAGAGCCGCTTCACGTGGTGTAGGTCTAGGTGTGTGATTCTAGCGTCTCAGATGCCAGCCAGCATAGTGTTATGCTGAGTCACCACTGCGCCGGAGTGTGTCGTAGGCCATGTTGTTTTACCGCAAACTGGTCCTTGATATCTTTTGCGTTGAGAATAGACAGGGGACCCAGTTGAATTGGCACCAATTACGTCATAATCTAAGGGGGATAACTCAGGCCTGTTTAGCTCGAAAAAAGAAGGCCTCATAACGGCATATCATTTTCACACTTTTGTGAGCTTTCTACTTTCACTGTGAAAAAAATGAGTGTATATTTTCAAACACAGATACTAATTAATTCTAAAATTGCGTTTTGTTTAGAAAAAGAAAGAAAGTGATTTTTGCGTGTACACTTCCCTTTTAAGATGATGATTTTTTATTAATTCTTTTATCTATTTCATTTACAAGATAAAGTCATGAAATGATACATCGCATGATGTGATGTGAAACAGCAAAGTATTCATTTTTACAATCTTTGTTGTCCCCTTGAAAGTATAGATCTTAATTGTTATAAAGAAAAGAATACCTACCTACCCTATGTTAAAAATTGCTGTATCGGAACCACAATACATTTTTTGTGTGGCCTTGTAAAATATATATTGTACAATAAAAGGAAATATTTGCATTATTGATAAGTGTCCAATTGAATGCCCGTCTTATACTTCACACAAAGAAACCCCTGCAAACATATGTCCTATCACAAGCTCTCAATGAGTCAGTCTGGCTCCTTGGGGGAAAAAAGGTTGGCTCCTAAAATATTTGTGTTAGGAGCCACTTGGCTCTTTGGTAAAAGGGTGAACTTAGAACCCTGATTAAATTCAACTTTACCATTCCCGACAAATTAAAATTGAAGCTCTCAATGCTACTGTCGAAACTATTTGAAAAGTGTGTCACTTGCCATGAGGCAACTATCGCACCAATTCGACAGGCAATTAGCATAATGACACCCCACCCACCCTCCCACCACCCCCAAATAAAATTTCCAAGTAAGATTTACGTTAGATTTGAATTATGTATGGTATGCATAAATGCTCATCTTTATGAATATCAAGTTTCTGTATCTCAAAAAGAAAATTTCGCAAGTTCAAAAAAATGTCTATCAAATTTCTCAGCACACAACAACCTGTAAAGACCATTGTTGACTTGAGATACTTCACGTCGAGTGGCATTATAATGTAATCATTTGATCATAATTGTTCTTTGATGAAAAGAAAAGACTCTAGTTCCTTAATTTCTATGCAACTTTCAGGTTAATAAATTATATACAAAAACAAACAGGATCGTTACATCACTGATTGGGTGAATCCGACACCACAATCATGGCAAAGTTCAACTGTATATGAAAAATAATTCTACATTAAGACACATTTTTATGTATTTCAAGGAAATTTAAGGATTATGTTACGACTTTATGTTACTACATTGTATTGTATCATGTTGTATACCAATGTCTAATTAAATATTTTGTGATACCCAACATGCTCAGAAGTATTGCTCTTTATACCATGTGTACCATATATATTAGTATAAGTTATATACACTATGCTTTGGTATAAGTTAAATATCTACATTATCTACATTCATGATGCTCATACAATATGGAAATAATTGTACTATGGGCCTGTGGCTTACCCACTTCCGTCAAATGACCTGGCAATATATATTAATATGTTTAATGTTGAACATGTTAAAAGAAATGTCAGGGCTCGATTTAGCTATGTATAATATGCACCAGTGCAACCTATTATTGAAAATGCAACCTAATCATGTTAATATTTTTATTTTTTTTCCAATTTGTGTCTGACTTACCCTTAATTGTCAATCTTTGAAAACAATCTGAGCTTAATCATGACGTTACCATACATCACCAACCTCTTTGTTATCTGTAATCTTTAATGCTTTCTTGGGCTTGAAATCATCAAACTGGGTACTTCGAGATTATGTTCTGTACTGTAGCTTTATCTATCACCGAAGTTGACCAACCTGTGACGATCCGGGTTAGAATTGGTCTTCATCAACCCTTGCTAGTCATATGAGGGGAATAACGGGATGGGGTGGTCAGGCTTGCTGATGCAACCTGATTTTGTCTGGTGTAACTGGATTTTAATGTCTTGCACCTGGTGCAAGTTTAAACAATTTTATTAAATCGAGCCCTGAATGTTTTTCTAGGCTTTGCAGGCATTATAGTTTATCTGCCCAACTCCTCAGGTCACAGGAGCACCAGACAGTGGTATTATTCTCTCCAACTTATGCATTTTACATCAACCAATCATACCTCATGTAATGTGGTTGAACTATTAGCTCTAAAAGGAAACTCTGCTTTTATCCTCAAAAGATACTTACTTTCTTTGGCTAATGACTTGTCATAGCAACAGAAAACCACATCAGATGCTCTACTGTTTTCATACTTTGAGCAGTGTCGTGCAATTTTAAATATCTTTCATCTCTTCCATGTCCAGGCTTTACATTTCAAGGGAGCTATTTTTGTAAGTGATTGATGAATTACTATCCTGTAAGTCTCAGACATTATCAATCATTTCCCTTTTTCCTTTCTTGTTTCTGTTTTAATCGTCTAACTTGGCTATCACCAGTCCACCACTGATCTTCATTGCTTCAGCCAGTTTCTGTTGTTGCCATGACAACGAAACTAATCCATGCTCCGAATCCATAACAACGAAACGATATTGTGATAAGTGATGGTAGAATGGGATTGAAGCAATGTAGCAGAGGGCAGGATTACCACAACACACATTGCAGGATCATTTTATTCTTTTCAAAAGGAGCTTAACCCAATCACACAAAGGGAGGTTACTCTTGGTACAGAAAAGGTTGGGATACAATAACAGTTTTTTTCTTACAGAACACGGGAGAACGCCACGAAGAACCTTGCTCGTTAGGCATAGAATGGTAAGCTGGTGGTTTTGTGCCAAGATTTTGAGGTGTCTGTAGCAAACAGTACCATTGTTAATATTTTGTAGTTGGCATGGTTGGCAATGATCTTCTTTGTAATGCCACTGAGAGTTCAAGGATCTATGTTTACTTGGCTTATGAGGGTAGTCTGACATTGGTTTGGTTGTCTTAGACAACATGTGATCGAGGAATGGTTGTGACAACTGTGTCTTTGATTGAAGCATTTACCACCTCTTCACTGGACACAATGCTAGTGTAATTTGAACTAATATGACATCAGTTGCCAATTATCATGGTAATTAAAATTAGTTGTCTAATTATTATGATTTTTTTATTTCTTGCGCCTTTTTATATATTCTAACCATGCATCTGCATCACTGCCTACCCAAACCAGAGTCTGCCTTGTCTAACTAGTTACTATTGCATGTAAAGGATAGATCCAACATAGAGACTAAAACATGTCTGCTAACATCATAAAATGGAATAATTCTAATTATCTATCTCATATGAAATTGATTTTCTGTCATGAACATTTATTTGGTTCATTGTTTCCAAACATGCCAAAGGAACTTGATTTAAGAATTTCTCCTTTTCGAGAATATCATGTTGATTGTTATCATGTTATGTTGGTTGACAATTTCAGCATACTGTAGTATGTAGTGAAGGTACACCTCACTGGATCATAGTCCGTGGTCCAGTCACAGCTGTGAGTTAATGAGATAACTGCACTTTGTAGGTTGGAAAATAAATGTGTGGAATAATTTCATTTCTATAGGTGTAATTATTTGTCGACGGTCTATTGTAAGTCTACCATAGTCTAACATAACAGTACTAGGGTGACTAGCCAATTAATTTCCATATTTTGTTAAGACTTGCTGTTCGTGTGTCACAGATAATATCAATCATTGGATTGTCTGGGCCAGACACAATTATTTAGAGGCTGCCCTCACATAGCTTTAATACTGCTGAGTGTTAGACCACACACACAATAACTGCTTCATGGTAATGTTTTCTTAAATTTTGTCAATTCTGTAATTTTGCCTTTTGTGTGAGGTCCAAAGGTCATTTTAACTATTAGGCAGATATATTTATGTCTGCCCTATGTAGAATCTAGTTGGAGGTTGTCACTGACAGATACTTTTGTGAAACCTATTACCATTAGTCCATGCATGGCCTTTGTGTGGGGACATTCCTGGGCAGCCATGCATGGTCTTTTGACCTGTCAGGTGATAGGCACATGCTGCAGCTCAGTTGTTGACCTTGCAATATACACTGTAAACAGTAATGTATCAAACATTTAACAAACATAGTATGATACATGTTACAACTCCATCACAGACTTGAAAGATATTTGAAGGAGAACATGGCAAATAATTATCATTGAAAATCATTCTTTTTGATGAAAAGTTGTATACCTGCCTACTTCCCACTATGTTTAATGTCATTACCATATTTATTTTCCATTAAACATTCTAATGAGCTGGAATTTCTTTTTCATGGAATTTTATCAAGAGCACTGAAATTACTTGCAGCTAGCTGCAGACTTTAAAAAAATGTATTATCATCTGTGGAATATTTTGATCCAGTTGTGTGCAAAAGGTTAAATATATATAGGTTACCGTTTGTATTACATCTTCAATAACTTCTTCCCATCCCTGTCATCCTTCAACGAAAAGCAAAACAGTATGCATGTACAGCTTTGCTGACTTATTATTTGCTCATATGAGTGATGGACAGACAATGGCTGCAGTTTCTGTGCCAATTTCTCTTCAATTTTCCCATGTTTAACTCAAGCATCTAGAAGCTTGACGTGTGTCTTCTCATGCAACAGTGCTGTCTACAAGGTGACTCTCGCATTGCAGTGGTCTAGGATTAAAATAGCGGAGTAGGCGAGGGAGCTCATGTGTTGGGCATGTGTAGGCTACAGCCAGAGTGTTTACATCATGTTTGTACTTGGCCACAGTCGGTGTATATCAAGGAGGAATTTCTCCCTGAGTCGTGATATGTCCCCTCTATTGCTAGACAGGCACTCAAGTTTACCTGTGTCAATGGACTGTCACTGGTGTAGCCGGAGAGAGTTGATGGACGTGAAGGTACTTCATGTGGTGGCAGTGGGTAGCTGTGAGGGCTAGGTAAGTGCCTCTGACCAAATACCAACTGTTTGGGTCCATCCTGGGGCCTTACCATGCTTACAGATAGGATCCAGGTTTTGTTATGACTCAGGTTATCAGTTGAGGCTTCTGTTCTTAGTTTGACATGCCAGGGTCATGCCGTGATTGTTTCACGTTGGATTTGTCATGTTTATTTATCATGTTGGTATGAAGTGTTGTTTAGATTGTGTTAGTGACACAGTCTTTAGTTTAACAAAAATAACTTTATTTCTCTTGCACAACCTATCCTGTCTCAATTTCTGTTGCTCAGGGGTTCCTTTTAGGGGTATTATCAGGTGAGGTAACTAGCTGTGTGTAGTTTAACTGACTGGTTTCATGCTAGAGGTTAAGGACACAAACTGTGACATTGACACAATGTGTGTAAATAATGTGTGTAAATAATGTGTGTAAATTGTGCATAAATGTCCTCCAGATTGTTCCCCAGAAGAAATAAGAACATTGTTTAGGGTTTTATCAGAGGCAAAATTTGGCATTCCAACAGGTAGAAATTAGAAATGGATGCAAACAATGCCTTGGACCCCCAAAATTAGTTACTGAGAGTACCCAGGTATGCAAAAATAGATTGGCCCAGGTAAATCCCTGATTGATATTAACATTATGAGTTGTAGCAGGGTCACTCGGGGTACATGAGTTTTTGTGTGTCTTGCACGAGCATAAAACCATATGTACCCCGAGTGATCCTGCTACAACAAATTTATCTTACCGTCATGTCTTAATATGACGTAAAAGAATCAAACAAATTCAAAATAGATAGAAAACAATTGTTCGATTGAGCTGAGGTTGACTTGTGCTCTGTCAAGTGACTTCCACTGACTCGGAAAAAGCTTGCGAATTTTGCTTTGAAGCGGGGCATAAGGGATCTATTTCACCGCTCAGAAATCCACGTGCAGCCTGACTTGCTCATGGCAGGGTATAAGGGATTTATTCGCCCACTGAGGAATGTATACCCCTCCAAGGTGGGATACATCATATTTTATCAAGATCATGTGGTCCAATCAGATTTCATCATTCTGACAGGAACATGATGAAGGTATGATATGGTGAAATGTGTAGATTTCATCATGTTCATGTCCTGGCTATGTAGAAAATTCTTGTCTTCTTTATGTTCAGGAAACATAAATAAGCTGTCTGGATGAAAATTCACTGAGGGAGTGCTTTTTATAACCATACATTGTGTACACAATAAGTTAAATTTGTTTAAGGTGATCAAGCGATAGGGAATAAACTCTTAGTTCAAACGATGATAAAACAAGTTCTTTTTCAATAGCAAGGCAATTATATACTCCTGCGCTGTTTCTGTTAAAAAAAAGAAGTGAAATATACACAAGAAAATAGGGACTGCCATGTACATTTTCAGTCTTACATTAAGTTATATGCGAGCGCTTGTAAAGATTACTTTCAGATTGAACTAGAAGTCAGGGGGCGCTTATTGGTGCAGCGTGCTTAATACAGTGTATACGGTAGTACAAGTAGGAAAAGATACGTTTGTGTTTGTTGGTCTCCTTTACAGAAATCCTACCAATTACTTGAAGTATTTCAGAGTGACAGGTTCATCTGACAACTTCCTGGTGTGTTTTTCATAGGGACAATCTAGCACTCTCATTTATGCCCAATATGATGTTAATGTTTGACATCAGCTTCCCTCACGTCTTGGCAGGAGTTAACATAGCTGAGTTCATTGACATTGTAGAAAGTTGGTGATGCACCAGGTTTTGTTTATCGTTTAACACACTTAATATGTGTGTGTTGTATGATGTCGGGTGAACACCTTAGGCTCAGCTGTGGAGTTGTATAGGAATGTATGCTACTTATCCAGGAAAATGTCGGGAACGGACAGTGATGGGTCCGTAAGAAGAGAAAAGAAATCATCTTTTTCTGTTTACCTGATCTTGTTGAACAAGTATTCTTTTTTAGTAATTATCACACTGATGCTTGTAGATATGAACAGGATAAACATAAATTTACATATTCTCAGAGAAGGACATTGTGTTCATGGTGTTCTGCTCAGCATAAATCAGGTGTTGCCAAACACTGTATACAGTATACAGTGATTGATGTAACATTATCAATAATTATCACAGTTTAGGCTACACAGTTCTTTAGTACATGAAGCAACAGCCAGTTTTTGGACAAAAAAGCAACCAGTGACAGCATTAAAAAAGTTGGGTTGGCCATGTGCAAAACGACGTGAGACGCAGAAACATGTCTGTGTCGGGTTCATATGTAGGTTAAGTGATATACACGTGATGTCTCTGTGGTGTACCATAATCCCAATATATGCATGGTTACTGACCGGTCACACCAACGCGGGTTGTTGAAACTATAGTATAGGTACTGTAAGACATTTCTTTTGTTTTCAATGATGAAACATGTTAACATGAACCTTCTGTCATGTCTATAGTCATTATGATGGAGATCAATAACATGATGTACATTTTCTGTTTGTAGCATGTTTTCGGGATAATGGTTCCAGCATTTGTGTTTTGAGTGAAAAGGTTTCTATATGGGGAAAGAATCACTGGTTGTATCATTCTTGTTTGTTGTCTTTTTTCATCTGTAAAAGAGTAACTCAGAAGAAAAAATTCTGTGGTAACTTCAGCTGAAATACCAACACTTTTGACTGACTGAAAATGTGATAGTTGTCAGTATATGCAAGAGGGAGTGTGTTATTTGTCAGTATATGCAAGAGGGTGTGTGTTATTTGTCAGTATATGCAAGAGGGAGTGTGTTATTTGTCAGTATATGCAAAAGGGAGTGTGTTAGGGCACAATTGTTTTCCTGGAGATGGTTTGAATGTTGTGCCCTTCAGACATTGACCACATAGACAATATACAGTGATATAGATGAAGCAGGTCTGTTTTCTATCTGTGTAAAGGCCACAAGCACAGGCAAGAGGGAGACTGGCACAGAAATCAGGTTGCTTACAGGGAGTTTTGTTGGAGAACATGATGCAAGTTGTGGAGAAGTGTTTTATGTAGTACAGGTGGTTTGTCGCCTTCCTGTTGCTTGGGACGACTGATCACTCACTATTGGTATTGTGTTCTGCCAGTTTAACAACACGGCAGGGTTTGTACAGGCAGAATGTAGGAGTTGACACATGTAGTACTAGAAAGTATGTTACTTGGTAGCATGGCGGTGTTAGGTTTGAATGTTTAAAATAACCCTGTCTATTTTCTGTTTGATTTGTTGACCATGCTTACTACCGACTATGTAACGAATATGGTTATTTATCAAGCTTTCTGTATACCATAACTGAACTTGAACAAAGCTGAAAGTGGCCCATTATTGAACATTGTAGACGTTCCTTTGTGGACTGTTATTTACGTAGTTAATCAAGCTGGTAATATTCATGTTTATTATTTTCTTTTGAAATGTCATGTGTTTGATACAGTCCCTAGAATCCTGTGATTAAAGTATCCTTTCTGCATGATCTGTATCAGTTTCAGTCAACAGTAGTGATGTAGTAGGCAGGTTCCGCAGGTACATGTGTATTGTGTGGGGTAGAGCAGGGCAATTATGTAACGTTTCACCATGGTAACCTGTTGGAACAGGCAGTGGTAATGGTATCTCTGGAGAATTGTGATGCTATTCATGCTATGTACATGATGTGGTGTTTTTATACATATGTGCATCAAAAGACATTGTAGATGATGTTTTCTACAGGTACATATATATGTCAATAGAACTGTGTTTTAGTTTTAGGGGATGAGGGAGTTCCTGTTTTAGGTTCTTGTAGAAATATTCTTGCCTGAATGCCATATCACAAGTGATACCAACAATCATCACCTTGATATTTAGGTTAGAAATTGTCCCCAGTAATCTATGCTTGATGTTAGTTAGGTTCAACTAAACTGGATTGTTGCTCATGTATATAGTCATTGGTAGCCTCTCAAGACTTGATTACGTACAGGCTGCAGTGATATTGTTGGAATATTGGTGACTGACGTTAACCAAAAGTCACTATCCCTCTCACCAACTCTGAACATGCTGAAATTCATATACCGTATTCGACATAATAAGCGTCCAGGGCGCTCTCAAAATTAGGAACAGGGCTCTTATCAGCTTATTAGAATATTATTTTGGTGGAAAAAAACAGAGTTGAAAGATAAATTTCGTGGTTTATGCTGACAGCCTGAAATGTTTATGTACGACAGATATATTTTTCCAGAATTTAATTGCCCTTGATTAAGGGTGTACAATGTTCAATTGGAAGGGTGCCAATTGGGATTGTTCACAAGCCAATATATTAGCAAATATCGTCGTGGGCTTATTAGAGCGGGGCGCTTATTACGTCGAATACGGTACCTAACACGCTTAGCGGAACAATTGAAGCCTGGTTTACAAACAGGAGATGAAATTGTTGATGAAAGTCATCTCAAATGAAAATAACAGTTGATGCATGAGGATTTGATATGATAAAACATGTCCCACCTTTCCAGTATTCAAGGTCTGTGAGTACGAACAGCTTGGACATTCTTATTATTGTATGTCACAATAATGATGAAGAATCTGTAATACCCGGTAGTTACATTTTCTCTAGACATGTAAGGAGCATTCAGTGGGTGGCTGTCAGTATGGCACCCCAGGGAATGCTAGAGTCGGTAGGGATCCAGTGTTCTATTGTAGTCTGAATCAGATTTTCAAAGCACATTGGATGTCAAGACCATGATACATGTTGTCACACTGACACACAAAAAGTTAGTTTTTCCTTCTGCAGGATTGATTTTCTAGGCTTTCATAGCTGTTTTTGCCTCTACTTTCAATCTGGGAAGTTTCAACATGTTCAAGGCTGAGAGATTGACCTCTATATTTCAGTCATTGGACCTCGAAACTCTGGAGTTTTAAGAGCCAACATGAGAATGATCTGTGCTGTTGCCATCTCTATTCTTGTTGTTGATTCAGCGTTGGAATATTACCATTAATGGCTAACAGGAAGAGATATTTGATGGGGTTGTGGTATTATGATCATAAATATTTTGAAAAATAGCAATTGTAATTAAATAGGACTTCCTAGTGTTAAGGGTTTCATGTTTAAGTGTGGTTGATGTAGGATGTTGTGGATCTAGTCTGCTTAGTCTGGATGCTTTTGTGACACTGACCTTTGACAGAGACGGCTGAATGTTACCTAATGTCAAACTGCCAATGTTTAGGCTTGGTGGTACTTCAGGAATTTAATACAAGAAGAAGTAATTTAAGTAAAATTAGCAGTCTACTCTAATCAATATCAGCATTCAACATTGTTCAAGCATCTAAAATAACTATATGCTTTTCTAAAACTGATATTTTTTAGACGATTTCAACTTTCAGGGGGAAATGGTCTGCAGCAGTGTTTGAAATAATTGTTCAACCCAGCAAGACAGTAGGGCAGCTGACCCATCTTCAAAGCTACCTGCCCGCATTCTGACTTTATTAACATTGAAATATTATGAAAAATAAGAGACAAATTGCATCTTGATTCAGTGGAAATAACAGAAACTATTTATACTTGAGAATTTATGAGGAGAAGACTGAGTAAATAGGTAGTCTTAAAATTATCTGCATGATTGTCAGGCAGGTGGAGGAAAATTTCATGCAGCCCGACAAAAACATTACTAGCCAGGGGCAGGCAGGCAGGCAGTTATATTTGTTTCAAACAAAATGGTGGCACCCAGTCAAGATGATCTTATCGATAATATTATATAATATTGTAATAAAACTGGTCTTACTTCGCGAAGTGCATCAAATGAAGTGAGCACCTTGATTAGAAACTTGGAAAATATCTTTTGACGCCTAGTTGGCAGTACACATGCTTTACAAATACTGCAATAAACCGAAATCTGCATGGCAGTTGATGAACAGGATGTCGATTTCATTACACAATTGTGATTGGACTATGTTGAGTCAAAATGTCACTCCATAATTCCAGCCTAGTTTGGCAAGAGTGGAAACTGGACTTTTTGTATGTTTTGGATGTTTGTTGTTAAATTTGGTATATCTATTGTATAGGATCACTTTTATCTTTATTTTAAAATTGTATCAGAAAGGAACAATAATATTCAGGGGTGTGAGGCGTTGGACAAACCAAAAATTATTCATAACACATACCAAATATAGATTTGAAAAATGACCAATCCAACTGACAGCAATGTGTTATTTTTCACTTCCTTGATCTAATTTCGATCACATGTTAGGACATGCTGTCTGATTGGTTGATCAGAGGACTGTACAGACAATTTTGCAACATATTGTAAGACATCATGCCCCTCACAGGGTTTTTGTTTGATTATGGCCTAGACATAGATGAATTCATTTTCTGAGTGGAAAAGCTACGGAGATACAAAAACGGATTCATCGGTGGCCAAATAAAAACCTCAGACACTAAGAGACCAATTTTGTGATTAAAACACTATTTTGGGTCTAACTGGTCCATCATGTCCATGTTATCCAGTTACCAAATTTGATATATTGACACCCCAGATATATTTGAAGTTACAATTTGCAGCACTTTTTTCAGTTTCTTCTGTGAAAGGAATCTATTTCTGTTTGGCTCTGGACTTATTGTTTAAAATAGAATCTGATTGTAGTTGCTTCAGTGTCTTTGTATTTTTGGCATCTGAAACAGAAACAACAAACAAATCGGTCTTGCCTCGGAAAGTAAAGTCGGTCAAACCAGTTGTGAGTGTTTTGAGAATGCTTTCTTTAAAACATTATGTCAGACTATCTTGACCACTGTGTAATAGGGTGTGTTGTATTTGATCCAGATGATAGAACAATAGAAACAACAAGTGACGGACATTGCATAATGAAGTCAAGTTTCTTTTGACATTTGGTGGTATCTCAGTATGTCGGTGAGGGGGTCACTCAGTGGAAACAGCTCCAGCCATCATCCTTGGCACCTGGCTCTGTGTTTGTGTGCAGAGGGACCGTATGGGTAGGGGAGGGAAGACAAGGGAAGTCACAGCTTTGTGACCCAGTCTCCCCTCACTGTCTGGTATGTTCAGCACACTGTTTACATAGCTCGCAGTGGGCCAGTCTATGTCAGATACACCTGGATACAGTCTGTCTTTAGGCCTAGATGAATGAGTCAAGCACTTCTTGTCTTTCTTTGGGCGAGATCAGGCCGTACCCTGGATGAATGAAGCTAGGGTTTCTAGCCTTTCTATGGGTGAAATCGGGGTTGTTAACGCTTGATGAATGAAGCTGGTGGTTGTCACCTGTCTGGGGATGTAATTTAGGTGCCTTAACCCATTGTACCCTGGAAGAAATTGAAGGGGTTTTGGAATATCGTGCCTGTCTTGTCTGATGCAGTATGTTAGACTGCCAAAGAAGTATGGTATTGCTTTATTTTTGTCCTTAGACGTGTAAAATCTTCACAAGAAACTAAAATGCCCCACGCATTTATTTAATTCCAAATAAGATCACTGATTGGTCATAGGCATGTACATGATAAAGTGAGCTAGGGGCAGTATAAAGTTAAGTTAGTAATAATGGATTTGTGAGTTAAACAGAACAGCCTGTTTGGGTGTTCAGACTGTGATCATGACACATGAAACTTGGATAAATGAGCCCAGTGGAACTATGCAGTCTGCGGAAGTCATTGGGACTTGGATAAAGTTAATCCGAGTTGAAGTCCAAGGCTGGGTTCTCTGTCATGAAGGAGGTTATATGAAGATGATGGTCCATGAGACCTTCAGTTCCAATCTGAATGAATGCAGTGACTCAACTTTTGATGAAGTTAGTGGACAGATCTTAAGATATGTTTGGGGACTTTATACTTGTTGTTTATGGCCCTATCTGTCTCGAAATAAGTTATAGGTTTACATTGAATTAATGATTCTCAATTACCGGTAGACAGCAATCAGGTAGCATTGCTGTGTGTATTGTCACAGTCCCATCTCGTATCCTGCTACTTCATTTGATTAATGAACTTGAATCCTCAATTTTTGTGTCAAGAATCAGTGTTAGAAATTAAGAAGCATGAAAGTTAAGTAGTTGTGGGGTCCTTGTCAAAGGTTAAAGATTTAGGGGATCACAAGATTAAAATATAACAGAAGACCACAAAGACCCCATGATCTCTTTTAATTTTGAACACTGAGAATATTCTGTTTGAATCGTAAGTCCTGTAAAATGTGTGTGTTTGTGTGTGTGTATAGTGTTATGTTGTGTGTTCATACACTGACACAGTGGTATGTGGTTTATCAGGGAATGTTATGAAAAGGGATGTGTTTTGTCATGTTTGTATACCATAAAAAGTAGTTGAAAAGTTAAGGCAAGCACTCACTTGGTATTCATATGTAAAATGGCAGTGGGGTAGCCTAGTTGTGACCGCATTCGCTCATTGCGCCAAAGGCCCATGTTTATTGCCAACATGGGTATAATGTGTGAAGCCCGTTTCTGGCTAAAAGCGACATAAAAAACACCTGCTCAAAGGTAAATGTGTTGAAGTTAAATATAGCATTTAAAGTACATCATGTCTATATTTAATTGTGTAATTCTATCATACTCATAGTAAAGCAGGCAGGTGGTGGTGAATCCCCTGTTGTGTGGTGTATTGTGTGTATGCACAGTTGGTTGGTGGAGGACAGGATGATAAGAGTATCTATATCCTGACTTATGACTGGATAGTGAGGAAGCATTGATGTCAGTAGATAAAGTGGGTAAACAACTGCTTCTTCCTTGTCTGTTGCTCAAGTGGGCGGTCGGGTAGCCTAGTGGTTAAAGCGTTCGCTCGTGACGCCGAAAGCCCGGGTTCGATTCCCGACATGGGTACAATGTGTGAAGCCCATTTCTAGTGTCCCCCGCCGTGATATTGCTGGAATATTGCTAAAAGTGGCGTAAAACCATACTCACTCACTCACTGTTGCTCAAGTGGAGTTCCAGATGACAACACACAACAATATTCACAGGATCTACAAGGCCAGTTAACTTTATTATGGAAGGAATTTGAAAAGAATGGATAAAGATCTGTGTTAATCATTGTTAATTGATCTAATGCGTCATCAAGATCAGTGTGGTCAACGGTACTGTAGTGATTTGCAATTATATTTATCAGTGTATGTTATTAGAGTTTTACTCATTGTTTATATTGTAAACAATGTTTATTTTAAAGAATCAAGGCTAAATTGTGAAGTTATATGGAGTATATTAAACTTATAATCTTGTAAATATAATTGAAATGTTTGGAGTTTTTTAAATTGTATTTGCATGATATTCTTAATGCCTATATATTAAATAACAAACAGATAGAGCTGTCTACTTGTGATTATCAGTGTTCCTTAGTCGTATGCATGATGAGGACTTCATTTATGCCCAAGTACTTTGGAATATATGTCCAACAATCATTTGCACTGGTAATGACACTGTTAGCTCGAGACATTAGAGGCTAGCATTAGGTCAAGTTGGTTACTGGTTCCTGAAATACCACAAGTAAACATGGCAAATGCCAAATGTCTTTCTTTTTTATGTTCACAGAGGTATTTATCATGTTCTTGTGTGCCTGTACACATGGTATACAAAACTTATACTGAACAAATACAGTTAGGGATACGATATAGTTTCGGGGATATTTTTATGAAATTGGGTGCTCAGCCTTCACTACAATTACATTTCCCCCAAAATATTCACATTCCCTAACTTCTTTTGTTCAGTATTTACCAGTCTGTGCCAAAACGGTTTGAGACCAAACTTCCCTTTTTGCAACATTTTCAGAAGATTTTAGTTTTATTGTGGATATTATTAGCCATGTTAGCTGAGCTTTATGTTAGACCAAACAGAATTTTACTAGCCTCGGGCAACAGACTAGTAGCTAAGTCACAGACTGATGTATAACAACTAACTATTGGTAAGAGTGAGTGAGTTGGGTTTAACGCCGCTTTTAACAGTATTCTAGTTATATTACAGCGTGTCAGCGTAATGTGGGAGGAAAGCCCGAAGTGATGTAGGTCTCAGACGTTTACCACTTCGGGGGAAACCCACGAGCTCGGGTATGGCAATTGGTCAGAAGTGGTCAGTACTGGTCACCCATTTACTTGGCATACATGGACACATTTGCAGTTCATCTGTAAATATGCCACATGGAAGGCCAAAAACATGCTGCTGTAACATAATCATGGTAATTCTTCTTCCATGATTCCCTGGCCAGCTGCAGATGTTTCCCCTTTCGTACTGGGTGGCCCAGTCGCCAAAGGCGCCACGATTTGATTTGCAGAGTTGCGTCCCTTGGGCACGCCAGAAACCTATCATTATGGGTTTGAATCCTGGTTCGCCCTGATTATGTTTCTAGGTTTGTCAGCACCATACCCATGCTCGTGGGTTTCACTGAAGTGGTAACGTCTCAGACCTGCATCACATAGGGCTTTCCTCCCACGTTAAGCTGACACGCTGTGATGACTGGAATAATGTTAAAAGTGGCTTTAAACCCAACTCACTCACTCACTCACATACTGGTGGAGATTAACAAAGTTAAAGTTTAACAGGGTTAATACACTATCACTTTTCAATGACCAACCAAAATCTAGTTAGTGCAGACTGTTGACTATTTGATTGAACTCATGGTTTAACAGGACATGTTTAGATGTTACCATGGTTATTGGGGTTTTGAATAGTTTTTATCTAATTCATCACAATCTAGCTTGTCGCTGTTGCCATAGTAATATGATCAGCATGATTAATAGATACATCTCAAATGAGATAAAATCAAATTAGAAAACCAATTCATTACCATCTTATTCAAATGGTTTATGGAAAAGAATACATTTGAACAGTTGATCAATTTATAGTGCATTTTCAAATGGAAATTCAGTTTTGATGTACATAAATTTCACTTGTATTGGAGCCAATTGAATGAGAATGAGTCAGTGTGACACTGCATGTGGTCTCCTGATAGAGCCTTGTGTATTTTTAGGTATGCTGTAACAGTAGTTACACACCCATATAATGACCTACCACCAGCCCCGAAGGTGCCTGTCACGTGTGTGGGTTTCCGTGGGCTACTGACATAATTGTCAGGCAGTAGGCTGGTAGGCTAGTGCCTCATTGTATGCCAGACTTCAACAAGCTGATTTAAATTGGAACCTGTTTAACAGGATTAGAAACTGGCCTTAGTCCTGTCATGCCAATGGATCCAACCGGAATTTCCACAGGATCGGATTCCAGGAGACCAATTCTAACCTGGAATTCAGCAAGATCTGATTCTGAGTTAGAATTGGTACTCAGGGTCCTGTGGTGGTAGTGACAGGTCACTTGATGGACCGGGTGATCAGGCTAGGTGATTTGGTTGACAGCTTGTCATCAGACCCTAACAATATGGAGTGTTGCACAAAAAAACTGTATTGTCTGGTCCATATTTGATGATTTACAGGCTGCTGTCATATAACTGATTGAAAGAAGAATTCAACATAAATAGATCATGGAGGTTGTGTTCTGACTAACCTTATTTTTAATAACCATGATAAGTAATCAAAACTACAACTTTTACAACCTTTCGACATTGTTGATTTAAGATGCATAAGTCCAGCCAGTACATTGTAAGTGTCACATGCAATCTTTTGTTCTTAAATTAAATTGTGCTTAAATTAAATTGTGCTTATGCTTCTTATGGTTAACCAAGTCACACCACAACTAGCAATCTCTCTATTGCACTGATCAAGTTGACAGCAGTATGCAGCCATCAAATGCACCCAGACATGCTATCAGTGATGAGGGGAAAGTGGGGATGATTTCCAGTTGCAAGGGATATTTTGGGAGCCACTGTTTGGAAACACAGCAAATAGCCATAATCACCACAGTGGCTGACCAACACAGTGTAATCTGTGTCTTCATCTTCCTTCTAATACACTGGAAGACCTGTGTCTGAATTGTCTGTTTGTGACATTATGATGAAGCCATGGTAATTAGAAGGTGGTGGCAATGAAAATGGCCTAGACTTCAGTAATCTGCTGTAATTGGCTTGTTCTTTTGGTGTATATAAATGGTATGATTATGTGCGCTGATTTGGAATGTTCAGTGCATGTTGTATTGCACGGCTGGTGTTTGCTACTTCGTCGATTAGTCATTGTGATTGGTCATTTGCTAACCATGCTAACTTATCATATTGCAAGAGAGGTGTATTGGTATATGTGACAGTTACAATGCTATCAGTAGTGACAGCTTGTATACTCATCAGTCAGAGTATTTCTAATGTACTTTTAGCACAGTTTCAAGCTTGGAAGAATGAGATGGAACTGAATTGTACTTAGCCTATATTTCTTAATAGTCATGAACAATGCAGCAAAGAAGTGGTACAAGAATGGTAGGAATTTCCATTAGCATGTCTGAATAGTTTTCCAAACAGGTCTGGTGACATGTTGCCAATGATCAGCACCAGGGTTTACCTATCTAGGTGAAGAGAATCCTACTCGTTTTGAATGTTCTCTAGCCAGTATGTGTAGGCGGTGTTGAGCTGGTGTGGACAATTGTAAGGTGTGGAAGATAACTGACAGGTATGCTGGCTTTTAACACTGTATATGTCGGAGATGTCTCCTGTCACTGATACACAGCTCATACTTTCAACCTTCACCTTGACCCATATTGTATACCCCTTCATCCATGTCAAGGTGAAACTGAAGTGAGGAGGAGATTAGTGTACACTTATCCACCCACACCATTTGGCGCAACACTGGTTTGAACATGACACATGAACTGGGATTAATAAGTTTGTTCGGAATGTCAGTACGGCATAGAAAGCCCTTTGTCTCCACAACACTGGTCATTCTGATAAGGTACTGATATTGAATGATAGTGTGGTTGTTGTTAGAACTAATTGTGGATGAGAGTTTGGATTTACGCCACTCTGATGAGTTATACCTTATTTTGTAAACATAAATACTTTCAGACCATTGTATATAAATTTGATGTGACCATTAATTACTAAGGTGACAACATTATTGTCATGTATGTGTGTAGCAGTGTCTGAAAACACTGGGGGAAATTATGGTATTGTAAAATGAAATTTGACCGCTTGAAACATTGTTGAAATGCACAAAGCATGAATAGTCATGTAATAATTGATAATACAACTTTCATGTTAGGAGGAATTCTTTTTCATGTTGCTTTGTTGAATGAGAAGCATGGTGGTACAGTATGTGTAGTCCCCAGTGGGGTTCGAAGTTAAGCATGAAAATGCAGTGGTACTTGTCTTGACCCTGATGTTAAAAGTTGATAAAGTTAGGGGAGCCCTAGATTCAAATACTATACAAGCAAAGTACTGCAGAACCCTATGACCCCACTTGATAATAATTCTGAACTCTACCTGTGGTCAGTGGTTCATGGTGTCATCTAGTAGTCCTAGGTTTGGTTCTCCCTAGGAGTAATACTACCTGTATGTATGTCTGGTGTCTCAGATGTGATATTGAGTTGCAGAAATAAAATGGCCTGTGATGGGATTTGCACCACAGACCTTCTGATCCAAAGTGGGATGCCTTGTCCACATGACCAAAGAGGTTAACCCCCATCAGCAAGGTGACATGGTGAGGGTTTCATCTGTGGGTTGTCTTCATGCCCTGATACAATTGCATAGTAGGGTAGCTGTGGCATTGTGAAACGCTGCTCACTTACTCTTCCTTAATAATAAGTAGATGTCATATTCATGGAATATTACAGCCATTTCTGATAACATCTCGCATACAAGATAATCATGCTAAGGCCAGGCGTTTTATATTTTTTGGATTACAGACCCGCTGACTCTAATTTTTGAGAAAATGTAAAAAATAATAATAATAAGATTTCCATTTTTTCCCCTGCAGATAGCCGCTTAGTCAGTCATTTTATTTTAATAAAAAACATACAAATTTACCATTGTAAACTAGTAAAGAGATACATAATCAATCTTTGTTGATCTCGAAGCCAAACATGAATAGCCTCCCTTGACAATTGTCTGTGTTGTAAGTGGTAGAATTTTTATTGCTACAAGGGACTTCATCGTCACAAATGGCGGTCTTTTGATCACAGAATATGTTTATAAAGACTGCCAGAGGCATCTGCATAAAAAAAAATGCATCTGGTTTTTTTCTTTCTTTTTTTCCCCCTCCTCCAACCCTGGACTTTGGGATGAAAAATCTGTAATCCTTAAAATAAAAAAACCATGGCCTAATTGTAAAAAAATATCCTGGTTACTTATCTTACTTGGTCTGCTTATATGTGTGAAATCAACCTTAGTGACATACTTCACCTTACATCAATTCTGGTGTCTGTTTGCCCTTGATAAAACAGATTGACCTTGTTTTGTCCTTAGCTGTTTTTGCTGCTGTTATGGTATTGTGTGAAGAAGTCTGTTTTTCTGTGTCGGTATGCTGCATAGTGTAATTTATGATATGGGTAGTCCCAGTGGGTCCTGTCCAGAAGTCATGTTTAGAGCATTCTGTGAAGGGACATTAACATGATTAATGTCATTAAAATTTATGGTGCGTGTAATATTGTGATAATTATGTTACCTACTTTCCTGTGCACTAGACTGAAGGCATTTATTCTTGTATTATGGTTTTCTTGGAGATGTATTGCATTGGTTGAACTTGGCTGAAGTTAATACAATTACACATTCTTGTTCATTTCTCATTCATACTTACTTGGCATGCATGGAGAGGAAACCTTGAATCTTAATCATAAGTTGTGAAATGATTGTAATATTTAGATGGAAATAGTCATTCGAATTGTTTTAGTAAATGGGATAGGTATACAAATGGGTTTTGTAGCCTCTATATGTTGCATGTAGTGGGGGAAAACTTAAGATTTGTAAGAAAAAATGTGTTCATTACGGCTGACTGAGAAATGCCAAATGTTACAGTGTCTCGTTAAACATGTTAAATGGAATGCTCCTGCAGAATGTGTGTAAGTAGTTTTTCACAAGCCCTGATATTGTTGGAGAGGGTAAGTAGATTCCAAAGGACAATGTGATCTTGTTTGTGGGAAAGCAAACATGTATGAAACGATATTGCTAAGCAGGAAGTTTACTTGAAGGAAAAAAGTAGGTTTGTAAATGAGACATTAGTGGTCATTTGAGTGTGCTTTATGGAAGGATGGCATGGAATGGTAGACAGAAATCCAGGTCTCATTAGTTATGCTGGATGCATTGTACATGTATTATGCAGAGTTGTACCGAGTGGTTGCCATCAATAAGCACTAGCCACAGGTGAGAATCACATCAATACTGTGCATTACCTGAGCTCTCAGCTAAAGTCGATCTGCTTTTTCAGCAATCAGTACATCTGACTACTTTTTCCAAAGGCTGCATCACCTTTTTTCCTTACTTGTGCTCTATTTATGTGAGTTTATGTCATTGCCTAATTGTACTTTGTGGTATGTTCTCCTTCGAAACTTGATGGTGGGTTAGCCTAGTAGTTACAGTGTTTGCTTGTCAAGCTATTGGTCCTGGTTTGATTCACTACATGGGTACAATGTGTAAAGCCCATTTCTTGTTTCCACTGCTGTGATAAAGCTTGGATATTGCTAAAAGCAGAGTAAACCCAACTTAGTCCTTTGAAACTGCTGAACAAATGAAGCTGACATTGATGTCATAAAAGTTGGTGCTAATTAGTCAGGTCTATATATTTTACTAAAAGTGGCTTTTGAACAATTTTAGTTTACAGAAAGTTTAAACATGGTAAACATCTTGTTAAGGAGACTAAAGTACAGAAACTTGATGTGAATGATGGTGGTTTGAGTTCATTAATTATTGTTCAGCTTAGACATTATTTCAAAAATAGCTTTTTGTTTGCTACTGTGTCATCATATAGGGATCTAGTCAGCCTCTGTGTCATGACAAACAACCCTCATGCTGCTTAGGGCTGGAATGAGTCCAAATTTACTACCCGGGTACCCACTGCAAGTCTCAGGAGTAGGGAACATAATGTCTGACTGGTAATTGTTTTACCGCAGCCCTGGCTAAAACTATTTAGATACATGTATCAAACAATCAGATCATGCATTCACTGAAGTTGACTGAAGCTTTATCTTAACTCAAACATATACAAGTCAAAAGGAATGTGTGCATCGTCAGAAAGAAATGCGAACATTAGCGACTTGTAGTGTAACCACTGAGCAATAGTGAGTTTTTGTCATTAAACAATATATCACGTGACTAACCAAGGGTCTGGGTAGTCCTGTGGGTACCGGGGTCCTACTCAGGACCCACCCGAGCCGAGTACCCGAGTTACCCGTCCCATCCCTGATGCTGCTCCACTGCCCCTTCAAGCTTGAGATATAATTTCCTATAATTTGATAATGTTTGTTTATTTGGATGTATATCCATATTGAAATGTGCCTCTGACAGTAACCATTTTCAAATTGCCCATATGTTTGATGACATTGTAATCTGTTGAGAAATCGACATTATGATCAGGTGAGATAAATGCAGTTGTGCACAAACACAGTAAACGTTATGCTTACCATTCTCCTATTATCATTTTATGGCTTTTTTATTTTGACTGTTTACCGGTAGAAGTCAGCATTTGTATATATAATAATAACTTATTTTAACTTCCCTGTGGTGGGTCATTGTAATATTCATGTCAGTAAGCACTCATTGTGTTCAGCCCTACCTTGCATGAGTAGATGTCAGCTCAGATTCAGTAACACATTCTCTTGAAAATACCATGCTTATACAAATGGGTGTTTATGAGGTGTGAACAGTTCAATCTAAGCTGTTGTGAACCCTTGCACAATAGGACAAATAATATTTATTTACTTACAGATTACATATTTTTGTTAATAATCATCATCTATATTTTAGAAACAGAATAGACTTGATAATTTCTTAACAACATAATCATGATAATACGACTTTGTTTCTGGCAATTTATTCACCATTAGTTCATGTAGATATGCAAGTTAATATTTTAAAGTTAAATGTTAATTATGAATTTTCAAAAGCTGAGCATAATGATCTTTGACCTGATGGTGATTTACAAGACTAAAATGAACAATTGTAATGGATTACCTGTCAGTCAACTGTCACAATTCCCAGATGATGACAAGCCTGTCCTAAATGATTGTTAGTAATGAAGGCTGGCCTGATTGATGTTGTTCGTGACGTCTGTGAGGCATGTACTGTACCGGTACATGCTTGTATATGTGGCAAGTCACTACTCACAAAACGTTTTGTCCGTGACAAGCAACTTACTTTCTTGGTAAATGTGAGTATTTGTTTCAAAGACTCTTTTTCAATTGTTGATGTATTATTTGATTGAGCACTGATTTTAGCTGCTTTGGGCTGATCTGTTAATCACAATGCTGCCTCCATTTGGTGTTTGCTAACATGAAACTTCACTGTAATCATGATAAGGATTTGAGTTAAGACCTTTATTTTTGATCAGTAATGGAAGAAACCGGACTGTTCTTCATGTTCTTAGCTGTGTAATCATCCAGTAATTATTTGAATCACTCTCAAGAAAGACAATCATAGCTCTTATCATTGCCTATGTTGTATTGCAACTGTGGTTAGAATTTAAAAGGTGTGAATCAACAATGTTGTCAGTTCGGTCATATTTTAAGAATATGCTAGGATCATTTCAAGTTTGGAAAAGCTTCCAATTTGTTTAGATAGATGTAATTTGTCAGAGTTAAATGTACAGCTGAGTGTGTTTCACAAGTTCAAGCATATTTCTTGTTATGTGCTTGACTGTTATTGACATTTGTGTTCAACATTATTTGCGATGCCGGCAGATATGATTATTGACTGTCACTTCTACCTGCATGAGTCACAGGTTCAGTCGTATGTTGAAATCATATTACTGTATTTGATTTCTAAGTGAGCCTCAAACAAATCCAATACAACATGTACAGCCCTAGAAAGATTGAATGGAAATAGAAATCAGTGTTCAAAATTAACTTGATTAAGGATAAAGGCAAGAGAGGTCCTTGTCATGATCCTATTATGTTAAATATCCGAAATAAGGGTTCCCTAGATTCAAATACTGTTGAAGAAAGTCTCAAGGACTCCTTTAATTTCTCACTGTACATAGTTAGCAATTCTTTATCGATGCTAGTAGACTAATGCTTAGTCTCTAAAAATATATAATTTTGAGTGAGTATGGTTTTACTCCACTTTTAGCAATATTCCAGCAATATCAGGGCAGGGGACACCAGAAATGGGCTTCACACATTGTACCCATGTCGGGAATCGAACCTGGGTCGGGTCTTGATGAGCGAACGCTTTAACCACTAGGCTACCCGACCGCCCCCTATAATTTTGATAGAAACAAACAACTCTGTTTAATTTGAAAAGGAGACTCAATGAGATGGGAGTTTCAGGACCTGTGGAAAATGTAGACTTACTTTAGTTAGGGTTATAGCATTACAGTAAGGGCTGGGCAAAATAGTATGTTTCAGGGACTATGAGACAGACATATGACCAGTAATGTGCACTGTCAGTGGAAAAGGACTGTTGTTATGCATGTGATCATCTACTTATTCTGCACTGTTTTGTCTGTATAGGAAGTATGACATATGGGGCCATTGACCTGTTGTTTCCCATGAATGTTGCTGCCTGTTAGGATCAAAGTGTATATACGATATATTCCAGACAGCCAGGTTCTTTATAGTTCCCAAACAACCAAATTGATTCATATATAAGTACATCATACCTATATAATTACCACCATCATCAGCCTCAGTGGTATTGCTTTTTTATCTCATTGTTCAATATTTGCGTCATTAATCAACATGCTCAGCAGTACTTGAGCTGCCAAATCCTTGACAGTGTCCTGACTGATGTGTTGTTCCCCATTAGCTGGCCATGTGGAGATAGCTGACTAGCCGTAAATCAGGAGACAGTCAATCAGTGTAGGTGCACCATGGCTGTATCAATCTGGCCGGATTCATTAGCGTAGGTAAATCAGGACCTCAGCGTGCGGTGTGGCTGTATGGATCAAGGTAACATTGTTGATGAAGCTGTCAAGCTGCAGAAAAAAATAAGGCTATCAAACACAAGTGTTGAGATGTGAACGAAGAATTAAGTTGAAATCAATGTTCTTTGTGGAGGATGTAGTTGATCAATGTTATGGGGGTTGGTGGAAACTTAGAGTGTATTGATACAAGTGGATGAGTTCCCAGATGGTGATTAGCATATTGATGACTTGTGATGTAACCATGGTGATGATAGTGGATGCTATCTGTCGTTGATTGGATTTTGATGAACTGGTTATTTTATTGGGTATGTACATGTTGATGGAATGGTGTTCAATCTGTAACACTGCCCTGTTGTCATGGTAGTCATTAATGAATATCTGGTACATATGGCTCACATGATATCACCAGTGATGAAGGGGCTCCAAGGGTACTTGGTGTTCCCTGCTGTTGTATTTCAAGATAGGGACCCCCGATCAGTTTTTGACTGAGGGTTATGACATGGACTTTCATGATTTCAGGCACTACTAAATGACAGTGTTGTGGAATTGCATTTTACATTGACAGTGAATTGCTATGCTAACAACAGGAAGACTTGCTTTGGAAAACATGAAGTATTTGGTTTCTAATTAGCCAACGTCTAAACAGACTGATCTCCATTTATAACTTCAATAAAGCCTATGCATTGGTTCAAGTGCAGTGCACCAGTCTCTGTCAATGGGTCCCCTTATACTGCTTATCACATGTATAATAATGTATCTTACATTATCAAATATAGCGTTGAATACACATAGGAACAAAATTATCCTTTGACACGGATGTTGAGTAACAAACATCCTGAAAGATGGTCACATTGATAAGTTTCAGTTTGTAGGACTACATTTACTTCCTGCTACACACTCCAAATAAAAAGATGTTTACCAGTCAACAAATTTTATGACTAATCCATAGTTATGTCTGAATTTAGGAAGATGTATTCGTCCAGTAAGCTCAGTTAGTGATAGTACATAGGGAAAGACGAAACTACTGCTCCAAGCCAGTAACTGAACTGTTTTTTGAGCAGATTGGAATACCATAATTACTAATGATCCCAATAGTTGTTTTTTATATCAATGTTAATAGAAAATTGATAAGTTTATTTCTAGTTTTTCTTCAGTGGTATTGACAAAAATGATATTGAAAAACTTTAATACAAGTGGAGTGAGATTGGGTCTGAGAGGTATGCCACTTTGGTAAAATAATTCGTCATCAGTTAAGGTAATTACTGCCAATTGAACTACATGCAAGGAGCCGACCTATTTGTAGATACATGCTAGGAAAATTGCCAGACTGATTCAAGTGAGTGTGGTAAACCTGTATAATCTGAATGTATCTGAGGTAGCTGAGATATTGAATGAATTGTCTTTTTGGTCTCACCATGCTCACCAGTGCACTGTCTGACACCATTGAATGAACTAATTACACAAGACATAAGATGGTACGCATGTCTATCATCTGAGGAGACCATTGCAATCTATGGCATAATTATTTTATGCAAGAGACATTTTTAGAAACTGTGTGCGACTTAGGCCATGACTTCTACCCCAGTCTCCTAAAATTCTGATGGGTCTAGTAAGATCAGTTAACAATACACAGGCACTGGCACAGACTGTGATATTGTAAGGGATTTGAAAATAGCTTAAGAAAAATAGATATAAACAGTGTTTGAAACAAATTAAAAACCCAACAAGACAGTCGGGCACTTGCCTGTCCATCTTCAAAGTTAGCTGCCCTCATTCAGACATTATAAACATTGAAAATTGAAAAAATTTGACAAATAAGAGACAATCGTGTCTGACAATTGCCAGACAGTCAGGCAGGGTGAGGAACATTTCATGCTGCCTGACAGAAAAGTTACCAGCTGGCATGCAGGCAGGCAGTTATTTCGGAAGCTGGATATAAACACTCTTTGAGTTTACTACTCCAGGTATAGAAGCTATGTACTAGGGTAATGTCTGTGCACCCTGTCACCCAGTAGCATTGTATACAGTGGGATGTCTTTGCACACTCAGCAACCTGCAAGATTGCACAGTTCTGTTGAGTGTATCTGGTGTGTCGTCACACTTGTTCGGCTTCAGCATGGTCATGCATAGAATACTACAGGTTTGTGAGTACCGTAGTACTCCGGAGCTTCTGTCTTGTCATGGGTCATAGGATTCTACTCATGATTCATGTCTCTCTCTGTGTATTGTCTGAAGTAATTCGTGCATCATTGGCCCTTCATGTGGTCTGAAAGATGCTTATAAACTGGAAACTTAATGTCTGCACTTGCATGTCAACTGTACTTGTTTCAACCCAAATGTACTTGCAGGCAGCATGTTCAGGTGGCAGATTCACAAATTGAAATTGCATACTTCAGCTTAATGGAAAAACCTGCATGATCTATCGTGTAAAAGGCGAGTCAGTATTACTGATCATGTTGATTGGAGAGGATAACTCTGTTAGTTACTGTTCAGATACTATGGTTGTTGTTTGGCTACTCTCAAACGAGTCGTTCTCAAGACATTTGTTCCGGGTTTATACCAGGAAGCAGTTATAGTGCTATGGTTGTCCTAACTCCATATTTTACTGTGGCTACTTGTGGACTGAGGCCATGGCTCGCCTTCTACATGATAGATCATGCATGTTTCTGTATGACACTAAACATGCAATTTCAATTTGTGAATCTGCCTCATCATTAATGGTGTATAGTGTTCCAAACTAAGCATGAAAATCAGGAGATCATTGTCATAGTCCTGATGTTAAAAGTAAAAAAATTAGGGGTCGGAAGGCCCTAGATGCAAATACTATAGGAGCAAACCTCAAGGAGTCAAGGATTCCCTTTAATATCAAACACTGTGTACAAGTCCCTTGGGCTCATTAAATCCAGTACTCACTGCTAGTGATACATTTAGAATAAGTTCTAACTAGACAGTAAGATATATGTGCTGTTCATTGAAGATCTGGGTTAGAACTGGTCTTCAGCAACCCATGCTTGTAAGAGGCACTTACAGGGATCGGGTGGTCAAGCTAGGTGACTTGGTTGATGCATGTCATCGTTTGTAGTTTGTGTAGATTGATTCTCTTGATATGTTTGTAGATTGTATAGATTGATTCTCTTGATATCAATCACTGGATTGCCTGGTTCAGACTCAATTATTCACAGACAGCCGTTATATAGCTGGAATATTGCTGAGCGTGTGTGTATATATTTATGTAATTTTTCATGAAGAATTATATATATTTTTTTGTTTGTTGCAGTTTAACGGTGAATACGGTCATACCTTTATGGAGTTTGTGACAAACAGCGGGGATTACTGTCAGGCTCAACACGAGTAGAGAGCTTGCGGAGTCGCCTGCCCTTGACAACGTTGTCACGGCAACCACGGTGCTGCAGTCACGCTACTCTCATTTGATTGGCTAACTGACCTTCGTGTGGGGGCTCCGAAGGCCCTCATTGCTTGGAGTTTGGATGGGTTAAGAACGTTTCGTTGACCCACTCCATTGGACACTGAAAACCCCTGTGTCTTTCATCGCTTATGTTTTGTAGCCAGGAGTGAAAAACAAACAACAAAGAAATATCACCACAGAGAAAATATTTTTGAAGAAAATATTTTCTACCAGCTGCTTAAGCATTTTTGTTCAAGAATTGCAATACGACTTTGTACTTGGTGTGAGCAGAAGATTAATATAACACTTCGTTCGGTGTATGATTCTCGGTGTAATCTTGTGTGTGGATAAATAGTATGACAGCAGCCATGAAAGCCCGCAGACCCGAGCCCGCTGAGATCGAGTTCAAGAGTATGCGCTACTTGATAATGGATAGACCAACTGATTCCACCATTGATAAGTTCATTGAGGTAAATATGGACACCTGAGTGCTGACATTTGATTGTAGGAAGAAATACCCAGTGGTTAGGCTTTTTGTGTCGAACGTGATCATAGTGCTAACTCGAACTACGTTGTTGCATAAGTAGAAATTATGTGACCACCTCTGTGTTTGATGGCTAGATCGTCTGTCCGGAAACGGACAGGTCGATGGTTCGATGGTTCGATCCCTGACCGCATCAAACCAAAAGACAGTACAAGATGATACTTGTTACCCTGCCTGGCGCTCGGCATTACGGGGATAAAACAAGGACTGGTCAGCTTGGAGTTGGTATACTGTGTATAAAACTGCCATTAGACTGGACTGGTACAAGCAGACACGTGCTCTCACACACATGCACATGTCACTAGATAAGTGCAAAAATCATGAATATGAAGTTGAACCCCATTTCATCACACCTCTCCAGAAACTATTCAGAATATTAGGCTTAAAAAAATAAAAGAAATGGTTCTCAGGCAATGACTTTTGAAAATATAGTGCAGGCGGGCAGTGTTTTTTTGTGTGTTTTTTTCTTTTTAAAACTAGTATGTAACCAAATAAAGAGATTAACTTCTTTGATAGGCATTTAGAAGTTGGAGTACTAAGTAAGCATAAGAATTTATGGATGAACAGTTGTGTACTATCAACATGGGAAAGGGCCTCCCTACAAAAACAAGCATTCAAACTCCTATTGCCACCATGGCCATTACATGAGATGCGCAGTAAAGGGAAGTAACTGGGTAACTTATATTTTTTTTAGGAAAATGGAAATAAAAACAAAACGTGCAGCACACTTTATGATGATGCGGGCAGTGCCTGAGAACCGAGACTTATTTTTTTTAGCCTTATTGGAAATATTTTGCATAACAGGTAGGATAAAACTTTAAAAGATATATATAAATACAGTATACCATGTAATGTTATCGTCCACAAGAAGCAGCGATGTATGAAACTGCCAATTGAGATTGACCCTTGTCTTTTGAAAGCTATGACTTTAGAGTCTGCAGTTTCTTCTGGAGTGTCTTTGAAAGTAGTTATACAGTTGTAAAACCGTACGCAGGCTTGATGTTGAAACATTTATGTGTTGCAGGAACTGAAGAAGCGTGGGGCAAAGGATGTGGTGAGAGTGTGTGACCCCACCTATAACACAGAAAGACTCAAGGAAGAGGGCATCCGAGTCTTGGTGAGGGACTACAATGTTACACCTGCTTGTTGGTTCATAACAGTTCTAGTGTTAATCGGGGCGGTCGGGTAGCCTAGTGGTTAAAGCGTTTGCTCATCACGCCGAAGACCCGGGTTCGATTCCTGACATAGGTACAATGTGTGAAGCCCATTTCTGGTGTCCACCACCATGATATTGCTGAAATAGTGCTAAAAGCGGCGTAAAACCATACTGACTCACTCTATTGTTAATCTTGGATTAACGTGTTATATACACTAAAGATAATAGCAAACGTCCCTTGGAGGATTGTTTTGATTATGGGGCAGAATAAATCCCCAGCAGCTTATGCCTGTATGTAGGGGTTGAAAGATTGTCAAATCTGCACTCCAAGACCAGATATATATCACATGGAATCAAACATGTAAGTGGTCATTTGGTCCAGTGGGTTAGCTCATTTTCAAACCATTTCAAATGAATCACAAAACAAAATTTATGTAAATTTTTATCTGAAATACGAAATATGATCATCTACAGATATCGACCAACTTGCTAACAACAGTCCACCTTTCTACACGGATCAGATGTATCTTGATTGGTTGCTGGACTGAGAGTATTATATGAAAGTCATAATTAAAAACTGATATCGTTTTCCGTTATCTAAATTGTTCATATGAAAATACAAACATTGTCGGAAGGACACTACATTCAACATGATCGTCACATGCTGAGAAACTTGATTACTAGCAAAGGAATATGGCTGACATGCTGTTTTCTTTTGATTAATTTTGGGACCAAGCTGAAAGCATTTTTGATCAGTGGAATTTCTGAAGTCTTTGGGTCCAGCAAAACTAGGGAACTCTTGTTAGATTTTTCAACCCCTGCTGTAAGGGTCGCCTGAAATGAGAATCTTGTGGTTGATATGTGAGACCTGGCTGTTAATGTGTCATCGTGTCCTGATGGCATGTATCAGGGCTTGGGCTTGCATGGTTGTGATGACACTATGCTGTAAAGCTGGATTGTTGATTGCCTGACATAATCAATGATAATAGGGTGGGAGGAAAGTATGTATCTGGGTTATTAAGGGAAATTAGCATGCATGCAGGAGAAAATTGCTTGTGGTCAAAGGGAGATAACTGTTTTGCCATATTTATTAAGGAGTGAAGCAAAGTAAAGGAAGGTAGTTTGTGACCTATATCCTGCTTCTTAAGTTTTGGGATTACTGCACTGAGAGTTGATAGTGCTATGATTCTTGTGGACTGACTGCACTTGTTATTTCCTCATAGGACTGGCAATTCGATGATGGCAGCCCCCCGCCAGCTGCAGTCGTGGAAGACTGGTTTAACCTGCTCAAGACACGCTTCCGGGAGGAGCCAGGCTGCTGTGTGGCAGTACACTGCGTGGCAGGTCTCGGCAGGTACATACACTCTGGGATTGTTCATCACTCACATCATCCGCCATCATGGAAATCAATGTGTTAACATGGACGGACACAATCATGGCACACACACACACATGGGATGGTGGTCTTTGAGAACAACAACTTTGTTTGGGAAGGTGGGATAGTGTAATGGTTAATGTGTTTACTTTTCATACGTTACTTTCAAGGTCCTGCATGGGTACAATTTATGGCGCAGGTCTTTCGTGTCTGGCACCATAATGTTGTCTGAAATGATGCCATTACAAATTAAGCTTCACCAACTATTATCTTGAAATTTTCAAAGAAGTTTAGCTTGGATTTAGCAGCAAATTTCTAAAAATATATCTGTCATGAGAAGGGCAGAAACTAAGCAAATTTTGTGTTGTGGAATTAGAAGTGATTGAAGGATAATGGTTGACCAAAGTAAATGCTTTGTTTTATTAAAATAGCTGAGCTAAGGAAAGATAAGTTGCTTTTTTGGTAAAGAATTAGGCACCCCTTAGAAAGTTTTCATCATCATCTAGCCTTAGAAACTAGCACCAACTTGTCCCATGGCCAAAGCGACATAGTCCAATAGTTAATGATGGTTGTAAAAAATTATTAAATTAATTTAGATTTTTTCCCAAATGCAGCAAAGTTTACGTTAGTGTCCATGCCACATTTATGAGATACCAAAATGCTTTTTTAGGTTCACATATCAGAAGTTCCTCTTGCTTATATATTCTTCAGGAGTATGATAATGGAATATGCAGTATTAGAGAGAGTGTTCATGTAACATGGACACTGTGTGTTAATGCTGCTGCTGCTGATGTTGCAGAGCACCGGTGTTGGTGGCCCTAGCACTCATGGAGAGTGGCATGAAGTATGAAGATGCTGTGGAACTCATTAGACAGTAAGTCCTTTCTTTGTTGTTTATCGCTGCACTCAGCAATATTCCAGCTACATGATGGCGGTGTAAATAATCGAGTCTGGACCAGACAGTTCAGTGATTGACGTCATGAGTATCAATCCACACAATTGGGATACAATGACATGCATCAACCAAGTCAGTGAGCCTGACCACTTTATCCCTGTTAGTTGCCTCTTACGACAAGCATAGTCGCCTTTTCCACCCCAGATCTTCACGGGTCCTGTATTTGTGACCTATATTACACCGATACATGTAGATCATTATTATTTTTGGCAGAACTGTAGATTGTTAAATCTCAAGGAGTGAACAGTAATGATTTGAATAGTTTTTCACATCGATGATCGAAAGCTTAATCAGGTTCGGTGATGTTGACTTTCAATTTACTATCAGTAAAGGTGGAATCTTTGCAAAGACTTTGAGATACTTGTTTGTCATTTGATGCTTACTTACTATCCAAATCTTGTTCCAGGAAACGAAAGGGTGCAATCAATGCTAAACAGCTGTCTTACTTGGAACATTACCGTCCAAAGTCACGGCTCAAACAGAAGAACAACCGCAATGGCCACCAGAACTGCACCATACTGTGAACAACCGCCTGCATCTTCTACCTGCGATGGCCTTGAATAGAGGCACCATCTTGGATGCTAATCGTTATTTATACTGCCATCTTCGCTCCTCTGAGTTGCATTTTGTTTTGTTTAGCACAGACTCAGTGAGTTGAGCACTCCAAAATGTTGATTTTTAGTTGATCAGTCATTGTCTTGTGTTTGTTGAGTACGTCTCCACATGGACCTACCTACCATCTTGTGGGGTCTCCTGTCCTGTATGATGAGTTGATGGTTCGTGTGTCTTCCCTTGATGGAGTCAACTGTGGACTGCTAGCTTGGAATCAGGGAGCTGTGATTGTCTCAGTGCTAGCTTGCAGTACCATCACTTTAGTTTACCTCCAGGTAGAAAAGTCAAGATGCTCAAGATCAAAACATGCGTTCTTCATTTCTTGTTTCCTGTGCTATTGGAAATGAGAACTGTAGTCTTTATCATTTGCATATGTCATAGCAGACACAAAAACACCCATTTTCACATTATTAGAGGATATCAAAGTTTATGTCCTTGGAAAGTAGCGTTGCTTTTGTTGCCTTACTGTTGGTTGACGTTACAGTAGACCTTTGGGGATATATCCTGAACATAGAAACAAATGGTGCCTGTATTTTCAAAGATTAGTGGTATTTTGATAGGATTGTACATCTGGGATCCTATTCTGAGATAGTAAGTCCTGATTGCTTCAGTATTTTTAGTTCAGTGCTATGAAAGAAATGGTGGACTTGTGGAAATGTTAAAAGTTTATTCTAACACTCAAATAACCATGCAAACGGGTCAAAAATGGCTTTTCCTTTGATGAAGCTCATATTTGTCAATGTTATAGCAGGGCTCGATTTAGCTACATATAACATGCACCAGTGCTACCTATTATTGAAAAATGCAGCCTAATATTTACATATGCATCAAGTCTGGCTAACCCTTATTTGTCCACACAATGTTGTTCTTTGAACACAATCAATACCTCTGAGCTTTATCATGACATTACTATACTACATCACTAATCCCTTTGTTATCTGTAATGTTTAATGCTTTCTTGGGCCTGACATCATCAAACTGGGTAATTCAAGATTATGTTCTGTACTGTAGCTTTATCTCTCACTGAAGTTTACCAACCCGTGAAGATCTGGGTTAGAACTGGTCTTCAGCAAGCCATGCTTGTTACATGACCAATAGAATGGGGTGGTCAGGCATGCTGACAGGGTGCAACCTGATTTAATCAGGTGCAACTTGGTTTTTATGTCTGCATGCACCTGGTGCAAGTTAAATCAATATCCTTAAATCGAGCCCTGTATTGCTGTAGCTAATTGAATCTTCTTTACAGCATGTTTATTGTATGTTACCACTCTAGGAAGCTTATGTCTTTTGTGCATTTGCCCTATTCGATGAGCTGGTGCCATTGACAACTGGGTGAGCTGTTCCACAGTGCCAGCGATCTGTGTGCCAACACCTTCAAGTCTATCAGCATTGGATTATTGACAGTTTGCAGTATAAACTGACAAAATTTGCAAAAGTATTTTCTCACTGGAACTGTGTTTTTAACTCCAGATATGCTTATTTTTTGAGGCATTTGATGTTTATTATTTGTTTAGGATTGGGATCGTAACTTGGGTTAGAGCCCCCTGAATCCCTACCCATACCAAACCTCCAAGGCAGTAGTTTTGTTGATAAGTTTCCAGTCAACTGTTCCATTAGGTGCCTGTGTTAAACACACAGACAAGTATGTTGTTGTCCTTCAAGTCAATCCACCATTGTTGCAATCAGCGCCACTTCCCCGAAATCAAAGTGGACGATTCCAATGCAAAATAATGCAGATGTGGATGAAATGTGTTTTTGTGTTCATTAGTGAAAATGTAAACCCAAACAATTTCCTTAGCAAACAATATACCTTGATTCTGAAATTGACAGCTCATGCTTTGGTAAAGTCAGTTCATCGTGCGTGCACAGGTATTTATGTGATAATACGAGGAGAAACCTTCTATGTGTGTGGGTATGTTGGTGTTTGTTATGTAGGAGTATCAGAATCACATCCTGTTGTCTATAGTTTACAACAAATATAAGACTAGGACCCTTTGACTGTTTCAAAATGCCTGAATACCCTTGTAACGTATAATTGTCCAATGTTTGCGCAATGTTTGACTAAGCAACTCTAACTCGCTGGTGTGTATATTCACAGATGTGGAATTGTATTTGGACACTTCATGATTTGTATATTTCAGTGTCTCAATGGAATTGCACAATCATGATTTTAGAGACAATTGTAGATATGTGACATTTTGGTGTTGAGAAACAATGTGGGATAGGGTCAGGTAATGGTGACTCCATTCTTTGTTGAAAATGGAATTTACAGTTGAAAATTACAATATATGTTTCAAGCAGCATTCATAGCTGTTTCATGTAAGCCCAGTCTGTGGTAAAAGCAGTGTAAAATATTGATACAGCCTATGATTCATTATTTTGACAAATGACTTCCACAACACCATGTGCAATTTAATGGACAGTTTATTTGAATTAAATATTGAAATTGTAATTACAGACCTCAGTAATGAGGTATTGTTGTACAATTTTGCTGTAGCTCAAGGAAAAATGTTTCCTGTATTGTTTTGTATTTTTTTAAGATAAAGGTTAATTCTTGTCAAATTTTGAATTTGAAAATGAAATGTCTTCAGGAAAAGGGGGAAAATTGTTGCCAGGCATTTCTTCAAGTCTTGCTTATCAGAAAACCGATATCACCCAACAACTATATGCCTGATGTGATGAGGCTGGGTGTGCCTTTGTTCTGATCTTGAATGGATTCACGTTTACTGATTCAGTGCCCATTGTAACTCAAGTTTCCAGGTCTGTGCCACGTTCATCTGCCTTTGATTGTTGGCAGTTGTTTTAGCCTGTGGGGATATTGAAGATGTATACACTTTTAGACAATATATGATATTTAATTTGAATGTCACTACTACAATGCCCCAAGTACATTATTGTAAAGTGGACATTGTGAGAAATTTGCTTCCATTAAAACATGGTCAGCTCTATGTATGGGGCACCAACATTATGAATAAAAATGGAAAAGATCTGCTTTTGGTTGTCTCTTTATTTCAGCTCATTTTTTCATGTTGACAGTGATGATACACAGAATGTAACACAATATGTAGGCATTCTTGACATCTATTTACTTTTTCCGATGATAATTAGCAATCCATGTGACATAATATACTCCTGCATTACAGCAGTTTACAATAACTGAGTGATTCCGACAAGAAGCATCATATTTATTTATATTAATTTAACAGTCCCAGTTAGAATGGTAATTTAACATTAGAGGCTCCTCACTCTTACAGTTGAATCTATTAGGGCTGGGACGGGTAACTCGGGTACCCTGGTCGGGTTGGTACTGAGTAGGACCCGGGTACCCATAGAACTACCTGGACCCGTGGTTAGTCACGTGATACATTGTTTAATGAGAACTCTATGGTTACACTACAAGTCACAAATGTTCGCATTTCTTTCTGACTATGCACCCATTCCTTCTGACTTTTCAAATCTTTGACTAAAGATATAACTTGAGTAAACTTCAGTGTATGCATGACCAGATTGTTTAATACACTATGTTAATACATTTTGCCAGTGCTATGGTAAAAAAAATGCCCAATCGGATATTTTGTACCTATCTCTTAAGACCCACAGTCCGTACCCGGGTAGGGTCGGGTGATAGGGGTACCCGGGTAGTGAATTCGGACTCGTCCTAGCCCTAGAATCTATAGATTTTGTCATTCAAGATACACACCTTCTTTATGTTTTACTTCTCAAAATAAACATTCCACTGACTAGGAGTGAAAGATAACATTCTATTGGAAGTCCTTTTTTTGTATGTCAGTGTATTTATTTGGTCCAGAAGTAGTGCAATTATTTGTGCACTTTATGGGTGTGTTAAATGGATGTCTGTTGAGCAGAGAGGTCCTTCAGGAGCCTAAGGCTGATTGTTGTGTATTATGGGAAAGAAGCAGTTGTTTATTTGTCCTGCTGCTAGTATTTACAGGTGGAACCCTTTTTTGATCTCTTTGTCTGATGCCTGAGCTTCACCTCAGCTTCAATGTCTGGCAGACAGGCGATGAGTGTGTCCAGTTTGACAAGAATATCCCCTGTTTGGACCTTGTTCTGATTCCCTTTTCCACTCAGCAGGTCGAGAAGACGAACCTAAACAGAGACAGGTTTCAATGTAGTTATTTCAGTTTAACACTAATTTTATTACAAATCCCGGAGGAATGTGAATGAGGGACAGTTAGCAATGTTCCAGGTAAGTCAACGTGGTCTCTAAATTATCAACACTAGGTCAGGCGAACCCAGTGGTTGATAACATGAACAATGATCCTCAACATCTGGGTACAATGACACACATTTTAGCAACCAGATCCTGATGTTTATTGGGTTTTCAAAAAGCATTAGGTACTGAAATAGCTACCCAATAGACCATGCTAATCGATGGCTTGCTTGTACCTTGATGGTGTTGGACTTTGGTGCAAACATCAATCACCTTTTTGTCTGGTCTATGCTTGATGATTAACAGGCCACTCAAATATTGTGTTAAATCAAAAAACAAACAACTGCTTCAAAGCAGCCAACACATAAGAAGAGAGGATGTAACATCAGAGGTGTCTGTAAAGCTATGTACTTTTACAGCTTACTAATTGATGCCAAGACATGTAAGTGTTACCATTGTGAGTCACACAAACACAAAAGAAATCAAAGAAATGTTTCTTATCTACTGCCGTGCATTAATCATGTTAATAACCTAGATACATACATGCTCCCATGTGCTGAAAGTTCTAACAAGACTTTTGTGTGTCCTGAGAAGAGCCTTGAAGATCGAGCAACAGCACCGTGGCAGCAGACGGATAGCCTGCTTCAATGGTAGATACTTGTAGCCATTCTCCATCACATATGATAGGGACAGATCATTGATGTAGACTTTCCCACAGTAGCTGATATCGGGATCAGAAGCACTGAAAACTTCCTGGAAGCTGTAAAAAAACAACTAATTAAATGAAATTAATCACTATCAGTTGTCATTAAGTTACCCTTTGCAAAGAGCATAGTAAAGTTTCAAAGTGCATCATAGTTCATATATGACTTTAGTTTGCAGTTTGAGTTGGTAAGTTAGGCTCAACCATGCTTTGAACTGCATTTAAGTTATATCCCGGAGTGTTAGCTTGATTTGGGAGGAAAACCAAAAGTGATGCAGGTCTAGGACATTTTCCCCCTCGGCGAAAACCAGGAGCATGGCTGACAAACCAGGAGACAATCGGGGAGAACCAGGATGCAGTTTGGAGGAGGCTCTAATATTACTATACCCAGATAGTTGTACTGACCTTATATTGTGGTTGATGGTTTTAGATTCTTCAAGTCGTTGTTTTCCTGGCCTGAAGTGTGTTTCTGTCTTGTTCTGTGAAGTGGAGATATATTTATGATCATAGGTTACAGAACATTCTGAATTGAGAGCGACATCTTTTTGCTGACCATCTTCAGGAATATTCAGTTGCTTGAGCCTCTCGTACCAGTCACCCGATGCAGACTCATCCTTCATTTTGTCAACAGTGGCATCTTCTTGGGAGATACCACACTGTCTAGTCTTCTTCCTCTGCAAAATCTGCATGAAGAGCTCCTGCTGGGAAGAATGCCTGTCCTGGGCCTTTAACTGTCTTCTCACCTCCCGATCTGCATCAGTAGAATGATTCACATCACATTTTGAGCTTTGAGTCTTCTTGTTAGTGTCAAATAATCTATTGTCAGAGTCTTTAACATCTTTTGTCTGTATATTCTCTTCTACACCTGATAACATACTACTTCGAAGACATTTTCTGTCCTGTAAAAATCTCCTCAGCATCTCCTTCTTATAATGCTTGTTTACATAGGATGCTAGGTAATGTCTGGCAGCAGATAGCTCCCCCTGGTTTCTGACCGGCTTTGATGTTGGACATCTTTGACCGAGCTTCATGACACTTCTCACTTGCTTCCTTGAACCACGTTTAAGTTTTCCTTTGTGTCTTATCTTGGTTTGACCTGTCCCAACTTTATTGCACAGACGGTCCAGCAGTTTGAGAATCTTTTGTTTATATGGCCTTGAAGCTTCCCAAGAGTGTAAAGGACAGTGTCTCAGAGACTTCAAGTACTGTTGCTTAAGAAAACTTGTGTACGACTCTTTTTCACCAGGTTTCACGAACATGATGGCGTCTTTACAGGTGCAGATACACTTGCTAATTTCTTTGATCAGGTTGAAATTGTTCCTCAGTGTCTCACGAAGTAAAATGTTTTTTTTGATAGGTTCATCTTTAACCATTGAACAATATAAAGGATATGTAGGATGTTGAATGTTAACATTTACAGTTTGAGTAGGTACTTTGGGTTGGCAGGCACCGGATGGACTTGCGTTTACTTTTGGGTATGATGATCTTGACTTATTATATGGCATGTTAACAGGTTGTGTGTCTCTCTCTGCTGAAATTTGCTCATCACAGTTGTTGTTAGAATTAGATCCACTACTTGCTTTTGACAAACATTTTCTAAGTGTGCGAAGAGTGACCATTGTGGTTAATAGCAGATCATCCATATCAGTCAGAATCACTGACGTAAGACTACTGACACTTGAAACAGTACGTACAGTTGTCTTTGCAGCTCTTCTCTTATTGCATTTGATTGTCCTCGCTCTCATTGGTTGTAGGGCTGATTTACTCATCTGTTTTTTAGATAAAGTTAACTGATAATGGTGACTTTCCTGACATTCCTCATCGACATCAGTGTCAGAACAGTTATTGTTTGTGTTCTTATCAAGGACCCAAAGATGATTTGTGCAGTTCCAACTAATAGACTCAACGCTGGCAAGCTCAATAGTCCCTCTCTTTTTCAGGTCACTGATTGACTGATCTAGATGATCCTCCACAGTGCCTGGGTTTCTGATATTGCGAATGTTGCCACTTGCCTCTAAGCGGACTCTTTCATGGAATGGCCCTATATGAGGCCTGGCTGCAGTTAACACCTTGCTACTTGTACACTTGACATCACCAGGGGCAGTTTGCAAACCTAGAGGTCCTGTCTCTTCTAGACCTTCTGCCTGATCCAGATTCAGAACTCCTGGTGTTGGCTGGTGTTTACCTTTGAGGCTACCCCCAGGATCAGACTGCACAGTAAGGCCCGGAGCTTGTGCAGCACCACTTAAAGAAGGAAGAGGAGATATAGATGTAGATTTGGAGGATATACAAGTTTCAGCCTCTACAGGATTCTTTGGTATCCCTGATACGACTTTAAGTGCATTGTCACTGTTCACCTCAGAACAACTTGATGTGTTATGAGTACAGCATTCAGCACTTTGAGCTTCAGGAAAAGCAGGAACGTTTCCAAGACTGGGAGATACTGCTGCTGGTACCTTGTTTGTGTTGGAATCAGGGTGATCTAATTTTGAAATTGACTCTTTGTTCTTGCCACTGCTGACATTTTTCTCTCCGTCAGATTCCTTGTTAGCAGTGTTCTTATTGATCACTTCTGATACACTTTTGTCTTCATCTAATGGTTTGTAGAAAGATGGTAGTTGCACATGCTTAATACCACAAGGCTCAGTATCAACACCAGAGATCAAATGATGGTTGCTTGTGTCTGCTGAGTATGCAGCCCTGGGAGTGTCTCTGTTGGATATATAGGGGGCCACCTGACTGTCATTATACCCAAAAGTGGTGGACCTGCTCGATTGAGATAGATAATGGCCTTCATGGTGAGGAGCAAAGTCTGATCTATCTGCAGACATCGACCTTGAATTTATAAGATGTTCTCTGCTCTGTGCCTCTGAGCTGGTCTGTTGACTTGGTGGGTACAGGAATGGTGGTGTATTTGCAATGACAGGTATAAAGTATCTGATAGGCTGAATATTTCTTTGCCAGTTGACATAGCTTGGCAGAGAGTCGTTTCCAGTGTTAGGGACTATATTAACAATTCTTGGTGCAGGTGTACAAACTGTAGGTGCAGGATTTGGAGTCCGACTCGCGAGATTCTCTTGAGATGGTGCATTATCTGGTGGCATGAAGTAATCAACAGAATAACTTGGAAAACTTTGTCTGGGTCCAGTAAGGCTACGGGAAATCTGCCCGGGTGGGAACCCTGACCAGTATTTTGATATATTGTCTGATGATTCAAAAGGCAGTGTTGACTCTTGTGACCACCTGATTTCTGCTTCTCCAACCCTTTGCCGCTTCTTTGACTGGGCAACCTTTTCTTTCAAATTACTGCAGGACGTTTCAGCCAGCTCTTGTTGACTCTGGTCTTTAGGGTCAGTCATTTTTTGTCCGTTTTCAAGAGTGAGTGAGTGAGTGGTGTGGGGTATAACACCAGCAATATTGAGAGAATCCACTTTCTGTACTATACTGTGAGAATCGACATAATGTTTTCCAGATTTTACCTGCAAGTTAACTCTGGACTCCACGAGTTTAGGATGATCAGTTATATTCTTGTGTTTAGACAAATCTGTCATAGTGGATGTAGTGGTATCCTTTTTGTTTTTATTAACTGGGGAAGAGAGCACTGCATGAACTGAATGACCAGTATGTTCCACTGTATCAGATGCAGCAGGGGCTGGAATCTGACCCAAAGACGTAGATTTTGACCTACTCTTAACCATGTTATTCTTTACAGGAACTCTGACCTGACCTGATAAATCAGAATTCTTCTTAAAGCCATTTCTTAAATTGGCAACTGCCACAGGCCGTGTAACTTGACTTGATGAAGCTGACTTGTTACATGAAGGTTTCATTACGTTACAGGTCATGGCAAAAGTAGGTCTTGCAACTGTAACAGGTGACCCTGAATCAGCTTTAGCAATAGCTCGTGCTCTCATAGCATGGAAATCTGCATCCATTCTTGCCTTTCGTTCACGACAGCTTGCACCTGGTTTCTTTGAAACATTTGATGCTCTGATCACCTTTTTAATATTCCATTGTGGCTTTTTTAATGGATTCGTACCATCACTTCGAGTTTTCCTGAGAACTAGTTTCACAGGGGATGGCGTGAGAGTCCTTGATGCTGTGGGATCTCTGGGAGTTGAAATCTTTGAAGGGACTTCTGGTTTTGATACAGCAGTATCATCTACCGGAGGACATGTTATTAAAGGTCTCAACTGTGGCTTGAGCTTTGCGGGGCTAGATCTGTTATCAAGGAGACTCCATTGATGTACAGGGTTGGGACACTTCAGAAGAGCTGATACATCTCTGCTATCCTCAACCGGCTCGAAGCTATTTTTCTGCGAGTTCATTTGAATCTTGATATTTGAAGGTACTTTAAATTTTACATCACTAGATTTAGTTTCAACATTGTGTTTCATTAGATTTCCAGGGTTGCACTCGTTTAGGGATAACGTGATGTTAGGGCCAGGGCCAGTAACGCGGATGTAGTCTGTATTTACATACCCAGTTGGATTTCTTGAGGATCTCATTTTTTCTTTGACGAGGGCAACTGGGTCGGACTTAAAAGCATTGAAGGTCTTATCCATACTGTTCATGATATCTGTCACAGACACTGGATTTTCTTTGTTATGAGTTTGTCTGGCATCTGGTGTCATGCTTCCCAATGAACATTTCTGGGCTGAAATAATCATCTCAGGATAGTTGTTCCTATTCTTTGCAGAAAGTTTTGCCGTTGGTCTTATATCCTTTTCAGCGCTTTTACTGGGGTTATTGGTTTCCAATTTAGGAAGAAGAAGGGCAATATCAGAAGGTAGAGGAATTTGTAATCCTTTGCTTGAGAGGTCTCCAAGTTGTCTTATTTTCGACATTGTATTTTTCTTTACCACATCTTCTATTTCAGCAGCGGCGAGTTGTGTTGACCGATAGGAGACTTCTTCATTTGTCAGTACTGTAAACAGATTTGCAATATCTTTGAAACCATGCGTCAGACTTTGCGTCTGATCGTCGCCAAGGGCACTAAGGGCACTAAGAAGTCCTGGGTCATTACTATTATCCTCTGCACCAATTATGTGTATTGAATTGCCCGCTGAACTGCATTTATCACTGTTTGTAGTATCTCTGTCCAGGTATTCACAACAAGCCACAGACGTTGCTGTCTCTCCTGCGCAACCACACGGAACAACAATGGTTATATCCACTCTCTTGTCAGGCACTTTCCGGGTTGCTTGTAAACTTGGCACCTTTGTTTGGTCACGAATTCTTTCACTCCTCCTTATTCCCTTACGAAAAACTTTACTTTGCTTGGGTTTTTCTTCAGTATACTCTTTGCTCTTCAACGTTGTTAGCACTAAATCTTGGAGCATTCGTTGCTCAGCTTCAACCTGCTCTGATCTCAGTGGTCTTTCATCAACCTGTCCGTTACTTGTAATGGTTTTCTCTGGAGATCCGGTTCGGCACAGGTTCTCAAAAGCATCAAGTGTCCCAGATTCAGATGAATCGGGGGTTAAAGTACATGATGATGCCGATGATGAGCTATCAGTATCTTTATAGCGTTCTGCCGAGCTGGATTTCTTGGGCATCACATGCTCATCCCCACCATCTGCAGATGGTTGCATAGTGGTGTACTGTTGCGCCTTCTGGCTTTGATCCAAGTTATCTTCTCCATATAGTACATCGGTTTTGTCTTCGTCTTTGTTGGGCTCCTGATGGACAGCTGGCACCTTACTGTCTGATGATAATGGTGATGGTGGTGCAAATGACGATGAGGACACACTGGCGTCCACTCTTTTGTCAGAGGTAGAGTAACAGTTAAGTATTCTAGGCATCCATGTTTCAGCTGTGACATCAGATGACATGTGTTGCTTTTCATTAGACTTGGATCCCACCTGCAACGTATCATCACGATTTATATTCATTCATTTATTAATATATTAATGTTACTTCATTTTATAATTTCGGAAAGTATGAACATGACATATCAGATTGACTGATATAAAAATCAGTACGTGTACATACTGAATGGTGTACATTCTGAACATATATATACAACCCGTCAAAAGTTATGCACCACCAAGATGTTTTGGTAATTAGAAAGAGATGGGTTAGAGCTGGAAAACGAAACAAACGCAACCAAAAGTGTTAATAAATGAATAATAGGAAATATGAGCATTTGCAAAGAAAAAAAGCAACTTTAATCGCCAGCGCCTACAATGACTGTAATTGGGGATACAAAGAGGCAGTATAAGAGTATGGTAAGTGTGAGGAATGAGATGGACTGGTCAACATGTACGTGTCTAAGTAACGTTGTACCCATGTCACAGTTAAATGATCAACAATGTAAGTCAATACCTGGTGTAGCGACCCCATCTTTATCATCCAAAACTGGCTCCCACAGGAGATATTGTTTGGGTTAGATCAAGCGATATCTACATTGTAGATATCACTGCAATGAGATTGCATCACAATACTTTGCAGATCATTGTGACATCATTGTTACATGACGTCACAATCAAATGACATCACTAATGGCTCTGCTATTGAACCTGTTAGCAGTACTTTTTTACATTTAAGACATTGCGTATTACTGTCTACAAACTGAAAAGTTGGAAGAATGATGTTGGATGATAAATAAAATCTCACCCGCGTGTCTTTTCATATCAAATATATCAACACGAGTTGATTAAAGTGGAAAAAACTCGGAGTTTTTCCACTTTTATCAACTCGTGTTGATACATTCGATATCAAAAGACACGAGGGTGAGATTCTCTATGCATACACGTGTCACATATAAGACAGATCTTCTAAATCAGACGCCTGATCTTCAACTGAAGGATGTGTTGCCATTTCTGATGCAATGCCTGGGTCAAGCCTTGGAGATTCTGTTCTGGAAGGTCTCTGGTTCTAATCCTGCGTCCCAACTGATACCATAGATGCTCGATTTGATACAGGTCGGGGCTTCGAGAAGGCCAAGGCAGAGTCTCAATTGCGTTGTTTTGGAGATGGTCAGTCACAGCTCGTCCTCGGTGGGGTCGGGCATTGTCGTCTAGAAGACCGGACGTGTGGCAAGTGCATGGTTATGAAGATGAGGCACAACAAAACCGTACCTTTGTCCATTTAATGTCCCCTGAACTGTGACCAACAATTAACAATCAAAGGTGCAATATGACCATACCATCACGGAGCTGCCACCACATGTGTCTCCTGGACGTTGCGCTGATGATCAGATGTTCCGCTTGGTCTCCAGACAGGTGTCCTAACAAGTGTGGAAAAATAATAACCGACTCTCATCAGACCAATGAATACTCCGCCATGACCTCCAGTTCCATTGTGCTCGAAACTGACGCCAGGCTAAACTGTCCCGCATGTATTATGATGAGAGGAGTGGAGTCTGACTGATCTTCAGGTCCTAATCCTCCCGCATTTAGTCAACGCCCGATGGTGTGGACAGTAGGTCGTGGGTATGCCAGTGATTACGAAGAACAGTGTAAGTTGAAGATGGCGTACAAGGACCCTGTCCTCTCTGGCACTGGGCTTCCATGTTCAGTCAATGTGTCTTTTCTAATGAAGGGGCGGTCGGGTAGCCTATTGGTTAAAGCGTTCGCTCGTCACGCCGAAGACGCGGGTTCGATTCCCGACATGTGTACAATGTGTGAAGCCCATTTCTGGTGTCCCCCGCCGTGATATGGGTGGAATATTGCTAAAAGCGGCGTAAAACTATACTCACTCACTCACGCACTCACTTTTCTAATGAGACGACTGATTACAGTACGATTAATGTTCAACACGATGGCAATAACCTGACATGACATGCGAGTTTGGTGAATGCCAATCATTTGCCATCCTCGATTTATTTTCTTGGATAGTACGTTTAGGCATTTCAGTTACAATCGTTCCAAAGACAGACTTTAAAATAGGTAGAACTTTCATTTAAAATAAATAGTAGTAAATACGCACGAACTATCTGTCATCAATCACAAATTTCTCTATAGAGACCCCTTCGGTGTGCATACGGCTTGCATAAACGCACCCATAAGGTTCAGCAGTTGAGGGGGATACCTTTCTACAGGCAGATGGTGTGTCAATACACAGTGTGCCTTTTATAATCTCTACATTGAAAATGAACTCGCAATTACACTTCAAATTTTGTAGTACGATACATTTGACGAGGTGTATATATAGCTATATGAAGTAGAAGCAAATTTAGTAAAAGATATTTCTCTCTCTCTCTCTCTCTCTCTCTCTCTCTCTCTCTCTATATATATATATATATATATATAGATATATATATATATATATCTATATATATATATATATATATAGACACACACACACACACACATATATATATATGGGAACGACAAATTATGTGATAACCACTTACTCTCTAAATAGTTAAAAGTGACAAAAAACATTTTCATTATCATCAGAGGTATCTACGAAAAACAGTCCATTGTACGATTCCGACTGTATAATAAGCATGTGTTTATGAATCACAATTGTGATCACATAGTGATCATACCAGGTGTTCGCGATAGAGTGAGCGTATCCTGCCCCACCGATGGCATCCGTCACAAACATGCAAAGGCAAGTCAATTGTTCCCCTGAAAATACACGAGACCAAGTCCAAATAGGGAATTGCATCGGACATCATGTTTGCCTTTAGCCCAGCTTGCTTAAGCTTACGGAAAGGATTTTGATTTTATGATTATGGAAACTGTTTTGTCACTTTTATTGTTTTCTTAGAATAGCAAGTGGTCCCTTACAATGATGACAGCAGGACCTCTACTCTACATGTATCACCCGTGAAGATCCGGGGTAGAATAGGTCTACAGCAACCCATGCTTGCCGTAAAAGACGACTATGCTTGTGAGAGGCGACTAACGGGATCGGGTGGTCGGGCTCGCTGACATGGTTGAAGCATGTCATCGATCCCAATTGCGTGGTTCGATGCTCATGATGTCAGTCACTGGATTGTCTGGCCCAGACTCGATTATTTACAGACCGCCGTCATATAGCTGGAATATTGATGAGTGCGGCGTAAAACAAAAAAACCAACCATCCAACCAACATGTAACACCTGTCCGAGCACACACTACTACATGCAATAGGTACCGTCTGATTGGTCTTGACACCAGCTATGTTTTGTATGGGATGCTTCGTGATCTTCAAGCTGCAGCTGCTGCTTGGGGTGTTGCACGGCTGTGGCTGGGAGAGCCCAAACCTTGCCGCGTGCTTTACAAGTGGGTCTACAATTGTCACCACATCCTGCCATCTTACAAGGAGATCGTTAGACGTAACCAGCTGGTCGTTGGAACCTGGGCATCGGAACGCGGGACAAAAGTTCCACAAAACATTAGTTTGACATGCAGTAAAGTACACATATATTGTTACAGTTACATTTATATTAGTCCAAGCGGTGCTTATGTCAATAAGAAAAGATACAACTTTATAGATAACAACTTTATTGCGACGTTTCGGTGTAGATTCTTCCACCGTTATCAAGCCGGAGTTATGAGGTATATGTATACATGGTATTGTGTGATAAGCAGCAGATTATATTAACTGTTGCTATTTGGGTTAATCTGTTGCTTGTTGCAACATATCATAAATATATATAGAGAGATTATTATACCAGCATGTGTATCATACCGATATTACGAAACGAATGCCCGAATTGTTGTATGTCCTGAACGAGAACGAGGGCAATTCTTGAATTCTTACATGAGTTTCGTAAAATCAGTGTGACACACATGCGATAGTAATAATTCCTTTATTATCCATCATTTTTTTTATCGTTTTGAGCTCCCATTTAGAAATATGCACTATCACGACCGCCGTCTTAGAAAACTACAATTGTTGAATGACGTCAACGATCTTCAGGTATGACGTCGTTTATAGTTTGACGTCATTCTGACCATACGTCACAATAGGATTCGAAAAACGTCAACAATGCCGTCCGGATGACATAACAATACACTGGTGCGCGTGAAGTGATATATGCGCTTGTGCACATACAATTTTTATTTTTATGAACTAGGTTATTTCTAGCACTGTGGGTAATAAATGTATATATACCTCTCTTTACGTGGTTGTAGTCTCTCCAGCTTAATAACGGTGTAAGAATCTTCATCGAAACGTCGCTAAATGCAATAAACCAGAAGTTGTTATCCATGAAGTTTTTTAATTCACTCACCAACTTCTAGAATGCCAATCACAGAGATGCTTATGTCATCAGCAAAACTGTATTACAATATCAATACCACAAAATAGATGCATCAATAAAATTACTGTATTTCCTGTACTACGTAACGCCGTTGAGCAGTATCACAGTTATAGCTGTCAGCTTAATGCGGGCCAAAAGTGATGAAGCGTCTTAGTGTGTGAGTGAGTGAGTTGGGTTTAACGCCGCTTTTAACAGTATTCCAGTCATATCGCGGCGTGTCAGCTTAATGTGGGAGGAAAGCCCGAAGTGACGCAGGTCTTAGACGTTTACCACTTCGGTGAAACCCACGAGCACGGGTATGGTGCTGACAGACCTAGAAACATAATCGGGGCGAATCGGGATTCGAACCCACACTCATAGGTTTCTGGCGTGCCCGAGGGACGCAACTCTGCACAGCGGATGAAGCGTCTTAGACATTACCAATTTTGTAAAACCAGACGGCACGTGTATGGTGCTGACAAACCAATGAATATAATAAGGCAAAATCAGGAAAATTCTTAAGTCACTAAAAGTCCTCTCGAGTACTCTTTGCTTAAGAAGTACTCTTAGTAGTTAGTACAATTTCTTTTATGAATAAGACTTCAGAAAAATCTTTTGTCTTTCTTTTGGTATTTCTTAGAATTTTTTCAGACTTAAGACCTCTTACTCTTTTGAGGCCTCGACCACCCGTGGCCCCGGCTGTTCGAGCATTAAGGGTTGATAATGGAACTTAATGGTGTACGATGATAAATAGGCCAGCTAAGGTTGGATACTATACCTTGCGTGTTGAGATGCCACATATTTAACGTCCTTGCCTCGGTAGTAGAACATCTCCTTATCACAGCCCTACTTTTCATCGTTATAAAACGTGTTGCCATCAGCAGAAGCTGCCTCTGGTACCTTGGAAACAACACTGGTAACATGGGGAGAGGGACCATGGCACCACGAGCTTCTGTACCATCCCCGGTCCATTCTGTACAGTTGTCAGTAGCAACCACTACTGGAAGCACATGCCCATTCTGTTTCGTTGGTGTCTGTTGAGAATATATCGGTATGGTGACCCCTGTCATGATTCAGTTTTATGTATGATTTGACTTGTACCATATATTCACTTCTCAACACTTGACTTTCCCTTGCATGTGTTTGTGATATGTGCCACCGTTCGGACAGGACCTTCTCGCAAACACATCGTATCATCACTATTTGATCCTGATTCTTAAACATATGCTTATGATATAATCGGAATGGTACAATAGAGTAAATGAGCTACGTTTAACGCCGCTTTGAACAGTATTCCAGATATATCACGGCGTGTCAGCTTTTGGGAGGAAAGCCCAAAGTGACGGAGGTCTCAGACCACGGGCACGGATATAGTGCTGACAAACCAAGAACCATTATCGGCGCTAACCGGGTTTCGAACCATCGCTCATAGGTTTCTGGCGTGCCCAAGGGACGCAACTCTGCACAGAGAACTGCGGCGCCTCAGACGACTGGGCCACCCGTGCCCTCCAAAGGACATGATTATGTAAAGAGTTTCGGGTTTTGGAATTGGACGTATCCATGACCATGCATTGATATTACACTTTGGGTTAACATCGCTTTGAAGGCTTTCATGGTTTCATCAAGCTTAAGGTTTGAAGTGAACCAGTGAGGTCGGAGGTCGTACACTGTAACATTCTGTGAATCCAATACATGTGGTACTGACTAGGGATAGTAATGAGGCAAAACTAAATAGGAACGACGACTAAAGGAAAGAGCAGCATAATTCAAAACGTCACGGCCAGTGTCGTTGAGAAAGGAGGTGTGAAAACCCGTAAAGATGAGTGTATGGGATATGATCGCTCGTCATGTTGTGAAGTAACGTGTTATATTTTAGTACACTCCAAACTTTCTGGAATGACTTGAACAAGTTCACATACAAGAATATCTCCCTGATTTAGTATTTCCATGTCGGCAAATAATGCAGCTATTCATAAAACACAGTGATTTACCTATTTAGTATTTACCTGTGCAGGCGATCGGGTAGCCTAGTGGTTAAAGCGTTCGCTCGTCACGCCGAAGACGCGGGTTCGATTCCCGACATGGGTATAATGTGTGAAGCCCATTTCTGGTGTCCCCTGCCGTGATATTTCTGGAATATTGCTCAAAGCGGCGTAAAACCATACTCACTCACTCACTCACTCACCCACTCACTATAATTGTGCAGGTCCCCGTTCCACAAAGCGATCACAGCCCAATATTAAGACAATAGTAACTACCAAACGTTAATATACTTAAGTAGTAGCTATAGGATTGATTTGTTGAACGAGGCCACGTACAGTAATAGACCCTGTATTAGGAACCTGGGTGTTAGTCTTGATGGCACCCTCTGATGCCATCAAATCAGTTGAGCACTTGGCCTTTCGTTATCGTCACTTACTTAGTAACCATACATTCAACATCCATGGTGACCACCCTGGCAATGTAAAGTGTAAATAACGCTTCGTTACCTGTAATGCCTGCTCATTGTTCATATTGCCAGTATTTCCATAGCAGCAGTTGATGCTCTTAACGTCGGCTATCACAAGGTGTTTCATCTCCACCATGGCTTGAAGGAAGGATCTGTGTTTGAGAAAGGCCTCCACGTCAACCAGCAGAGTCCCTAGCATCACTAGATGAAGGTGTCGCTGAAGGAATGCCATCTGTTCTGACTGGGAGCACACGTGCATCAAGAAAGATGTATGTGGGAACTTCATCTGTAGCTTGAGTGCGTTCATAACAATGCTGCATCCAGGCGAGGTGCATTGTGGGAAGAATATCTCCCGAATGTCCGTCCATGAAGCCATGATGCTTTGTCCGGACTCGATACACGGCATCCTCGACGTCACTTCCTTCAGCAGCATCCTTTCGTCTGATGCAGATGTGGATCTGGATGCGGCATCAGTTGAGGACACGCTTGTTGAGGAGCAGGGGGATACAGCCGGTCCATCAGGGCTCTGTCGTGTATCTCGTGAACTGCATTCATAACATGTTCTTAAATTTGCATATTTGGACTGTAGCATAGCTTTGCCCCTCACTGAATGTCCGTTTTGACCAATATCCGAGTTGCTTTCGTCGCAGTTTGTCAGATTTGTCCCTTGAGGGGTGCACCTGCCGTCTAATCGGTCGATATCCCAGTCAAAGGGTACATCGGAGATATGAAACAGTGGTATCTGGAAAGTGTTGTCTGTTTTCGTGTTGGAGGGGTATACCCGTGCCTGGCCTGGATGTGTCTCCCAGGACAGGCTACATACCACACCCTCAGGCGACGTGTCAGCCTGGGGTCTTGACAAGGTTCGTCTGAAATTAAATATTCAATTTTTAAAATAAAGATATGTTACACACGAAAGTTAAAAACGACGTTTATACTTGTGTATGCATTTGTATGTTCGATATCTCTTATAGACCGGGGGCGGTCGGGTAGCCTAGTGGTTAAAGCGTTCGCTCGTCACGCCGAAGATCCGGGTTCGATTCCCGACATGTGTGAAGCCAATTTCTGGTGTCCCCCGCCGTGATATTGCTGGAATATTGCTAAAAGCGGCGTAAAACCATACTCACTCACACTCACTCTTATAGACCGACCATGGTTTACGGTTTGGTGCCCATTTCCAGTTTAAGTGTAGACGTTGCAACTATAGTGCCCTGTGTGTAACCGAAACATTGGTGCTGTGTAATGGGTCAAATATTATTAGATGATAGACTGGCGTAGACCAACAATGTGGAGTTAGTTGTTATTCCAATCACGTGTAAACTTGCTTGGATTGCCAATAACATCAATACCTGTTACACTCTGTCGTGGTATCATTCCCGGAGTCAAGAAGTGAAGATAGTTACCGTTACGATAACCGTTATCTGTAGGGCGTAGCGTGACTATCTGGAGCCTTAGAAGGTCCCTAGGATCATGGAACCGGGTCATACATAGAACTTAGTGTCTCGTATAGCTAGAATTGATTAGAGTTTGGGGATACGGTCATGCTTTATGACTTCGATGGTTTATTAGCAATAGTGAGTGAGTGAGTATGGTTTTACGCCGCTTTTAGCAATATTCCAGCAATATCACGGCGGGGGGACACCAGAAATGGGCTTCACACATTGTACCCATGTCGGGAATCGAACCCGGGTCTTCAGCGTGACGAGCGAACACTTTAACCACTAGGCTACCCGACCGCCCCTTATAAGCAATAGGCTCGCAATGCACTTCTGTCGGTTACCTAAGGAACTCTTTGTGTGGGTCAGTTTCTTTTTTCAAAACAGGTTTACCAGTTTCAATTTCATTGGTTTTGGTCTCGGGATTTGTTAATACCCTTTAGAAACGTATGAACCCCAAAAACATTTTACGTGACTTTCATATAACCATGATGCATGTCGGAAAAATGGTGTTGGAGGAATAGCGTATGGGAACCAGGGCCCACTTGCACAAAGCAATCTTAGCGCTAAGGTCAATTTTAACTCCTATACATTAACATAGGCTTAAGATAGTCTTAGCGCTAAGATCGTTTTGTGCAAGTGGGCCCAGGTCACTGAGTCAATGGAAGGCCTATAAACTGACCACCGCCTCCGTGGTCTTGTGGTAGAGCGTCCGCCCGGAGAGCGGAAGGTCCAGGGTTCGATCCCGGGCCTCGTCATACAAAAAGACGTTAAACGATTGTACTTGTTGTTACCCTGTCGGCATTAAGGGGCTAAAACAAGGACTGGTCGGCTCGGAGTCAGTATACTGTGTCTGAGTGGGGTATTCATGTTAAACTGCGGCATGGTATCTCAGTGAGCTAGCACTATAAATCGGCATCAGTCCGGACTAGTACAAGCAGCCACACACACACATACACGTGCATGCACGTCGCTATATAAGTGCTATAATCTTGGACGCGACGTTAAACCCAATTTCACCCCACCTCACCTATAAACTGACGCATGTCGTAGACTATTACCTCCGTAAAACCCACCTGCATCGGTAAGGCGCGGACAGACCAAGAATGATAATCGATATGGCCTTCCTTTTTCAGCTAGAAGGCCATGTTTGTTTTAGTTTCCAAAGTAAATACCAAATACCAAAATGTATTACGCGAGATGCGGGCCCGATGGATGTCACTGATGAGGTTGTCGCATACCATTCTGTAACTTGTATTTTCGAGTACTTTTTTTGTATGTTGATGTTAAATTTTCGATGTTAATGAATTGCGTTGATATTCAATATCGAGGTTTTATACCATTAGACCATACAAATGTTAGCGGAATTATTTTATCCTCTTATTTGGAGCTTTGTCGTCCAATTTCTCAAGTAGTAACGCTGTCGCGTGCTTCGATAGTGAAAGGCGTTGGGAGTGTTTTGGTAGAATATGGCCAGAAGTGACCAAAGCTGGGAATATTAAACTTTAAATTCGTATAAAGGTTCCATGAATATTTAAAAGAAAGACATAGAAACTTCTTAATAGTAAGAAAGGATATGTGCCATTATGTGCCATTATGTGCCATTATGTAGAATACTTTCAGACGATACCTGTGCGGGGGTTGTGTTTTTGTTTTTAACTTGTTTCATTCAACTATAAACTGTCGGGCAAAAGAAAGTATACACCAATGTTTGATGGCGGCTAAAATAAACAAACAAGAAATTATGGTTATTCGATAGTGATGTATTTGATACGGGTATCATAGTTGTAGTTTGGACCTTTACTTTGCAGTGTTTCGGCGACCATTTCAGCTTACAGTAACGTTTTGATAAAGGTTTTTTGTTGTCAAATCCAATTTTCAAGTGTATGCTTTCTTTTGCCCGGCGGTTTTTGTTATTGACAATAAAAAGGGTTGCGGAAATAGCCCCAGGAGCTTAGATAACCCTTTTACCATTCTAGACCGCCTCCGTGGTCTAGTGGTAGAGCGTCCGTTCTAAAAAGATGGTACTTGTTGTTACCCTGTCTGGCGCTCGGCATTAAGGGGCTAAAACAAGACTGGTCGGCTCGGAGTCAGTATATTGTGTCTGAGTGGGGTAGTCATGTTAAACTGCGTGATGGTATCTTAGTGAGCTAGCACTATAAATCGGCATCAGTCCGGACTAGTACAAGCAGCCACACACACACTCGCGCACGCACGCGCGAGACGTTAAACCCAATTTCACCTCATCTCACCTTTACCATACCGTATTGAGTGTTCCATTATTCCGCATAAATCGAAGTAAAACAATACATGTTGGTATTTGTTAGTTCTGAGTATCACTTATATTTCCACGCAGTAGTAGAGATAAAGAAGAAAACAATCTTGGCAGAAGGTTGTTAAATATCCGTACCACTCACTGTTTACATATTGCCAATGGAAGATTCCTAGAAAAAGTTCATGGCTATGAATATGCATGGTTCTGTCGATTTTAGGAAAATATTTATTCATCATTCAATTTATGATAAGCCATGACTGGAGTATTTTGAAAATGTTAGGAATACCAGAACTCAAACTACCAATGGAAGTTTCGCCCCGTTCATATGCACCTCTATACATATGTGTTTATTTTGCATACGTGTGAGTATACCTGTGAACGTGTTTACTCAATGTGTGTATATTTACACCAGGATCAAATTTGCATAATGTCTTGGGCAGGTGTAAATGTAAATGTAAATGTAAATGTATGTTGTCACGTGAACGTTTATGCCAACATCAGATGATGATCTAATTAATATATCTGTTGATTTGCCAACACCCAAAAAAAATGACAACAGTTCTATATTCTGAAGTTATCGCTATTCAGTATACAACAATATCAGCTTTTATGCGGACATCCAGAGCTGGCCGGATGGTGTTTTTTTTTTTTTTTTTTTTTTGTGTGTGTGTGTGTGTGTGTGTGTGTGTGTTGGGGGGGGGGGGGGGGGGGTTCAAGGAGCCAAACATTTGTGTACAGATTAAATCAAACGCATGTTTGTTCATGCGAAGATGTCAGTGAGGTAATTCTCTCCTCATTCGACTTTGATGGGAAAACAACCTTTCCATGTCCTAAAGGCCTGTGACCTTTGACACAATGCCATTACACATGTTGATATCCAGCTAAAGAAGCAATCCTGCTTTTTGAAATAAGTATTTAAATAGGTGTAAACATAGACGAGAGCATGTGCATTGTTTATCTATTAGTCAACAGTGACTATACTAAATCATTTACAGAAGAAGAAAAACATTATAAAACTGTTGTTTTAAGAATTAATTATTATTTCTGAAAGTTATATCACAGTTTTTACGACCTCATAAGTATCAACGAGATGACCAAAATGAGGATAGAAATGTAACAATATATGCCTTGGTGGATAATATTTCGTCACACATCGATGTTTGCTCATGCTATCAGTGAGTGAGTGAGTGAGTTGGGTTTAACGCCGCTTTTAACATTATTCCAGTTATATCACGGCGTGTCAGCTTAATGTGGGAGGAAAGCCCGAAGTGATGCAGGTCTCAGACGTTTACCACTTCGGTGAAACCCACGAGCACGGATATGGTGCTGACAAACCTAGAAACATAATTGGGGCGAACCGGGATTCGAACCCACAATCATAGGTTTCTGGCGTGCTGAGGGACGCAACTCTACACAGCGAATCGCGGCGCCTTAGACGACTGGGCTACCCGTGCCCCCTGCTCATGCTATCAACCAGTAGTATATCTACTTCAAGAAAATGTTTCAGAGGAAAAACGTAATCGGGTGGAATTCGGCATATATTGAACCAGTCAACTCTAACATAAGTTGACCAACTGCAGTATTTGGGTCCCCTCTTACCTTCGGCAGCTTCCGACAATGGACATCTTTGAACATATTTGTTTAAGGCAACAAGGCAACAACTAAACAAAGACAGTTAATAAATCAGGTTTTTTGTGATTTGCAAATGTGATAATGTTTAATAGTTGTAACTAAATGATTCGATGACTACAGTGTAAATTATGTCTAATATTTTCTTATCCATTACTTACATCATCCCGATGAATCGCAGCCTCAACTGTATAACTTTGGAGGCAGAAAAAACTTACGAAAATATCTGCACGTTTGAAATACGGCCATTTTTTCCAACTAACGTAGAAACAATGCAATTACGTCACAATTAGTGAAAGAAATGACGTCACTGTGATAAGCTTCAGTTAAATGAATTCGTATGTATGGATAATCGAGGTGAATGGTTTGAGTAGACACTCTGCAGTTTCTGAGCTTACCGTGCATGCATAAGTTAGCTAACGTTAGTTTTCTTATTCCTTATATTTAGATATACCAAGAGTGCGTGTGTGTTTGCAAGCAATAACTAAAACCGGCGTAGATATTGTGATAAAGCAGGTGTCTAGATGTTGGTTACTGTCTGGGGATATTAGTATTACGACTAGTTCTATATGTGGTCTCGCTGAAAATATATTTTGTACACGATTTAGCTATTCACAACAATGGGACAAGTATGAGACTCGAACATTATCATAAATGTATCGTGCACTGCCATTATTATACTAGATACTATTGAAAAATGGTAAATGAAGAAAACAATATTTTAAAAATATATTTCCTCACCTTTCTGTGATGCTTGAAGCAGATGTGTTGTTATCTGGTATGGCATTTTAACCATGTATTAAAGGTAATGCTAATGAATCTAATTCAGTGTATATAAATACTGAATTGTGTTTTCAATTAAAAAACACACACCACACCATGCAATTATATGGACGTCAAACTTCTTACATACCAATATATACTGCTTATTAACGACACTGTAATGCGTGCTGCGCAAAGAGAATTGTTGAAAGGGTATGTAATATGACATTTCTGTATTAGAAAAGATCAATTCTAGGCTGCCATTAAATATTCTTTCATGGATACGTTTTAGGGAAGCTAATTGTTTGATTAACACTAAATTCAAACTTTTGCACGTTTTGAAAAATCCCTCCAGAATATCTCCACTGTTAAACATGTATTATGTGTACGAGATAGCCAATAACTGCAATAAAAATCTGTGTCATGGTGTGCTTTCTTCATTTTTAGTTTCACATATTTGGTTGTTTTGCAGATTCTGTCCGTAAGCATGACTGACGCACAGCAGACGCTCTCTTGAAATCAGTTGTAGGAAAATACAACAAGTCTTTATCATGGCGGCGGAGTCGCTGTGAAAACGTGTAGAAGTGAGTTTCCAAACATTCAAGGATCTTGTCGAAAACACTTGCCTTATTAACCTGACAGTTGCATGCATATCTAATCGGAAATTTGGCAACTTATGGTATGTATAAGGTGAGTATGATGATCTTGAAATGAAAAAAATACTCGCCAGAATACAGGAAATGGATCAAAAATGTAAATCTTAATCTTTGCAATGTTGATCAAGTCCATGAATGCTTAAGGTGGGCAATTCGTTTACATCACATAGTTTTGTCAGTCAGTTTCATGTTGCACTTGCATCAAGTACTTGAGCTTCGTGCAGATTCATGCAAGCCACCTCGTAAGAAGAGTAGGTTCCCCTGAATTAGGGCCAATTAGTTATCTTGTACATTCACACCCGACCGCCATAGAAACAGAAATGCAGATCATTTCAATAATATTATTTATTAAATTAGTCCTCTTGTTAATATTCACTGATGTTAATATATTTATTTGGTATTGGGTTTGATCTTTACACAGACACTATGTTTAGACAAGCAGAGGTCACAGGGTATGTTGAAATCCCTGCATTACATGACCATCCATGGTAACAAAGGCATACTGTAGGTCGGCCATGAAAGCTATTGTTATTTTTTCTACCACAAGTGTCATTTGACACAGTCATGTTTATGCAATCTAACCTTTTTCATTAAGTACCACTACCAGAGCTTCCATGATGTGTACCAAGATGCTGTTAGCTCCTATTAAACAATTACTTGTTCCATACACTCCAAACATCTAAGATTGACCGCACCATCTCACCAAGGACAGGGAAGGTTTTAGGCTATATAGGCAGAGATCACAAGATCAGATAATCTCGATAGTATAGTTATGTTGTGTATAACGTTGTGTTCAGGTTGGCCACAGCTGATGTGACAATATAAACAATATATCTTACATCAATCCTCCCGAGGCAAGGGAGTTAACTGACTGTAAAAAGCCAGTTTCCACCCTTGCCAAACTAGGCTGGAATTTTTGGGCTGGATCGTAGTGCCAACAGTGGCTATTGTGAGTTATGTCCCTTCTATGTCCCTTCTATTGACCAATCAGATTCCACCTATTAGAGGTGCATTTGCTTCAAATAAAATGGCGTAGAGTGAAGACAATCTGATCGATAAACAAGATCTATTTGTAATAAAACTGATCTTACCTCACGAAGTGCATCAATTCATGTGAGTACCTTGACTAAAAACATGAAAAGATTTTGAAATATCTGTTGATGCTAAGTTGTCGGTACACATGGTTTATAAATCACGCAATCAGCTGAAATCTGCATGCCAGTTTATGAACAGAATGTCAATTTTGTTAAACGGTTTTGATTAGACTGTACATAGAATCGTTAGCCCAGCCAAAATATAACTATAATTCCAGCCTAGGTCGGAAACTGGACTTTTAAAGTCATTTACTCCCTTGCCTCAGGAAGATGACTTACTTTGGGCTTTCATCCCAAATCAATCTGACATGCCGTGATATAACTGGAATGCTGTTCAAAGTGGTGTTATCCCCTACTCAATCACTTACTATTTCTCATACAGCTCATCATGTTCCCATTATTTGCTAAGAAATGAAATTATTATAAAATGGTGAACTATTTTGGCAATAACAGTCAATCCTCAATAAGCATGTTAGAGGCTCACTTGACTCTTGTTTAAGGTTCACTATACACTCATGTTTGAGGATCACTAGACTCAGACCTCAAAGGTGGAAAACTGGCTTTTAATTTTTTGTTTTGGTTACATTCTCCTGACTGGTTTTCATGTCGAGAGGATGTTATGTTTAATATATGAACATGATATAGCAAGGCCACTACTACCCATGACGGGGAGGGCATGAAGAAAACATTGGCGAAGTTAATTTGGGATCATTGATCAACTAAAAAAATAATAAACTTAGTCTTTGGATTAATTATGAAATGTAGGTATGAAGGGTTGCATCAGTAATGTAAACAAAGTTTTGATCAAGCATTCTGTGATTTTCATTATACTATTTTGACTTGTATCACAAACAATTATTTAACCTTAGCATTGCCAACAAATGAAAACAATGACTTTGTGTTGTATGTCTATCCTAGAAGTTACAACTGTGTGTTTTCACAGATGTAAGTATAAAGTTATGAAACAGAAATGGGATCCAAATCAATCTCTGTCATCATATCCACTCAATGGGTTCGAATCCGGGTTCGCCCCGATTATGTTTCTAGGTTTGTCAGCAGCATACCCGTGCTCGTGGGTTTTACCGAAGTGGTAAACGTCTGAGACCTGCATCACTTCGGGCTTTCCTCCCACATGAAGCTGCTACACCGTGATATAACTGGAATAATGTTAAAAGCAGTGTTAAACCCAACTCACTCACTCGTATCCACTCAAATTTCATCTTGATTTGACTGTTGTCCTTCATCCATACTAAAGTTGAAACATTTTATGGCAATTATAAAACTTTTTTTCTTCAGAATGTCATAAAATTTGTTACTTCTCTAGTAAGCAGTAGTGCTCCAAACACATTTACCACTTTGGGAATATTAAAAACGTTGACCTTGGTTTGACCTTGCACTTGGACCATGTTCCAATAGCCACCCAAAATGCAATTCCTCACACCGTAAACATTATTTCCTGAGACCTGAACCAATGAAGCTGAAACTTCACATGTGCTTGTTCCCACCACTGATAACACCTGAATTAATTCAGTAGTTTTGCATCTGATACTTTTTAAAAGCCACATATTTCATCACTTCAGGGACATTTAATAATAATCTACCTGACATCATATTTGTACGCTTATTATTAACTGAACTCACTATGGCAGTAAAACGGGATCGGGTGGTCACACTCGTTGACTTGGTTGATGCATGTCCAGAGTCGATTATTTACAGACTGTCGTCATATAGCTGGAATATTGCTGAATGCGGCGTTAAATAACAAAGAAAGAAACAAACAAACAAACAGTAAATAAGGGCTAAATCTAAAACCAATAGTCACAGATAACTATGCCATCCATCCCTGAGAATTTTTGGTGATCAAAAACTGGACTTGAAAAGTTACTTCCTGCTTTTTTAGTGATTGCCTTGAAATGCATTGACGCTCCAAACATCAGTAAAAATAGTTGCGAAGTGGTCACAACTAATGACAATATCTCAACAGTGTGTTATATAAGATAAATTCTAAATATCCTTTTTATTTATTATGTTGTGACTATCATCATTCCTACTTAATGAAAAATGTGACAAAATACACTAGCCAGCTGTTGAATTTGAATTTCAGTTTTTACACAGATTTACTAGCCTTGGTCCTACGGGTTAGCGTAGCTATCAGACCCTGTATGTTTAGTAATTCTTTTGTTATTAACATGATTAGTATATAAAACATTTGAGTAGCAATACTGTCAGCAACCTTTTTACATATCCAGGTGAACTTCAGTGCTGTAGCACTATGTTTGCCTCCATAGCCTATATTTCTAGTTTTTGTTAAGCGTTAAAAAGAGCAAGCTCATTAAAATCAGATCGGTTACTCAGATACGATACCTCTCAATTAAAAATGTGTTGTTTCTTGAACCAATAAGACGTTGGCTTTCTAAGATTATTTGGCTTCATTTTCTTTGCCACCTTGATTTGGAAATTTTGATTTTTGAAATTGATTTCAGATTAAAAGATGTGATTTTAATGACATTGTAACCAGAGAAAATGACCTTGAGAAATGATTGATACATTCTTCTTCCTAGAATCCTGAGACCGTGAAATGTCCGGGACACGACCAGAAACTGAGGCCACTACAAGTTCAGTGACGGGTGGTTCTGGCGGGGGAGGGGAGTCAACCAAGAAAGACAACTCTGTAGCTGCCTGCACATCGGTGGCCACTAACACTGAAGATGTAGGTGCCAGCGAGGGGGATCAGTGGAATCTGGATACATTACTCCCAGGAGAGGTGAGATGAATGGCAGAGTGTGTTTCCTATCTTAAATAGCGTATGTCAGGAATAGAATTGTATTATGCTAGCCGATAAAAGTTCATGTGATTAGTGATATCATTTGATGATTATGATGTCATTGTAACCAATGACATCACAATGTTCTCAAACAAACGATATCTCTGGTAATAACCAACACATGTTGCCTAGTTGTGTAAGGTGCCTCGATTCGCTATACAGAGTCGTATCCCCAAATGTTTCTTGGTTTGTCAGCACGATAACTCACTCACTCACTCACTCACTCACTCACTCACTCACTCACTCACTCATAATGCTCCTTGCAGGACAAGAACCCATTTGTTGGTCTGTCAGATGAACAGCTCGGTCAGCTTGAAGATGTACTCTCCAGTGAGGAGGTGAAGAAGCTCCTACAGACTACAGACCTTGAGACCCTTGAACACAGTCTAATATCCAACATGGCCGCTGAGGGGTCTAGCGCACCGGTACACAAGGGGGACACATTAAACTCATCTGATGACTCACTCAAGCTGGACCTATTTGGTGGACAGAACGTAATTGACGAGGCCTCTGCTCATCAGCTAATAAGGGTAAATAAACAGTTGTCATCATAACTCCTGAAGCATGTGTAGTCAGAGCTGGAAATCACTGACTCAAGAAAACTGGGGCCTACTGAACAAAAAGAATATGATGCGCGTCCGAAACTCTTGATCATTTAACTTGCCATTTAGAAAGTAGTCAAATGTCACAAATGTCACATTTGGGATAACATTTTCTTAGTAAAGTACGGATTCTAGTACTTTTGGGGTTTAGTCCCATCCGGGATTCCAACCCACACTGCCAGAGTGAGGCACCTAATCATCCGCACACAAAGTGCCTCACTCTGGCCGTGTGGGCTCGAATCCTGGATGGGACTCAACCCCAAAAGTACTAGAATCTGAACTATCCCAGATTTGACATTTGTTATAACTTGCTGTAGTTCAGAATCATGTCTAAGATTAGGGGAAGCTGGGTAGCCTAGTGATTGGCTTGCTACAGAGAGTATTGGTTTCCAATCTCATTATAATCAGATCTTAGTTTTCACTACCGCTTAACAAAGATCTGAGGACATCCCATTACAGGTCACGTCAGTACGACCTTTCGCGAATTTGACCGACCAATGAAAAGACTGACAAAAAATAAAAATTAGCCAATCAGAAGGCAGCTTTATCGATCTTTACGACTCTAGTTTCAAACTGGCGAATACGCTTCGAAACATAATATGACGTATTCTCGATTTAAAAAATTAAAACTGATAAGAACATTCTGGAATGGCTTTTGGATGGCCTAGATTGTATGGATATAATCATAAAACCCATAACTGTCCTTCGGAATACCCCGTGTTAAATATTTCATGGTTGCATGATTAGAAAACACATTTCGACTGTCACTTTCATGATCTGGTAAGCGACGCTCTGATTTGTTGGATGAAAGGTCATTCTGACGTGACCCTAATGGGATGTCCTCAGGTCTTTGTTCAGCATAGCGAGAACTAAGATCTGATTTTAATGAGATTGATTGGTTTCGATCCCCACATGGATTAATGTGTGAGTCCATCACAGTGATAGTGCAGAAGAAAAAGTAGCATTAAACCAGAAGTAATATCACCAAACCCAGGGTACTTTATAGACGTAGGCATGGAAATATAGTTTGAAGTTCTACTGCACTGGATAAGAAATACATGTACGGGTAACTTTCATATTAACATGATGTGTGCATGATAGTCAAATGTGAAAAAATAGTCCCTCTGAACATTTACATATTTTGTGCTGAGTAGGGGTTTCTTGATTTACTGATGTATGTGTAATCAATTCATATTTTAGTTTTTGTATCAATTTTGAAAAGTAATGTTTTTTAAATTTTATGATAACCTGGTATGATAACTACTTGGGCTGGTGTGAATTTTCTGCCTTAACTAATCACAAACAAACACAAACTGGTTAGTGGCAGCAACCTCTTGTAAGGGGGAAGCATGGGAAAGATTAAACATGGAGAAGACGAGACAAAACCGTTGCAAATTAAGTATTGTGATACACATCAAATCTTGACACAGTAGCTTGCATCTTCCAGAGGCAAGGGAGTTAACTGACTGTAAAAGTCCAGTTTCCACCCTTTTCGATTTAGATGGAATTTCTGGGCTTATGTCCCTTCTATATATTGTAATATAATGAGTCTTAAGTGCATCAAATCATGTGAGCACCTTGATTAAGAAACATGAAAAGATTTGGAAAATATCTGTTGACCTTGTTGACAGCATGTTGACACCAGTGGCTTTGACGAATTATGTCCCTTCTATGTCCCTTCTATTGACCAATCAGATTCCACCTTTAAAATTATTACTTACATTTGCTTCAAATAAAATTAAGTCGCCCAGTGAAGACGATCTGATTGATAATCAAGATCTTTGTTTTTTGTGATAAAACTGGTCTAAGTGCATCAAATCATGTGACCACATTGATTACGAACATGAAAAGATTAGGAAATATCTGTTGACGCTAAGTTGTCAGTACACATGCTTTGCAAAACCTGCATTCAGCCTAAATCTGCGTGGCAGTTTAAGAACCCGATATCGATTTCGTTAAGCAAATTTGATTGGACTGCATAGACTTATGAATCCAGCCAAAGTATAACTCTATAATTCCAGCCTAGTTCAGCAAGGGTGGAGACTGGACTCAGATGGTCCGTTAACTCCCTTGCCTCGGGAAGATGAGTAGCTCGAGATGTATTGATGTGTGAGGGTGGGGTACTGACAAGACTTTTTCTAAGGTTTTAGAAGATTAGGTTTGTACTGTGTTAGGTTACATATATTCACGTTGATGTTCAGATGTCTGATGAGACCCTGTCCAAGTGAATACCTGTAATGCTGTACAACCACATTAAACATGGTATTCCCTTGACAGGATAGTGTCCGGGAACACGAACTAGCGGTAGTAGCTGCCGCCTTTAACGATCATGCATATGCTTGTCAACCACCCAAACCACAACCGTCCATCTCAAAGGTGACTGCAGCGTATACCTCCGACACACCCCCAGAGGCAGTTTCCCCGGCAATCCCCAGCACCAGTGTCGTAGCTACATCCTCCTCCCCCCCTCCTGCAGTGCAGCATGCTGATGTGGGGGTGGGGGCAGACTTCGACAGTGATGTGGAGAAGATGGAGGATGATAGTATGGTAGAGGATGAAGTGAAAGAAGTTAAGAGGGGAAGAAAGAAGAAGACAGATGATGCTTCCCCGCAACCATCCAGGTAAGTCCGGGTACCAGCCAATCTCTCTATGTACAATGATGTAAGTCGTCCATGTAGGGTTTACCTGGGGTATTTATTTTGTGGGTCAAGGACACTTGAAACATTTAGTTGGATCCTATGTTAAAAATTGGGTTTACAGAGAAGTGTTAAAAATTCATTACCATATTCTATGACAAGTGACATAGGATTGTGTATGCTCAGAGGCTGTTAAGTTAGAATAGATACAGTGTTCCCGACTGAAATGAATCTACAAGTACTAGTGCTGGAAGATTGTGAAGCCTTTGAGAGTGTGTGGTATTTTTTACATAATTACGTCACATTAAAATTGGTTTTAAGTGCTCTCAAATTATGAAATTGCAGCAATCATTCCTAAAAATGCATAGGATCCCACGCTACAAAGTGGGCCCCTCAGAGAAATGTCGGACACTGAATACTGTACTCTACCACAAGTGGTGCGCTTGCTTAGAGGCCGTTAGTTATAATAGATATGGAATTCCCCAACTGATATGACCATGATGACTCTATGTATTGCCCACCCCCCTGTTTCAAGCACAGTGATCAGCATATCCGTCTGTCCGTCCTTTTTCTGTTTTTGTAGCAAAACTCCTAAACCGTTGAATGTTTCTTGTTGAAACTTGCTATACCGATCATTCTAGTGGTGAACTGGTGCCTTTAGATAATTTGTGATTTTTACTTTTTTATATTGATTACATACAGAAATTAATTTTAGGTGGATCCATATTATGAGAAATAGCCCATTCATAAACACACAACACAAATTTACAGCATCTCAGTGGATGCACTCTTCATTTTGTTGGTGTCTGTATTCAATTTTTATGTGTATCGAACGCAGGATTTCATGTGTACGTGTTATAAATGGATTCGAATATCGTGAGCAATGGTGTTATGCATTTATCAATTAATTGGCCTTTTAAGCAGGGGTAGATTTTTTATGGAATGTTCTGTGCAGTCAGCATGGTCAGGCCAGCTAGTCACTGCTATTATAAACAGGAATTGGCCCTAAAATAGGCTTACACTCCAACAATGCCATATTATCATATACCTATCAGTGATATGTAGTATTTTGAATGTGCGATGTGATATGATAAAAAGGTAATCTTACAGTATTTTGAGACTATTTCACACATTGCTTCTTCGAAATTGGGTCTGTTTTCAGTGAAATATGCATTAACTCCTCAAAGCCATGACCATCACAACATGAATTGGGACATGTTTAATTCTAATTTGGGAATATGTACCATGTTTACTCTCACCTACTGCAGATTTGGGGTGGAATATTGGCATCTGATCAGGGCTAGGTAAATGTCACATTGTGTTCCTAGGTTAACTTGTTGACAAGATCAAAATGCATTATCCTCCACAGTGTTGGTGTCAGTGTTTAAAGGGGAAGTGTACACGCAAAAATCACTTTCTTTCTTTTTCTAAACAAAACGCAATTTTAGAATTAATTAGTATCTGTGTTTGAAAATATACACTCATTTTTTTCACAGTGAACGTAGGAAGCTCACAATAGTGTGAAAATGATATGCCGTTATGAGGCCTTCGTTTTTCGAGCTAAACAGGCCTGAGTTATCCCCCTTAGATTATGACGTAATTGGTGCCAATTCAACTGGGTCCCTGTCTATTCTCAACGCAAAAGATATCAAGTACCAGTTTGCGGTAAAACAACATGGCCTACGACACACTCCGGCGCAGTGGTGACTCAGCATAACACTATGCTGGCTGGCATCTGAGACGCTAGAATCACACACCTGGACCTACACCACGTGAAGCGGCTCTAACAAAGCATGATGACGTCATAATGTTTATCAATTGGCACCAATGACGTCATATTGCAAGGGGCATAAGCCATGGTGTTTTTGTTGTGGAAATAGAACACTTGGTAAATGTGAAAAATATAAATCGTTTCAATGCGAAAAATATGTTAATTAATTGTGATATTTTTATATTTTTGTCTATGACACTTCTAGGTTAACACTTTTAATGTGGAAAAAGTACAATAAAAATAGGTTCATTTCCGTGTGAACTTGCCCTTTAAGTTCACCTGTCCCAGGCTCTTTCCTGTATATTGACTTTGGAAACTTCACCTCAATTTGAGTAATTATTGCACAATATTGTGCACCACTGTCTTTTGACAATGCAGTTAATTGCTGATCTATATGATTGATGTTAGTTCATAATTACACAATTGCAGCTGATTTTACAACTAATTGAGGGCACAAATTTATTCTGGAGAACTGTTGAGTTAAAACTTGATGCTACCCCTCAAATGATATTGTTATTAAACCTATGATCTTGGTTTGAATCCCAGTTCTCCTTGATTATGTTTCTAGGTTTATCAGAACCAGATCCTTGCTTGTGGGTTTCACGTAATTGGTAAAACTGAGACCTGAGTCACTTTTGGTTTTCTTCCCACGTCAAGCTCATACAATGTTATGTAACTGAAATACTGTTCAAAGTGCCGTTTAACATGTTAAACCCGAACTCTCACATTGTATAGAGGAACTGATATGGACACCAAACTAAAGCAAAAGGCTGAAAGCATTTGCAAAATGCATATTTCATTTTTCTCGTATTATCTTCAGTATTGATCTATACCATGTGTCCCAGGCCAAACTATAGTCCAATACTCCCCAGTAGTTCAGTAGTTCATGAACCAGGTTTCGGGGTAAGTTCCAAATGTCGGTTTGGTTTGTTGTTTTACACCGCACTCAGCAATATTTCAGCTATATGACGGGGGTCTGTAAATAATTGAGTCTGGACCAGACAATCCAGTGACTGATATCATGAGCATCGATCCATGCAATTGTGATTGATGACATGCTTCAAACCAGTCAGCGAGCCTGACCACCGTTAGTCACCTCTAGTTCCACATGTCACAGGTGGGCAGTGTAGTGAAGAGTGTGATAATGTAGATATAGTATCCTAGATGTAGATCTCTGCCTGAGACAGGTAGGTTTCGAGATTGCTGCTAAAGACCGTGGACATATAAATTTCAGCCTCTTTATCTATGCAACGTTTGATTAAATACTAGCGCCTGAACAGGAAGAATAAGTAAGTCAAAATCTATCAGTCAACTCTCTCTTCGATGGTACTACAGCTCCTAAAGTGCTATGCTAAGAGAGAGAAGCAGCTGTGAAGATTGGGAAGTTTGTGAATGTAAGCCTTGCTGCTGTCAACAGGGTGTTCCTCTTTCAAATGTTGTTGATCGTATTTACCTAAAGAATATAAATGCTTTGTGACAGTTGCTGAATGATGTGTTAATGTAGAAAAGTTATGTTCTTTTCATTTTATGTATTCTCTAATGTGTCTACAGTATTATGGTTCTCATGCCGTTGCCAGTATGAGCTATACCCTGCAAATGTGCTTTTAGTGAGACAATTCATTACTGTTTTAGTCACATTTACTAGAAATACATTTTGTGACATTTGACTTCATGTTTTTAAGGTTTTATTGTCAAAATGAAATATTTATATAAAAAAATGTTTAATGTTCCTCCAATAACCTCACAATTTCTTAAGGCCCCTGCTGAATCTAGGACTAGGGAGAAGTGTTAGCCATAGGCATGATGTGGAATAATGCATGAGACCTACATTGTTGGATGGTAGATAGTGGCAAAGTCAGTAATCAAACCATCACAATAGTATTGCAGTCGCTTTACTTATGTTGTAATAGTTTTCGAAAAATTGGGGTTTGCTATTAAAGTGCTTTGCTATTGCTATGCTATTGCTATGCTATTGCTATGCTATTGCTATGCTATGCTATTGCTATGCTATTGCTATGCTATTGCTATGCTATTGCTATACCCTTGCTATTCTATTTCAATAGTAAACATATCCTCCGTAGTCACCTATAATATCTATGTATTTGTGGTCTGTTGTAGACGTTCCAGTCGGATCAGTGACCATGAGCAGCGAGTGAAGGCAGAACAGATACGCCAGGAGAACCGGCGCCTAGTGAAGGAGGTACTGGAGGGGAGACAGAAGGGGGGTACACAACCCTCAGATCAGGGGGACACCACGCCCACAGACATCTCGCCCATAGACACCACACCCACAGACACCACACCCACAGACCCCATTAATGACGTCAGCAAGGTAAGGGTAAAATAAACAGCTGAACCAAGACCTTTGGTGAGAGGAGCCCATAATTTTAGGTCAAGGCAACCTTATTATAAATAAATCCCTCAGGCAGACCAGTATCAATAATGTAGGTTAAAAATACTTTGCTTGTCAGAAAATGTATCATGTGTGAGGATATCTGTTTCTTCAGTATGTTGAAAATCTTAAATAAGTTCTGGTGTATGTCCTTGAAATGTCATTTTGTTTGTGTTTTGAAAACGTCAGTACTGTATAGCTGTAATTTATATTTATACAATATTTTGTCACAGATATTATTTCAGAAATAGTTGGAAATTTTTCATGTTTTATGTCAAATAACTACATGCAATGAAGTTGAATCCATATGTTTTCTTTGTAGCCGAGTCCAAGTCCGAAAAAGGTTACGAACGAAGATGAGGATGAAGACAAGGAAGGGGAGGAGGATTCGGTGGGAAGGGGGTCCCCTGCCGACAACCCAGCACAGAGGCGGAGGGGCAGACCACAAACACTTAGCAACAGGATCATCACACGTAGGTTTGGGCGCGGGGCAACCAACAAGACTGAAGAGAGTGAACAGGAAGGGGAACCAGTTCCTGTTACACCGGTTCGAGGCCGGGGCCGGGGGAGAGGGAGAGGCAGGGGCCGAGGGAGGGGAAGGGGTCGTGGCAGGGGTCAAAGTCACAATCAGGAAGAAACCCAAGTTGAAGAGACTAAACCAGGACGGGGTAAGAAAGGTCGAGGATCAGGCAAACCCGCAGCGGATGTTGGGGAAGAAGACAAAGAAGAAGAAGGGGAAACACCGCGTAGAAGAGGAAGGAGGAAAGCTAAAGACAAAACGGAAGAAGTTACGGCAAAGGAAGACAACAACACCCCTGTCAGGGGCAAAAGAGGGAGGAAGAAAGCAGCCAAACAAGAGGAAGAAGAGTCTGTTGAAGATACAGTTAGTCCGGAAGAAAGTAAAAAAGAAGAAATTGGCGAAGAAAAAGTAAAAGTAACGAAAGGGAGGAGAGGGAGGAAGGCAGCGCTGAAGGACAGTGAGGTGCACGCTGATGTTGAAGAAGAGGTAGAGAAGGTGGAAACTCCCAAGAAGACCAGGAAGGGGAAAGGGAAGGGAAAGAAGGAGGTAGCCAAGGCAGAGGAAGAAGTTACTCCCAAAGGAAAGAGAAAAGGAACAAAAGGTGCAGCATCTAAAGGTGCTTCTCCTGCAATGAAGGAAGAAGAAAAAGCTGAGGAAGCTCCAGAGACAGAATTAGAAGAAGGGAAGGAAGAGAAACAGAATGTTGTTGATGATGTTGTGAAGGAGGAAGAAGAGCAGAGTAAGGATGAAACTGCTAAGGAGAAGAAAGAAAAGCGAGACTCCATCAATGATGATATCAAGGAAATATTTGGAAGTGATGAGGAGGACATGCAGTCTGATGACGACGACAAGAAGGAGGCGGAGGAAGAAGGGGAAGGGGAGAAAAAGGAGGAGAAGGCTAAGAAGAAGAAGAAAAAAAAGAGGAAGGAATCCGAAGAGGGGGGAAAGGCTAAGAGGAAGAGGAGTCGTGAGGACAGCAAGGATTCTGTCAAAAGAGAAAGGCGAGACAGCAAGAAGGTGAGAGAACAATTAGTGTAGGCTGGGTCCTGTTTCATAAAGTGATCATAGCACTATGATAGTTTAACATTGATTTCTGACTGTCCATCCTCTGATAGTTTAACATTGACTTACGACTGTCATTACTACGATAGTTTAATATTGACTTGGGACTCGTGTAGCTCTATGACTTTCATTACTTTAATACTGATTTACACTACGACTGTTAAGACTGTTGATAATGTAACATTAACTTATGACTGGCATAGCGCTGTGTCGTAACTCCACTAGTACCAAGAGTATCCTTACTGTGATATTTTAACCTTGACTTATGTTTGACTTAGTGCTATGTCCCCTTGCTCCAGGGTAATCATAGTAATATGGTGGGTAAAGATGTCGTTCTCCAGTTTTATCGATCATACAGATAGGGACGTGCTTACTGTCTTACATCTACACCTTTCGAAACTAGAAAAACACAGTAATTAGTAACAAAATGTCACCGATTTAACATATACATGTGCTTGCTTGCTTTCATACACAGCTGCATCAAATCTTCAGTAGGATGTTTGGTGGAGTATGTCACTCCTGCCTCACATATCTTCTGCTCCCTTTTATCATGTATAAGGAGCAGTCTGTGCTGTGTTCCGCAGCCAAAATAAATAATTTTGCACGTGGTTTTGCGGAATACATGTACAGTGGGGACTGATGGAAGAAAGTCTGGTTAGATTTTCAACATTTTCGACTTAAACTTTGGGGAGAAGTTATATTCACATAATGCAACGGATGCAGAAAAAACACTTCTGAGAAGTAAAGACATAAATGCCTGTTATGTGGAATTTGATCAAACTACTTCAGGGAAGTAAAATAAGAAAAGAAGTGTGAAGATGAATGGATTGATAAGCCATCATCATGTCCTATTTGTTACAGAGTGAGAAAGATTCTGACGAAGAGGTAACTCCACAGAAAGTGAAGAAAGATAAAAAGGTGTGTTGTATTAAATGTGTACACAGACATTGTTGTAGGAATGTTTTTGTGAAGCTGCATTGTATAGCCAGGAATAACAGTGTTTATGTGTTATGTTTAGTGTCATGTCTTTAGTGTAAATGATAAGTTCTAGTGGTGTGTATCACCATGATCATAGGTGACCAGTGGTCTAAAGTGCTACAGGGGTAGCCTAGTGGTTTAAGCGTTTGCTTGTCCTGCCGAAGCCCCGGGTTCGATTCCCGACTTGGGTACAATGTGTAAAGCCCATTTCTGGTGTCCCCTGCCGTGATATTGCTGGAATATTGCTAAAAGCAGCGTAAAACCATACTCACTCATTCACTCACACACTAAAGTGCTACAATTCGCTTTACGTTAGCCATGCCATAAAAGAATCTGAACAGGAATGTCTTGAGATGGAACTGGAGCATTGTAGGCAAATGACCTCTGCCCAGACCATGTCAGTTTAGTCTTAGGTATACAAAGGAGATGTTTCTCAGAAGAACGGAGGGATCTAGATGGTTGATATACCTGGATAAGGTCAGATAAAAAGGAAGGTGCTTACTTGTTGTAGCAGTGGTATGTTAAGGTCAAGATCTTGTACTGAATTCAGGCTTCTACTGGGACTAACCATGGGTCCAGGTAGACCTGTGGATTCCTGAGTCCTAATCAGGACCCACCTGACCCAAGTACCTGAGTACCCGAGTTAAACATCCCAGCCCTAGCTATCCTGTGAAATACAATACAATGTAATGTACTGGAACCTTTATGTCACAAATAATTTATGTTAAGGACCAGAAGGGAGAAGAAGGGAAACACTCAAAGAAGAGTAGGGGATCGAAGGAGGAAGACCTTGACATTGATATGTCCGACTTTGGCCGCTACCCATCCAAGACGCCTGACAGTGGTCACAAGGCCCAGCGACGGAAGTCACACAAGCTGTCTGAGACGGAGGCATTCCTTGACCCAACAATGACCGATTTATTCAAACCCGATGCTCTCATTCGCCATGAAGGTGCTGTAAAGAAAGAAGACCTTGAAAAGAAAGATGAACTTGAAGATGGGTCAAAGGTCAAAGATGTAACTGAGGTCAAAGTTGAAGAGGTTAAGGACATTGTTACTGAAGACGGTACAGAAGATGTTAGAAAAACTGGACCGGAAACAACACCTGTGAAAGAAGAAGCTAAACCCGAACCCACAATTGAAGAGGTAAAGGTGGGTGAAAGTCCAGAGGTAACAAAGGTTCAAGGTGAAAGTTCAGTCGATCCCAGCAACAGTGTGAAGACAGAAGGGTCAGGGTCAGAAGTGAAGGTCAAGCACAGACGACGTACTGACAGTGAGAAGAGTGACAAGCAGAGAGTGAAGAAGAGAGAACGGAGGAAGAAATTGTTTGGAACAGACATCGATGGTGGAAGTGGTAAGTTCTTGAGAACGATAAAAGTCTTTTGTGTTTCCTATTTTTTGGTATATGGCAGAGCAGTTTGCTCTAAACCAAAAGTGTTACATGTGTTTCCAAGACAAGTGAACTTACATTTAACATACTTTGAAAAGGAAAATTTGATTATTGCATCTGTATTCCTGAAAAGAAGAACCCCTCAAACCTCTATATTTAACTTAGAATCAATCGTATTAGCAGTGGCTTTGAAATGTAAAAGTACAGGTGAGCAATGAAACACCACCTGAAGAAACTTGACCACATTCATCATATTCATAGCTCAGTCAATAATGATGAAAGAGATGTTTTCTTTCAAATATTTCTTGCATCAGTGACATCAGCTGCTTTATTAGGAATGTTATTTTGTGATTTGATACCTCTGATTAAGTGGTGATCATTGAGTTTTGTCCAAGGTCATTTAGAAGTTTCCTTGCTGTAATAAATGGACGCTTGTTGCAATATGGTAGAGATTCGGACAATGCTGATGAGAACAAATACTCTCTTGCAGACAGTGAAGGTGGGAACTTGAGCTATGAAGATGATGAGAATGACTCTGACTGGGATCCCAGCACCGACCCCAACACCCTCTACTGCATCTGTAAGAAGCCACATGGAAAGAGGTGAGGCATGCTGGCAGTCTCAGGCACGGGAACTGGACACTGTAACTGTTGTCTAAAGCCTTATACTGTAGCATCTTGTACTCAACTCCCATATGCTTATACTCATATGACAGTTTGTCACGTTTAGTAATTAGATTCCGGGTTAGAGTAGGAACAGCAACATATTCCTGATGGATTGGGTGGTCTGTCTTGGAGAAATGGTTGACAGCATGTCACCATACCCCAACAGTGTTGATTGTTGTTCATAATATCCATCACTGGATTGTCTGGTCCTAATTCAAATATTACAGACTGCCATCATATAGCTGGAATATTTCTGAATGCGGCGTTTAACAACAAATGAACAAACAAGTCATATATTTGACAGTAAAGCAGTGTAAGACAAAACACTGTTATAGAGGATTTAGATCAGGCATTGAATGGATCTACCTGTGCTTCACTGGCTCAAGTTTGAGTAATTTCAAACATATAGTTGCAGTTATACTCAGGGGTCCGGAAAATTTAAAATCCCAATCGGACATTTGCATTTAGGCAACACCCCCTTCAAATAGCGTATTTTAGTACGACTTTTCACACACATTACAAGTTTACGTATTCATAATATGATGAATTATGAATTGTTTCAATTTAAATTGTTTAATTCACCGGACAATTAATAACAAATAATATCATTTTAGATATACATGGAAAACATACGTTTGTTTCTGTTATAATAACGATCTGTTAATGTAGTAAACGGTCTAATTAATATTCATGAGTTATATTCATGAGTCTGCTCAAGTGTACGCGTTGTAACATTTGGATCGAGACTATTATCCCATATTTGGTTATCACGTGACCACACGGGAAAAGTTTTTTTTTAAACTAAAGATTTTTTTAAAACAAGACAGATAATTTAATCACAAATACTAAAATATCGTTGAGAGCAATAGTTATTTGAATACTTTTTTCATCTGTACTTAATTATTGACCATAAAAAAAAATTGATATCGTTCGTCCGAGAGAGCAAAATGGCGGTCAATCAAGATTCAATATACGACTAGCTACTGAAAACAATAAAATCTGCAAATCTTCATTGTATGTCAACCAAGTGAAAGTCGTTAGCCACGACTTACAAAATGATCGTCTAGACTTTGAGGGTTTGGCAGATCCGCTCGACTGATCTGCATCGGTCGACTGGCTGTCGTCACGCTTTCGCTTCTTGTCTGAGGTTACGTATCGTAACATTGTGAGGATAATGAGGTACATCGATGATGCAAGGTATTTATGTACAGTTGTAAACACCTTTCACGCAAATTAACAAGATGTTCTCAGTAATTAATCCTCGATTAATCAGTGTCAACTCAGTTTATTGCCTATTACAGTGACTGACCGATTGGACTATCATGTAGGTATGATGTATTTACAGCAATCAAAACAAACAAAGCTTGTCAGTGTAGATAATCCTAATTGTGTTGCAACTGCAGACAGAAACTGCTCAGTCCTAACTGTTGATCATGTCCGGTCAAAATTTAAGAATGTCCGGACAATACTTTTTAAAATGTCTGGTAAGCAATATTTTAAACCGGACATTTGAGATTCCCAATCGGACATGTCCGGCGCATATGACGGTTTCCGGACCCCTGGTTACACTTAACTCTTTACTCCACTACCTATTAGAGACTCTGGGGTAGAATATAAGGATTGGGTGGTTGCTACCAGTGTACAAAGTTTGACTTGTCTGATTGTGTATCATGGCACTCTGACAGTGCAATGTTGCCCATGCTACCACTTGCTGGTTTGTCTGACCCAGTCTTGTACAGGCTGCCACTTGCTGGTTTGTCTGACCCAGTCTTGTTGTACAAGCAACCACTTGCTGGTTTGTCTGACCCAGTCTTGTTGTACAGGCTGCCACTTGCTGGTTTGTCTGACCCAGTCTAGTTGTACAGGCTGCCACTTGCTGGTTTGTCTGACCAAGTCTCGTTGTACAGGCAACCACTTGCTGGTCTGTCTGACCCAGTCTTGTACAGGCTGCCACTTGCTGGTTTGTCTGACCCAGTCTTGTTGTACAGGCTGCCACTTGCTGGTCTGTCTGACCCAGTCTTGTTGTACAGGCTGCCACTTGCTGGTTTGTCTGACCCAGTCTTGTTGTACAGGCTGCCACTTGCTGGTTTGTCTGACCCAGTCTAGTTGTACAGGCTACCACTTGCTGGTTTGTCTGACCCAGTCTTGTTGTACAGGCTACCACTTGCTGGTTTGTCTGACCCAGTCTTGTGGTACAGGCTGCCACTTGCTGGTTTGTCTGACCCAGTCTTGTACAGGCTGCTGTGATCTAGCTGGAATATTGCAGACTTTTGCATATAGCAATCTTCACTAACTTACTCCACAAACTGTAGGACAAGTCGAAAACAAGTCTTATCCTTACTGATACTTATTTTGGAAGAGAGAATTAATGTTGCTATGTTATGACCCAGGTTCATGATCTGCTGTGACATGTGTGGGGAGTGGTTCCATGGCAGCTGTGTCGGCATCAACAAGGAGCAGGGCAAGGAGATGGAGAAGAAAAACGAGGAGTACAAGTGTTCAGCTTGCATAGGTACTTGTGTTAGGTTTACAGATGGCTGCATAGGTACTTGTGTTAGGTTTACAGATGGCTGCATAGGTACTTGTGTTAGGTTTACAGATGGCTGCATAGGTACTTGTGTTAGGTTTACAGATGGCTGCATAGGTACTTGTGTTAGGTTTACAGATGGCTGCATAGGTACTTGTGTTAGGTTTATAGACGCCTGCATAGGTACTTGTGTTAGGTTTACAGATGGCTGCATAGGTACTTGTGTTAGGTTTATAGACGCCTGCATAGGTACTTGTGTTAGGTTTACAGATGGCTGCATAGGTACTTGTGTTAGGTTTACAGATGGCTGCATAGGTACTTGTGTTAGGTTTACAGATGGCTGCATAGGTACTTGTGTTAGGTTTACAGACGCCTGCATAGGAACAGCCTACAGTTGTGTTAGGTTTACAGACGGCTGCATAGGAACAGTCCAGAGTCATGTTAGGTTTACAGACGGCTGCATAGGAACAGTCTACAGTTGTGTCAGGTTTACAGACGGCTGCATAGGAACAGTCTACAGTTGTGTCAGGTTTACAAACGGCTGCATAGGAACAGTCTACAGTTGTGTCAGGTATACAAACGGCTGCATTGGAACAGTCTACAGTTGTGTCAGGTATACAAACGGCTGCATAGGAACAGTCCACAGTTGTGTCAGGTATACAAATGGCTGCATAGGAACAGTCCACAGTTGTGTCAGGTTTACAAACGCCTGCATAGGAACAGTCCACAGTTGTGTCAGGTTTACAGACAGCACACAATTACAGTCGTTCTAAAAACCATTGCCTCATGCTGTATGAAAGGCTTGTTTGATTACATACCTATATTTACATTGATTTAAGGAGGAATATTTACCTATTCTTTATCCAGTGTATCCTGTTTCAGAAAAATCAAAGATAGCAGCAAAAGCAGGTGTAAAAAAGGTATGTGGAAGACATGACAGTGAGACAAAAGTATGTATCAGGTCCTCTCCTGGCTGGTCTGGGGTCATTTTGTGCTCCAATGAAATCAATTTATTCTGATATTGTCTAAGTAAATAACTAGCATACCCTCTTCAGTAATTGCACTCTTGTTTAACATTAGAAAACTTGAGTGGGTCGCCATGTGTTTGCTCATCACAGAATGCCTATTCCAGGTGTCCCAAACTTTGTCATGGAAACAGTATTGATAAGACCTCCATGAGGTCCACTAACAGTTAACTGCAGTATCTATGGTTACATTACAGAAACCTGATGGAAAGGTGGTGGAGTCCTCCAAGGGGGTTGGGAAGCCTGGCACCTCCACACCCAGCAAGGATGGGGCTGACAAGAAAAAGGGACACAAGAAAATAACGGTAAACAAATACTAGTCTCTGCTCCAATTTGTTTAGGTGCAGTAAGGTAAATTAGTATTCGACATAGCTTTAAATCTTATATTTTTTCTTTTGGCTCTAGTGCATTGATGTATATATATATATATGTGCTTGAATCTGCAGGGCGCTGCGAAGTTTGTGAAGTGTGTGCGGATGGACTGTCGGCGCGGGGCAAGGCCGGGCTCCGTGTACTGTAGTGATGAGTGTATCCAGCATCATGCACGCGAATCACTCCGACTACTGAGGAAGGAGAGGGAGAGGAATGCAGGCAGGGTGAGTACATGCCTCAGATGGGGAAACTGGAGAACTGACATTTGTGATATCAGCCTGAACTCATTATAACATGTTTTTGCCATGTTCTAGTCCTGTATTAAATATATACTACATTTTCAAACCAAGTCAAACCTAAGATATATTCAAAACAAGTTAAGGACATCCTTCCATATTACATCTGTTCATATTCATAGTTAATCTGTCATGCAATGAAAGAATTAGGTGTTCCTTTAATTCTTTTGAGTAGTATATGTTGCATAATTGTTTCAAGCAATAGTGCCTCAAAAAGGTGTTTATGAGGTTCCCATCCAATATTCTGACTTTAGGCCAATTATTGCAATTATAGTTTGGAAATTGAACAGTTAGAGCTAACAGGCATCTTCCAAGCCCATGATTCAAGCAGGACGAAACATTTTGTGGGGATGTAAACAGTGATGTAACTGGATAGGCTTTGAATCAAATTATTTAATAATTTTATGGTATGTTGTAATGTCCTGCAAACATCAATGCATCATGACAGCATGAAACCAGGTGAAATTTGAAGTTATAAAACTTATCCTATCTCACACTTTGTATTTTTCCCTTCTTCTTCGATCCTATGTGGGAACATGCTTGAATCATGTTTCCAGCTTCTGAAATAAAGATAGCCACCAAGCCCCCTTGCATCTCCATGGTTACGTCCAAAAGCTAGGTCAATTACGTGCCTCTTGTGCAGGCCGTGCCTGCTTGAACTGACCACATGTACACCTACCAAATCAGTCTCTTCATTGCCACCGTGTGGTGACTTGTTTGTAATATCAGAGAATATTGTTTGTCCCTCACCAAGTTGTCAAGTATCCTGAGGCCTATTAATATGGGGAAAAAGGAAAAACAACGTCTTGCTTGGGTTGTTTTAGATCGTCACACTTTGATGCGACGTTCACCCCCACAAGATGACAGATCGGCACTCCCGCTCCCGCGATCGTCATTCTTGTTCCAAGGATCAGCGTTCCTGTTCCCAGGATTGTCTTTCTCGCTCACGGGATCGGCATTCCCGCTCACAGGATCGGAGATCACGCTCCCAGGATTCCCATTCTCAATTGGATCACCATTCTCGCTCCTTGGCTGATATCAAAGGCCTGCACCATGATTGTCATCATTCCCGCTCCCAATCGTCTGCATTTGACCACCCGTCGGACAGTTCTCTCTTAGGACAGATCGGCCATCCTTCGTGGAGCATCACCATAGTGGTTATCCTCACGGGATTTTTCAGGCGGTTGATGCCTTGGTGGCTCGTTGGCAGGGATCTACCATATCTACCATATCTACCATATCTACCATGACTCCAATTACCAGCGTCCCGGATACCCTTACTCACGGTTTCATGACTACTGCTCTTCTGCCGGCTATGCCTACCTGCCTCACAGTTCACAGGATAGGGTATAACGAACGTGATCGTCGAAGTCATTTCCGCACAGATCACCGCATCGTTATCCTTCTAGGTTGGCTTCTCCCGACCCTTGTCCACCTATCCTACCCACGAGTTGGGATCACAGGGATCAACAACAGACTTCGAAACCATCGTTCGACTCTCTTGTGAAAGCAATATCCACTGTCCTCCTTCGACGTTCGGATCCTTCATCGACTCCTCAACCTACTTATCCGGATCGGGTTTCGGTTGCCACCCGCACGATCCCTCTTGTATCAGGTAGTTCGGCCTCTACTTTCGAGCGATCCCTGTCTCCAGGCTCAGTTAACTGACAGTCTACAGCCGCCAGGCGTTCTTGATGATCCCTTGTCACTGCCCTCCTGGGTCGAGGTTTGAACCCGCAGACCCTGAATCGGTTCTGTATTGGATCGCTGATAAATTGCAGTTACAGTGGACAACTTCGGTTGCGGATTGGTTCACCGGATTCGCAGTTCCATCAGCTAGCTCGTCCAATATCACACTCCCTCCCAGACCGGTCTTACTGGACATTATGTCAACCTGGATACGGCTCTCGCTCCCTTTTGTCGTCTACGGGATTGTTTCTATGTCCCCCACTTCATTCTTGAAGATACAGGCACTCATGGCATGTCTACTACGGTTGCCTCCCTGGATTTGGATCGTGACATTTCTATTCTGTCTCAGAAGCATTTGACATCGTCTTATGTGGTTGAAGATCGGGACCTAACACACTTGGATGCCACAGTCCGCCGTACCCTCCCACTCGTATCTATGATTTGTCATCTATAGACGCGCTATCTGTCTCTCTTCCCATGCAGATGCCTTTACTCGGGGAGTGATCAACCTTACACAAGACAAGCTTACGCAGATCTTGGGCCTCCTCGTTCACCACGCCGGCACCAAGATGGCTCTTTGTTGCCGTGGTGTACTGCAACATTCTAGGACTATCATAGGACAATCAATTCAAGGCCAAACTGTATCAGCAACCCTGGTCTTCCCGCTCCTTGTTTGCTGATGCATTACAACAGGTCACACAGGATGTGCAGAGAGACTCTAGCCTTCAGGTCACTGTGGACCTTCTACATCTCCAGAAAAGACAATTGGAGGATGAAGAGAAAAAGGATTTTTGCAAGCAGTTGGACCATGTTTGCAGACACGTGCACGAGAGGCATGTAATTGACCTAGCTCTTGGACGTAACCATGGAGATGCAGGGGGGCTTGGGTGGCTTGGGTGGCTTGGGTGGCTTGGGTGGCTATCTTTTTTTCAGAAGCTGGAAACATGATTCAAGCAGATTCCCACATAGGACTGAAGAAGAAGGGAGAAATGCACAGTGTGAGATAGGATAAGTATATAATATACAATTTGTACTAAAATTTGCAATATTGATAAATATTGTCCATTGATAAATAACTTGTTTGATTGCTAGTGAGTGACAGCTCATCAGGCTAGCCCTGTAGATTAGGACACACTTACTTCTTACATTACACTTCCATGAGATGATGTTAGGATGCACCGTGATGTTTGTACATGTTTGTAGCCGGACTATGTAAAGTCTCTGGCACGGCCAGGGCAGGAGAAGGTGGTTGTGTTGGAGCGACATAATGGACGCCTCCTCATGGGGAACAATGCTCCGACAGAACAGAACCTGGAGATGTGGCTGTCGGATCATCAAACATTTGAGGTTCTCCGCCCGGGAGTCATGGCCAGCAAGTTCTATGGAGCTCGTAAGTCAGCATGTGGCATTTACAGTTTGATACTGAATCATGTGAAGGACATCAAATTACTGAAATATGTTTTTACATGGAACTGTCATACTTTTAACACCTTTTATAGAATGAATAACTAAGAGGGATCGATGTGTAATACCGTATTCGACGTAATAAGCGCCCCGCTCTAATAAGTGCCCATGGTGACATTTGCTAAGATATTGGCTAGTGAACAATCCCAAATAGCACCCCTTCCGATTGATCAATGTACACAAGACTTATTCATTCGCGTATAATACACAGGCGTGTGTTATATGCACCCTTAATTATGGGCATTTAATTCTGGAAAAATATATCTGTCGTACATTAACATTTCAGGCTGTCAGCATAAACCACGAAATTTATCTTTCAACTCTGTTTTTTTCTCACCAAAATAACATTCTAATAAGAGACCCCTACTTCTAATTTTGAGAGCGCCCTGGGCGCTTATTACGTCGAATACGGTAATTAGATCAATAGTAGGCAGCTTGTTGGAAGTTTGAATCCCTTGAAGTGTTGTAATATGTATTACTCAAATTAAGATGTCATATGACATAATTCACATTTCAGTTAACTAGCCCATTAACTTAATCCCAGACATACAGGTGTAATGGGAGAAAGTTCACCATCCACACTAAACGTTGTTCAGCCTGATGTTATGGATATTATAAGCTAGCTAGAGGTGAATGTGTTTGCATATGAGGCACAAGGCATAGGTTTGATGCTACAGGGTACTCACTCCCCCCTCTCAATGTAGGCGGTGTTATGACAGAGAGACCAGTAGGATAAACCACCCTCTTGTGTTTTCACAGAGATTGAGAGGGAGAGGATGAAGAACCGTGAACGAGAAGAGCGGGAGAGACAGAGGCGTGAGAGAGAAATGGAACAGATTGAGAGAGAAAGAAGAGAGAGGGAAAGGCAGCGGAGGAAGAAAGAAAAGGAGAGAGAACAACAGAAGAGGGAAGAAGCACTGCGGAAAGTTCGCAGTGAAGGCCCTGATCCAGTTCGCATCAACGTGAGGAAGGCTCTCCGAGACGCTCTACAGGGCAGGTAAAGAGAGTCTTGTGATGGAGGAGGTAGAATTAGTTCATTCTTGGTCATGTGCTTTGTCAGTGTACAAAGCAGCCCGATGGAAAGAGGATGCATCAAGGTTTGCCAGATTGTCAGCCCCTCGGCATATAATGAGGGGGATGCTTCGCATGCATGCTGCTATATAAGTGCAATAATCATCGACACGACGTTAAACCCCATTTCACCTCACCTATAAGAAATTACAGGAATGATGATCGGATGTTTACAATGTATGACCTTGCTGATTGTGTGTTACTGTATCCCGAACATCTGAACCTGTGCTTACACTATCAGCCACATGTCTGGCCCATGAATGATTAATGTCTGCTGTTATTTTGCCCGGAAATTGCTAATAGCTTCCTAAATATATCATGCACCCACTAGTTTCATACATATCAAACGTCTTTTACCTTTCTTCCTCTTGGGTATTGTGATTTAAAACCATCTTGATTTGAAGTTGATATTAACAAAATTCTTAACATTTTAACCATGATATTTCTTGCATCACTGTGGTTAACAGCAGTGGTGCTATGGATAATCTTCAAACTTGTATGGTTCCCCTTTTGATGAACCAAGTTTCCTGTTTTCAAGGGCGGAAGATGCTGATGACATCATGCTGTCCAACAGCGAAATCAAACAGCTGGCTGTTGCTGTGGAGGAAGAACTGTTCAAGTGTTACCAGGACACCGCCGGCCACAAGTACCGCAATAAGTACCGCACTCTCATCTTCAACATCCGCGACCCCAAGAACAAGGTGCGTGTGCAGATACTTAGGTTATTAAGTGCTTTCGTGTCTATAACCATATTTACGGCCTATCAAGATTTAAGATTTCATGAGTCTTTGTTTCAGTAGTGAAGCCCTGTACAATTATATCCAATTTATTTGTGGATCTTACACAGTTGATATACAATTATTCCATGATATGTGACATAATACATAATACATAATTATGCAGTCCTATCACTTGTCTGACAGACCCACATTTAACAAATGTGGATTTACATAAAGATTTTGATTTACCCCTGAATAACTAATTTCAATACTGTATTTGACGTAATATGCGCCCTGCTCTTATAAGCGCCCATGGCGATATTTGCTAATTAAATTCTGGAAAAATATATCTCCCGTATATAAACATCTCAGGCTGTCAGCATAAACCGCGAAATTTACGATCTTTCAACTTTTTTTTTTTTTACCAAAATAATATTCTAATAAGAGACTCCTATTTTTAATTTTGAGATCGCCCTGGGGGCTTATTACGTCGAATATAGTAATTCTGTTTTCATTACCAATTTGAGAACTAAGCCTGCGGCCTGAGAAAATATAATCTTGCGTTTGACAGTTACAAAGAGGACTAACTCACTATTGTTAAATAAATGTACTCCAAGTGTATTTAATGTGAGTTTGTGTGTTTGTTTTCAGGGATTGTTCCGCAAGATCCTGACTGGTCAGATCAAACCCAACCGTTTGGTACACATGTCCACGGAGGAACTTGCATCCAAGGAACTGTCGCTGTGGAGAGAGAACGAAACCAAACATGTAGGTATACGCATGCAGGCTTTGTTAGAAATAGAAGGAACTATTGAAAGAGTCTAAGGATTTTGTGAGCTATCATGTCTAACTTGTGTTTGTGTTTGTGTTTGCTGCAGACGTTGGAGATGATCAAAACTGCTGAAAAGGAAGCGCAGAAGGAGCCAGTGCATATCCGCAAGAAGACCCACAAGGGGGAGGTGGAGCTGAATGAGGATCTAAGCACACTGGTGGTAAGTGGGGAAACCGGATTTGGGAAGGGTCAGTGGGGGGAGCTGAATGAGGATCTAAGCACACTGGTGGTAAGTGGGGAAACCGGATGTGGGGAGGGTCAGTAGGGGGAGGTGAATGATGATCTAAGCACACTGGTGGTAAGGGGGGAAACCGGATGTGGGGAGGGTCAGTGGGGGGAGGTGAATGATGATCTAAGCACACTGGTGGTACGGGGGGAAACCGGATGTGGGGAGGGTCAGTAGGGGGAGGTGAATGATGATCTAAGCACACTGGTGGTAAGTGGGGAAACCGGATTTGGGAAGGGTCAGTGGGGGGAGGTGAATGATGATCTAAGTACACTGGTGGTAAGGGGGGAAACCGGATGTTGGGAGGGTCAGTGGGGGGAGGTGAATGATGATCTAAGCACACTAGTGGTAAGTGGGGAAACCGGATGTGGGGAGGGTCAGTAGGGGGAGGTGAATGATGATCTAAGCACACTGGTGGTAAGTGGGGAAACCGGATGTGGGGAGGGTCAGTAGGGGGAGGTGAATGATGATCTAAGCACACTGGTGGTAAGTGGGGAAACCGGATTTGGGAAGGGTCAGTGGGGGGAGGTGAATGATGATCTAAGCACACTGGTGGTAAGTGGGGAAACCGGATGTGGGGAGGGTCAGTGGGGGGAGGTGAATGATGATCTAAGCACACTGGTGGTAAGTGCGGAAACCGGATGTGGGGAGGGTCAGTGGGGGGAGGTGAATGATGATCTAAGCACACTGGTGGTACGGGGGGAAACCGGATTTGGGGAGGGTCAGTGGGGGGAGGTGAATGATGATCTAAGCACACTGGTGGTAAGTGGGGAAACCGGATGTGGGGAGGGTCAGTGGGGGGAGGTGAATGATGATCTAAGCACACTGGTGGTAAGGGGGGTACTAGGGATGTTGGGGGAGGTGACTGAGGATCTGAGCACACTGGTGTTAAAGGACACATGATGTTTTAGGAGGGCAGAGTATGGGGAGGTAGAAGTTACCACTTACAGATGTGTTAAATACTTTAACAATGTTAGAACTGTCACCTTGAGTCTTTATTTATCAACTCATACTTATTTATTTACACCAGTCGAATGAGGTGAAGCCCGAGAAGAGCGAGAGTGACACGAAGAAGGAGACTGACGAGAAAGAACTGAGCACACCAGAGAACCCCGCCGTGGACACGACTGACCAGCACCGCAACCACTTGTTTGACCTGAACTGTAAGGTGTGCACAGGCAAGGTGCCGCCTCCTGCTGGCGAGTCGGCCGTCAAGAAGCTGAAAGTCGCCCACAAGGTGATGGGAGAGGGTGGCAAGAAGGTGGAGAAACCGACCAACAAGCAGGAAGACCTGTCGAATGCTGAGGAGGTGGTGAAGGAGGTGCTGAGAGCAATTCGACAGAGTAAGACCGACGCCCCTGCCTCCTCCACATACTCGGGGGCCAAGGATGTGACTGTCAGGTGGGTACACCGTGAGACTGAGATTGGTGACTGTTGTGTGGTTCCTCTGCTACAGTGCAGTGTTTGTCATGATGGGGAGGCAGGGGCAGCATCCGCTCTGCAACCCCATGCTTGGAAGCCCATGCTGATTTGGTCTTCAGCAAACTATGCTTGTTGTACAAGGCTAAGTAATTGTTTGGGTGGTCAGGCTGTGTATCTTGGATGATTGGGTGTCATCATCCCCTATGATGTAGGGTGTTGCTCATATCAACCACTGCAATGGATGTTCCAAACTCAATTATCAGGCTGTTGTCTTAAGGAAGCCCATGTTGATTCCGGTTTAGGACTGGTCCCCAGCAGACTATGAAACGATGTAATGGTTTTGGAGGTCAGGCTCTGTGACTTGGATGATTATGTGTCATCATCCCCGATCATCTTGGATGCTGCTTGTATTAACTAACCCCTTGAATGTCTGTTCCAAACTCAATTATGATTGTGGTATGCAATGTTAGTTAGACAAAGTGACCTACGGTAGCTTATCATCATCATGATCATAAAAGGAACAGTTCTGTGATTATCAAATTGGAACCTGTGTGTCACCAGACAGTAGTTGAGTGTGGTCAGATATCTTATCTTTGGATACGTGACCACCATAGAACACTGCCATTATTTCCACAGGCAGCTGCTCCAGGCCTTGATGCAATACAACTGAAAATTTGACAATTATTGTGTAAAAGCCAGTCTCTTAACACACTTGCCCCTTCTTCACATTACCAGCTTCACTTTTTCACCATGCCATCTTAACTCTGCTGTGTCAGTTTTCTAACTCTGTGGGGAGTTTTCTCCCTTTGCTGTGCTGGTTATGAGTTCTAATCCAAACTTCAAAAATTAATTATCATAATTTTGTTTGTAAGCACCATCCCCAGTTACAGTTGTGTAGCATGATGGTAGACAGTTCGAGTCTGAGTAGAGTTTATCCAAACAAGACCAAATCATCATAGCAATCAGTGTGTTTATCTGCGTCCACAGGTCCCCTGACTCCGCCTTGTCCTCAGGCCTGGAGTCCAAGGCCAAGTTCAAGCCTGCCGGGCCCAGTCTGTGGAAGGGATTGATCTCCAATGAAGACTTCAACAAGTTCGCCACATCAGCCTACCGGGTGTCGGGCCCCACAGAGTCGTTGGTGAGGAAATGCCTTCATTAGCATAGGATGATTTACTGTGTCCAAATGTTGTAGTTCACCTGGCGTCATAGGACAATGTTCATAGTATCGATCAGTGGTTTGTGTGAATTATTTGCATGCTGCCATCCTATAGGTGGTGTTTTGCAGACTGCCGCACTAAATCAGTGTTCCTGTTTACCAGGTTTTACCATTTTTTATCCGTTACAATTATAATTAGATCTGATTGTCTGTTCCTGTGGAGAGACAAATCTTTGTTGTTAAACAAAACATTGGCGATGTTCCATGAAGTATATTTTTTAATGAAGTCAGCTTGTCTGTTATCATCAAGGTTATTTTTAGTGCAAAGAAAAAATGTCTCAAACCAAAGTGAAATATTCCCCCCAAAATAGAAAATTGTGACTGAACTTTGTGTGAATGACGTGTAGATCTAAGTAACTTCCGAGATGACGTCATTGAATTTGTCAGCCATGAATGTACACTGCATTGAACATGACTTTGAAAGAATTTAAACCAGATAATTTTCAGAATTTTTTTATTTGTTCCAAGTTTGGACTGACAAATATTGGTAGGGACTGCTAATGTTTAGAGTTGCCTGTCCATCAGGACTTGTACTTTGAAAAGCCAGCGGGTACACTGTTAAATACGGTCTGTGGTCTCGGGCAAGTTTATTGGTTCTATGGCCCGCTTTGTTACTGTTGGTGTAACTGTTTGTATGTTTCCATCTACTGCAGGAGTTCCCTGACCTGATACACATATGTGGACGTATTGGACCTGACCAGATGTGGGACTACCTGGGGCGGGTTCGACAAAGTGGGTCTAGGGTGAGTATCAGTTGTGTAACCTTAGAAGGGGAGGAGCGGGTATGTGTCTGAGGGAGTCTAGAATGAGTGTCAGCTGTGTAACCTTAGAAGGGGAGGAGAGGGTCTGGGTCTAGAGTGAGTCTAGGGTGAGTATCAGCTGTGTAACCTTAGAAGGGGAGGAGAGGGTATGTGTCTAGGTGAGTCTAGGGTGAGTGTCAGCTGTGTAACCTTAGAAGGGGAGGAGAGGGTATGGGTCTAGAGTGAGTTTAGGGTCGGTCTGGGGTGAGTGTCAGCTGTGTAACTGGGGTTAGGGTCGGTCTAGGGTTAGTGTCAGCTGTGTAACTGGGGGTAGGGTGGGTCTAGGGTGAGCGTCAGCTGTGTTACCTGGGGGGTAGGGTGGGTCTGGGGTGAGTGTCAGCTGTGTAACTGGGGGTAGGGTAGGTCTAGGGTGAGTGTCAGCTGTGTAACTGGGGGTAGGGTGGGTCTAGGGTGAGTGTCAGCTGTGTTACCTGGGGGGTAGGGTGGGTCTGGGGTGAGTGTCAGCTGTGTTACCTGGGGGTAGGGTGGGTCTAGGGTGAGCTTCAGCTGTGTAACTGGTGGTAGGGTGCGTCTAAGGTGAGTGTCAGCTGTGTAACTGGGGGTAGGGTGGGTCTAGGGTGAGTGTCAGCTGTGTAACTGGGGGGTAGGGTGGGTCTAGGGTGAGTGTCAGCTGTGTAACTGGGGGTGGGGTGGGTCTGGGGTGAGTGTCAGCTGTGTAACTGGGGGTCGGGTGGGTCTGGGGTGAGTGTCAGCTGTGTAACTGGGGGTCAGGTGGGTCTAGGGTGAGTGTCAGCTGTGTAGCTATTAAGACTATCTGTGCTTAGATAGACAAGAGCTATGACACTAAATGCTTTCTCTCTCTATAATATTTCTAATCAGGACATCTGTGTGGTGAGGTTTGTGCCGGGCAGTGATGGTGAGAAGATGGCCTACATCCACCTCTACTCCTATCTGAATGGACTGAGTCGATGCGGCGTGGTGTCAAACGCAGCCAAGCAGGTTAAGGATTTCTACCTGGTGCCCCTGGCCTCCCACAGCCGAATCCCACGGGTCCTCCTGCCCTTTGATGGGCCAGGTATGTACTGCATGTAGGGCAAGCATGGGTCCTTGATTGGTCCTTGGTATGTTTCAGGATAGATCCTTCATAGACTCTGTGGTCTAGTCAATAGAGCATCTGCCCGGTTCAACCCCTGGCCGCATCATAACAGAAGATGTTAAATGATGGTACTCATTATTAAGGGAATAAAACAAGGCCTGGTTGGCTTATAGGGTACTATGGCTGAGTGGGCTATTCATGTTAAACTGCCGAATGTTATCATAGTGGGCGAGCACTAAAAAGTATGACCCTAGTCCAGATTAGTTCAAGTAGCCACACACACACACGCACACGTACGTTGCTCTATTAATGCAATAATCTTTAGTGACGTAAAACCCCATTTCTCCTCACATAGATAGACCCTTGATTGGTCCTTGATGTGTTTCATCATATTGTTTCATCATATTGTTTCATCATATTGTTTCAGTAAAATGGTTGGGCATTTGTGATTAAGAAATGTACAGCACCAGAATTTGCTGTTCCATCCTGTTTGGTTTCAATAGTGGGGAAAACGTCAATGAAAATGTCACTTTCATTACAAACCTTATGACTAAAATACTATTAACTATTCTGTTAACTACAATTAATTCAACAATTCACTTACCTTGTTCTTCAGGTTTGGAAGAGAATCGGCCCCACATGATCCTGGGAATCATCGTGGTGACTAAAGTAAAACGCCCCATAGATGCCCCTACGCACTTTGTTCCTTCAAAGAAGGCAAAAGTCAGCTTGAACCCTAATGATCCCCGGAACAGAAACTACAGACCTCCGAGTCAGAAGCCTCTCGAGAAGTCCTTTACACCTCCTCTCAAACCTGTGCCCACCTACAAACCCATGCCCAAGAAGCTCATCGAGCTGTCGAGGTCGTCGTCATCGTCATCTTCCTCCTCCCCGTCAGGTGACATGACTCAGACAGCTGTGACACTACAGGACCCTATTGTGAAGGCCTACGCCTCCACCAAGTCTAGTCAGATGGAAGAGGAAGAGGAAGACAGTAAGTGTACCAGTTAGTTTCATGTAGATGGCTAGCAATCGAGGAGATTCAGATTACACTTGATTTCTAGTAGGAATGAAGTAGTATTGATGATTTCTAATTATGGTTTAAAGTTTGTGTAAGTTCAACTTTGGATATGTGGTTGGTTGATATAGAAAATACAAAACATACTGAGTGCAATTGTTGTCTTCAAGAAAGGCTGTTGTTTTACACCATGATCTATTTGCAGGCATGGCTCCATACTCACCAGGTGGAATGGATGATGATGACGATGACGATGCCTATGATCCTGCTGATACCAGTCACATCATCAAGTTGACTTTGACAACAACTGTTGCAACAACCGCCACCACTGCCCCCATCTCCACCCAGCCTGGTGGTAACATCACTAAGCTGACCTCTGCGCCACCAGCAGCAGTGTCGGCAACCATTCCCTTCCCTGTCCCCGTGTCTCCTCTACCTGTCCCGGCACCTACCACCTTGGCCCCTGTATTGCCAACACCAGCAGCAGCAGCAGCAGCAGCAGCAGCAGCAACAGCAGCAACAGCAACAGCAGTAGCAGCTGTTCCCGTGCCAGTCTGTGTGTCCAGTTCCACTGCATCCCAAGTGTATTCCGTCCCCACAGCTCAGCCCGCATCATCACAAGGACCAGATAAGCCTATGTCACAGACTGACACTCTCAAAGGAATTAATGTTGACTCCATGATCTCTCAAGTTGCCAAAAGTAACAATCCTGCTGAGATCACTGCATTTATGGTAGCTGCCTTGGCTGCAGCAACAGATGCTACTAACAAACAGAAGTTGCTTGTGGAGCTGACCCAGAAAGTTGAGGAGCAGAGGAAAGCACTTCAAGGCCAGCAGGCTTCTAACTTGTCTGTACAGGGCCTCGCTCAGGCAGTAGCTTGCACAGCAGCAGCAGCAACTATTGCAGCAGCAGCAGCAACAGTAACGACTACAGCACCATCATTATTGCCTCCACCAACAGTGGTACCTCCAGTGTCTGTCTCTGAATCCAAGTCAGCAGTTTCTGTGGCTGAATCGGTGGCCAGCAGTTCAGGGTCTGAGGCTTTGGCTTTAGACTCCCCTAAACCACTGGAAAAGAAATCTAAAGAGTCTGATAAAGAGAAACATTCCTCCTCAAGTACTAGAAAATCATCTAGTTCTGATAGTAGGAAAAGTGATAGAGACAGAAGGGATTCTGATAGCAGGCGAAGTGATCGGAGATCATCAAGTGTTGAGAGGTCACGGGACAGGAGAAGTGGAGATAGACACAGAAGGAGCCGGGACAGGAGTCGAGATCGGGATAGACACCGTCACAGAGGAAGATCTTCAGAGAGACATCACAGTCACCGAGATCGATCCCGGGAGCGACGAAGAGATCGATCAGACATACGACGGAGCAGAGATAAGAGTAGAGACAGAAGCAGGGACAGGAGCCGAGACAGAAGCCGGGACAAGAGCCGGGACAGGAGCATAGACAAGAGCCGGGACAAGAGTCGGGACAGAAGCCGGGACAAGAGTAGAGACAGGAGCAGGGATAGGAGCAGGGACAGGAGCAGAGAAACCTCTGATAACAAGGTTTCCAAGGATGGTCAGGGTAGTTCTGAGAGTAGACGAAAGGCAGAGGTCCCCTCAACCTCAGACAAGACAAGTGATACAACACCTAAACCATCACAGACAAACTCTAGTGAAACATCTGACACAGGTGCTAGTAGTCAGTTGCCAGATACAGGCAAGGACACAAGTAGTGAGGCAGCAAAGGCCAGTAGCAACACTGAGTCAAGTGCAGCTGTGACACAAGGGGAACTAACACCCAACATCCCTGTTGCCCTTCAGGCCTTGATCAATGATGTGATGGGCAGAGTGCCTGCTGCTTCTAAGACAGAAGAGATTCCTCCAGTTGTGTCAAAAACAAAAGAAAAGGAATTGAGTGAGGAAAAGGAGGAAAAGAAAGCTGAGAAAGAGGATATGGAAACTGATAGTAATGCGTCAGAGAGCGTGATTCCAGGATTTGGTGCAGCTGATGAATCAGCAGAGACAAAACCAAAAAATATTTTCAGTGACATTATTGAGAAGCACAAAGATGATAAACCTGTGTTGTCTTCAACAGTTTCAGATGAGGTTGGTAAAGATGCTAGTCTTGAGCAGCTGGAGCTATCAAGAAGTGACTTGGATATGAGAGTTCAACCCCTTCCTGCTGGAGGTGACACAGACATGAGAGTACAGGGTGATGTGGACTTAAGAATTAAACCCAGTATTCCTATCCTGTCTTCTATTGCAAAGTCCAAGTCTAGTGTGTTAGAGCGGCAAGTAGACATTGATGAGCGCATCCTGCCATCAGGTCCTCCTCCTATGGATAAGGATGAGCGGATTGCCCCTCCCAGACTCACTCCCCAGCAGCAGTGGGGGCCGGGAAACCCCCAGCCACCTGCTGTTGATGAGCCTCCCTCACTATTCCCTTCAGCCACAGGCTTCCAAGGGGCCCACTTCACAGGACCACCTCAACCATTCCCAGGTCCACAACAAGGTTTCCAAGCTCCATCCGAGTTCTTAGGACCGCCTAAACTAGACTTTGAGGGCCCCCCTGGGCCTGGTCTCCATGCTGGTGAGGATGTTGATCATCGTATGATGGCATGGCCAGGACAAGGACCTCCACCAGCTCCAGGACCCTTGTTCAGGCCTGGTTCAGGAGGTGATGGAAACTTTGGTGGGGAGGATGTTGACCTGAGGCAGAAAGACAGTAGTGGTGCGGGGCTGTTGCGGCCTCCTCCTATGCCTGCATCATCACTTCTGGAAAGCCAGAGTCACGCTTCCTCTTCAGGGGAACCTCCACAGGAGAAGAAGAGACCGCTGCACGGTGTTGGGGAGGAACTACAGGACAAACGACCTCGACCTCATTCTCAAGGCTTGATGCATCAAGGTCGTCCTGGAATGCCATTCATGCCTCCTCCACCTTTCCCCCCCCAGTCTGCCCCCCAGATGCCTCCTCCTCCTCCTCAAGGACATGAACAGTCACGTGACTATGATAGGGGGTCATCCTCTCGTTGGAGTGAGTGTCGGGAAGACAGAGATCGTCATTGGCACCGAGATGACCGATCCAGTCGGCACCGTCGCTCGAGTGATCACCATAGAGATAGGAGACATTATCACAGTAGTAGCCGGAGGTGAATTGTGTCACAATTTTGTGTTGAATAGAGAGAATTTGTGTTCAAACAGATTGCAGCATGTGGCTAGTTATGAAGAATGTTGTGGAATGAGCTATTGTGGATTTTGAAGATGAAGAAGCGTTCAGTTTTTATTGTGAATGTGACATATGAAATAAATAGAAATCCAGCAGTGAGGGCAGTGTCAGCAGACACTTGGATCAGCTTTGTGAGGCATTGTCAGCAGACACTTGGATCAGCTTTGTGAGGCATTGTCAGCAGACACTCAGATCAATGAGGCATTGTTAGCAGACACTCAGATCAATGAGGCAGTGTAGCAGACACTCAGATCAGTGAAACAGTGTCTGTTATTGTTTTGAGCAGGGTCAAGTGGACAATAGCTAGTCAGACAACAGATTCATAATCACAAGTTGCATTTCTGAAATCTTTCCCCAGCTGGATTGCTCTGTACTAGATGATGTTGTGTACTTGTAGATAATCAAGGGAAAGTTCATTATTTGCCATTGACCTTCCTCATTTCAAATATACATCAACAAGACATTTATGTACATAACCACATAAGTCATAGCAACAACTTCTGTAAACATAATCAGCCCTCATGTTGTGGCAAAATACAAAGTGTTGTATTTTTTCCCCAAACCTTGTTTAGGAACGATGCAATAAGATGCTATTTTCCTGCACCTTATCAGTGGTGGAGCATTTCAAGATAGACGGAACAGAAATATCTCTGTGGAAAACATATGTTTGTCAGCTACAAAACAGTTAACATAAATACAAAAACTTGGCTTTTGGCCCACTGAAATAGTGTCAGAAAGCTCTGATCACCTATCGAAGGAAGGGCATCATTTTCAGTGCTTTGTAACAAGCCTTTGTGTAATTATGTAATCATGATAATGACTTATTGTTTCCTAGCTGTGTATACTGAGTGGTTATCTCTGTACATATTACGTCTCATCCATTTCACAGAATCGCAATAGGTCACACAGTGTGATTATTTGCTAACTGTAAAACCTTGGGAATAATCTTCATTGGACCTCTCCATGAATGCACACATGTTCTTTGGGCATAGTGAACAGTCTTCGTATTTAAGAGCAGTTATTTTTGATGAATGATGTTATGCAAACTTGTACATGTTTTTTTAAAACTATCATTTTGGTACTAACTTTGGGGGGATGAACAATGGGATGATGTTGGTGAGGATCATTGCATAAACAGACAGGTGATTTTAGCATAGGTGCCATGTGCGAAAATCAAATTTAATCAAATAGATTTAGATTGTCTGTATTTGCGGTTTAAATCAAAGGGTAAGTGAATACTGTTTGTAATCATTGCTTCATTATAAACACATCTAGTTGTAAAGGACGTCCAACACATGGAAGGTATTATTTTGACTGTCAAGAATTGATTCATCACCTGTGGATTTTTTATGATTTTAATGGGATAAACTGATTTTTATTTAGTGATCAACAAATGAAAAATTGTGGAAATCAAAATCTTATTTTTAAGTTTAGCCCGTCTCACCCAAAGGGTGTGGAGGAGCTCATTTCATGGCATGTTGTTCTCAGTAACGTTGATATTGAAATGTGATTGTTCAAGAACACGTAGAAAAAATATTAGTGAAAATGTATAAGTGTAATATGTAATTGTGCCTGTGTGCTTTGGTGTTTTCATGAAGCCACAGTAGCAGATGTTGCAACTGTTTAAAATCATGGGGATCACAGAACTGTCTGTGCAGCTGTTTGCAATCATGATGATCGCATAATTGTTTGTGCAGCGGTTGACAATGATAATGATCACAGAATTGTCTGTGCAGCTGTTTACAATCATGAGGATCACATAATTGTTTGTGCAGCTGTTTACAATCATGAGGATCACATAATTGTTTGTGCAGCTGTTTACAATCATGAGGATCACAGAATTGTTTGTGCAGCTGTTTACAATCATGATGACAGAACAGTCTGTGCAGCTGTTTACAGTCATGATCACAGCACTGTTTGTGCAGCTGTTTACAATCATGATGACAGAACTGTTTGTGCAGCTGTTTACAATCATGAGGATCCCATAATTGTCTGTGCAGCGGTTGACAATGATAATGATCACAGAACTGTCTGTGCAGCTGTTTGCAATCATGATGATCACAGAATTGTCTGTGCAGCTGTTTACAATCATGATGACAGAACAGTCTGTGCAGCTGTTTAGTCATGATGACAGAACTGTTTGTGCAGCTGTTTACAATCATGATCACAGAACTGTTTGTGCAGCTGTTTACAATCATGAGGATCGCATAATTGTTTGTGCAGCTGTTTGCAATCATGAGGATCACAGAATTGTCTGTGCAGCTGTTTACAGTCATGATCACAGAACTGTTTGTGCAGCTGTTAATAATCATGAGGATCACAGAATTGACTGTGCAGCTGTTTACAATCATGATGACAGAACAGTCTTTGCAGCTGTTTACAATCATGATGACAGAACAGTCTGTGCAGCTGTTTACAGTCATGATCACAGAACTGTTTGTGCAGCTGTTTACAATCATGAGGATCACAGAATTGTCTGTGCAGCTGTTTACAATCATGACAGAACTGTTTGTGCAGCTGTTTACAGTCATGATGACAGAACTGTCTGTGCAGCTGTTTACAATCATGAGGATCACAGAATTGTCTGCGGCTGTTTACAATCATGATGACAGAACAGTCTGTGCAGCTGTTTACAATCATGATGACAGAACTGTTTGTGCAGCTGTTTACAGTCATGATGACAGAACTGTCTGTGCAGCTGTTTACAATCATGATCACATCACAACTTTCAACAATAACAGATTAAGCAGAGGAAAAAATGCACATTAACTTTACAGTTCATCATAGAGTCAGGTGAGCAACAGAGTACTTCCTTCCGTGTTTGTCTCAATATGATTTAATTTAGAGTTGTTTTGTTAAAGATTGTTGCCAAAGAGTCGCAAGTTTTGTAATATATGACTGCATTTCTTCACAGAAGTACAGGTTATTTTAATCTTTGTTGACCGTTATGTGTTTTATGTTCTGTTCACAAGACTGTACAAAGAGAAACAGTGTTGCATACTTAATTCCTGGTTTTACAAAGATGCTCTCATCTCATGTTTGCTGTAATAAATTCATTTACCATAAATCCTTTCTTCTTCTTTAAGGGTTAAGTGTCCATGTAGTGATTGGTTCTCCTTACATAATGTGTTGTCAACTCTGCAAGTGTTAAAGAATTTTTGATGTACTCAAAATGTCAGGTGGAGGTTTCAAGTGTTAACGTTCCATACATTAAATTAACCAAATGATTATGTTGTGAATAGTCTTCATGTCAAGTGGTGAAAAGGCTCCTCTCTCTGGAAATGTTTTTGTAAACACTTGATCAAACACCTATCCATCCCCACCATTTCCAAGTTTTAGATATACACCTAAAAAAAAGTTAGGCCTCTCACTGGCTGCATGAGGAGGGGTTGAGGCGGTCATCCAGGCACGTGGCAGCTATACATGTTATGGCTATATCATCACAGGACGTCATGTTGGGGATGTAACTGTCATTTTTAGTAACTGCTTAGGGCATCCTTACAGAAGTCACATACCAATTTTTTCCAATAATAAACACAATGAAATGTCCACAAATTATGAATATCACTTTTTAAAATGGCATGATTGTTGTCCTTATTTGTCGACAAAGTAGGTCAAAGACATCTTCCAGTCCGTTCAAGATATTGCACATCTGTTTCAATTTTGATAAGTCTACACATTTAGATAACCGTATGTCAGAGAATGGTTAACTTTCATTGTGAAAATATTATAAAAACGTGAACAACTTTCCATTTGCATAGTTGTCCTTTGTGTACATTGGTTGTATGGCCACTTTGAGGTATGAGGATATATTGTCACCTCACAGTTGTAGTAGCATTTCTATACATTTATGCAAAGCAATATGTAATCACATTATATGCAAATTAGCATAACACCACTGCCAAAGTCAGCACTGCACCATAGATCTGGAGCCAGTGCACAGGTTTTCAAACTTTGTCCAAAATAGCAGGGGGTTCTTAACATTTTTCCAGGTGTATACTTTGATATTCTTAGTATAAAGAAACCTTGACAAACCACCGAACCAGCACTGGTCCGAGTAATGTCATGTTACATATAGGACATTTGAAGCCATTAGAGAGTATTACGTCTCAAGTTGATATGTTTCCCAAAATTGAACCAATTCACCAAGAAAAGTAGCAGACCTTGTTGTTAAATGCTGCTACTATCCTCTCAGCTTTCCGCAGATCAACAGTTGAGCTTGTGCACAGTGCCTTTGACAAGGATCACGTCTAAGTTGCTGGGGACATATTGAACCAGGATAGATAACAAAAGCTGGATTGTTGTTTATGTTTATTGTTTACATGGTGCAGAAGATGTACAGATCAGACAGACTGGACACAGCACTGCGGGCAGGACTCGGACATGGTCAATATTTCACAGGTTTGTACACACAGTTCCTGCATCACTTGTCAATACATACATTTGAAATGCAGTGTAATTGTGGTGTGTATTGATTTTAAATTGAGTAATGAGGTCGTGTATGACGTGTGTTTGGTGTTTGAAGAACGATTTGAGGAACTCGTGTATACAACCCTGTGAAGTACTGTCGATGACCCTACAGCTGTGGTACCAGTTTCTTGCACAACAGATTGGTGTTGATGCAAGTTCAAGTCAGGTTAATAGAAACATACAGGCATGATCAGCATGCTAAACATTATCATACATCTGAGTGAACTTAGTAGATAAACGTACTGTGCTTTTAATGTAAAGCTAGGGTACCTGTAGATTTAACAATGCTCAGTTGAATTTGGAACCGAATGTGCAGAGGGGGCATTGAAAGCATGTAGCACAGCAACCTAACTAGTGGGCACCTCTCAAGAAAACTAAGCCTTCCAATGTTTTCTTCTACACTGCACGTCGCTAAAATGACGTCATATCGCTCATTGTGACACAAAAGATATCATGTCAGTCATATATGAAAGATCGCCAAATTTCAAGCTCCTGTGTCCCACCTAATTTGAAATACATTCTCTTGGTAGATTGCTGTCGTGTTTTCTGTAAAAGATTTTATTGCCACACATCCTTTGAATTTTGTAGTAAGTGCACCGTTATATTTTATAAAATTATTTTAAAATGCCTACGGACAATGACTAAAAAGAAGTACTATTCTATAAATATTAACTTCCATGTTGATGCAGCCGTCAAATCGTCTGTTTCAATCTGAAGGGATGTATTGACGGATCAGAATTGAGAAATTTCCAAATTCATGGTTATGATTGTTATCAACAGCACGCGTTGTACAGCTGTAGAACGGCACTTTGAGGTGTTATGGTTGTAATGCGAATACACAGAGTTAATCAACATATTTTGAGCAAAGAAACCGGCCCTCCAGCGTTTCAAGTGCTCATTATTAATCCAAGTATCAGAACATTTTTGTATGAAAGGTGTGCTGATTTGTTAACAAGTTGACTAGTTTCCTGTAAACACACATCAATAAACTACAAGATTTCAAAATGGTGGCCTGAATATGTTCACTAGAACTTGTATCTATGTATGTGAAAAATACAGAAGGTTAGGGATGCTTAAGTCCAGTTAAGTCTATTTTTTCCAAGACTGTATGACTACTCTGAGATGAAAGTTACCAGATGCCTCTATAGTTAGAGAACCATGACTTCAATAGTTAGGTAGTATCCTGATTGTTACATGACTGCATGCCTTGCAATCTGAATAGAATTATTTGGAGATTTTACAACCTCTCTGTTTAGACCTTGTACATAAAATGATTTTAGCACTAGGACTGTAGCACCCTATTGTCTGCAGACTATCACAGAGATGACCATCTAGGTTTAACAAAGAGGGCGACGGGGTTCACTATGCATGGTGACTAAAATTCAAGTTTGAACTTGACAAAAACAAGGTAAACTTTGTGAAATAAACAATTTGAAAGCATCCTGTCAAAAGCTGCCCCTTCCATAGAGCTGTTTTAGCAGGAAAACATCAAACACGAATGTTCAAGAGAAGTCATGGTAGTCTGAACAAGATGAAAAAAATGAATTAAATAGTCCTGTTTTCTTCTGTGACAGAATTCTCAAGGTTAATACTTGTTCAATCATGACAGGCTCTATCTGAAGTCTACACGTAGGAACCATATCTTTATGCATGCTGATCCATTCAGGAAAATACCAATACACATACAATAATGAAACATAACAAAAGTAGTAAAATGTAACAAATGGACACATACCACAAATAATCTCAACACTACAAATTCAGATGTGTGAAAAACAGTTCAGAACATGCCAGCATAAATACTCAATAAAACAAACTTATCAAGGCACAGTCACGTGAAAATGTCCCAATTATGTACAGCTCACATTCATTATAATGACCTCCATGCTCCACCAATTAAAGTTGCTCTCTTCCTTGGGCAATGTGCAGCATCAATATTGATCGCTTTATCGAACATCATCCTTCTGAGGCAAGGGAATTAACTGACGATAGAAGTCCAGTTTCCACCCTTGCCAAACTAGGCTGGAATTCCGGTGTTATATTTTGGCTGGACTAACAAGACTATGCATAGTCCATCAAAATCACATAACGAACTAGACATCCGGTTTGTAAACAACATGGATTTAAAATCTTTTCATGTTTCTTATCAAGGTGCTCAAGTGATTTGATGCACTGGGCGAGGTAAGACAAAAGATTACAAAAGATCTTGACTGGGCGCCGCCATTTTGTTTTAAACAAATGCAAGTGATACGAGAGGTGGAATGTGATTGGTCTGTAGGAGGGACAGAACTCATAATTGCCACTGGTCACTCGCGCCATGAAATTCCAGCCTAGTCCAGCAAGGGTGGAAACTAGATTGTCAGTTAATGCCCTTGCCATGGGAAGATAATTCAACATATGAATTACTTTTGTGGATTCTTGTCATGTTCTGTACAAATAGAAATGAATCTGCCAAAGAGTAAATGTAAATTCATACTTGAGATTAAATATGAGATAATGCTGTCTACTACATCTATTTTACTTGCAGTAATTTTGCAAGTGCAAACTCAGCTATGCTTGAACCATTCATAAAATATATTTCTTTCATCCATGTTACAAAATTCCAGTGTACAACTTCCAATATTTGTACTATACCTGTCTTTCATACCATTCATTCAATACTAAAAATACCATGTGCAAGTAATATCAGCACGAGTCTGGATGCATGGCCACAATACATACAATACATCATATTGCTGCTTGTATTAATAAACATATCAATGACACACTGATCGGCTTTCAAGAGGTTGCTCTACATAAAAACAAGCAATAACGTGGACAAATATATCTAGAACTTTTAAGATTTTTATAGTGAGTAAGAGTGGGGTTTAACACCATTTTGAACAGTATCCCGGCAAGCCGGCTTACTGTGACAGGAAAGCACCAAATGAACATTTTCATAAGCGTGCATGTTGCATTGCAGAAATTCTCACCTTTTTAGGGACTGGTAATTGATTATGTATCATATTTTGCTGATATCCCCTGGAGTTATGATAATAAATGTCATTTTTTTCCCTGAGACTCCCCACTTAATCTGTCTCCTCCCCTATTATTTACGACTAGTCCCTTAACATCATGTAGGGTATTTCTTCATAAAGATGTAGCATCTTCACTGACGAATCCAAACAATTACCAAGAACTTGCTATCCATTCCATTGCTTGTTATTATGAGAATCAATGTGTCAATACATGATAAAGTTCATCCCAAATTTGTTTCCATTTGTTTCATGACATGCATTGATTGAGGGGGCAAGTACCGTGATACATACGCTACATCATGAGGAAAGCATAGCCTGATAAAACCTGATGGCATGATACTCCCGCCAACAGATGCCGCCACTGGATCTACACTGACTCTGCTACACTGACTGTAGGATGACATAGCATACTGGAGAATCTGTTATAAAGAGGGTAGAGTTCCCTGGAATATTTTAGGACATCATTTGGTGGTTGTGGACTGAAAATGTCACCACATCTTCACAAACAAGGGGAACATGACACAATGGCCAGACCAAGTTATCTTTATTTTATAGAAAGCCTACCATAAACTTTACGAAAGTTAAAAAATAATCGTAAAAATTCTTCTCGGTGTGCCTTTCTTAAACATACATTTGTGTACTAAAAACTATAATCCAAGAGACTTTTGTGTTTCGCAGGAAATTAAACTCACATAATCATCAGTATTAATTTAGATGTTCAAATTGGCCTCCTGCCTCTTGAGGAATTCCACGAACCAAACAAACTGGTCTGGCCAAAAGGAAGGTAGTTTTTGGCTCATGAAAACACTGTCCTAACAACTGTCAATAGAACACCACGTCAAATACAGCACAGGTTATGAAAATCATATCAATATTCATTTACCACTAAAAATGTGTTGGTGGTTTCCTACCATTTTCCAATTTCCATATTAAATTTTCCCAGTGAAACAATCACATATTATGCATCAAGGAACTCAAAAAATATTCTAGTAAATTTAATCTCAAACAAATCAATTCTGATTTATCAGACTTCATTTCAAAATTGGAAAAATAGGAATTCATTACAATGCTATTTGTTTTGTAATGAGTGTCCCAATGTTAATCCCTCAAATAATCACAAAATTTCCCTTGCTTAGATTATTGAAATACATTTCATTCCAAAGCCACCATGTAACCTTCACATGTTATTTCTTACATGGATACATCACCCACCCTGTATGGAGTGGAACAGTACATATTTAATCACTTAAATAGAACAACCTGAGCCTTCATTAACAAATACCATTTGCAATGTCAAATCACTATACACAAACACTTCACAATCTCCCTTACAAGTCCTAATAGAACTGAGCATACATCCACACATTCATACTAGGACAGTGAAAGAACTTTGGATTTTTGTTTGTCGCTTGTCTGTGTACATTAATGTAGACTGTCGTAGCTCGGAGGGTTGTCATCTTGGTCCGACATGATGCTGCGACGCTCGATGTTGCGGTTGATGTTACTGTCAGCACCCTGCATCGCTTCTATTCGATTATAGTACACCTTGGCCTTGTTCATTGGAGGCCCTGTGGGGAGATGATTGTAGAGGGGTGAGACACAGAACATGCCTTGAATACTTTATGGAGGGAATTATCAAAAGTGAAGCAAATAAACTTTTACTCTGTAAGGCTAAAAGAACAATGGTCTTGGTTCTCAGGCACCGCTCACATCATCATATAGTCTGCTGCACATTTTGTTTTTATTTCCATTTTAAAAAATAATAAAATAAAATCTTTAAATATTGTCTCGAATACACCACCCCGGCACAACCCCCCCCCCCCCCAAAATACCGCCGATCGCGCAATAATTTCAAAAAGCCATTGCCTGAGAACCAATTCTATTTTTTTTTAAGCCGTAACAAGTGATTGTATTACTTATCCAATGTCAGATTTTGAATGGCAGGCTGCACATAATTGAGTCACACCAGTGGTTGATATTATGAACAACAGTCCACGCCGATGACAGTTGGGTGACACATTAAAACCATCACATTTTAGGTGGCTCTGACAACAACCATGTGGTACTGAGAAAAACTGACTCTCATTTCGCACAAGGACTGTATAAAATCTGTGCTTATTTAACAATGTAAAAGATTTTGCACCGTAATATGTCGTAATCAACTCACCAACATAGCTGAGCAGGACAGGCAGGAAGATGAGACCATGTGCTGCCCCGAACACCACGATACCCAGGTACATGCGGAAGTAGAACACCTGGAACAGCTGCGACTTGGAGAACGCCAAGACAATGATACCTCCCAGCTTGGTGAGAGTGATACCACTCAACACCTGTAACAACAATGAAGTGTGTGTGAGTGAGTGAGTGAGTGAGGGAGGGAGGGAGGGAGGGAGGGAGGGAATAGGCGTGGCAGGTAAATCTTGTGTTGTGCCTGTTGAGCAGAATGTAAATATTGTGTATTTTGACTTGAGATGCTCCTAAAACTAACCTGAGCACCCTCTGCTAATCCTTAGGTAAAGTAGTTATGTAAGGTCTTTAGTGATAGGGTCTAGCCACAGCTTGGCCAGTGATGGCCCAATTAATTAGTGAGCTAACTTTAACTGCTTTTTGGGAGGTCTGCATTTTGGAGGTCTACGTTATGGGAGGGAACCACCTATTCTATTGTTTCTGTAGCATTTGACCAGGTATTTAGCTTTAAACACTTCAATATTTCTCTTCTCTGGTCACTGCTGCATTACAACTCTGCATGATTCACAGAACTGCATTCTAAGTTAATTTAGATTTCTTTGGTATTTATATGGAGGATAGGATCTGATATTTTTAGCCTTGTTAAATACACTTTTATCATTTTTAATAGCATATCTGTTATATAGTATAATTTGCAGTATCATGCACATGATATGCAATGTTGCAAATATATTATTCATTTAAGAATTGACCTTCACTTTGTGTGAGTGAGGGCCAAACTGTATGAATGTCGGAGCTTGTATGTTTTCGTGCTAGGGAATTCCCAGGGGTTTCCCAAGGAATGTGGAAGTAGTCCGTCAGTGTTTACGTCATTTCAAGAACACGGTCTCGTGAAAAACATATGAACTTCAAATTGTGTCGTTCATACACTTATGAATGTCAATTTCGCGGTCATGTGACTGACCTCTCGTCCAATGGAAAAGCTGTATATCGTGTAAACATCAAATTAAAAAAATATTATACAATGTCATGATACATATGTGCATTGTGATTAGCAACGACATAAGTAACCAATTAGAATATAATGAAATTAGTGTGTTAAGTTACCATACAATCTCATTAAAATCAGATCTGAGTTCTCGCTACCGCTAAACAAAGATCTGAGGACATCCCATTAGGGGTCACGTCAGAACGACCTTTCATCCGACCAATCAGAGCATCGCTTACCAGACCATGAAAGTGACAGTCGGAATGTGATTTCTAATCATGCAATCTTGAAAACTTTAACATGGGGTATTCCGAATAATAGTTACGGGTTTAACGACTGAATCTAGACCATACATTTGCCATTCCAGAATGTTCTTTTGTTCAGGCTTGAAATTTTAAAAAGAGAATTTGTCAAAATATGTTTCGAAGCGTAGTTGCCAATTTGAAATTAGTGCCGTATAGCACGAGAAAGCTGCCTTCTGATTGGCTAATGTCGACTTCTTGTCAGTCCTTCCATTGGTTGGTCAAAATTCGCGCAAGGTCGGTCTGACGTGACCCGTAATGGGATGTCCTCAGATCTTTGTTTAGCGATAGCGAGAACTAAGATCTGATTTTAATGAGCTACCATATTGTTATAAGGTGCTTTCAGTAATTTATACAGTTAATAGCTTGAAGCTGTAGCTGTTATGAGTACATTTTTATCTCAAACAATAAGTTATAGCTTACAGCTATAGTGGGTGAGTGATTTTGGTTTTAAGCCGCTTTCAACAGTGTTTTATGTATATATTTTAAATTTTTATGTGTATTCTATCATATAAATAGGATTTGTATCTGTAATAATATACTGATGGTTGCTCTGATAATGTATGCTTAAATTGACGCTCATGGTGTACAGTAACTGTAATAATATGTTTGTTTAATGAAAGATTCTTGTAATTTTATATCACTAATTCAACCTTATTATAGTCTGTTTTAGGGAAATATCACCCTCATCCATATTGTGGTGGGATCTCCATATCCCCTATAGAACAGACGAAATAAATCCCACGAACCCCAACAAGTCTTCGTCGTCATTCCGCAGATATGATACCACTGTTAAACCTGTAGGTTCAAATTTGTATGTGTCCTAAACGCCTGCAGTAAATTTACATGTCAATTTATTTGTCACAATAAGTCGCAATCTTTTAGATGAGGGTCTGAAGAGTTTAGTCAGGGCCAGCAGATTCTAAAGTCTGTGGGTCCTGATAGCAGCCTTGCATTTTGGTTTATTTCAAAGACTGGGAGGGAGGGAGGACGAACAGGGTGTATACATCAAAACATGTAGCCTAGGTAACCTACCGAGCTCCCCATTTGTGCCAGAGCGTGTTTGGCGCGCTCCTTGCGTGTCGGCATGGTGCTGACGGTGAAGGCTCTGACAATGTGGGAACAGAACTCCACCGCTATACCCACAGTCTGAAACATATCACAGGACATGCATACAGGCACAACAATACAAATAGGTAATCATGCTGTTAATCTAGACTACTGTTTCACGAGAATATGTCCTGAAAGGAAAGAAACATCCAGATTAATAACTAATGTTCATTTAGAACGATACAGATGTGTGGGGTTTCCAGAACAGCTTAGTCTGGACCAACACTATCAAACAATATTTTGTTAAACTCAATCATCCCCAGTTACAAATGTTGTAATGAAACAGGAAGAGTTAATAAGATCTTGTGATCCAGAACCACTAAGGATATTAGGCGCTATACATATATTTTTTATTATCATTACAGTGATCCCTCGCTACAATGCTACCTTCGGGGTCAAAATAATTGATGAGTGTTATAGACGATCAGCGGTTTAATCGAGGTGGAGTTGTAGGGGGTAGATGACCAACAGTATACATGCTCTGCCTATCTAACACCATCTACATTGCACGTTTCAGAGTTTAAAAAAAGATTAGAATAGAAGTTGTTTATGATTCATAGTGTAATTTTTTTTTTATCGAATATTATTATGCGCTTTCAAAAAACATCATATCCCTTCCGCGAATTCAGGTGAATAAACATGTATAACAAACTTGGTCAATAAAAGTATGAAATTTGATATAAAACATCACTAGACATGATGATTTACCATTTAAGATGTATTTCCTGCTCTCCAAGGCTTTGTTTTACATGCAGAAATAAGGACTACCATGTGAATTTTCTCTTAACGAAGACGGAAATAGCAATCAGCTGTGCACACGTTTCCTCCCAATCTACCGGTGATTCAGTTAAAACGTACCCAATAATACAATTTTAAAGAATTTTGATGCAAAGGTCTGAAGAAATTGTATCTGAAATGATTATTTTATCAGGAATAATATATTCCAATATGGTGTTATTTTAGTTGCAGCTTCCACTATATATACTTAAAATTGTAAGAACCATAAGCGTTAGACTTTGGGACAGGTGGTATGCAGGATATTTTTTTAAGTATGGAACAATTTGACCTGTTACCGTAGGGACTTCCTGCGCAAAGTGTATTTTGATTGCGAAAACGTTATGTTGACAATTAATAGTCAAACTGCCTCAAATATGACATATAGCGAGTCATGGTACGGCATTTATGATATGAGTATCCATTCTCTTGCAACTAAAGTTCGTTTCAAGGTGTCAATAGCGGTAATCTGACCGTGGTTGCTGTAAATTATAATTATTGAATGAAATTTTGAATAAAAAAATGATATTGCAAACATCAGTCCAGATAAGCAATGAACAAATATTTTATAACCAGATATTATAATAACAGGATTAAATTGCATACTTCAGTTCAGATTTGTTGACTGGTATTTCCGGTGGTTCGTGATCGCGGTGATCAGCTGATAACGTTTTCTGATATGGGGAAAAACATTGTGTCATTGGAAAACTTGAGTTTATTAAAAATGTTAGTAAATTTTGGAAGCCAGGCTTCACCGCACGCCAAGTTAGCGCTATAATGAAGAGTGCAATAGCAAGGGAACACTGTATTATTATTGTTGTTGTTGATGTTGAACACTGCTTGTAGGAATCCCCAAGTGTTCCCCTGCCCCAGAAACCAAGAAGCAGTTACCATGACAAGGTTGACCAGTGACACAGCGTTGAGTGAGATGTCCCACAGGTACATCAGCCCCAGCATGTCGGCCAGGATGAAGGCGATCGTGATGACGACCATGATGGCAGAATACAGCTCAAAGCCCAGCAGCACGAATGTCACGAGGAATATGGCACCAACACAGATGGACAGGTTCTTGATGGTGTCATGCACGATAGTCAGATACTGCTCATAGTAGACATAGAAAATACTGAAATGGAAAACACAACCAGATAATGAACTGAATAAATTGGTTCTGTGGCAATTAGATAAATGGCTTATTACTAAGGACACTGTCGACAGAATTTCAAATATTATTATAATTTACAACTGGTGTAGGAGCTTGGCACAGGGAAAATTGAAACAACTTGACACAGAATGATTGACAGTGAAGCTTACTCGACAGACTTTCAGCCTCTAGAACACTTGTACCTTGAGGTTAAGGATTGATTTTTGGCAGAAGGAAATCTTATAGAATTTGCTGCAAGAGGTCACATGACAAGTAGGAGTAGAATGTTTGTGAGAAAAGTTAATGTTATTAAGGGGTTTGATAGTTCTGAAAACAATTTATATTCAAATTTCTCTCAAACATTAACTCTGATCCGTTAATTCAGGATACGTAATGAAAGCTCCACACCAACTAACTTCTCAATGCACATACAGACAATGTACTGTGAAAATATTCAGTCGCAGATTTCTATCAGACTAGGGTGTATGGTATTAGCCGATCCCCTCTTGTGTTCCTTGGATTTTGATCCTAAAAATTTGGCCCATACCAAGTAACATATGGTATATCGAATGTCCTCCATCACGGCAAGTTGTGTCAACTGTTTTAACTCTTGTCATGTGACTGCAGCAATTAATGGGGAAATGCGTTACCACAAACCTGAACCAATAAGTCTTGTGTCTCTCCCCGACCCATCTCCACCTACCTGTATGGGAAGACAGAGATTCCTTCCTCTGTGAAGTTCTGATCCCGTGTGATGTTGCTGGCTATTTCTCTCGCCATCTTGAGAGCACTGATGTAGTCGTTGTTGGTCTTCAGGATAGTGTGGTATGTCATGAAATATGTTGCTGTGAAAAAAAAACCACACAATACATTCAGCTTACTACAGCATGCACATTGTGTACAACATATGTAGGATTTAAACTTGTGTGTCCGTACCTTCAGATTTGAGTAAAATACCATAATGATCATAACATCAACAATACTACATTTTCCATTTATATTCCGCCAGATTCCATTCACCAAGTGTATGCTCTTGGTGTTGCATTAATAATATTACCCAAGTCAATGGATCAGTGTGCACTCATATTTTCATTCTCAGCTCCCTGGGAAGTATACAACCTGCCTGTAAGGTGCATGAAAACTAAGTCACATTACCATCTCAGCCTACCAGGTACCCTTTCACTGCTGTGTGAACAGGCATATTTTGAACAAAGTCAGTTGCTTTAGGATACACCACATGTGCAACATGTGCTTCAGAGTGGGGCAGGCCCGAAACCTAGAAACTCTGAAGAGTCAAGCTGGCGTGCAGTCACACACCCTACAACTACACTCACAACTAACATCGGCCTGTATATAATCGTGAGTGAGTTGTGTTTAACGCCGCTTTTAACAGTATAACAGTTATATCACGGCGTGTCAGCTTAATGTAGGAGGAAAGCCCGAAGTGATGCAGGTCTTAGACCTTTACCACTTTGGTGAAATCCACGAGCTCGGGTATGGTGCTGACAATCCTAGAAACATAATCAGGGTTAATCGGGATTCGAACCCACAATCATAGGTATTTGGCACAAGGGACGCAACTCTGCACAACGAATCGCGGCGCCTTTCACAACCGGGCCACCTGTGCTCCCTGTACATAATTGAGCCTTGACCCCACATACCAGGAAGAATAAGCAGGACCTGACGTTGTCAGAGTCCACCAGCCTAATGCGGACCTAATGTCGTGGAATCCTGTTAAGGCGACAGTATGGAGTGTTATGTAAAACTGACAAACCTCCAACAGTTGTGTTCTTGTTCAGCAGCTGTACAGCAGACCCGTAGGCAGGATGGCCACTGCAATGATGAAGTCAATGATGTATGTACTAGTAGTTAAAACTATGTACTTCTAATAACGGATCAGATGTTATCTGTGTGTGTTTCTACACTGGAGTGAATGAGAGTATGGATTTGCACAGCTTAAGCAATAATCTAGCAATATTACGGCGGGGGACACCAGAAATGGGCTTCACACATTGTACCCATGTGGGGAATAAAAAATGGGCCTTCACTGTGACGTGCGAATGCTTTAACCACAAGGCTATCCCACAACCCACTTCTGCAAAAGTGAGTTTGGTTTTACACTACTTTTAGCAATATTCCACCCATATCACGGTGGGGGACACTAGAAATGGGCTTGACACATTGTACCCATGTCAGGAATCGAACCCGGGTCTTCGGCGTGAGGAGCTAACACTTTAACAACTAGACTACCTGACCGCCCACTTCTGCAAAGAGGTTCTACCACATCTTGTTCGTCCTATCTTCATAAAGATCAGCTGATTTCTTTTGTTCAGGATTCTAAGCCTGACCATCATGAATGCAAACAGTTTCATCTAATAGCTACCCATCATCCTGTAGTGGTACAATTTCAGGTGAATATCAGATCATACATTTCCTAAACACTTCTTACCACAAGCACATGTTTTAAACTGTATGACAAACTTGAGTTACAGGGGACTTGAAACCCTACATATAAAAGTAAGTGAATGTTGTTTTGTGCTTCAGTAAGCTATATTTCAGCTTTTTTACTGTAAATAATCAAGACTGGACACGCGGGCAGTGGTTGATATAAAGGGCTATGACAGGTACTCGAGTATAGGTGGACTCGAGTCCGTTTTCACAGATGCGACTATCCAAGAAAGAGCGATTACTCTAAATGAAATTTGACATTTGTTTTTAAAATTACAGTAAATAAAACAGTATTTTTCTTAAACAAACTGTCATGTGTAACGAATCACAAATTCATATAATGTCAACATACTAAATAGGTTAGATAATAGGGGTCAACTGCAGTGTTTGGGTCCTCACTTTAGGGGCTTCTGTAAGGCATACTTTTCACGTCCATCTTATTTTGGGGCATGTTGGGGTCCTATTTGCACTATATTGCCTGTGTTCTCTCTTTTCCTTTTTGCTAATAATCACTAGACAAGAAATGACTTCAGCAGTGGGTCACTGTGTGTTGCTGATCAACATTGTCTCTTAAGGTAACGTTTTGTGTAATGTTAGTGTTTACAACTTTGTAAGCAACTGAAACAATTGCAATGCAGGTTTGGTTTTGACAAATGATAACTTTCATAACATCTGCAAGACCTGGGTACTCCAGTCTTAGTTAGGTAATGATAAACAGGTATCTGAGTCCATTTCCAACCCATCACAGCCCTAGATGATAGTGAGTGGGTGACTTGGGTTTAACGCCGCTTTTAACAGTATTCCAGTTATATCACGGCGTGTCAGCCTAATGTGGGAGGAAAGCCCGAAGTGATGCAGGTCTCAGACGTTTACCACTTCGGTGAAACCCACGAGCGCGGGTATGGTGCTGACAAATAATCGGGGCAAACCGGGATTCGAACCCACAATCATAGGTTTCTGGCGTGCCCAAGGGACGCAACTATGCACAGCTTATCGCGGTGCCTTAGACGACTGGGCCACCCGTGCCCCCCCTAGATGATAGCAAGAACGACAGATGCTGTCAGGCCTCAAGGACACCCAATCAGCCAGGTCACACACTGTAACAACTCTATCCTCATAAGTGAATGGATGAATGTTATTTAACACCACAGTCAGCAATACTCCAGCAATACTAAGGTAAGCTGTAAATAGTCTTGGCCAGAGAAATCAGTATCTGAAAACAAGCAGCGATCCACGCCACTGCGTCATGTTGACATATGATCAAGCAAGTCACCGAGACCGAACACCCATTCCACTTCTGCCTCCTTGTATGCATAAGTTACTGTGGGCCAATCCTAACCCTTAACCCCACCATGAAGAGGAACCTACCCTTTGGAACACTTGACTTCAGGAATGTCCTCCAGGTACCAGGGCAAGAAGGGCATGAAGTCCTCCTCTGAAGGACGTCCTTTTGCAAAGTTGGTTAGGTTGCATTTAACACAGGAGTCATTGACAACTGAAACATGAGATTATCTAATATCAACGAAATGTTTGGTTGATAACCTAGTTACTTCAAGAGTCTGTAACAAAATCTACATATCACATTCAAGAATCTCCAAATCTATATTATCTTACCTCCATGTGACAATATTGATATCTAGATAAAATACTACATAACCCGCATGGGAGGGAAAAACATTTCTGAGCAGGAGAATAAATCCCTTACATCCCGCCACGAAGCAAACAGGCTGCACATGGATTTCTGAGTGGGACAATAAATCTCTTGCACCCAGCTATGAATGAAAATCATTTGACAGATTTTTTAAGTTAAGTACCCAACTGAAGATTCATTAATTGACCCGGCCTAACAAAGAAGTGAAAACACATAGAAGGCAATGATTAATGTCCTCACTTGTAGCTTTGCAGAATGTGTCGGTCTCGTTGTAGTAGCGGCAACATGGCGGGTTGCCGTCAGGGGTGAGCCAGCTGAAGTAGTCGTCCAGCCACGAGGAGGCAGGGTGGGCGATGCGGGTGCTAGTAAACATCACAATCATACACAGTTGAGAACGGGTCAAGGTATTAATCAGTACACTGGAGACTATCACGTGATGTGTGCATACGTGTGTGTGTGTCACTAGTCCGGATTAATGCTGGTTTTGTAGAGCTTATCTCTGAGACACCAAGCTGCAGTTTAACATGGATACCCCACTCAGAACAGTATACTCTGTGCAGACCAGTACTTGTTTTAGCCCCTTAATGTTAGTGCCAACTAAGATCATAAGTACCATCCTTAACATTTACACTGGATAATCTGGGATGTAAGATGCTGCAGTATGTTTCAAATACTGCTAATAATTTTTGTCAACTTATGAAATAATATTTCATTTGATCTAATAACCTAAGCAGCTGCTGTCAGAAAAGAAAAATATTATTGATACCACACAACAAATTAATTCTTTTTGCCTGTGTGTCAATGATATGAGAAGAGATAATCTATAGAAATGACAGTCAAAATCATGTTACTCACTAATTAGCCTGTTGTGCTGCCTTGAAGATTTGTCCGAGAACAGAATTTTCCGGACAACCGTTGCCGCCGCAGATGTCATTCTGGCCTGCTGTGGTGGTGTAGTTGTGTCCGGACTTGACCACGAAGTACACCGGTGGGCCAACAGACAGGTAGGCTGACAAGTTGCCGAAGTAATCCAGAACGTACGAGTCCTAAATGTACAACATACAAAACATATGATACCTGTATAGGATCTAACGGGGCTCCAGGTAAGCTGCGTCCCTCCTCTAAATATGCAAAATAAATCCCATTACTCAAATAATTCTATGTTTATATACACATAAATATGCATAAAAATTTAAACAACAAACAATAGTAAGACAACACTGTGTAATCACCTTCTGTATCCTTTTCATCTTGCATACTTGTAGTTCTTAGTTATATTTACTGATCAAATGCAGGCATAATCTTGCGTACATCTCTTATAGTTAATTAGACATATATGTCACTGTTGCGAGTTTATGTGACATGTACACACTTGGGCCAGCACACGGATACATAGACTAGACCCAAGAGAAATTTTTAAAAATAATATTTACAATAAGTTGTATATTTAGTATAACTATCTATCTCACAGTATGCTTTTCTTTCAATCTTGGTGAAGAAACAATCCTAGAACACATTTCTAACTTCAAAAAACATATCACCCAAACACATCACAGCCATTACCAAGGTTACCATCATGCATTGCACTGACCAGTGGTGATGATAGTTACCTTGGTCACGGCTAGGACTTGTTTGGGTGATATGTTTTTTTAAGCTGGAAATTGGATCGTTTCCACACCAAGATCAAAAGAAAGGGAAGAAATACATAGTGTAAGATAGGATAAGTTATATAAATTGATTATATATATGTATTAAAAAACGATCAATACCAAGTATGAAAGGGGTAAGAACTCAATGACTCAAAACATTATCTGGAACCCTGACCTACAGTTGTGGGGATATGAGAGGAGTAATATGTCATCTTAGTGACACAAACTAGATTCCAAGTATGGTTTTATCACACTAACCTAACTGTGACTGAATAATGTTGCAATGTTCTGTGAATCTCACCTCTGGCATGGACAGTTTTTGATCCAACCCGATTTCAATCCTTGGTGCCATGGCACAACTTGCACAGAACCAGCCAACGAAGACAATCATCTACAACACAGTTGACACACAGGCTGAGAGATACTGGTGTTATGCCAAGAGACCTCTATGTACTGTATCACTATCAATACAAATGGCCTCTATAAAGTGACAAAACAAATCTTAAAGAGACCCCATGGCGATACAGAGTTAGAACAGGTCCAGAAACCTGATTGAAAGAGGTGACCAAATGGACGGGTTGGTCAGGCTCAGTGACTTGGTAGATGGCGTGTCAGTGTAAACCGACAGCGTGAATTGTTCACAATATCAAAATCTCTGGATTGTCTGGTCCAGACATGATTATTTACAGACCTCCGCCTGGAATATTGCTGAGTGTGCCGTTAAACAACAATACAACAACAACACACAAAAATAAAACAAAATAATCTTAAAGAGATGCTTTTCAGTTCCCCCTAGGGGTCACAAATCTACGAAGACATGGTAGTTAATATATAACAGCATAAGCATAGAAGGATATCTAAATACATGCTAAGAAATGCTAAAACATTTGACATTGACAATGTCACAATGCAGGAATATTGTGCTTAGTTGATTGTGATAAACTAGTGAAATCTGAAACATCAATTTGAACTGACCACGATAGGCCGGACCCACTCCTTCATGATGAAGTGAGAGTAGTAGTCCTTGACGAACGTGTACAGCAGGCCCTCGCGCTTCTCCTCCTTCTCTGCATTCCTCATCTTCACACAGCAGCAACAGTCAAAGTGATTTTTCTAGAAACAGAAAGCTGCATTCAATAATGGCATTCACATATTAACAGGGAGAGGGAGTATGATTTTACACTGCTTTTAGCATTATTCGAGTAATATCTGCATCCTGTAATATCTGTCTCATGGCATCCACGCACATTAGTGCCACCACACATGTGATCTGCAGACACTAACCTCCTGTCTCTTGGCATCCAGGCACATAAGTGCCACCAGACACGTGATCTGCAGACACTCACCTCCTGTCTCTTGGCATCCAGGCACATTAGCGCCACCAGACACGTGATCTGCAGACACTCACCTCCTGTCTCTTGGCATCCAGGCACATTATTGCCACCAGACAAGTGATCTGCAGACACTAACCTCCTGTCTCTTGGCATCCAGGCACATAAGTGCCACCAGACAAGTGATCTGCAGACACTCACCTCCTGTCTCTTTGCATCCAAGCACATTATTGCCACCAGACAAGTGATCTGCAGACACTCACCTCCTGTCTCTTTGCATCCAGGCACATAAGTGCCACCACACATGTGATCTGCAGACACTAACCTCCTGTAACCTGGCATCCAGGCACATTAGTGCCACCAGACATGTGATCTGCAGATACTCACCTCCTGTCTCTTGGCATCCAGGCACATTAGTGCCACCAGACAGGTGATCTGCAGCAAGAAGTCAAAAAAGACAGCCATGGCTGCATACAGAGAGAAGATCTTCACTGCTGGCATGTCGGTCAGGGCACCTGAAAAAGAAACAAGCAATTCAAGCACAACATGACTGTGATCGATGTCCTGTGTGCTGTACATACAAAGAGTTAGGGCTTATGCTAGTATATCACATTCATCACAATTCATAAAGCAAACAATACTGACATCACACACACACGTTCCCACATATGCAACAACAGCCATCTACAAATCCGCATTAAATAGTCTGGGTAATCCTAGCAGCTCCACTTACCAAGGAAGAAAGCGATGGACTCAGAGAAGCTGGTCAGCATCATACTGGGTCCCACTTTGCCCACAATGCGGCCTATCTGCTGTTCCAGGTCCTCTGACGCTTGCCGCTGATCACGCTGGAATAATCAAGTCCTCTAGTCAGTATGGAGATTAACATCATGTGTCCCAAGACAGGAGGTTAAGACGTTATATTAAGAGGACTAGCGGTTAATGGGTTAAATGTATGTTACCGTGGTAACTGAAAACATACATTATTGCTGTCAAAAGTCACAAAAACAATTCTGTGAAATGGATTGTGATCCTGCATATAGTAGTTCCAAATTGAGATGCAGGATTTTGAATGGTAGGAATGGGGTGAGGTGTGCACACTGTCCCAGGCACGGTGCTCAGGTATAATCTTTTCTTTGTTTGTTGGTTCTTTAACGCCGCACTCAGCAATATTCCAACTACATGACGGTGGTCAGTAAATAACCACTGGACCAATCCAGTGATTGACATGATGAGCAACGATCTAGGCATTTGGGATACAATCACATGCATCAACCATGCAAGTCAGTGAGCCTGACCACCCTATCCCATTAGTCGCCTCTTACGACAAACATAGCCGCATTTTAGGGCAATCCTTCTAACCTGGATCTTTACGGGTAGTATCCTCTTCTATTCATGACAATATATGGTACAATAGAAATGGTAGATGCTAACATCCAGTGATATTGGTAAAATTGCATCAGTGAGGGTCAAGCTGATGGCAAAGCAGCACTCATTGACTTCATCGGAAGTTACCTGATAGGCCTGTACTAGGATGAAGATGTTGTCCACGCCAACAGCCAGCACGAGGAAGGGTACAACCTCGATGATGATCAGAGTGGCCGGCTGGCCTACGTAGCTGAAGAAGCCGAGAGAACACCCCACCGACAGAAGCACAATCAGCACGCCGGCCAGACCCATAGTTATTTTGGAGTCAACCTGAGGAAGAGAAGATGACTGGCATGAGTATTTCAGATACGTCAGTCAGTCAGTCAGTCAGTCAGTCAGTCAGTCTAATGTCAGTCAGTCAGTCTAATGTCAGTCAGTCAGTCAGTCAGTCAGTCAGTCTAATGTCAGTCAGTCAGTCAGTCAGTCAGTCAGTCTAATGTCAGTCAGTCAGTCAGTCAGTCTAATGTCAGTCAGTCAGTCAGTCAGTCAGTCTAATGTCAGTCAGTCAGTCAGTCAGTCAGTCAGTCAGTCAGTCAGTCAGTCTAATGTCAGTCAGTCAGTCAGTCAGTCTAATGTCAGTCAGTCAGTCAGTCAGTCAGTCTAATGTCAGTCAGTCAGTCAGTCAGTCAGTCAGTCAGTCTAATGTCAGTCAGTCAGTCAGTCTAATGTCAGTCAGTCAGTCAGTCAGTCAGTCTAATGTCAGTCAGTCAGTCAGTCAGTCTAATGTCAGTCAGTCAGTCTAATGTCAGTCAGTCAGTCAGTCAGTCAGTCAGTCAGTCTAATGTCAGTCAGTCAGTCAGTCAGTCAGTCTAATGTCAGTCAGTCAGTCAGTCAGTCAGTCTAATGTCAGTCAGGCAGTCAGTCAGTCAGTCAGTCTAATGTCAGTCAGTCAGTCAGTCAGTCAGTCTAATGTCAGTCTGTCAGTCAGTCAGTCAGTCAGTCTAATGTCAGTCTGTCAGTCAGTCAGTCAGTCTAATGTCAGTCAGTCAGTCAGTCAGTCAGTCAGTCAGTCAGTCAGTCTAATGTCAGTCAGTCAGTCAGTCAGTCAGTCAGTCTAATGTCAGTCAGTCAGTCAGTCAGTCAGTCAGTCAGTCTAATGTCAGTCAGTCAGTCAGTCAGTCAGTCAGTCAGTCAGTCAGTCAGTCAGTCTAATGTCAGTCAGTCAGTCAGTCAGTCAGTCTAATGTCAGTCAGTCAGTCAGTCAGTCAGTCAGTCAGTCAGTCTAATGTCAGTCAGTCTAATGTCAGTCAGTCTAATCCAGTGATAGAAATCATTAGCACATTTCAATGATTGAATTAATGATTTCAACATCTGACATTTTCACACGAAGTGAATGAGCTTTGTATCACGCCACAGCATTTCGGTTATTTGACATCATGTCGCGAAACATGGATGAAACCAAACATGTTGTAGGTGGAAGACTTTAAACACTTTGGTGAAAGCTGCAAGTACAGGTATGGAGCTAACAGACCAAGAATCTGGGATTGAAACCTATGACCATCCAGAACAGATTAAGGGAAGCAACTTTGCAAAATGAACTCTGGTGCATAAGGCCACTTGGCCAACTCCTTCCCTTTTGAGATAAACCTTCCCCCAAACAAATCTTTTTCGATGGTGAAAATTTAATATGTCAGAGCCGAATGTATTCTTAAATTGTATTAATAGGCCTTAGACAAAAAGAATATTAAAGTCTTATGTTCTGAGACGGGGTTGTCTTACAAAGAATCTGGCGCAGGTGTTGATCTTGCCTAGGGTGAGGGAGATGTAGGCGAACATGATGAGGTAGCTGATGAGGATTGTTTTGATGTCGGAGGAACTCTCACGGTCAAGCTCATCCTGGATTGACCGCTGAAGAAAGAAAAAAAGAGGAAATAAAAGATGAGAGAATATGCTGTACTGAAATGCAAGGTTTGTTCTGGATACAGTAATCATTTCAATTAACATGTCAATAAACATGTCTGTGTGACATTTCAAAAGGGAATAGCACATTGGGCAGGGGTAAATTTTAGCATCACTTCTGAATACTGAATAATTCTGACGAAGATGCCTGTCACAAAATGTGGAGAACGCAATGGACATTTCTTCATCTAATAACACTTAGCAATTATAAGGTCCTTCAACATGTTCCAAGTCATGCTTACAGAAGTGTTGTACTTACTTTTGAGAAAGCCATGCACATATTGGGGATGTGCTTCATCATAAATGGTTTGTAATGTCCCACTTACCTCCGAGGAGAAAGCGATGGACATGTTGGGGTTGGAGAAGCCCTTTATGAACTTGATATACTCTGCTTCCCAAGCTTCTGCTTTAGCATTGTCTGCCTCGTTGACATGGTTGTTGACCAGGAATGTTATAACCAGGGCTGTGGCGTTGTGGTAGTTGTCACCTGTGGACGGGGCAAAGGTTCTTACATTACCATTACTGTCAAATGTGGACCACCACCAACTATCAAGTATTCTGGGTCACAACCAGTACAGTGGCAAAAACAGAACAGGGACTTACATTGGATACCAAACTAAGTGAGCTTGGCAGGCAAATTGGTAAAATAACATTACTGTGTTCAAAAGTGTGAAGGCCATATTTTCGTGAATTCAAGGTATGTTAATATTTTGATTATAAGAAAAATTGTGAAACTAAACAGCATCTTCTTGTTTACTGGTCCTGTTATCAGTGAAATGCAATCACCTCTGCAAAGTATTAATATTAGTGTAATATTTATAATATGACCTAGCAAATATTTTACCTTACATTTGGGAATTCTAACCGACAATTGCTTCAGTATTTGGGGTGGAGTATTGGCCTGTGAGCAGTTCTAGATACATCAGTATTGCAGTAGCCATGATGACCTAGACATGGAACCAGGGGTCCGGAAACCGTCATATGCGCCGGACATGTCCGATTGGGAATCTCAAATGTCCGTTTTAACATATTGCTTACCGGACATTTTAAAAAGTATTGTCCGGACATTCTTAAATTTTGACCGGACGTGATCAACAGTTAGGACTGAGCAGTTTTTGTCTGCAGTTGCAACACAATGAAGATTAACTACACTGACAAGCTTTGTTTGTTTTGATTGCTGTAAATACATCGTACCTACATGATAGTCCAATCGGTCAATCACTGTAATCGGCAATAAACTGAGTTGACACTGATTAATCGAGGATTAATTACTGAGAACATCTTGTTAATTTGAGTGAAAGGTGTTTACAACTGTACATTAATACCTTGCATCATCGATGTACCTCATTATCCTCACAATGCTACGATACGTAACCTCAGACAAGAAGCGAAAGCTTGACGACAGCCAGTCGACCGATGCAGATCAGTCGAGCGGATCTGCCAAACCCTCAAAGTCTGGACGATCATTTTGTAAGTCGTGGCTAACGACTTTCACTTGGTTGACATACAATGAGGATTTGCAGATTTTATTGTTTTCAGTAGCTAGTCGTATATTGAATCTTGATTGACCGCCATTTTGCTTTCTCGGACGATCGATATCCAATTTTTTTATGGTCAATAAATAAGTACAGATGAAAAAAGTATTCAAATAACTATTGCTATCAACGATATTTTTGTATTTGTGATTAAATTATCTGTCTTGTTTTTAAAAAAATCTTTAGTTTAAAAAAACCCATTTCCCGTGAGGTCACGTGATAACCAAATATGGGATAATAGTCTCGATCCAAATGTTACAACGTGTACACTTGAGCAGACTCATGAATATAAGCCATGAATATTAATTAGACCGTTCACTACGTTAACAGATCGTTATTATAAAAGAAACAAACGTATGTTTTCCATGTAAATCTAAAATGATATTAATTGTCCGGTGAATTAAACAATTTAAATTGAAACCGTTCATAATTCATCATATTATGAATACGTAAACTTGTAATGTGTGTGAAAAGTCGTACTAAATAAAATATGCTATTTGAAGGGGGCGTGGCCTTAATGCAAATGTCCGATGGGATTTTAAATTTTCCGGACCCCTGCATGGAACCTACCATCAAATCCTCCCAGCGCCACCCAGGGGAAGGTTGGTGCCCCATCCGTCCCCAGGCATGAGGTGTGGAGCTTGGTGGTGTCATTCAGTGATGCAGGGGCTCTGGAGACACGAGGAACTTTATTAGACGACAGAAGATGCACCTTGCAGTGGGGCATGCAAGATTTACAAGAGATTCCCTCCATTGTGTTTGTATCTCAATAAGAGTAGCTTCCTGTGAGGTCTTGTATTAATACAATGACGCTATCTCTAAGTAGCTTACTGCAAGCTCTTGTATTAATACAATGATGTTACATCTTTGTGACTAGCTCCCTGTGAGGGCATGTATTGATACAATGATGCTACATTTATGTGAGTAGCTTACTGTGAAGTCATGTATTAATACAATGATGCTACATCTATGTGACTAGCTCCCTGTGAGGGCATGTATTGATACAATGATGCTACATTTATGTGAGTAGCTTACTGTGAAGTCATGTATTAATACAATGATGCTACATCTTTGTGACTAGCTCCCTGTGAGGGCATGTATTGATACAATGATGCTACATTTATGTGAGTAGCTTACTGTGAAGTCATGTATTAATACAATGATGCTACATCTATGTGACTAGCTCCCTGTGAGGGCATGTATTGATACAATGATGCTACATTTATGTGAGTAGCTTACTGTGAAGTCATGTATTAATACAATGATGCTACATCTTTGTGACTAGCTCCCTGTGAGGGCATGTATTGATACAATGATGCTACATTTATGTGAGTAGCTTACTGTGAAGTCATGTATTAATACAATGATGCTACATCTTTGTGACTAGCTCCCTGTGAGGGCATGTATTGATACAATGATGCTACATTTATGTGAGTAGCTTACTGTGAAGTCATGTATTAATACAATGATGCTACATCTATGTGACTAGCTCCCTGTGAGGGCATGTATTGATACAATGATGCTACATTTATGTGAGTAGCTTACTGTGAAGTCATGTATTAATACAATGATGCTACATCTATGTGACTAGCTCCCTGTGAGGGCATGTATTGATAAAATGATGCTACATTTATGTGAGTAGCTTACTGTGAAGTCATGTATTAATACAATGATGCTACATCTTTGTGACTAGCTCCCTGTGAGGGCATGTATTGATACAATGATGCTACATTTATGTGAGTAGCTTACTGTGAAGTCATGTATTAATACAATGATGCTACATCTTTGTGACTAGCTCCCTGTGAGGGCATGTATTGATACAATGATGCTACATTTATGTGAGTAGCTTACTGTGAAGTCATGTATTAATACAATGATGCTACATCTTTGTGACTAGCTCCCTGTGAGGGCATGTATTGATACAATGATGCTACATTTATGTGAGTAGCTTACTGTGAAGTCATGTATTAATACAATGATGCTACATCTTTGTGACTAGCTCCCTGTGAGGGCATGTATTGATACAATGATGCTACATTTATGTGAGTAGCTTACTGTGAAGTCATGTATTAATACAATGATGCTACATCTATGTGAGTATGGATTTAGGCCGCTTTCTGAAATATTCCCGCAATATGCATCAATGGGGGACACCAGAAATGCGCTTCACATATTGTATTGACGTGGGGAAATAGACCTGGGTCTTCAGAATGACGAGTGAACAATTTAACCACTAGGCCACCCAACTGCCCACATATATTTAAAGTAACTCAGACATAAGACTTTGTAAAGGGCAAGAAAAGTGAAAAAGATGATTAGTTATTTCCGAGAAAGAAAAATTGATAATATCACATGCTCAGTAATCAGCTTCAAAAGCAACTTATTTGGGGGCGTGGCCTAAAACTACGATCTTACTAGTTAAACAAATTGTAGGCAGGCAGAAAAAGAAAATAATCCGAGGCAGAAGCAGACATACTCGGCATCGCCGATCTCCATAATCATCATGATTGTTGTCACTGCACAGTGTGTCAAATACCTGGAACCTGTTTTAACAACAGTAAGGAGAAGCCCCTTAGTGGCGGAATTTTTTGTTTGGTGGATGATTTTGCCTGTTGGTATTATCGTCTGCTTTCCAATTTTCAAAATTATCTTTGGTCAAGCATTTGTGTTTGAGTATGCCCTAAACATGCTAAAGTATTAAAATCTGCAAAGTTGATATGTTGACTTCACTTGCCCTTTAAGCCCCAACAAAACCCCACCCCCCCACCTCTAGGGTATATTGTATGCAGTCATGGTAAGTGAACACTGGATGACAAGTCTGAGGTACTGAGGACCACCGACTGGGGATCTTCACCTGACACAGTAGAGAAAGTGGTCCAGATAATCGGCCGCCACAAAGAAGCCTGAGCTATCCATAACCGTTTTGTCCAGCATTTCATGTGAGTCTTGGTAGTACTGCAAGATGCTCTGAATGGTACAGTTGGGGTATGCTGGCGCCATGGGCTGGAAGCAGATGTCCTGCAGGCTCACAGTGTCGTTTCCTAGTTTTGTTGTCAGATGCTCCACTGTGTTCTGAAGTCTCAGAACCTAAAACAAACAGATAACACACTTCAAACATTTCATCATCTTGGCCCATGAAAGGTTTCCAATAAGAGTGCCATGGTAGCCATTTTGATTGGTTGGTTGGTTTGTTGTTTTACGTCGCACTCAGCAATATTCCAGCTATATGACGGCGGTCTGTAAATAATCGAGTCTGAACCAGACAATCCAGTGATTGATATCATGAGCATTGATCCATGCAATTGGGATCGATGACATGCTTCAACCAAGTCAGCGAGGCTGACCACCCGATCCTGTTAGTCCCCTCTTACGACAAGCATAGTCGCCTTTTACGGAAAGCATAGGTTGCTGAAGACCTATTCTACCCTGGATCTTCATGGGTCGTTGCCATTTTGAATTTGAATGTGTGAGTATGGTTTTACACCACTTTTGCCAATATTCCAGCAATATCACGGAGTAGGACACAAGTTACGTAAATTGTAACCATGTGGGGAATTGAATTCAGGTCTCTGTCCGGCGTGTCAGTGCTCATCATCTTACATCATTTTCAAGGACAAGGCATGACATGGACAATTTGTGTCCTATGTGACTGAACTGTTCACAATACAGCAAACGGTGTGTGTAGGGGGGCTGGGATTGTGAAGAAAATATTTGGGCTCAGAGTTTCAAAAAAAAATGTATCTGGTTTTGCAGCTGTAGCTGAAAAAGTATCTGGTCTCATCACAAAATCCCAGGCCCCACCCACCCCAGAATGTCAAACGGTCAGTCCAACAAAACCATTGTCATGACAACACTAACCATGCTAACAGATTCTCTTACCTGATGCAGGAACTCTTTATCAAAGATGGCTGGGAAGTATTCATACTCCGTGGAGGGAGGCGGGAACCTGTGGGCCACCTTGGAGTGGTTGCCGGTGCGGGTGATAATCAGTTGCTGGGTCCGGTAGAAAGGCCTGACACAAACATGGGCAGAAGTAACAATACTGCACAGTATTACCGGTATATTGCAACATGTTATTCATGGTATACATGGTATATTGAGTTAAATATTATAAAATGTGTTGTTATTATCTGTATTGTTTAGTCTTACATCTACATGAAAAATCATTCACAACGTTTCCCTTCAAAAATTGATTGACAAAATGGCGGAAAATGCAGAAGGTGTTTTTCTTTCCCGTTGTTATCTCCCCTGTATCCATGACTACAATATGGCAGCGACTGACCATGCTGAGTAATACTTACTTTAGTATACATGTGGAAAAATGATCTGCATGTTCAATCACTGTCAAGCAATTTAGCTCCCAATATATCACAATATGTATCGCAATACAGATGCTTGGTACCTGCTTCGGATTATAGATCAATATATCTTATTATCCAGTACACACCTACACATCCACGCCTACATTATTCAAAAGTCAATCAGTGCCATCTATAGACGTCTACCACCAGTAAAAGCCATCAACAGTTTTGCGATACAGAGAGACCAAGGATCATAATCAGAACAAATCGTGGACATCGGGGTTTGAAACGAAGAAATCAGCTCTTCTGACAAATGATGATTGATGACAAAACGGTCACCAAAAGGGGTCTGAATTTACCATGTTTACAGACAAATACCATCCCACAAAGCGATCGTAGAACTACGACTGTCGTAAGTCTATGTTATCATGGTTAAAGTACAGGACCCACTAGCACAAAGTGATCTTCGCGCTAAGATGATCGTAACTCCCATACTTTAACATAGGCTTACAATAGTTGTAGTGCCAAGAATGCTTTGTGCAAGTGGGCCCAGGTGTTCCTATGATTTTAGTACTAAGATCGTTTTGTGGAATGGGGTCTTGAAATCAATAGTGAGTGAGTTGGGTTTAACGCCGCTTTTAACAGTATTCCAGTTATATCGTGGCATGTCAGCTTAATGTGGGAGGAAAGCCCGAAGTGATGCAGGTCTCAGACGTTTACCACTTCGGTGAAACCCACGAGCACGGGTATGGTGCTGACAAACCTAGAAACATAATCGGGGCGACCGGGATTCGAACCCACAATCATAGGTTTCTGGCGTGCCCAAGGGACGCAACTCTGCACAGCGAATCGCGGAGCCTTAGACGACTGGGCCACCCGTTACCCCTTGAAATCAATAATAGTTGGGAGGACTTGGTTCACAATCTCATTAAAAATAAGGACCCACTTGCACAAAGTGATCTTAGCGCTAAGATGATCGTAACTCCCATACTTTAACATAGGCTTACAATAGTTGCAGCGCTAATATTGCTTTGTGCAAGTGGGTCCTCATCTTTTATTCCTAAAGGATACCTCTCCATAGAGGATCGCGCAAACTAGCCCCTGAGTGAACTTTACTGCCCAAACTAAATGAAGGACGTGTGGGTTCTCGAGCCAATTAGACATCTGCTTTCTGAAACAATCTGGCTTCAGTTTTTGTAACTAATATAATTTACACGGACACATACCAGCCACTAAAGCCATGAAGGCAGCTGTGTGACATGGGCCGCAGGACATAACTAGTTGCAGCTCTGCTGTAACCATGGCAACCAAACACATTCAATCCACTGTTATTCCTTGCTATTTATCATGCCAATAGGTGCCTTCAACATCTGTCAAAAGTTTTCAGTCTACTATGTCACTGAGTGGTTTTAGCGCGCTGTGTCAGCCACATCACTGCAGGGAGCATCAGGACTAGGTTTTACACACTGTACCATTGTGGGGAATCAAACCATGCCCTTCGTGTGATGAGTCAACAATTTGTTTACATTAGACTACCCCTGGGCCAGTGTAAGTCAGTGTTGGGCCTATTCTCACACAAGTAGATCTAAAGTGGTCATACAAGTGGTCATACAAGTGGTCTGTTTTCATTCATCTGCATATTGTATTCAGCATTAACCTCCGATGTGTCGTGCATCGTGCATATCATAACCTGGCTAAGAGTCTCCTTATTGTTTCAGCTTATGAAACACCAAGGCTAAGATTTAATCATAGTAAAACTTCATCTAACCAACTACAGAGCTACAGATAAGCAGCATATCTGCGTAAAATACCCCCCAAAATTATTAAAAACCCAATTACTTTCAATTAGCTTGCGTACAGAAACGCATGAATTAAATGAAAAACTCAAATGTATAAAACAACATGAGTAAATACCCAATGAAGCTTTTTCAGCATGTGTACAACAATGTACAAAGGAGCTAATTTCCAAAACACAATTACAATCTAATTTACTTTCTGAGTCAAGCCTATATATTTAGAACAGTTATATACATCTAGTCATTATTTAATTTTTTAAATCTTATAATGTTCACTAATGTTAGGAAAAACCCAAAAGAGTGATGAATAGATGAGTGAAAAAATAGTTACCCAATGATAAATATAATAACCCAATTAAAATTGAAACCCTAGAGTAAAAACTCAATTGCTCAAAAAGTTATCTGGAGCTCTGCAACTACTAGCAATAGAAACAACTTCGACATATGGCAGTAGGTTGATACCCTTATGCTTGCATACAAGTGCAATTGTACATTGTTTTTGTTTGCATGTTTATCGTTTTAAGCCACAGTCAGCAATATTCCAACTACATTACAGTGGCCTGTAAATAATTAAGTCTCGACCAGACAAGCCAGTGGCAACATGGTTGTAGTACAGTGACGTGCAATCAACAAAGTCACCGAGTCTGACCACGACCAGCAAGGGAATGCTGGGGACCAATCAGAACCAAGTTCCCTACAGCCATGTACAGGGTTAACACGTTCATAAGAAGAATCCTTAACAACTCACACAAAATGGTTGTCAAAGTAGTCCTTTTCCTGTCTAGCACGGCTATCTGGGGATGACCACAGTTTGACGGGCGACGTGGTGACCTGGAACAGTGCTATTCCAGCAACCAAGATGACAATGATGACAGCACTGATGCCAAAAACGATGTACGGGTGTCTGGCACACATTGTGCCCCAACGGCTGAAAGCTTTCTCAAACATCATCTCCATTCTAGCTCCAAGTTTCTCAGTGATTCCCAGCTGATCCTTCCTGATAGAAGAGAAGGAGTTCTTCCTCCGCTTCTTCTTGCCCTGGTCGTCAATCCTGTAGATTGGGTTCCCTTCATCATCTTCCTCATCAATCCCGTCCAGGGAGAGCGAGTCCTGCACGATGATGTTGTAGCAAATAGCATACACTCCAAAGAAGGCGGTGAAGAAGATGAAGATTGCTCCCATGATGAAGCAGTAGCCGTCGATGTGAAGGATCTTCCAGGGCTTGGCTGGCGGGGGTGGTGGGATGGCAGGGGTACACATGTCCGCACAGTCCTGACAACTGCAGGGGTTGGTGTCATTTGTCAGAGCCTGAGAACAAGGGATGATTTTGGCACTAAGTGGTTCCAGTTTTGGGAAGACCTTACTAGAGTTTCCAAGATGGAAGTTGATCTGAAATGGGGTCTGTCCATTGGCTGTGCCACCCATGTAGTCCAGCCAGTTCTGAGGTGTGCACTGATCGGCAGAGTGACCACACAGGATACCCAAGGCTCGTTCATTAGCACTGGGCATCTGGACATTCTTACAGGAGTTAAACATGCCATTAGCAAATGATGGAGACACCAGGCAGTCCACAGATTTAACAGCAACTGTTTTCTTTGCTGTAGAGATTGGGTTGGTTTCTGTTGTATTGATGCGCAAAAACCTGCTGTGGTCTGGTGCGCATGTGAAATAGCAGTACAAGTTGACAAAGTTGTGGAAACATGAGGGGCACCGAGAAAGCATTTGCTTAGGGACGTCCATATTGGACTGGAGGATTTTCAGCTGGTCAGCGGAGCAACAGGTCATAGGGGCACTGCCATCTGAAAAAAAGTGTGCAGTTAACATGGTTAAAGACACCATTGCCAAACAAATGTAAACACATATGAAAAACAGGAGTCATCAGAATACCCCCAGCTCACACAATAGCAAAACACACTTCAGCACCAAGTTTGGATGAAAATAATTGCACGGTTTTCAAGTTATGCTCCTGAAAAGAAATACGGACGGACAGCCCAGACAATGGCTACATCCCCCTGCATTATATGCAAGGGGAATAAAATAGGGCATTGCATCAAATTTGGAAATGTCCTCCCCATGTCTTCCAAAAAATGTTTTGAAACATTTACTGAGGCCTTAACCGTTGTAATCTTGATCAAACAACTTTTGAGCAAGCTATCCTTTGAGTTTGTAGAAATATCTTCCTTATCACTTGCCTATGTTATTTTTGGAGCAAGTGAGTTTGACACCCCACTACACATTGCTATACATGTTAAAATGTATACAAAACATACAAAAAGTTTCTTATGCATATTTATAACAAATATATCTGAATTTGTGGTCTAAAACACAATTAAAGCTTTGAGAGAGTGAATAACGATTCTATTTTGCACAGACAATTATCAGTTAGACAACAATCCAGTCTCAGTACTGTAACTATGGTAACCTTCCGAACAAGACAAACAAGTGTAAGAAAAAAATGTGCTTATCAAGATGTTTAAGTGTGCCCCTTGGAATTAAAGTGTGCCCCTTGGAATTAAAGTGTGCCCCTTGGAATTAAAGTGTGCCCCTTGGAATTAAAGTGTGCCCCTTGGAATGGAATTAAAGTGTGCCCCTTGGAATTAAAGTGTGCCCCTTGGAATTAAAGTGTGCCCCTTGGAATGGAATTAAAGTGAGCCCCTTGGAATGAAAGTGTGCCCCTTGGAATTAAAGTGAGCCCCTTGGAATTAAAGTGAGCCCCTTGGAATTAAAGGGAGCCCCTTGGAATTAAAGTGAGCCCCTTCGAATTAAAGTGAGCCCCTTGGAATTAAAGGGAGCCCACAAGAAGGACACTTTTGATTCATGTTTGAACTCCATGAAAGTCATTTTGCCATGTTTTGGGCCTTTCCTTTTCTGTAAGACTGATAATCATTGATAATACCATTCTCAAATTGTTAATCCCCAGGTTTAGTATGTGAATCACACAGCAGGGTTTTATCTTGACATGAAACTGGGGGTTCATCAGACTCCCAATAGTTAAATATGGGGGTCCTGCACAGTAATGAAATGGTATAGCGTACTAGCTGTACGGTAAGATTTTATAATTACATTAATTACAGGACCTTTATATTTCTTGTCAAGAATTTGGTACAATGAATATTATTGAGTGTCCATCGGGAGGCAACATATTCTTTGATACATTCTATACATTTGTGCGTACTGGAAGCAAATTCTCCCTACCTAACACACAGGGACGGTTCACCACCCCTTGTATTTGCAATTAAAAAAGTAGTTTCGTGTTTGCAAAATCTTAAATTATTTAAGGAGCACGGAAATTGTGTATCATACATACAGATATGATTATATATACAAAAATCAACTTTTCTAAAATTATATTTGAAAACTGCTAAACCGCTGCTGGAAGCGAAAGAATACACGCTGATCAAGTGACAAAAATGGTGCTTTGCGAAACGAACAGTATCAATTGACCAGTTCAGTGAGAAATTTACAGTGTATAACGAAACACTTTCAAGAGAATAACAAACAGCCTGAAGCGATATTAACTCCATAAATGGCCATCTGTCATTATTTGGCCTAAAGTGAAAAGGACATTACAGTTTGAGTATGGGTTAGACACTTACGGCAAAGGGAGACAATTTGAGGGGAGGTCACTCTTGTATGACAATAGTTCCGTCAAAGTGTAATTTTCACAGCAGTGAAATATCAAGTGTTATGTTCACTGCAGTGAAATATCAAGTGTTATGTTCACTGCAGTGAAATATCAATTTTTATGATAACTGCAATGAAAATATCACTTTTCTCAACTTTGGAATTTTTTTTGGGAAAGTATATTAAAAAGACTTACTCCTCATGGCGTACAGGTCAGGACAGTAGTCCCTGTATATGTTCACTGCTTCCTCATCTTCCAGGGGCTTGGCAGTGCCATTGTAAGCACAATTGATGGCCTTTTTGGTATCAGTATCTGTGCCACATGTGTCATACCAGACACAATGTCCTTCCTCAGCAAATACCTGCCAAAACACAAGGCAAATTTATTGTATCACAGACTGGGCCATAAACCTCCAATCTTCTAGCCTGAAGTTGGCTCTTAGCATCAACTAAAATGTAGTGTCATATTAAAGACTATTATCATAATGTCAAGACTTTGGTCGGCACTTATAAGTTGAAATAGCATGAAAACATGAAACTTATTATTGATAAACATCTTCAATATTGTTTGTAACGATGTTTCATGTAAGTTAAAAAATTGTTAGACAGCATTTCAAACTCTACAATTTCAAGCTCTGGCATGTATATGATGCTAAATATAGTTATGTCTCAGGACATGCAGGAAATTTCCATGATTTTAATCTTGTATGAGATGTAAGATCATGTTTCTACGACAGCACCGATGCACATGCACATGTGTCTGTTTATGACTGCATAAACTAATTAAGACTGATGACACTTTTTTCGAAAAAAAACCCAAAACAAATTGAAGTGTTACAATGGCCAAAGAACAGTTAGCTTTTGTTATTAATTTTAAAAGAGAACTTACTGAACAATTGCTCATACAGATCTTAAACAATATTTTTTTTATCTCAATTCAAAATTCTACCTGGGAAATCAAATAATTACTCCCCAAGTGCAGCATACTCTAGATTTAACAGCCTTGTCAATCCAAAACAGTCTATTTTATTTGTAATCTACACAATGCATTCATGTACCAGTCATACATGACGTCAATGTTAGAACATTCTAAATATTTATTTTCATGTCTATAACATGTGCACTAGAGATGGCGTACTTCAAGTACCGTTATCTCCACTCAAGCAATGATTCATCATAAATATACATTTGTATAAGGGCTGGGACGAGTCCAAATTTACTACCAGGGTACCCACACCCCTATTAACCGACCCAACCCGGGTACCCGCTGTTGGTGTCAAGAGATAGGTACAAATTGTCCGATTGGGAATAGTTTGACAGTAGCCCTGGCAGAATGTTTTTAGATACACATATAAAACGATGTGGTCATGCATACACTGAAGTTGACTGAAGTTTGAGCTTTGTTCAAACATATTTAAGTTAGAAGAACCGTGTTCATAGTCATGAAGAAATGCGAACATTAGAGACTTAATATTGTTGTGTAACCATGTAGCTATATAGTAAATTTTTATCATGAAACAAAATATCACATGACTAACCACGGTTCCAGGTATTCCTGTGGGTACCCAGGTCCTACTCAGTACCCACCCGACCCGGGTACCCAAGTTACCCGTCCCAGGCCTAATTTGCATTACCATTATGTAAAATGATGTACAAATTAATTGTCAAATGTCAACACTAGACATTAGTGACAATAACAATTTCAAGTATTTCCTGGCCCTGATCTTTTATTCACATGAGGAGCATCACATGGTCAGAGGTGACACAAGCCCAAGCCAGGCAGTGACAGCAACACTTGGCGTGTCCTGGACTTTGTACCTCCGCACAATGTGAACACTCTCAATAACAGAGCTCACATGTGACAATGCTGAAAGTCTTCCTGAATCCTGGTTTCAATTTCCATATCATACCAGTTATCCAAATGAACACTGCAGTTTCTATTGGTTCAAATCCATAATGTGTTTAACCAGTGTCGTCCTGGCCAGTTGGAAATTGTTTTCAAACCAACTGCAGATTTAAGTAGTAGGGCTGGGACGGGTAACTCGGGTACCCAGGTCGGGTGGGAACTGAGTTGGACCCGGGTACCCACAGGGCTACCCGGACCCGTGGTTAGTCATGTGATATATCATTTAATGACAAAAGTATTTAGAACTCTATGGTTACACTACATGTCACAATATTTATAAATTTTCTCATTTCTTTCTGACTATGCACCCATTCCTTCTGACTTTTCATATCTTTGAATAAAGATACAACGTGAATCAACTTCAGTGTATGCATGACCAGATTGTTTAATACATATATTTAAATACGTTTTGCCAGTGCTATGGTAAAAAATGCCCAATTGGACATTTTGTTCCTATCTCTTGAGACCTACAGTGGGTACCCGGGTAGGGTCAGTAATACGGGGGTGGGTACCCGGGTAGTAAATTTGGACTCGTCCCAGGCCTATTAAGTAGCCAGTTTTATTACATCGCCAAAAAGGAGAACTCTGGTAGAAAGGAAGGAAACTTATTTCACGTTTCAACAAGGTAAGAACATAAATCAGAGTCAATATCAATTAACATGATTAATTCTGAAGAGCGACAGCCAATGTAAACGAGATATTTATCATCTGTTTCTTGAATATTGTGACCTTCAACAGTTCAAAGAACAGCTAATAACGTTTTTTAGAAATTAGTCTTATTTTCAAGTGGACATTTTCTTTTCAGCATCTGTTTAATTGGGGAGAAACATTAACTTATTATAGCTCACTATATAGAAAATGCAGCTAGCCAGGTGGGCTATCTAGATTATATTTACAATGGCCAGAAAGAAAAGAAAGTGGTCATGGGCTACCGGTCAACATTTATTTTGTACACTGCTGCTACACCAGCCAGTAACAATCACCCATATGACAGTACAACAGTAAATGTCTGACTATCGCTATTGTGCAACCATGGTTACCAGGTGGTAACAGGTGCAATATGGATAATGTTTACCATGTTTGTACATGTTATAAGGTGAGGTGAAATGGGGTTTAACATCGCGTCCAAGATGATTGCACATGTACATCAACGTGCATGTATGTGTGTGTGTATGGCTGCTTGTACTAGTCCAGACTAATGCCGATTTTATAGTGCTAGCTCACTCAGATATCATGCCACAGTTTTCAAATGAATACCCCACTCAGTCACAGCATACTGACTCTGAGCCGACCAGTCCTTATTTAAGCCCCTTAATGCCGAGCGCCAGACAGGGTAACAACAAGTACCATCTTTTAACATCTTTTGGTCTGAGCACTCTGGGCAGACGGTCTACCACTAGACCACGGAGGCGGTCTTAAACATGTTAAATGAAATCTAACCTGCAAGTATTGTTAAGCGGTATAAATAGGTTACACAAACATCGGGACACAATTGTTGATTTGCATTTAAGGGTGTGTAATTTACCGACAAGGAAAAAGTTTATCATTATGATTACGTTCACATCATAAATCCATTGTAACTGTCAAATGCCTTGTATCAAACAATCTGAAATTTTCTGCTGGCAGAGCTGTTTTCAGCCCTCATAGGCAACTTGTTTATCAAGGATATTATATCTCCATTCTATTTTAATACTAGAGGCGCGGTATTACTGGTATACCACGACATAAAATACTAATGAATATCACAATATGTTTGGAAAATACAGGTATATTACGTTTTTCCAAATCCCTCATATCTTCATCTTGCTGGAAAATGTTTACCTAAGTGACAAATTGAAATGGAATTATGAAATTAAGATGTTAAAGTACTCATGGAAATGAAAAAAACCTGTTTTGCTGGATTTAATAATCGACACAAAGCATTACGTAGATGTAAATACGAAATAACAAAACAACTGGAAAAGTACTAGTCTGGATTTGCTAGTTTTATCTCAGTGCTCAATACAAAATGTACTTTACAGTAGGTAATTTGTAGGCACTTTCAACATTCAAAAATAAAACTAAGTCCAAATTGACATGGCAGAAACAGGCTATAGGCAAATTAGCCTGGAAAAAAGTTATCAAAACAACAATAAAAATAAAAGCTATGTTTATGTACATAATAATAATGACATGTAAGTTGTTGTTTGAGAAGGGAATATGTTACATTTACGTTCTGATATTTTGATGATGATTCACTATCCCACAATGCCACTGACAAATCACTAACCACTGACAAATCCCATGAACGTGGGTTTCAAGCACCTGTTTTCACCTGTCGTCAAGGTGTCATAGGTCATGGACATTCACCTTGATCTACTAACACCTGGTTATGCTCAGTTTCATAATAGTCTGTTTTGTTCATATTTTTACACACTTTTACGTGTAAAAAGACATAAAAACCTTTGATACGCTGTATTTGTGCCAAGGCCCAATTAGTACTAATTGAGTTGTTTGAATATTTATATATTTTGTATATTAACTGCATTTATTTATAATCTGAGATCGAAAAAACAGTTATGTTTTATTTCCGTGAGTACTTAAGCAACTGTTTCCCATGATCAAAAATGTGAAACTATATGTGACCATTTTCCTGTATATCATGTGTCTATAATGCATACATTGATACCATAGCAACATCCAACAAACACAAATTTTCAAAAACGTGCGGGGAAAGGTTTTTTATTTAGGTTCATCACAAATTACAGATGAAAGAACACATGCAACATGTCCATTTTCTCCAACAGTTTGGTCTTGGATCCATTTTGAATGACAAGACACTAAATATAGCCATCCAATTCAATCACTCTTATCATGCTTATTAACGTGTGATCTGTGGTAAGTTAGCAAATGGTTAGAGATAGGAGGTGCTGACATCATCACATTCCGGATCAAAGCTAGGATAATAAAAGGGTCCAGAGTTTTTATCATAATACGATGGATCCATTCCCCATCTTCTGTCATAGTTCTGAGTGAACGGTTTAATAGTACACTGAACTACCATGATACGTATTGTACTGGGACCACCGACCTCGCTATCAAGATACATGTACGCATATTGTGACCTCACTATCATTATGATCATATGTGTCGTATTGTGACCTCATTATTGTAATAAATGTACTACTGTGACCTAGGTATTTTGACCTAACTATTATCATGAATATGATATGTATCTTACTGTGACTTCACTATGAAACATATCATATCGTGACCTCACCCACTGTGAAATAAATATTATGACCTCACCAAAATTACATACATACAGTCAAATCCCATTAATCCGACATGGTTGCTTCCATATGATTATGTCAGATTAACAAGTATGCCAGAAATTCAAAACTAATATTTGTGATGGAAAATTGGACAACTACAAGATAGATCATGATAGATAATGCTACACACACGTAATAAAATGAAAAAGAAAATAATTCATATAATTGTGTTATATTGTTAACGGAATATGTTTTCCAGTAATACAGCCTGTAGACATGGTAGAGCTGAACACAGGGTATACAGAACTTCTGCAATAGGCTGTATGACTGATTCAAAATACAAAAAGTGTAGTCCAGAATGGAAGTCGCCAGTTTGAAACTATTTCTGCAAAGCTCAAGAAAGATGCTTCCTTAGTGACTACTGTCGTCTTCCTGTGAATCATTTCATTGGTCGGTCAAAGTTCGCATAAGGTTGTTCTGACGTGAATTGTAATGGGATGTGATTTTAATGAGATTGAGGTAATCTAAACCTGTGATTAACATGATTAATCCTGTTTTGTTTATATAAAGCATTACTTGTTTATTGTGAAGCGAGTTTATCTCTGTAGTCGTTGTAATATGCAGCTACTAGCCCAACTCATCTTGCATCAAAATAAGGGGCTGTGTATTCGCAGGCAGATGACCAAGGAGAATGCTTATCACTGTCAGATTATCAAGATTGATTAATGAGTAATTTTGGTAATAGGTGTGTCGGAGTCAGACTGCGAGACTTGGGATTAACGGGTCTAAATAGCACTAAGTGAGTGAGTATGGTTTTACATCGCCTTCAGCAATATTCCAGCAATATCACGGTGGGGGAACACCAGAAATGGGCTTCACATATTGTACTGAATTAATAAGTTCCCATAATTAGTGTCGGATAAAGACGATTGTTGGTTTAAAGAGACTTGACCGTATATATTGTAAGCTAGGAAATTTTTGCAAGCAGAAATAAACTACAAAAACTGTGAGTGACACACATTCGTGATAATTTTATGACACTTTATTTTGCAGACCAACGAACAAAAAACATAAGGAGGCATATTTCTTTTATTCACTTTCAGTGTCAAAACAGCCAGTGATTGAATAAATAAATAATCCCTTACATTCTGTTTCCTTAATTATGCTTTGTGTGCACTCAGTGTCAATAGCCTCATCTGGAAAATCCACTAATGGCCACATCCCTCAAGTTGCTTAACATAACACTGAGTAAATGACGGGTATTGGTCCTGACTATCGTATTGCAATTTATTGCAATGATTCTTGTATTGTGATACATACCACAATACATTGCATGGATTCTTTCATCTGTAATTGGGGCGGTCGGGTAGCCTAGTGGTGAAAGCGTTCGCTCATCACACGGAAGACCCAGTTTCGATTTCCGACATGGGTACAATGTGTGAAGCCAATTTTCTGGTGTCCCCCCGCCGTGATATTGCTGGAATATTGCTAAAATGGACGTATAACCAAACTCACTTTCTCATCAGCAATCAAAACCTGAATAAAAAAATAACAAACAAAAAATCGGACTTCACCTGCATGTTTTTGACAACTTTGTAGTTGTCTGTCATTCTGCTTGATGTTGCTCTAGTCCTGACGGTCATATTATTTACAAGAAGTTAGTCGCAAACAGTTTGCTTTTCTGATCACAGGCATCGGTTGCTAATTTCTGAATATCATGATTTCAATTTCATGTGTCACCTATGTATCAAGATGAAAATATGCATGATTTTGAAAAACACAATATATCGGTGTTTTCGAAACACATTGTGATCATGGTGATACGTAAGTAATTCAAATCATAACACATCATAAATACTTACCATGCTTACCAATGTCAAAAATCAGATCTTTTAAGTACTACACCAATGACCACCATATATAAATTTGGGATTTGACACTGACAGCCTAGATAAAATTTTGTTGTTAAAATTTATAACATGTATGTTGGTGCTGCAAATACAGTAGACTACGTTTATAACCAACTGACCAACTGACCAATGTAACAAACTTATTTTTAGTCCCGGATATTTGTTGTATATATGCAGTATATATGCTTATAACGAACTACGGTTATAGCGAACTAAAATTATTAGTCCCTTTGAGTTTGTTATAACCGTAGTTTACTGTAATGGCAATGGTTTGTCAGAGCCCTAAGTGATGCAGGTCTCATATGTTTACCACATTGGTGAAAAACACGAGTATGGGTATGGAGTTGACTAACCTATAAACATAATCGGGGCGAACTGGGATTCGAACCCATTATCATAGGTTTCTGGTGCACCAAGGGATGCAGCCAACAGTAAATTGCAGAGTGTTAGATGACTGAGCCATATTGTTTTGCATTTTCCACATGATCGTCCAGTTTGCTAAGCCATATAATATATACCAAACTTGTGCAAAAGTACATTTATTACTAGCTTCATTCATGATCATAAACATGATAAACATTGTCACATGTATTTTTGTTTACAAGTAAGAGTGATTTCCAATGGTGGCCCTCAGGCACCCGGAGCTTACTTCATCTCTGCCATTGCTGTTTTATAACTGTGACAATGACCATGATGACATACTAAAACTATTCTATTTCCCAATTTCAACCAATTTCATGGGTACATACAACTGTGAGATCACTCAACATGAAATGTGGCACTATTGAAATAGCAATAAAGAAAACACAATCAATTTCAAACACAATAAATACACTTAATAAACCTCCACAATGAAATATCAATTAACTAATAGTCCCAGGTATCCCAGGTAGCTCACAAAACTGGCAATACAAGTGTGAACATCAAGAACATGATAAACCTGTTGCAACAATCAGCTGGAGTATTATTTCTCTCTAGTAGTGTAGCTTATTAAAGTTTTCTGCACAGACTGTGTAGACCATGCAAACTGCAGTCAAAATTAACATTCAAATATTTCACTTTCAGTCTGTAACTTTACCATCTATTCCGAAGCCCAGTATACTTTCCCCAAGCAGTGTAAATCTGATACTTGTCCAAATACTGATAATAAGACCAAAATATACTGAAATTATTGACAAAAATAAGATTCAGGGATGGGGGGATGCCATTAGTCAAATAACCAACTAGTCTGAAGTTTATTTCAGACTAATGGTTATGTAAAATAACTAAGTATGGAAATAAACAAAATGATAAAACAACTAGTCCCCTTAGATTGTTACTTGTATTGAACTGACAGCCTAGTGTCATTGTCAATCCCTGTACACAGTTTGGACTCTTGGCAGTATGGCACAGACTGCACTGTTTAAATTTAAGTGTAAAGTAATTATGTTCTCCAAATGGTTGTGGAACTTGTCACACGCGATGCAGCGAATAGTGATGACATTTTAGCCACTGGCTGCACTCATAACAAAGTTTGCACATAATGTTCATAATGATCAGAAAGTTAAACTACATGCACAGATTTATGTTGCTTTACTGAAACCGTCCTGTAATAAGGTGTAATGGGATTAAAGTCTAACATTACTGCATTTCTATCATGACATGCATGCATGTATGTGCGAGGCTGCTTGTACTAGTTTTGACTTATGCCGGATTTATAGTGCTATCGACTAGCCCACTGTGATACCATGCCACAGTTTAACATGGATATTCCACTTGGACACAGTATACTGACTCTAAACCGATCAGGACCCTGTTCTGTTTTAGTGCTAAGACCATCGTAACTCCCACACCTTAACATAGATTTATGACAATCGCAGCGCTTGTCTTATCCCCTAACGTCATCTGCCAGTCAGGTGAACAACAAATACCACAATTTAATGTCTTTTAGTATGACAGGGCCGGGTATCAAACCATTGACTTAACAATACACGGGCTTCACAATGCTTCAGGTTCCTGGTCCCAGAATAATCTCACAGTAACTGATTATCCCAATTACGATGTAAATCATGAACATACAATGATACAGATAAGCATGATAAGGAAATAGGGTGAATTTCATAATGTTCACGGAAATGGTTACAGTTACACAAGCATCTTACAAGACAGCAAATAATACAGTTTGCTGAAATGGGATATTCTCAGGAAGATGACAGCTAAACACAACACTTTCGCACAACATCTGAGTGCAGTGTTCTCGGAGTTTGAATGTTGAAGTGCCCAGTTGTGTTGTTTCATAAAGCACCAAGCAGTCATTTCTGTCCCTTCACCACACCACATACACTGTCATCGATGACCAGTTAATGACAGTCTTTTTTTTATTTTGTACATGTTGAATATACAACCATGACAACCAACTATATTGGTGTTACTAGATTAATATCCAAACTATTGAAATCATTTTGATCAAGCTTATTTGACAAGTAAATAACTGTAACCTAAATTTGTGGACCTACGATTTAGCAGGGATACACCCAACTCGCCTAAAATCCGACTCGCCTAAAAAGATTTTGACCCGACTAGCCTAAAAAAATTTGAGCGAACTACGGACAGTTTTTGTATTTTAGAATAAGTATGTAACTATCAGAAATACATAGTAATGCATTTTATACACATAATGTACCTAAATGTTAGTGTTGTAGTCTCGGTCCCATTCTTGTCTCGATTATTGGACACCTTCTCATCATGCAGGAAATTTTTTGAAATTTGCTACTTTATCATTTTAATTGTGAGTGAGTGTGAGTGAGTTTGGTTTAACGCCGCTTTTAACAGTATTCCAGTCATATCACGGCATGTCAGCTTAATGTGGGAGGAAAGCCCGAAGTGATGCAGGTCTCAGACGTTTACCACTTCGGTGAAACCCACGAGCACGGGTGTGGTGCTGACAAACCTAGAAACATAATCGGGGCGAACCGGGATTCGAACCCACAATCATAGGTTTCTGGCGTGCCCAAGGGACGCAACTCTGCACAGCGAATCGCGGCGCCTTAGACGACTGGGCCACCCGTGCCCCCCATTTTAATTGTGACTTCATTATAAAGTCGTTATCATTGGTCACTAATACCAAATTTTAAACTTTAAATGCTTCTGCATTTTGTCATTTCAGGGAGGGCCATGACAAATATATACAAGTACATACATGGGGGGGGGGGGGGGGGGGGGGGGGCATCATCAAATATGAGATGAATTAGAGGGGGGCCATTATTTTCAGAACACTAGAGCACAGAAACCTCTGACACACGCCCCTGTGATCAATGAATGATCTCTTAGTCTTATAATCTAAATGTCACATGTTTACTGATGGAAACACCGAATACGATTTTGATATATCGACAACGCAACACTTTATAAAACATAAATGTTTCTGCTATGAACTAAATGCAAATATTTGGCAATGGTGCTCTTATATATACATCGTGATGAATCACATTGACAACATGAAATTGGCACATAAACGCGAATAAATCTGAATGATTCGGCCTGTTATACTTACATTTATCGAAAATGTTGACAAAATGGTTACGATTATGACGATCTTGGTTAGTGGCGAATACATTGTGGTAATCACGGTAATATGAACTCGAGTTTCCTTTGAACAAGTCCCAAACTAGTCGGCCTAGGCCAACCTGTGCACTGACATAATAAACCGGAAGCAGATGATCGGACGATCACATGAGGGTAGATACAAAAGTCGAGCAGGACTATTATACGGAATGCCAGTAAACACGCAGAGTGCAGGCAGGCGGACTGTGTTACTCGTTGCCAATGGCGTGATCGATGACGCGTTCGATTATTAAAGATTTGGAACGCGTTTAAAATGAAAACTGATTACGATATTGGTTTGTGGATCCGGTTTGCTATTTTTGTGATATTTTGAGATTACCTCAGTAATATCCGAATACCTTTCAAACGATCTCAATTCCTCCTCTCATAGATATGCGGGTCATTCTCTAAAAAAGTAACATTTGGGCCTATGAAAAATCAACAAATCAGAATTCATTTTTGAAATGTTTTTGTTGAGCAGAAAAACAACATAACAATTACTGAATATGAGTGTAAAGTGTGCAGGCTTAATTAATATGTCTTATTTTTCTTTTTGCAGAAAACTATTTTTGGCATCTCTGTACCAAATGTCTGTGCTGTTACCATGCATAACATTCAGTTTTTGTCACCGAACATAAATCTAAAATGAATTAAATTTATAATATAAGGTTGTTGCATTTTGGCATACCGTATTCGACATAATAAGCACCCCGCTCTAATAAGCGCCCACAGCGATATTTGCTAATATATTGGCAAATGAACAATCCCAATTAGCACCCCTTCCGCTTGATCAATGTACGCAAGATTTATTTATTCGTGTATAATACTCACTCATGTGTTATATGCAACCTAATCATGGGCAATTAAATTCTGGAAAAATATATATGTCGTATATAAACAGTCAGGCCGTCAGCATAAACCATGAAATTTATCTTTCAACTCTGATTTTTCCACCAAAATAATATTCTAATAAGAGCCCCCTATTTCCAATTTTGAGAGCGCCCTGGGCGCTTATTATGGCGAATACAGTAGTTCAAATACCAACAGCTATAAATTTCATTTATTGGCTTTACTAAATTATTAGACTGTAAATATATGCATACAATGGAATTATTTGCAAAAAGATGTACGATAAGCTTGTCTACTGCTTACACTGAAATGGAGCTTAGTTATTACACTCATTTTATGAATTATATATATTTTTGTCAGCAGAGTTGAACCAATTATAACTTTTGAGATGGTAGAAACCTGGTGACAGGAAAGACATTCATGGTAACAGGACAGACAACATGGTAACAGGAAAGACAAAATATTTTGTAATTGCCAAAACTATAATAACTATTTCTGTGTTCTGTGTTTCAGAAGCAAAAGTAGTCAAAAAAGAGGAAACTCAATGAATGTGCATATCAAAGTATTAGGTGTATTTTGTATGAGATAAAAATGTGAAGTTTGGTAACAGCACAGACAAGCAAAAATTCATAAACAAATCTTATGTGGAATTGCTCATCTCAAAAATAGAACTTGATCAGAAACTCTGCCAACAACCTTAATGGCACTTTTTGAGGTTATTGTTGCTTATTCCAAGCAAAAAGCTGTAAGGAAATGAGAATAGTCAACTTTCAAAACTTCAACAGTAACAGCACAGACAAAGTCTGATAACATATTTGCACTTTTACCAAATGATAGCATTATATGATAACATCCAGTAAATCATTCTTGACCTCATTCATGTGCACATATAAACAAAGGTTATTGTTTGCCATGAATTGTTTCCAACATATCTTCCCACAAAGAAGACTCAACACAATAGTCAGAGGACAGTGATATTTTGGAAGGCTCTTGTACAAAGCTAACTATGTCCTCAAACTGGTACCAGCATTTGTCTTTAAGTTTGCGTGGCCAGAAGAAACAATTTGCATTCCCGTGCTTTCCCACTTTATGCATACATTCCACAAAAACTTCACCTAGCTCTATATCTTCAACATAACCAGGATATGATATGTTATACATAACGACAACGAATTTCCCCAGGCATTCATTTGTATCAACTGGCTGGTGTATTTCCTTTTGTCTTTCCATCTTATCATCACCTGAACTTTGTACCATTTCCTTACTTGTCTTTTGGTGAATCTCATCATCATTCAGACTCTCCATTCTGTCAGCACACACCTCCACTTCTCTCTTCCCCCCACTCATACACTCCATTCTGTCAGCACACACCTCCACTTCTCTCTTTCCCCCACTCATACACTCCATTCTGTCAGCACACACCTCCACTTCTCTCTTTCCCCCACTCATACACTCCATTCTGTCAGCACACACCTCCACTTCTCTCTTTCCCTCACGCATAGACACGGTGTTTGAAGTGATTATGTAAAATTTCTTTCATTTAAATTTGCTAAATATGTTACATTTCTTAATTATGTACAACAGTAGGGCGAGCAAAATGAATAATTGTTCATTATTTGTGTTAACTCGATAAAAAAATCCTAAAATGTCTTTGCTGTCACTGAAAAGTGTCTGTGCTGTTACTATTAAAAGTCTGTGCTGTTACCAAAGATCTACTGTGCAGTGTAATCAGTGTTTATTGACCCAAATGTTAATAGTATTCAGATTTTCATGCAACAAGCAAACATACAAAATACATTACCATTCATTTTTTCTTTGTCTTTTAATATATATATACATTTATTGAACACTCTATGTCTGTGCTGTCGCCTAAATATGTCTGTCCTGTCACTTTTTTTAAGGTGACAGCAGAGACAGTGACAGGAGAGACAAACTATGACATAATGCCAGCTTAGGACAATGACTTCTCTCTTGCACTTAAAAAAAGCACACTGGTTGAGTTCCATTCTGACAGTCAAATATACTCATTACATTTGATTTTTTTAATAACAATTTCGTAATCCCAAATGCATGGTGACAGCACAGACACCTACAAAAAGTACACATCAAAAGACAACATTTACCAGTTATTTTGAAGACACTGCACCAATTTAAATTGCTTGAGCATATGGTGCCATGATAGTACTGGAAAGGAAGAGACCTGCAAAGACCTTAGCCTTCTGGCTTACCAAAGGAGCAAATATTATTTGTATTTGTACTATCATGTGACAGGACAGACACTATTACTCTGGACAAGATTACTGTTGCCAAAAATAATGAATCCCAGAGGAAAACCAACAGCTTTTCTGCTGTTATCAGCCTTTAATGATGTCATGCTACATAAATCACCAGGGCTTTGGGAAGTATTTGTTCCCAGAGACTTTAGATAATTTGAGAAAGTTTGATTTTTTATTTATGAACAACACATTTCTGCACATTTCTGCACATTCAAGGTATATTACTGGCTAACCTAAGGTTATAGCAGTAATTTGATCAGAATATTGCATACATCTAATAAATATCTTCATTGTCAAGTAATCTGAAAACAGAATTATGAGTTGTTTTCAAGAAAATTCATTTAGACAGGAAATGTTACCTTTTTAGAGAATGACCCATGCACATTTGCATATTTAAATATGATTGAATATGAATTAAATCCACAAATCCACACATGCTTATTATAGATACATATAGGTACGCAAAAGTGTAATATATTCTGTGTTTATATGCTTATTCTTGATCGTAAAGATTATCAAAGTTTCAAATAATTAATAAAGAAAGCCCAACCCCATTTCCCCCACAATCGTTTTATTTTTACGAGGCGAACGGGCCTTCTAATTTTCATTGTTATAATGAAGCGAGTTATTCCTGGATAAGTTATTTGTCAGAGTGGTGGGTGTTATGGTTTGTGTGATGATGCGTGCAGGAGTATTCATTAAAACCTTTTATAAGGTAATGTCAGTGGTGTTAAGCGTGTGAAAGGTGCGGGTGGGCCAGTCGTCCGAGGCACCAAATATCGCAGTGCAGAATTGCGTCCCTTATATGTACCAGGATTCCATGATCGTGGGTTTGAATCCCAGTTTATCCCTGATTAAAATACTTGTTTTGTCAGCATCATGTATGTGGATTCACGGCCTGACTGACTAGATAAATACTTATTACGTGATATTTTGTCTCGTTGGATTCTTATAGCAAGCGAAAGAAGTTGTGACCTTGAACAACATATGGAAATAATTCTTTTGTAAGTCAACAGGAAGTCGTATTATTCCTTTATGTGTTGACCCGTGAAGATTCCGGGATAGAATAGGTCTTCAGCAACCCATGCTTGCCGTAAAAGGTGACTATGCTTGTCGTAAAATGCGACTAAGGGGATCGGGTGGTCAGGCTCGCTGACTTGGTTGATGCATGTCATCGATCCCAATTGCATGGATCGATGCTCATGATATTAATCACTTGATTGTCTGGTCCAGACTCGATAATTTACAGACCGCCGTCATATAGCTGGAATATTGCTGAGTGCGGGGCGTTAAACAACAAACCAACCAACCATCCTATATTTGTTCGTTTTTTAACGCCGCACTCAGCACTATTCCAGCTATATGACGGCGATCTGTAAATAATCGAGTCTGAACCAGACGATTCAGTAATTGACACCCTGAGCATCGATCTACAGGCACAACTGGGATACAATGACATGCATCAACCAAGTCAGCGAGCCTGACAACCCGATCCCGTTAGTCGCCACTCACAACAATCATGGGTTGTATTATTCTCCTTGATGAAGAACCTCCAAACGCAGTTGAACTCTCAAAGAAACCTAACGTACTGCATAACATATAACATCAGGGGTTCCCCTGGAATATACGCATTTAATCCCTGTAAAAGTTCCCTTTGAGTCATCAGCAAGTTATAGAAAGCAAAAAGGGCTAGTTTGCAGTTATATGCATGTGTCTGATAGATTTTAGAAACCTTTCTGTAAATTTAAAGTTGCCATTTTAGCCAAACAGCCTTCATCGTGCCCTACCCTTTACCAAACATTGATTAATTTTGTTGATGGTGTCAACCCCCGGCAAGCCTGGCCCAAGCTATGGAACGTGTCGAGGTAAAATAACACTCACGTAATACACACTTGTTACACTGCGTGGGAGTAATGTTGTTGTTTCCTTCATTTTTAAGGGACACGGGTGGCCCAGTCGTCTGAGGCCCCGCGATTCGCTGTGCAGAGTTGCGTCCCTTAGGCACGCCAGAAACCTATGATTGTGGGTTTGAATCCCGGTTCGCCCCGATTATGTTTCTAGGTTTGTGAGCAGCATTCCCGTGCTCGTGGGTTTCACCGAAGTGGTAAACGTCTGAGACCTACATCACTGAGACCTGTAATACTGTTAAAAGTGGCGTTAAACCCAACTCACTCACTCACTTCATTTTTCATAAATTTCATAAAAGAGAGCTGATATATTGTCCAGTCACATTACAAACTCTACACGTGGAAAGAATATTCTCACTAATCACTAAATTATAATAACTGGACAGATGTAGGTGATTTGAAAACAATCCACGGATTTCTGCGAAAACTAATTGATTGTTACATGGATGGCCCCAGTTACGAGATTTATAAGACCATCACGCCGTCAGCGCGTGGCGGGTCATGGGGATAATCTCTAAATAAATAAACCAATATATACTACTCAAAAGAAATGAAAGAACACCCGATTCTTTCATGTGATGTTAGAGTGCAAACGCCATAATAAAGTTGTCCGTAAATATTCTTTTTGTCATTTGATTTATGATCAACTTTCATTGTGTCTCTTGTCTTGTACAAATCTTCATGTATACATGTACTTGCATGTAGTAATTTGATAAACGCGGCATTGGGTGAGTGAGTATGGTTTTACGTCATTTCAGCAATATTCAAGCAATATCATGGCGGGGAAACCAGAAATAAGCTTCACAAATTGTATCCATGTGTGGAATCGAACCTGGGTTTTCGACGTGACGAGCACACGCTTGAACCACTAGGTTATTTCACCTCCCCCACCGGAGTGACAATGGCGTTAGTTATCACTGCTGATATGTTTATTTCGAGAAAGCTACAGATATGGAGAAACATCCTAATTAGTGTGGCCACAAAGTTAAAGTTTCTAACAATATGAAGTGCATTACTATGATTTCTATAATATATGTTAAATCAGCTGTCATTCTAATATTTTATGTATAGTTTTGTCAAATGCATGTATGTGATAAATAGATATGTGTGTGTGTGTGTTTGTTTATGTGTGTGTGTGTGTGTGTGTGTGTGTGTGTGTGTGTGTGTGTGTGTGTGTGTGTGTGTGTGTGTGTGTGTGTGATTGTGTGTGTGTGTGTGTGTGTGTGTGTGTTTGTGTTGGCATAAAACTAGTAACTCCCATTAAAGGGGCAATACAGATTCGCAACATACATGTATGTATGTATGTATGTATGTATGTATGTATGTATGTATGTATGTGTATACTATGTATGTAATATGTAATTATGTGTGTCCGTCCGTCTGTCTGGCTGACTTACTGTCTGTCTGTATGTGGTGGATATTTACATTACTCACACCAGAACGCCCAATTAATAACAACCCGACAGTTTAATAGATCGAGAATTATTACATAACTATTAATATCCCAGCTTGAACAAATACATATTAATTAATTCCCAAAGACAATTTGATTGCAAGTAATGATAAGAAATTAGTTTTTAAAATATTTTTCACAAAGCATTCCATTCCTCTCAAAAGTCTCATATGTGACTTAAGGCAAAGACACATGTGTGTGTGTGTGTGTGTGTGTGTGTGTGTGTGTGTGTGTGTGTGTGTGTGTGTGTGTGTGTGTGTGTGTGTGTGTGTTGGCATAAAACTAGTAACTCACATAAAAGGGGCAATACAGTTTCGCAACAAATTGCAAATTATCCGCGGACTTTCTATGGAGTTTAAATTAAACTGGTTGATATCTTAGGCACGTTTGATGTTGACGGGAGTTTTGTTCCAATTTGCTGGACCGGCCTTTGCAAAGCATCGGTCACCAAGTGACATCGTTCTGGTTTGGAGCATAAACAGGAGCTGACTGTTTCTTAACCTGAGTGATCTTACTGGTTGATATTGCTGTACCAATTCACTGATGTAAGGTGGACCGAAGGTGGGCTCTGTATACTTACACAGGTATTTTGAGTTCCATGCGCTTTCAATTGACCCATGTAATGTGGACCGATGTCATGAAGGGCTCTGTATACTAACAAAAGTATTTTGAGTTCCATGCGCTTTCAATTTACCCATGTAATGTGGACCGATGTCATGAAGGGCTCTGTATACTAACACAAGTATTTTGAGTTCCATGCGCTTTCAATTTACCCATGTAAGGTGGACCGAAGGTGGGCTCTGTATACTAACACAAGTATTTTGAGTTCCATGCGCTTTCAATTTACCCATGTAAGGAGGACCGATGTCACGAAGGGCTCTGTATACTAACACAAGTATTTTGAGTTCCATGCGCTTTCAATTTACCCATGTAAGGAGGACCGATGTCATGAAGGATTCTGTATACTAACACAAGTATTTTGAGTTCCATGCGCTTTCAATTTACCCATGTAAGGTGGACCGATGTCATGAAGGGCTCTGTATACTAACACAATAATTTTTAGTTCCATGCGCTTTCAATTTACCCATGTAAGGAGGACCGATGTCATGAAGGACTCTGTATACTAACATAAGTATTTTGAATTTGATGCGCTTTGCGATCGGGAGCTAAGTGTAGTTTCTTTAGTACAGGTGGAATATGGTCGTACGTTCTAGCACGGTTACCAGTCGTTTCGAACACGCTGAATATTTGCGATCTAGTAGTTAGGCAACCCATACAGAAGAGCATTGCAGTAATCTAGTCGAGATATAACGAAAGCCTGAATGAGAGATGCAGCCACGCGTGGGTTGATGTGTTTCCTGACGAGACCAGTATTTCTGATATTGTAGTGTGCAAGTTTGCAGACGTTGCTGATGTGGTCATCCCTGATGCGTCCTTCAGTGGTCAGATATGCTGCCACATAGGTACTGGCTCCCAGCCAGCTGCCCCTGCGCCTGGAAGCTCAACTAGGGGCCGGGCAGAAGCTGAATACAGGGGTGGGGAACAGGGCCCGCGAGCTTGGAGGGATACGGGTAGTCTGTCTTACAGGCCCTGATACAAATATATCAAATACAGCCCATGCAAGTCTATGATGTTTGGCAAGTCTAGATTACTGCAGTATCTGAAAATGAAGAGAGTCTCTGGGCCCCCTTTTATTATATTTTTATTAAGATGATTGAACAACTGTTTTTTTTCTGTACGATATGTTCATTTCAGAGACTAGATGTTAGTCTAGGATACGGGTTTCTCACCCTGCCTTCAACCGACAAGACCAGCAACTGTACCTGCGTGATGGGATTCATTTGTCACCAGCTGGACTGTACATCTGGACCTGTCAGGTAACGTCTCCCTACTCCATATAGGGTAACGTGGTGAGGGTACCAATTGGGCGTAAATGGGGGCCTTTTGTATTGGAAATGGAGGTTAATATTCCGTGAAAAAAAAGGTGTAGGAAACATGCTATTTCTTCAATTGTGTTACGGTAGTCATCTCATTTATTTTACTTTTCTTCTTTTAAAAAAAATTAAATTGGCTGATCGGTGTTTACAATGATGAAGCATTGTTCCTTTTTCCGATATCGTCAGCTCAAATCGATCACTATACTTTCCGATATGTGCGACTCTGTCAGTGACGTTCGAATCCCGGTTCGCCCCGATTATGTTTCTATGTTTGTCAGCACCATAACCGTGCTCGTGGGTTTCATCGAAGTGGTAGACGTCTGAGACCTGCATCACTTCGGGCTTTCCTCCCACATTAAGCTGACACGCCGCAATAGAACTGGAATACTGTTAAAAACCCAACTCACTCACTCAGTCACTGTCAGTGACACTAGCTTACGAGTTATTAATGAATGTGAATGTTTCTCGGAAGATGAGTTGGTGATTTCTGAAGAAGAAGTACCAGTGAACTGCTACATGTTTGAACCTGTGACCGACAGTAGTGACGAAGATAACCAGGATGATCCCCACCATTGATGCGCGGATTACAAGTGATTACAAAACACAGATTGGTTCATTTGTTTAGTTTATTTTCTCCAAATTACAACATCCCGTTGCTGTCTTGAAATAGCAATACAAAGATGAAGCGACATGTCACAGAGTCTGTGAATCTGTGTCACTTGCTAACATGTTACATTGCACTATACACATGGCTGAGTGTTTAATGATACCTGGGCTGACTGCTGGCATACATATTGCAATAATCTACTGAAGTTGCATGTCGCTGTGAGATGAGTGAGAGTAGTTGAGATAAATCAGTTCTGGGTAAATAGCACTACCTACAAAGATCAATCGATGCCTATATTTAGAACAGCACGGATTGTACCAGGCTGGTCGTTATGCCCAATCAGCTTGTAGGCATGTTAATTTAGCCACGCCCCTTCGTTAGCGCTTTTAAGATTCGTTCGGGTTGTTACAAATACATCTAATTGCGTTTACACACGTTTTGCTGGGTCATCATATTGTATACCATACTGGCTACAAAATAATGTAAGAAAAATCTGTTACTATTTTTCATTTGCATTTTTTGCAATTTTGATAAGTTTGGCAGACAAACAGACAGATAGTTTTTGTGAGTCTAACTTTAGGTACAACTACAATACAAACGGGCTTAAACATATGCAAATGTACACAGCCATAGACTAGTATACATACAGTGTAAAACAAAACCTTTCTTCACATGAAAGTTACAAATATCTTTTTAAATTATGGACGTATGAAATTCACCAAATGTATAATAAAAGGAAAAAAACCTTTCCGTATTCATAAGAAATCGATGCCCAAAACAGAGTCGATTGTATGATTCCGACTTTATCGTGAGCATGTGTTTATGAATCACTATCAAATAGTGATCATACCAGGTTCGCGAAGAGCATATTCTGCCCCACCGGTAGCCCTCGCTACAAACACATGCACAAGGAAGTAAACTGTTCACCTAAAAAAACCACGGGAACACATGATGCTGTAATCATGATCAAACAACTTCTGAGCAAAAGTTGTATGACGCTCGATTGAACCTCAAACGTTGTGAAATGTGGTAACCACAGGCTGGAGTTGCAGGAATAGTGCTCGACATAAAGGGAAAGATGACTAGTGGAATGTTGAAGTCATCCCTCTTGTAATACAATCTTATTTGAATGATATCAGATCATCAATATACCTGAAGCTGTTGTAAGACTTCTTGGCAAAGTTTGACTTCACTAATACGAGCAGAAATTCTGATTCATATGCACAAAGTGAGTGAGTTGGGTTTAACGCCGCTTTTAACAGTATTCCAGTTATATCACGGCGTGTCAGCTTAATGTGGGAGGAAAGCCCGAAGTGATGCAGGTCTCAGACGTTTACCACTTCGGTGAAACCCACGAGCACGGGTATGGTGCTGACAAACCTAGAAACATAATTGGGGCGAACCGGGATTCGAACCCACAATCATAGGTTTCTGGCGTGCCCAAGGGACGCAACTCTGCACAGCGAATCGCGGCGCCTTAGACGACTGGGCCACCCGTGCCCCCCATATGCACAAAGAAATAGATCAGCAAGAAGGGGAGCGCAATTGGTTCCCCCACATTTTACAGGAATGTTACCAATGAGGAAGTCCATCACTTCAAATATTGTATTCTCTGTAAACTCCAGATGACATTTGCTATTATTTTTGAAATATTGACCTCAACCTCTGAAGATCGAGATATAACTATATCTATAGTCACCACGTTTTGTAACAAAAACCCAATGGGAAGGAAGTTTTTCCTTAAGTTTGCCAAGTGCGATAGTGGTGTACAAAGTTAAAAAATCCAATGTTTCGAGTTTTGGAGAATCCACATTGTTTTAGTTCCACTTATCTAAAATACTTTCTGTGATTATTAAGACAGTCCTCCTTTGATAGTATTAAGGATTATGGTTAATCTTTGAGACAGGGCTTTGGTGGTACATTTTCTGGACCCAGCAATATACCTCTCTTTGTATGGATTTTTATGGAGCTTTAAAATCCAGTACGAAAGAGGAATGGACATGTCTACAGGTTTAAGAGTCATGCAGAAAATTGATAGTTCTGATTAATGGTTTTGGCTGATTTCTTTCTCAGTTAACACACCGACCTTATATGTGGAATTATTTGATCTTACACTAGAGATGCTTACAAATAATGATGATGTTATTTGAGGGAACAATTACTGGTCAGTGGGAACAGAATGGGTTTGTTCCATTTCTGTTTCCTCTTTTTGACATTCTACCAATGACATCATCATGCACTGACTGAACCAACCTTGAAAGACGTTCACTAGGTAAGGCACTAGGTATAAATGTCAATCATTAATACATTAATGATTGACTGCGAGATAACATACGATAGGCAATTTTTGCAATGTTGAAGCACATGTTTCATTTGACGTTATGAATCCGTATTGCTGTACATTAGCCAAAAAGCAGTATTCTTACACCAAGCTATATATTCACAATAAGAGGATGGCATGTAGAAACCTCGGTGAACGATAACAATGCTTGAATTAACACCCTGGTCTCAGCTATTCCAACAGTGACGATAGGCAATTTTTACAAGCAACTGGAGCGTGTACGCACCGGGAGTTATGATCGCATAAAAACCTGCCTTAACGCATGCGAATCAAGGACAGATGAGTAGGTTTCTAATAGAACCTATTGGCAAGAATTTTGAGTCCTGGGTCTTCCGCTTGGAACTTAAACAACTGCTCCCTACCAAGAACTGGTTCTTCAATTTCAAATTGAAAAAAACACTTCTATATGGTTTTACTTTAAAAACACATGATTTGATTCAAAACTTGATTAAAAAAAGTTGTTAAGTTTGTTCCCGTATTATACGGGTGATGGGTATCTGAAACATCTTATCTTTGAAAATCATAAATTTGCTTCTTTTTCGCACAAGTATACAACTTTCAAACATGGTAGTGATCACGTGGTTGCAAATTCATTTCTTTCCCAAATCTTAAATGTATTATATCTGTTTTATTTAAGAACAGAGGATAACGTATAGCAGTCATTAAGGATGCTTTCAGGCCAGGACACGTATATAACCCCGATACGACTTTAAATTTTAAACTCACATAAAACAGAATTTGAATTTGCTCAATTTAAAACATGTATGATTTACGCTGAAATGTGTCACAGACTTATTGAGATTGAGACATATTATTATTTCAATCAGCCTTTCAAGTCATGCAATTTTCTTTCTCTGAACATCGAGCATGTCCAGCGTAAGCTTTTAGATACCTCAGAATATCGATTGCTCGGCTCTTGATGTTCCTTTTTAAATATGGATGGAAAACATACAGTAGGAGATCGGTTTGAGAAGGAGCACCAACTCTATCTTGTTCTAATGTACATTTCAATGTCCAATGACGGTGAAGTATAATGTAGCCTCGGTCGCTATTCCTATAGCCTACGTGTTACTTTTCTCCACAGGAATATAAGTTCCCGTCGGAAATACATATTCCAAAAGCCGTAGATGATTGGATTGATGGCACTGTTGATAAAATGCGACCTCAGGAACAGATTGTAGATTATCAATCCAGCTCCTTGAATGCCTACAAACATTTGCTTATGGACTGCTCTGATCGCCATCAAAGACAGATTGGGGAGAAAGCTCAGTACAAATACAAAGGAGATCAACCACAAAATAAACAGTGTCTTATCTGGCCGTTTGTCCTTTCTTGAGGATGAGCGTGTACTCAGCTTCCTTGCTGCTCGGGCATCTGCAGATGAGTCCAAAACGGTAGACGTCCTTTTCGATGAGCATACTCCATCTTCTGTATCAGACCCTCCTTGGTATTGGTTCGTCAGTTCGTCAGTTGGCGGCTTCGAGTCTGATACAGATACAGCACAAACACCTTCAGGAGCATCAAGCTGGACACTAAAGGCAGCAATGGATGTGTGTATCTGTTGGCCTGAGTGAATAGTCTGCTTGGCTTTGAACTTGTTTAGGAATGTCCCTTGCCTAACAATCTGTCTCCATATTAGGCTGTAGAGGACAACAAGACATAGGGTTGTAGCAACAAATAGGAAGAACTGAGTACCGTTGTAGATGCTGGGATATACGGTCACGCTGTATTCATCTGCTGTAGAACAATCTGAACCGTTGATGTGGATATCGTTTGTGGTCAGTGTCCTTTCACCGAACACAGCAGCAATTGGCGATGCAAGAATCAAAGATATGACTGAACACACAGTGATTGCTACTTTGGCAACGAGCCATGTCGCCTGTCTTTGAAAAGGTCGGCAAATTTTCCGATATCTATCCACTGCTATAGTTAGGATTATGGCCCCTGATGCATACGATACAAATCCCATGACTAGTCTAATTACCTTGCAGAAGCCATATTGTGCAAACGTGTAACTGTATCTCATGTCAGCTATTTCATGAGGTATGCATATGCTACAGTTGACGAAATCAAATATTGCCAGGGCTATTATATAACTGTTGGTTGGACTTGGTTTAAACTTCACAATATACACATAACAGACGAGCGAGTTCCCCACGAAGCCTACCAGCGTCAGAATGGTAAGAAATAAGATCACAGGAAGAGTCTGTTCTGCGTAACGGTCGTCATAGTCACGAAGGTAAGCGTCATGGTCGTCATGGAAACTAGTGTTGTCCATCATCTCTAGAGATTGCTGAAATAAGTGGATGGCCAATGGAAAGACCGCCCTCTCCTCTTGACATCAATAATGACCAGGCGACCTGAAATATACATTGTTATAGTCTTGTTCAAATTACCATCTCGTTTGTCATGACCCTTCCACTCCTATTTTTAATTAGATATAATCGTCAATGCAAGAGAATAGCAATGTTTAATCATGACTTCGAGTTTGGTTTTTGCATAGGTATTCAACCTTTTGGTTTCATCATACCAATCACTTTGTTTCAGCATTTTCAGGGTACCAAACTATTTGAGGGGGGCCCTCCACAGCTCGAACACTTAAAGAATGGAAGGCAGTCATATGAGAAAATATTTGTTCAGGTCAGGAAGTTTCCATGCAGGACGTATGAATTAACAAGAATGTCCAAATAAATGAATAAATCATCCACTGGACATGCTGGATTGTCTTAATATTAACATAATTTGTTGCGGTGTCCAAAGAAGATTGTTTGAATCCCCATGTCAGAGGAAGAATATGTATTTCTTTGAGCAGATATCCCACGCCCCTCCACATAGAATACAAACAGAATATTAACAGAATATTACATGACTGGTCCCTTTGTCTCTAGGGTGTCAAGCATGATGAGGAAATACGTTTTGGGTAACCCGGTCGTTCATCCTACAGAAGTTCAGTTTTATCTTAATGTTTGTATGTTATGTTGACATGTTTACGGGTGGTGTTTCACAATCAACACCACAGTCGCTTAGATTGTATTTATTCTATTTTGTTGCTTAGTGTTGAAAAAGGAAAGTTCATATTTACCGTTTGATGAGTGTCAGTTTAATCCATAATTACATGCATGCACGAAATCATTTTCATCAGAGAGCATTCTGTCGTTATCAGAGGGTCTGGGATACTTCACTAGACTACGTTCAACCAATAAAACCGTTTAGGTGATGTGTCTATGATGAAATAGTTTATGCAATATCAAATGCAAATATATTTCATGAATACCATGCTCCCTTCCTTGTTCAGTTTTTTCATTCATACGAATCGGAAGTTGTGCTTTTGACTTGAAACTATAGTTAAATAGTGGTTTCAATGTCCTACCTTCTTGTTTGATACTTGAATCGATATATAACTTTGATACTGTAACTGGTTTCGAAAAACCGTCATTCCCCGATCTATAGGGCATTTGTCACGAACGTAATGATCATGGGTATGGTTACATCACTATCTTCAAGGAATAAAGGAAAATTTGTCAGAAATGAAAGCAAATGTCAGCTGAATTTTAATGAGAAAACATCATGAGAAATGCTGGACTTCCTCAAAATAACATCTATGCGAAATTTTGAGAACAATGCATTTATCTGTTTCTGATCTGTTTCTAAATGGTTATGAATCGGAGTTTCTGCTCGAATTGGCAAAATCAAAACACGGGAATATGGCCAGAAAGTTCATGTATATCGATGATTTGATATTGTTCAATAATCATCAAATAGCCAATTCCCTTTCACTGATTTACCCGCCTGAACTAGAAATGTAAGGGTCAAGTGTCATTTGTGATAATGCAAAGACGTATATATACGTCCGTGGATAATGTATGTTTCAGTGAACCCAAAGAAATTGATTTGCCTTTTTTACAAAGAGGCGGAGTGGGCAAGCGGTCAAAAACGCCATGCTAGCAAGCGCCAGGTGTTGAGATCGTATCTCGCTTGTAACTGGGTTGTTATTCAGCCTTGGGACCAACAATGTTTACAGGTATTTACAATGTTGTCACTACCCCAAGTGTATAGTACATACATCCTGTGCATTCAAAAGAACCCACTCGTCAGATGGTAGACGACCAGATGGTGAAAACAAGAATACCTACATACACCCGAAACACAAGTGTCACCTTGGGTTGTATACTCCCCAGGGATTTGAGAATGATAACTGGACTCCACTGGTCGGGGAGCAAATAAAACCACATTTGAGCAGATACTTGTACCTGGATACCTGCTGTATATAAATGTATAATTTACTAAACAACAAAAGAAATCTCACCCCAAGTAACATTGCATGAAAAGTTGTCATTTAAATATCTGGGTAATTTTTGTCAAAGTTTCTAAAATTTAACATTTTATTAGCAGATGACAATAAAAACGATCGCCCAAACGCATCACGGCAACGGCCATGGTAACCCGATGCACGTGAGTTCCGTGCAAATTGAAATGCACTTGTGTTTCCCCATTTCTTGCCCTATAAAAATCCACCCAGATTGGATAACATTCATTCGTTATTGAATTGCTACCACATGCCAAGATTGACAAGAAACCAGCGACACCAAGCCCTTGGACGTTTGCAAGCTGGACAAACCGCCCGGCAAATAGCCAATGCATTTCAAGTCCACTTAAGGACCATATAAAGGCTCCAGCAACGGTACCAGACCATCAACACTACAGAAGACCAAGGGTCACCATCCGACGTCAGGATCGTCAGATTGTGCGACAGCATCTTCAAGATCGCTTTGTTATTGCTGCGGAAACTGCTCGACAGACCATGGGGACACACCAGCGACACATTAGTGCGGACACCGTTGTGTCGACGATTGACGAGCAGACACCTACACTGTCACAGGCCTCACCGAGGACCCATTCTGATCCCACGTCATCGCCGGGACTGTCTTCAGTGGGCAAAACAGCACCAGCATTGGCGCCACTAGCAGTGGAGTCCTCTTCTCAGACGAGAGCCGTTACTGTATCTCAACGGCAGATGGCAGAGAGTCTGGCGACGCCGTGGGAAACGTTATTCAGATGCTTGTGCTGTTGAGAGAGACTCATGGGGTGGTCCGAGCATCATGGTGTGGGGTGGAATTGGTCTTGCTCAGAGGGTCGGCCCTGTGGTCTTCCAGAACATTGGTCCAGGGAGAGGCAATGGTGTCACAGCAGCTCGGTACATTGATCAAGTCTTGAGACCACACGCCATACCTCATTTGGCACGTCGCCGCAACCACGAGTTTCAGCATCATAACGCCCGTGCCCACACTGCGAGAGCAACAAGAAACTTCCTCCAGCAGAATGGCATCGAAACCATGCAGTGGCCTGTCTTCAGTCCCGATTTAAATCCAATTGAGCACCTGTGGGACGAGATTCACAGACGGCTGATTGACGTCCGACCAAGGCCGACAACTGCAGCTGAACTGCGTCAGGCGTTCCTCAGAGTGTGGGCTCAAGTGCCTTCATTAACCGCCTCATCCATTCCATGTATCGACGTTGCACGACAGTCATTAATGCACATGGCGGACACACGAGATACACGACTTGTAATGCCATTTTCTCAGAGACTAGTGTTGTGTTTCACTTTAACATTTGACACTTTAGTTTCAACCTTGATGATCAGTTTTGCCAAGTTTCATCTTTAATATGTCTCAAAGTATGTTTACAGAGTTTGGACAAATATGGTAACAAAACCGTTTCTCATATATCTATCCAGGGTGACGTTTCTTTTGCGGTTCAGTATATATAAATAATAATGAAAAAAGTCTCCAAAAACAAAGAATGACTTACCATTAATTCCCATTCCGAATCATTTATTATTTCAATGTAATTTTTATCCTGTGCATATTAAACGTTTGTGTAATAAATCTCTAACTTGCTTCACGTATTCCTCTTTGTATAATAAGGATGTGTTGGATTTCCAATATCCTCAACCCTTAATTTTACTGAGAACATTTGAATAACAGAATGATCAACTGTATAACCTGGTGTAATATTACAATGGGGGGAGGGGGTGTGTGGCACGAGTCGTCCAGTCGTCTAAGGCGCCGCGATTCGCCAAAAACTTATGATTGTTGGGTCGAATCCCGGTTTGCCCCGTTTATGTTTCTAGGTTTGTCAGCACCATAACGTGCTCGTGGGTTTCACCGAAGTGGTAAACGTCTGAGACCTGTGTCACTTCGGGCTTTCCTCCCACATTAGGGGGGTGGTCGGGTAGCCTAGTGGTAAAAGCGTTCGCTCGTCACACCGAAGACCCGGGTTCGATTCCCGACATGGGTACAATGTGTGAAGCCCATTTCTGGTGTCCCCCGCCGTGATATTAATGGAATATTGCTAAAAGCGGCGTAAAACCATACTCACTCACTCACTCACTTACTCACTCCTCCCACATTAAGCTTACATGCTGCGATATGACTGTAATACTGTTTAAAGCGGCATTAAACCCACCTCACTCACTCACTCACTCGTTCAGGTATCTAATCTGAGTAAAATATCTTATTTTAATGAGATTCAAGAATGGACAACTCGGTGCAACACATAAATTTAACATTAAACACAATACACAAAGTCCTGTGTAAGCTTGTAGTTTCAAACTTGGTGTTCCCTTAAAACAATATTTTTTATTGATATTCACATTGGGCAAGAAATAGGTGGTAAATAACATTGTTTACCTTTCGTGGTCATGGTGGTAAAGAAACTGGTCATTTTAGCCTTTGATAAGGGATTCCTTCAAAGCGCTCGTCTTAGTTAGCTGATCAAAGGCAACTGTGTGGTGTGGGAATACGAGGGTTGACTGATAAGTTCTAAGTTTCACATAGACGGATTTGCGTAATAGTGCCATCCTTGGTTGTTGGCCTTACATGATGATCTAGAGTTATATCCACATAACTTTGCAAATCATTATGCTGTGACAAGTCAGTGAAATAAACAAGGCTCTTGATAAACTTTCAGTGATCAAGTATTTGCAGAAAAGGCACGTCATACCAACATCCATCCATGAAGATGCGAGTACAACACTAGAGAAGTATGCCCTTTCCTCTGCCACCATAAAGAAGCGGGAAATGAGAGTCTTGAAGACGACCCCAATCCTGGAAGGTCTGTCAAATCAGCAACACCAGAGATGATCCAATGAATCCACGATATCGCGACTTTCCCATCAGCTGAAAAGTTTATGTCCTTCTTGTTCTGGGATTCGAGGAGTCCCATCATGATGAAGTATCTTCCAAAACGCCAGACAAGGCCAACTAAGCATATTATAGGACTACTAAACTGGTAATGGCTGTCGTTTTCGAGTATAGTCCTGACAATAACTGACTGTCGCCCAACAAAAAGACATATGAACATGAAGCATGATAGCCTCGAGTTTCATCAAATGTAACCATGGCAAGTAGGAATCTGTCAGAGGTTCACCGTTGGCAAATTATTGACATGCATGACACAGGTATGTAATACAGAGCCATTGGACGTGAACGTGGCTCTGACCATATCATCATCAGAAGACTCGTAAGAAAACACCGACAGACACGTGTAGCAAAGGACCACCCAGGACAAGGGCCACCACGAAAGACAACTGGAAAGGAAGAAAGGGCTCTAGCACGTCTTGTGAGGCGACAACACTTTGCTACGAGTAAAGTCTCTGAAAGAACAATGGCTTCCCAAAAGGCATATGTCAACCAGAACTGTCTGACACCAGCTAGAATCATTTGGTTTGAAGTCATGAAGAGTCATCAGACGTCCCTTGTTAACTGCTCAGCCTCAGGAACTTCGATTGCCTTGGTTTATGACTCGACGTAGTTGGAGTAGGACGTGGCGATGGATCCATTAGTCTGATGAAAGCAGATTTCTGCTGCACGTTACAGATGGGAACATGCGGGTTTGGAGACACAGAAACACTGTGATTAACATTGTAGGATAACAATGAACGTTTTGGGACAGAAATGGTCGGTCATACCTGATCATGGAACTTCCCAGATACATAGTTTTCGTAGTTATCAATTATGCTAAATTGCAGTATTATCGCAACTGTGTTATTTCTGCAATCAAAATAGTGAACATTTTTATCATTCTCTGTTGGTTTATTAGTCAAGAGTCTCTTCTTACACAACATATTTAATTCTCCACCATAGCTCAGGCTTCACGCGAATGGTGTAGAGATACGGTCGCAAAACCAGGGGTGTTTAATTAAATTCTAGGTATTACTGGAATCGTACTTTGGTCGGGATCTGCTTTTAGTAGAGATGACTTATGATTAATATGGAAATGGTTTTGTCGCTTAAATTTTCATATTTTGAAAAGTGCTTCATAATCTGTCAGCCAAGACGACAGTTAATGTACTCACTCACTCACTCAAACATATGCCATATTTTTAAGAGCAATTTGACATGTTGACAGATCAAACTGTCGGTGAGGTTTCAAGAAACATTTCTTGTGTTATAACGTATTTTCAGCTATGTTCCAGGTACTTTTGTCAGTTGCGATGCGTCAGCATGACATGAAATAACTCTTTACTCACCCGGACTTGGGCATAAGAAACTTGCCTTGTTGTCGGCATCATACTTCTCTGGTCTATCTTGAATACTCCTACCTATTAAAACGGCATGGTTGAAGATAGAATGCTCGTGTTTAAGGCTGCATATTTTAGAAGCTTATACAATTCAATTCAACGTGATAGAATGCTTGTAGTTTAAGCTGATGTCCAAGGGCGTAAGTTTCGGCCCTCGGATGGTAGCTCAGGGTGATGACGGAAGACAGAACTCAGGGGTGAAGTTTAAGACGGCAGCAGCCATGTTTATTGTTGATGGTTTGGAATAAGTCGAAAAGGTACATGTTGATAATAACGTGACAGAACGCACACCGGGACCGAGTGGCCAATCTTCCCGGGTGGGAGAACCGTTCTGTCACTTACCTTCTGGCTGTCTCCAGGCTGTCTCCCTGACAGACCATGTCAGTCGGGTTTTGTAGAGCGAGGTATTACGTAACGTGTGGCAAGGTCATTGTCCCACGTGTATGTATATACGTAAGATCCGGCGACGTTAGGAGGTGTTAATAAAAATTTATAGATAGCGCTGGAGATTAAGGGTCCTGCCCGGAGGGGCTTATGATAAGAGGGGATACGCAGAATGTTTGCTGAATCTATTAAACAGACAAAGGGCATAGAATTTCGGTGCACTTGGAAACATATTGAACCAGTTAGGTATTTAGATAAATGAAATGTGAAATAAAAGTATTGAAATGGTTTGCACAATTTGAAATAAAAATATTGAAATGGTTTGCACTATAACACTGATATAATGCTTGTAGTTCAGTCTGATTGAATGTCTGTACGTCAATCTGATGGAATGACTGTACGTCAATCTGATGGAATGACTGTACGTCAATCTGATGGAATGACTGTACGTCAATCTGATGAAATGCCTGTACGTCAATCTGATGGAATGACTGTACGTCAATCTGATGAAATGCCTGTACGTCAATCTGATGGAATGCCTGTACGTCAATCTGATGGAATGCATGTACGTCAATCTGATGGAATTGACAGGCCATGTCATTGCCTTGACCTAGTTATCACATTGCCATGTAACTATATATCTGGGATGTCAGTCAAACACATATATATCTGGGATGTCAGTCAAACACAAGCAGGTGTTGCACAATTTACACTTGGGCTGTCAATGTACACGTCACCGCATTCGTGGTCTTATACGTAGAGCATCTGTCCGGTGAACGGAAAGTCAGTGGTTGGATGCCCTGGCCGCGTCATACCACAAGACATTGAAAGGCTGTACTTGTTGTTATTGATGTAAGGGAGATAACTCTCATTCCGGAAGTTCTGGTGTTAAAGTTGACAGTTGTAAGTATAGAATGTTACCTTGATTGTGTTGTGGGCTGTCATAGTGTTTTTCGAATGATTGTGTGTGTGTGTGTGGAGATGATCGTTTGTCAGTTGTATAATGAGATGCTAACGAATAACGTTTACCTGAAGCAGCGAGTTCTGTTGTCTATCACTATCCTGCCTTGTGTTCGGCATTATGGGGTAGGAGAAGGATTTGTTTCGGTTTGGAGTCAGTGTACTGAGTGTGTGTGTCTGAGTGGGATATTCATGTTATCTATGCTAGTACTGCAAAACAAGTCAGGACTATAGCCTTGCTCCAAGGCTATACTGAAAGATAAGTCCTCGATGTGTAGTAATTCTATCATTATAATAGACAAGTCTGGATAAGCCACTAATAATTATTGCCGCAGAGACTCGTGCAAGTCTATCCGGACTGGTAGAAGCAGTCCGAGTTTGATTCCCAGCTTGGAGACAGAATGTGAAACCTATTTCTTGTGTCACATCACCACGAAATTGTTGAAATATTGCTGAAGCGACGTAAAACTCACTCGCTCATTAAAGTACAACTACTTGATATTAGGTCCATATAAAGCACATGTGCATATCAGTCTCCTAATATTTACTAACAGTTTAAGCTGCGTCCATCCGCACCCACTAAACACGCAGGGACAATCATAACCTGGCCCATTTCAGCTATCAGTAATATGTTTACAAGTAAACTCAGAAAGACACTGTCACCATTTGATAAACGGACAACCAGCAGGCAACAAGTGGCATGTTGTGCTGTGGTGAAACCCACTAGTACGGGCACAGTGCTGACATTATAAGTCCTTTTATTCTCGGCATTTTAAACAGAACACTGTCATATAATCGTTAGTATATTTCAGGGGGTGGTGAGGTAGCCTTGTGGTTGTAGCCACTCGTCACGTTGAAGAACGGGGGTCGATTCTAGTGTTAGCGCCCCCAGCCGAAATATTGTTTCCCATATTGCTGAAAGTGTCGTAACAGGACCAGCCTGGAACCGGACCTTGTAGTTTTGTTGGAGTCAGCATATACTTTTCTTTTAATTAAAAGGACAGGCGTGGGAAGGCACGGCGTCGGCTGGCGAGCTGGTGTGGTGGTGGAAGCTGGAGCTTACTGTTTCTCCCCAGCCAGGAGCCTCCTGTCTAGGTCAAGCTCCCCTGGAGGGAGAGCTTGGAACAGTGCGGTGGTGAGGCGGGCGGCGGCGTTGGTGATAAAGAGGGGGCTGACTTGAAGATCGCAGTCGACCAGGAAATCCGAGAGATCCTGGTAGCTGTGGATTTCATGATTAAATCTCTCTTCTCCCCAGTACTGCACCAGCACCATGGGTGGGCGTGGGCGGTTGCTTGGGTATACCTTGCCGCTCTCATGCTGGTTGCAGGGGTTAGGGTGGACCTTGTGCTGCTCCAGGATGAGGCTGGCCTTCTGGGCAAGGTCGACACGGACGTCTTCCTCAACAACTGGTTCCGGAACCGGGTCGGTTTGGACTTGGCTGGGGTTTAGGGAGGGGCCTGGTGTTATGGCGGTCTGTGTTTCCTTGGTCTTGCTTGTAGGTGGTGATGGGAGGGAGGGGGGAGAGTCAGGGGAGAAGATACTTTTCCTCGTCCTCTTCTTCCTTCCGTGTCCTGTCCCTACAGGCGTGCGAAAGGGCTCCTCCCCTCCCCTGGGTTCGAGGGGAGCGAGTTCCAATGCTGCTGTTGGGGGCGGAGGGGTGGTGGGTAGGCTCTCATGGATCTCCATGGCGGCGACTGGTGGAGCCTTCTTCACTTTGGGCGGCCTGGCCTTCTGTACCGGGCGTGGTGCTTGGTCTTGGTCGGAGCTTTGACCAGAGGCCTTTTCCTTTGACCTAAGTCAAAGGAGATGGAGAGGGTGGAGGAGTTGGACTTGTAGGAAGTCCTGAGGGAGTAGTCCCCAACCCTGAAAGCCAGCAAGGGCTCCAGGATGGCAACTAGCTCCCTCGGTAGCGACAGAGCGATGTCTCTCATAGTTGAGCGTGGGTAGCGAGCTTGGAAGGACACGTCTGCAAGGGGCGAGTGTCCAAGCGGAGAAATGTCTGAAGTCCAGGTGAGCAGCTACCTATGTGTTTGTCGTTCCGTGTCGCCAGTGTCAGACTGACAGACAACTCTACAACTCGCATGGCAGTGAGAGATTCTGAAGTCCAGATGGGCGGCTACCTATGTGTTAGTCGTTTCGTGTCGCCAGTGTCAGTCTGACAGTCAACTCTGCAACTCGCATGGCAGTGAGAGGTTCTGAAGTCCCGATGGGCAGCTACCTATGTGTTTGTCGTTCCGTGTCGCCAGTGTCAGTCTGACAGTCAACTCTGCAACTCGCATGGCAGTGAGAGGTTCTGAAGTCCAGATGGGCGGGTAACCTATGTGTTTGTCGTTCCGTGTCGCCAGTGTCAGCCTGACAGACAACTCTGCAACTCGTATGGCAGTGAGAGATTCTGAAGTCCAGATGGGCCCCAGGCCCGAAGCTCCCAATTTACTTCACAGATATTCATATACTGTCGCTCAAGCACAGATATTTACCAAGCACCACGTTTGATACTGTCATAGCGACTGATTTATGACTACCATTGTCTGCAGTACATTTGACTCCAAGGGCAAATTACCCTGTAGCCATGTCTCCATAACTTAATTGTCATTACGTTTCAGGCGCTAATCCCCGTTGTTAATCCTCACCAACATTTCATTGTATATTGACTGACAGCCAAACTGGGCTACTTTATCACTTCCCGTTAATTACTGTTATTTATAGTATGACATTTATTGCCTTAATTGTTCATCCCCTGAGTTGTGTCGGTACGTCACCCCCGGAAGTCCCATGTCCAGAGCAACGTCATTGTATTTCCATTGTTGTCCAGTACTATATATGTGCTACCATTACACAGTTACTGCGGTGTTAGAAAAGCTTGGTATTCCGAGTGCTGGTGTTGGGACGACCTCGAGCAGGATGTGCCGCTCGTAGGAAACGCCCTGAGGTGAGCTGGAGCTCCGCTCACCTCTTGTACGCCTGAGCTGGAAGGTCCGCTCATTGCTGTGTTTGTGTTGTCAGAGCAGGTATTCCGCTCATTGTGCATTTGTTGTTTACTGTTTGCATGTTGTGCATAAAGCGTTCCGGGACAGTGATGTCGATTGTGTCCTTTATTCCCCCAAGAGCTAATTCCCAGTCAACATGCGCGTTCTCAATACTAACATAATATAAGCTTTGCTGAAATTCAGTCCACCAGCCGCTGCACAATGAAATGGATACCCCTTGTTCATTAGGCTGAAAGAAAGAAAATTGGTTCTCAGGCAAAGACTTTTGGACAAAATAGTGCGTGAGGTCTTTGATATGTTCCAAACTAGAATGTATGCACTCATCCTGGGAGAGGGGCTCCCTACATTAATGTATTCCTTGAAGAGTAACATCCAGATAAATTTGTAGCAGCTGGTGTTGCGCATGTCATCGCATCCCAATTGCGTGGATCGATGCAAATGATGTCAACGATTATTCAGAGATTGCCGCCATATAGCTGGAATATTGCTGAGTGTGGCGTTAAACTACAAACAAACAAACATAATGGTAACTCTTCAGGCGGGGAGTTTTTGTACTTTTGTAAATCCCAGAATTCATCTTAATTGAATCTTCCTGGTACCCAATGCATGCTATCAAGAGCACACACAAAAATCTTCTATGTTTAACAGCCAGCTTTGTGTACTTTAATAGCCGACGCATATATGTTTTCTGAATCCCATTTGCCGCCTCCTTTTATATCCAATGAATTAGTGTTACATTTATCAACACAATTTTACAATATCACTATAAATAACTATTATAAAACTTGAGATCACGAAAACACATTAAAATACCACAATATTGCTTTTAATATTAAAAGATTTATTTAAGAAACATCAAAATCCTTTGAAGTTACATCATTGGGTATGTTTGAACTGAATCCCCCGTAGATCGGAAAGGAAATAGATAGATAGGTAGACCTTCTTTATTTCCTCCATTTCATGAAGAGGTCAAGGTATACAGTGATAAGACAAAATTTATAGGATAAGTGTGTGCACACACAGAGAGACATATGTATATTACATATATATCGGAAGACGTTCATATACATATGGTGTAATTAAATGGACAATTAGCATGTGCTATTTACAAGTGTACACATGCTTACAGTATATGCATTGTTTAGTATAAGCAGCTTTGGATGACTTCATCCCACTTTTTAACAGCACCACCAATATTTATAGTAGTTTAACTTAATGCTATTTATCTCTATTGTACAAACACTGGGGAACAGTTTGAGAAGGAGCACCAACTCCAATGACGGCGAGGTATCCTGTATCTTCGGACACTATCCCTGTGGCCTACATGTTACTTTTCTCCAAAGGAGTATAAGTTCCTGTCGGAAATACAGATTACAACAGGCGTAGATAATAGGATTAGCAGCACTGTTGATGAAGTACGATCTCAGAAACAGATTGTAAGCTGTTAATCCAGCTCCTTGAATGCCTTTGAAAATATGCTCATTGACTGATCTGGCCGCCATTAAAGACAGATGGGGGAGAAAACTCAGTACAAATACAAAGGTGATCAGAAAGAACATTAATAGTTTGTTTGAGTGTGTCCTTGCTGCTCGGGCATCTGTGGATGAGTCCAAAACGGTAGGCGTCCTTTTCGAGGAGGAAACTGCATCTTCTGTTTCAGAACCTCCTTGGTATTGGTTCGTCAGTTCGTCAGTTGGCGGCTTCGAGTCTGATACAGATACAGCACAAACACCTTCAGGAGCATCAAGCTGGACACTAAAGGCAGCAATGGATGTGTGTATCTGTTGGCCTGAGTGAATAGTCTGCTTGACTTTGACCTTGTTTAGGAATGTCCCGTGCCTAACAATCTGTCTCCATATTAGGCTGTAGAGGACAACAAGACATAGGGTTGTAGCAACAAATAGGAAGAACTGAGTACCGTTGTAGATGCTGGGATATATGGTCACGCTGTATTCATCTGCTGTAGAACAATCTGAACCGTTGATGTGGATATCGTTTGTGGTCCGTGTCCCTTCACCGAACACAGCAGCAAATGGCGATGCAAGAATCAAAGATATGACTGAACACACAGTGATTGCTACTTTGGCAACGAGCCATGTCGCCTGTCTTTGAAAAGGTCGGCAAATTTTCCGATATCTATCCACTGCTATAGTTAGGATTATGGCCCCTGATGCATACGATACAAATCCCATGACTAGTCTAATTACCTTGCAGAAGCCATATTGTGCAAACGTGTAACTGTATCTCATGTCAGCTATTTCATGAGGTATGCATATGCTACAGTTGACGAGATCAAATATTGCCAGGGCTATTATATAACTGTTGGTTGGACTTGGTTTAAACTTCACAATATACACATAACAGACGAGCGAGTTCCCCACGAAGCCTACCAACGTCAGAATGGCAAGAAACAAGATGGCGGGAAGCACCTGTAGTGCGTAACGGTCGTCATAGTCACGTAGGTAAGCGTCATGGTCGTCATGGAAACTAGTGTTGTCCATCATTTTCCGAAATTGCTGGAAGATCTGAATGGCCGCTGGGAAGCCCGTTGTCTTCTCTTGGCATCAATATATAGTGACCAGGCGATCTGAAATATAAATTGTTATATGGCTTGTTAAAATCTTCTCGTTGGCCATGACCCGCCGGCTCCTAACTCTTTTCAAGCATTGCTTAAAAATGACTTCAGGTTTCGGTTTTGCACAGGTGTTCAACTTTTGCTTTTGCTATACCTTTTAGTGACTTGCCATTGGTCAACATGACGCGTCTCTTCAAATATCGAGCCGCAGTGGACGTGGTCACTTGTTACATCGTATCAAGTTTGCTTTTTTATACATGTTAAACTACACAAAGAATAAAATGATATCCATATCTCAGTTTCGAAAAAAAGTCAAGAGAATCAAGTATTTTCTCTTATCTAGTCTTATATTTCGAGTGAGTGAGTGAGTGAGTACGGCAATATTATGATTATTTCAAGCAATGCCACGGCAGTTGTGGTTCAGGTTACGAAGCTTTATTGCAACACACATTAAACATGAAATTGACGGATCCTTAGCTCCTTCCGTTTCAAGCACAGGGAAGTAAGTGTTCATTAATCCTACAGTAAACTACTGCTTTTAATCTCAATGTTGTTTATGCTTAATATGTTTATATGGAGTGTTTACATAACAATTACTTACTTGGATAGGTTTAATATTATTTAATTGCTTATTGTTGAATAAGTAAAGTTCATATTTACCGTTTGCTGGCTTTGATGGTTGCCAAATCAATCCAGAGTTAAACCTGTGCACGAGCTCTACTGTTGACTGATATTGAAGCTATACGCAGAGCAGAGGATCGAACAGGGGATACGCGTTGCATATTGCCAATGTAATCTGAGCGCTCATTGGTCGGAACTGGCTTCCACTTCGCTAGATCCAGACCGAGGTTTGATTTAATGGTTAAAATAGCGTGTACATTGCAGAGTATCTTTTCACGGGTTATGAAGGAACGTACTGTACACAAACCCGTGAAGTATTTGCGGTGATATAGGTCATGAACTGCCACATGCCAAAATGAGTCATGGACACAAAGTATGATCCCTTACTTGCTCATCCGTTTATTTATGACGATGAATTTAAACCTTACCTGCATAGAGGTTTCAAAGTCCTTCTTCATTGTATGTACAAGGAAGGCCAGCATTTCACATATTGTTTTCTCAGATGATATTTGCTTTCATTTGTTACAAATTGTCCTTAACCGTTGAAGTTAGTGACGTTTGTTTGTTAGTTTGTTGTTTAACGCCGCATTCAGCAATATTCCAGCTGTAAGGCGGCGGTCTGTAAATAATCAGTGTTTGATATCATGAGCATCGATCCATGCATTTGGGATACGATGACATGCATCAACCAAGGCTGCGAGCCTGACCACACGACCCCGTTAGTCGCCTTTTACGACAAGCATAGTCGCCTTTTACGGCAAGCATGGGTTGCTTGAGACCTATTCTTCCCAGGATATTCACGGGTTTAGAATACAGTTCAGAATAAAGTTGATAGATTGCTTGTATTTCAAACTGATAGACTCATTGTATTTCAAGCTACTGGAATGAGCGTAGTATAAATTTTGTATTTTGTAGTTTAAAGAAACACGCATTGCAACAGTTGTGAAGCATGATTATTGTTTTCAGGAATTTTCGGGGACCTCCCTCCCTCGGTCCCTAACGGGCCAGCGTTGTATCCTCCATAGACTTCATCATCAACTCAATAGGCTGTTTAAAGCATTTGGATGGTGGTGGTTAGAGCGTTCGCTGGTCACACCTGAGTTCGATTCCCCACTTGGGTACAATATGTGAAGTGTCACACTATAAACCTCACTCATTTATTTTAGGGCATCTGCTTGATATAAGACGATATACATCACACGTGCATATCACTTTCCTTATATTTATTATTAGCTTAAATGAGCTAGCTTCGTATCTGCGTTCATCCTTACCCTAAGTACACGCAGGTGCAACCTTCGCCTGGCCTATTTGTGCTATCTGTAATATGTCCAGATATGAAGTCAGTGACCGAGTCATCATTTGATAAGGTGAGGTGAAATTGGGTTTAACGTCGCGTCCAAGATTTTGTACTTATATATCGACGTGCATGCACGTGTGTGTGTGTGTGTGTGTGTGTGTGTGTGTGTGTGTGTGTGTGTGTGTGTGCTTGTTCTATTCCGGACTGATGACGATTTATAGTGCTTGCCCACTGAGATACCATGCCGCAGTTCACCATGAATACCCCACTCAGACACAGTATACTGACTCCGAGCCGACCAGTGCTTGTTTTAGCCCCTTAATGCCGAGCGCCAGACAGGGTAACAACAAGAACCATCTTTTGACGTCTTTTGGTATGACGCGGCCGGGAATCGAACCCCGGACCTTCCGCTCTACGGGCGGACGCTCTACCACTAGATTAACAGGCAACCGTAGATATTTACAACCAGCTAGTACCAGGTGGCATGGTCTGCTGTGGTGAAACACACGAGTACGGGTTAGGTGATGACACACATGGGGTCGTAATCGGAGCAGAGCTGGACTTCAGATCCGACGATTTTGCAGCGTATCCCGACACGGGCACGAAGCAGCCAACCGTGAACAGAATATACATTCTTTAGTTAATAAGGGGGCGGTGAGGTAGCCTTGTGGTTAAACGTTGAGGAAACTGGGTCGATTCTAGTGTAAGCGTCTCTCGCCGCGATATTGTTGGTCCATATTGCTGAAAGTGTTGTAGAACCTCGGGACACGATCTGGCATTATTGTTGGAGACAGGATAAAATTTGTTTCAGGAAACAGCAATTTATTGAAAAGCACCAACAACACTGGCGAGCATTAACAACACGAGCAACATTTGTTTGTGGCTAACACATCTGTTTCAAGTTCATATTTCCAAAATTTACGGGATCAAATATAAAAAATACGCTTTCCAATGTATGACATGGCTGACGTCTTAGTCATGTTGTAACTAGCGTCAGGGATCCCAGTGTCAGTCTGGGAGTAGTGTATGTTTGTGTCCTTAACAAGATATTTCATGGATGACAACTTCTATATTAAGGAAGAGAATTTCTGGATGTCAACTACGTTATTATGAGGAACACAACGTTTCGGAGTTTATGCTTACTCCTTCATCAGGTGAATCAGGTTAATTGCCAATAATCGGTTAAATAAATGATGTTTGAAGGAAAGTAAAGTTTTATCTGTCAGTGTACACACTGAATAGAGTTATCACCCGTTCTGAATATTTATTTTGACACACGAGTTATTTTGTGAACTAATCTCATTTACATCGTAATATGTTTGGTTGAAAATCACAGCAGAAAAAGTGTCTTACGTCAACTGGAATCAAGGCAAAACGATAGTGCGTGGTGCAGCAAACACTATGATGAAACGTGAAATAAACATAATCGCCAAGCCACGAGTTGACTAAGAAAATTAGCAAAGTACACGGACATGTTTGATGTTATGTAGTTCATTTATGATATAACACTTCCGTCATTGAATATACAATCACATTGTACACATATGCCGACGAGGTTATGATAAAACAATCTTTTTCGGAAATACGTATCTCGAAATGCACCTTTCGATTCACTTCCGGGATCCCGACAGCAAAATGCGAATTTCAGTGTATTACAGGCATATTTTAGTTGGACCTCAGGATAAAATGTGCAATATCTTTTGTATTAGATACAGAGGATACCATTTTTTGTCTGAAATGTCCATCAGTGAAATGCACAACATGCTCTCTGTTCCCTATCAGCTGATGCGGCACACACTGCAAGGAGCTCTGCTCTCCAAGCCTCGTTTTCGATCCAAAATGGCGAAAATGTGAAAAAAGGTCAATAGTATGGCACTATTATGAAGTTCTCATCCATGAAATATCTTGTCTGTTACTTTATACCAACTTCTAAACAAAATGCCAATCAAACAATTTATTGGAGTACCGTGTACTGTTGCGGTTTTCTTCAGCACTTTTCGAAACAATTATGCCCAAATCTGACACCTGATCGGCTTGGAGGTAACCGATAAAATAAGTTGTACGGATGTTCCAGTCGGCGAATATGTGTGTGCAGCTATATTATTGGTTCATCTAAGGGACCAACCAAAGGATATCCCTTTTCGACAGCCTGAACCTTAAATCATAATTATTTTTTTCAAAGAAATTCGGAAACAACCCCCCTCCTCTCTCCCCCCCCCCCCCCCCCCCCAACCACACACACACACACACACACACAAACCTTCTATGAAATGATCGGTCCAGATATGCACATCAGTTGTTTCTGTACGTTGACCTAGTTGGCCATGTGTCCGTCCGGAAATTTTCAAATCAAACTTAAAGCGTCCCAGAAACCGATGATTATGGGTTCTAATCCCTTGATTGTGTTTCTGGGTTTGTCAGCACCATACCCCTGCTGGTGGATCTCACTAAATTAGTAAACGTCTAAGACCTGCATCACTTCCGGCTTTCGACCCACATCAAGTCGATACGTCTTGATATAATTGAAATACTATTTAAAAAGGCATTCAACGTTTGATAAAATAACACAATTTGCACACTTCTGTGTTATGTATGTATAAGATAACAATAGTGAAACGAAGCAGATAGCTAAGTCTATGCCAAAGCGAGATGACATGGTGTACAGAATTAAACCGACAATGCGGCTTGTTAAAACAAAATAAGTTAACAAGTAATGAAAAGCAGATGTGAAATGGAAAGTTTATGAGATAAAACATGAATGCAATAGGCCAGAGAATTAAAACATGAATGGATTCAGTCTAAGGTAACTGCAGAATCGCTCCCATGTGGTGTCCGGTCAGCGGTTGGTGCCATTCGCCAACACTTGCAACTTTCCGTAACAAATACTGTACGTTTTACCTGAAATATAAAAGATTGAATGTGGAAACCTCGACAATCCAGATATGCAACTACACGTGTATACTATGTTAAAACTTTTAGAATTGACTTCACCTCACACATAAGAAGGTAATATCAAGTTGAAACCTCGAAAGCAAGGCTCCATAGCAAGTAGCACACACGCACGCACGCACGCACGCACGCACGCACGCACGCGCGCGCGTTTTAATATTATCTTCTTATTTTCTTATTTGTGGGGGCGGTCGGGTAGCCTAATGGTTAAAACGTTCGCTCCTCACTCCGAAGACCCGGGTTCGATTCCCGACATGGGAATCAGAGGTGTGAAGCCCAATACTGGTTTTCCCCGAGAGAGAATGCTGCATAAACCACGTAGCGGGACACCATGAATGTGTCAATGTATGATGTGCAGGATTTCCTTCTCACATCGAACAAAAGGTTGTTTGTTCCATTGTTTATCTATTTTTGACATGTGGCCATACCGATATAATGCAAGTATTTCTTGTCCTGGTAGCAAGTTGCCCTTTGCTAGATGTGAAATCCCCATAAACTAGGACATTCCCCAAATAATCTATAATGTCATTGCGAAAGTACCAACTTATTCGTAAGTCGCTCGCTTAGCTAAGACAGCTTCGAACATAAACCGTCCTATCGTACCCCCCCCCCCCCCCCCCCCCCCCCCCCCACACACACACACACACCACAGAGACTAATACAGAAGGACAGGTAGTGTTACCTATTTGGGGGGTTCAAAGAAGGTGATCTTCACATCGCTGTGGGCGTCCTGCCACGTCTTGATGAAGCTCCGGAGCCCCTCCGTCCACACTGCAGCAGCGGCAGACACCCGGGGGTTCTTCAGCACGAACGTCATCACCAGTGCGGTGGAGTTCTGGTAGTTGCTGCCTGAAAGGTCATAAAAAATAATATAAACTTCAATCTGGAGGAATTCCTCAGACCGGTATGGTGTCAATATCCGTAATATTTTGTTTCACTCTATATCTTTGTTTGGGCATAAACAGAATCTGTGGGTATTGACACATCTCACTTGACAGTGATAGTGATGTTTAAACATTGGGACATTGGATACATTTTACCTGAGTAAATAGGTTTTTGACAAAAGGACCAGAAGGTCGTGAAATCCCGATAATCCATGCGGTACCGGTCAAGGTGAAATGGGATTAATGGAAGATTCTGTTGATATTTTTCAATCGACATCAAAATGGACGCCCATGTGTGGTTTTCGATCCATCAAATCTCCTATCTGACTCCATATCTGTGAAAACGTGTGTATAGTCTGTAGCTGTCATGCATACAGTCATGAAGGATGCAATGGCTCTACCTACCGTCATATCCACAAAATATCTGGGACGGTTTGACCACACCCCCGTAGTCCGGCACACAGGAGATGTTCAGAGGAGGGTCCAAGACTGTCTCGGGGTGTCTGGAATGGTGCCAGTGTATGAGATACGTATGGTAATGAACGGAAAAAATCTTGTCTAATTATTTGTTCACGTAGGCTTTATTTTATTTTATTTTATTGAAAATGTCATTTTTAACAAAACTCTTTTCAAAAATTCTATCCATACTTTGCGTTTATTTGAGTTATCATTCAATATATGTAACTTTATAGTTTTAACAGAATCCTTCTTTGCATCAAGGTCCAATAACAACACTCTGCTTGTCTTGGATAACTCGAACAATATTAACAGTGTATCACAAGTCTTTAAAAATAACTGTTATAAAAATGCCTACCGTATTGTATAAATTAAACAACTCAAGAAACGTAACGGGTTTTTGAAAACAAGATGCGACCAAACGAAAAAGACACGGGTTTTGTTTTCGACCTGGATTCCTTTCGATGAAATTAACTACACGTTATTGGAAGTAGGTGATCAGTGACGAGAATTTTATGCTTGTTCTTTTCAAAAATCCGATTTCGTAGCCAATTGAAGATGTTGAAGTGTGACGGAAATCTAACGGGTCGACCCGCAGCCCCGGTAGTGACCGACAGAGCAGCTGATACTACACGATAAACGGCTGCCCAGGCATCTGCTGATCAGACTACGAGAACTATACCGGTGTTGGTGTGTCTTGCACTAAGCTTTGCGCCGGTATCAACAGGCCTACCCAGTATGAGACGACCAAAAATTTAAAAAAATATGATGACATGCATTCATTTTGCTGTTTTCCGAGAGGCTTGTCGAGTCGTCGAAGCAAATTGTTTAAGTGTGGGAATTCATGCATATTTCAGTTATTTTGTATCTCGGTGTGCAAACTCGACAAATAACATATTATACATCTGCTGGACACATCTTACCTTTGTTCACTCCCTCACTAACTCAATTACGCACGCAACCGACCAACCGACCAAACAACCAACCAACTATTAACCTGAAGCACGTGAGGAGATGATCCAGGAAGTCGGCCATAACGAAAAATCCCGATGGGTCCATCACTTTCTTGTCAACGTTGTGGTTGCTGTTCTGAAAGTACTGTAAGACGCTACGGACAGTGCAGTGTTTGGCGACCTGACCATGTAGGCATATGTCCTCCAGGCTCACACGGGTAGATCCCTTGGTGAAGTTCAACGTTTGTATTTTAGTCTGCAAATCGAGTAATTGAAATATGGACAGAGTTGTGTTTGAGTCATGATATAGGTACAGTCAACATTGGACACAATGACACACGTACAGTCAACATTGGACACACTGACACACGTACAGTCAACATTGGACACAATGACACACGTACAGTCAACATTGGACACACTGACACACGTACAGTCAACATTGGACACAATGACACACGTACGGTCAACTATGGGCACAAGGACACACGTACAGTCAACTACGGACACAATGACAGACGAACAGTCAACATCGGACACAATGACACATGAACAGTCAACTATGGACACAAAGACACACGTACAGTCAAATGCGGACACAATTACACATGAACAGTCAACATTGGACACAATGACATATAAACAGTCAACATGGGACACAATGACACACGTACAGTCAACTATGGACACAATTACACATGTACAGTCAACATTGGACACAATGACAAACGTACAGTCAACTATGGACACAATGACACACGTACAGTCAACTATGAACACAATGACACACGTACAGTCAACTATGTACATAATTACACATTACAGTCATCTATGGACACAATGACATATGAACAGTCAACATTGAACACACTGACACATGTACAATCAACTAAGGACACAAAGACACATGTGCAGTCAACTATGGACACAATGACACACGTACAGTCAAATACGTACACAATGACATATGAACAGTCAATTATGGACATAATTACACATAACCAGTCAATATGGACACAATCACAAACGTACAGTCAACTATGGACACAATGACACTCGTATAGTCAACTATGGACACAATGACACATGAACAGTCAACTATGAATACATTAACACACGTACAGTCAACTACGGACACAATGACAAACGTATAGTCAACTATGGACACAATGACACATGAACAGTCAACTATGAATACATTAACACACGTACAGTCAACTACGGACACAATGACAAACGTAAAGTCAACTATGGACACAATGACACATTAACAGTCAACTACGTACACAATGACAAACGTACAGTCAACTATGGACACACTGACACACGTACAGTCAACTATGAACACAATGACACACGTACAGTCATCTATGGACACAATGACAGACGTACAGTCAACTACGGACATAATTACACATAACCAGTCAACATTGGACACAATGACACACGTACAGTCAACTATGGACACAAGGACACACGTACAGCCAACTACGGACACAATGACACATGTACAGTCAACTATGTACACAATTACACATTACAGTCATCTATGGACACAATGACATATGAACAGTCAACATTGAACACACTCACACATGTACAATCAACTAAGGACACAAAGACACATGTGCAGTCAACTATGGACACAATGACACACGTACAGTCAAATACGTACACAATGACATATGAACAGTCAATTATGGACATAATTACACATAACCAGTCAATATGGACACAATCACAAACGTACAGTCAACTATGGACACAATGACACTCGTATAGTCAACTATGGACACAATGACACATGAACAGTCAACTATGAATACATTAACACACGTACAGTCAACTATGGACACAATGATAAACGTACAGTCATCTATGGACACAATGACACATGAACAGTCAACTATGGACACAATGACACACATACAGTCATCTATGGACACAATGACATATGAACAGTCAACATTGGACACAAAGCACACGTACAGTCAACTAAGGACACACGTATAGTCAACTTAGGACACAAAGACACACGTACAGTCAAAGTCAAATAATAGTCTTTACTATTTTAGTACTTACACAATACTGATATGACTAAGTCAAAATGTTTGAGTGAGTGAGTGAGTTAGGTTTAACGCCGCTTTGAACTGAATTCAAGTTATGTTAAGGCGTGTCAGCAGGAAATCCCGAAGTGATGCAGGTCTCAGACGTTTACCACTTTGGTAAAACCAACAAGCACAGGTATGTCGATGAAAAACCTAGACACATAGTAGGGGCGAACTGAGGATCGAACTCACGATCATAGGTTTCGGGCGTACCCAAGTGACGCAACTGTGCATAGAGAATTGCATCGTCTTTGACGACTGAGCCACCCGTTCCCCCTTAAACGTTTGAAACTCGAGTTACATATTTGAAATGATGGGAAAAAGAGGACAATTGTTAATCTTGCCAAATAAATGTTTATCTCATAGACTGTCCTGACAAAGTTGATATAGGGTATCATACTGACCTGATGCAGGAACTCTTTCTCAAAGACTGATTGGAACATGATGCTCTTGAGACTCGGTGGCGGGTAAAAATGCTTTACCTCGGAGTGGTTGCCGAGCCTCTGAATCACCAGGTGGAGACTCGCATATCCCGGGCTGCAGGTATAAAGTCAACAGAGGACGTTTACGGTAATGTGATGGGGAGTAGTGATTCATCAGATGAGGAGCAGGATCAAGAGAAATCCTTCACGAGGGCCAAACATTGCTTTACTTCCGGTGTCGCCATGGCTGAATATGGCTCCTCTTTCCGCCTTCATTTCTGCTTATCTACATTTTCTGTCTCCCTTGTCCTCCGGCCCTCTCTGCGTTTCTCTCCCAGATCCCATCCTTCCCTGCTACCCCCTTCTCTATCGTTCGCTCTCTGTCCGCGTCTCTGCCCACCTTAAAGCACCCCTCCCCCCTCCCCGTCCACTCCCTCCTCACTAAGCATCACATTCCATCCTCTCCCAGCCCTCTTACACCTCTCTCTCCATCTCGATTATCCTGTCACCCTCCCTGTCCCCGCCCCTATTTGCCCTATCCCTCTCTCCGGCACTCTCTCTCTGTCTCCTGAGTCTCTATAAAATAATGGCATTTATTTTTCCCCGAAGAAACTTACACTTCTTGAATTACGTCCCATGGACCGTTTGTACACGGGTAAGCTGGAACCGGGGCCTGGGTGGTGGTGGGGCATGGAACAGCCCCGCAGTCCCTACAGGAACACTTGCTTCTGTTGCCGAAAGGGGAGGAACATGGAATAGCTGTTGCGTTCATGGGATACAAGGTCACTCCGCTCGGTATCGTGTCCGGATTGTCAGTGACATTGAACTGGGTCGAGAAAGGTATTTGGCCAGTGTTTGTGTTGCCGATGTAGTCAAGCAGCCGTTTTGGGGAACATTTATCTGAAGGCCGACCACACAAAACACTAATAGCTCTCTCGCCTGACGATGGCATCCTGACTTCCTTGCAGGAGTTGAACATGCCGTCGGCGAACGTCGTAGAGACATCGTACTTGATCGCAGTTACAGAGTGACGGCTAGTGGTGCTGGTGACGGCGATGAAGTCACTCTGTTTGGGACTACACACCATGTTGCAGAAGATGTTCCTGAAGTTGTGATTGCATGCTGGGCAGATTCCCAGAAGCTGATCTGGCACTGATAGCATGAACTTGAGCCATCTCAGCTGAAGAGCGTCACAACACGTGTCAGTGTCTGAAATACAAATTAGAATGATTTCAGGTATATCACAGCTACGTGTAACTCAGCTGTTGAGAGACACAGCACGTGTCTGACATACACGTGAGAGTGTTTTGCCAGATATTTCACAGCACCTCAATTGTTGAGCGTCACACCCAGTAATAATATTACCGAGCATGTACTTCGGGTGTGATAATTCAAACCTCAACATGTTAACAAGGCTCGAAATGTTGGGCTAGGAAGATGAAAGCTCCTTTAAGAGAGACACATGACTTTAAATGAAGATACTTACGATGAGCAAAATCTGGACACCATTCGTCCAATACACTTCTAGCTGTGGGGTCAGTGAGGGGTTTGGGGGGACCAGTGTATGCACAGAAGACTGACATCCCGGTGACTGGGTCCACCCCACATATCCCATACATCACGCAATGGCCATTTCCCGGGGGTACTGCCTGACAATGTAAATACAGACTGAGTTATTTAGCTTTAAAGACAATTTTAGGGGCGGACCATTTGATATTTATAGTCATTTTTTTCTTCATTTTTTGGGTCTGAGCTTTTCTTCTTCTTAAAAGAAAGCTGAGATTTCTTTTTTAGGACACATTTCATAATCAACATATGTAAAGAATGTTCAGATTTTCTCACTGTTCACTAAAACTTATGTGGATGACATCATAACGAATCACCTCAAGGCAGTATTCCGAAAAGATCAAAGAAGCAGGACTCAATTAATAAAATGTAAATTCATGACAAAACAAGTCACCAACTTCAGGCATGTCTTCGGCAAAGATGGCATCTATGTCAATCCTTCAAAACAAATTCAGTCACGAAGATCCCACCTCCTAAAAATGTCCATGACGTGCGTCATTTCTTGGGTTTGGACTCGTTTTATCACACGATTTTAGCAAACTTTTCTGGCATCGCCTCACCTCCATACAACCTTCTGAAAAAAGACGCGTCTTTTGATTGGTCTCACAATTGCCAACAGGCATTCGAAAAGCTGAAGCAAGCCCTTACAACAGATCCCATCCCTGCATATATCGACTAAAACAAACACTTCATCCTAGTATCTGATTCATCTGTAACTGCAATTGGGTACATTTTAGGCCAGCTTAATTCTCATGGCATAACTTGTAATGATGCTGGCAATTCATATCTTTTGTTTATGTAACGATAAGTACCTTCCTTGACATTGGTCCTGTTCTGTTTTTTTAGGAACAAACAATGTTGGTTGGTAACTTTTATTTTGCTCGCCAGTTTAGGTTATTTCAATAAACTATATTTTCTTTCTGCGTATGTTTATATTGTATCTTTTTCCAAGTAAGGGTAAATGATGCTTAATGGTTATTTCACCTCACAGTCAACAACTGTTATGGCCTCTTGAAATGGAAGATTTGAAATGATTATTAAAATACAATGGCATGTTACTGAAGGCAGCATGGGTGGCCCAGTCGTCTAGGGCGCCGCGATTCGCTGTGCAGAGTTGCGTCCCTTTGGCACGCCAGAAACCTATGATTTGATCTATGACCCGGTTTGTCAGCACCATACCCATGATCGTGGGTTTCACCAAAGTGGTAAACGTCTGAGACCTGCATCACTTCGGGCTTTCCTCCCACATCAAGCTGACACGCTGTGATGTAACTGGAATACTTTTAAAAGCATGCTAAACCCAACTCACTCACTCACTCACTCTAGCTACATAGTCACCAGTTCATATGCACTACCGGGCATTTCAAGTTACAAAAATTCCCATCTTCTCACATTGCGAAAAGATGGGACTTTGGTTTTTCTCAACAAACCTAACTAAATAACAATCCTTCCAGTGACCTTGACCTTCGTCGAAGGTAACTCAAACTACTAGAATGTCTCCCCCTAAGGATACTTTGAACCGAGTAGAGTTATCATAAAGATAACATATTGACAATGGGAGCAATTCGTCCTTCAGTAACATGACATTGTATTTTAAATACAAAATATACATTTACAATGACTATATGATAAATAAACTAAACACCATACCCATTGCTGGAGTTCCATATAACAACTGATATGGCACATGCTACACAATGGAAATAGATCACAGTGACCAACTACTGTTTTCATAAGATTGTCATCATGAGAATTGACATCTGTAATCATTTGCTAAAGATTATATTTAGATAATGATAAGCTTCATGTCAGGAACATAAATCAGGGAAGTGGTAGAGCAATTGTAATTTGAGAGGGAGAGCCTAGTAGTGAAGAGTTCCTAGCAACAGAAGTTTTCTCTTGTCTATTTCAGATTCCAAGGGAGTCCATCCAATGCGTTAAGGCGTTACAAATATCAGTCCGTGTGGTATGAGGGACGCCTTGTGCAATTTTTAATGCAGCTCTCTGGGTAGGGGAAAGCTAGCGAATCGTGCTCCCAAGCCCAAGGGTCGGTATGGGGAGACGAATATCGGTAGTTAATAGTTGTATCTGGTGGCAAACAGATCGACTTCTGGTTTCTGGTAATGCAGACCAATCAATTGAAGCATCTTTGGATTGAGTTGCCACTCAGTCGGGGAAAGATGATCCGGTAGTGATAGTGCATCTGCGATCAAGTTATCCCCGGAATGTGTCTGTTTCGAACTTGAATGTGAAACGAGTCCATCAGTTGAAACAACTGGTTTGTCGTTTGTAGCAGAGATTGGGGATTTCGTCTAGCCAATTTTGTTGATTGAACCATCAGTCAGGATGCTCGTAGGAACTCTGCCCAATACCACCACCAACTGGAGTTTTTTCAGTGGGGTTCAACTCTGACGTTTTGATGTTGATGAACCATCCTCGTTGATGTAATAATATCCAGGCGAACTGTAGATGTTTCTCCAGAATACTATGATCTGAGCCAGGATGCAATCGTCTATGTATGCTTCAAACATGATGCCCCGACGAAACTGAGTGCTAGGTTTCGTGATGCGGGGAATAACCACGGGTCGTAGAAATTAAGAACGGGAACAACTGGTAATAAACCCCTTGACAAAAGAAGCGGAGGTGTTGATGCTGATCCCGATGAATTGGTACATGAAAACCCGCGATGTGAGCAACCACGAGTCAGCTAAAACCAAATGGAAGCACCTTCCGCTGATCAGGTATGCTGTCGGGTTGAGCGTCTAATGTCGGCGCTTAATACTGGTGAAGAGACGGTGAATTCCACCCCACGGGTGCCATAATTCCAGATGGTTGAAGCACTGTATTTGTTCGACTGCAAACCAGTGCTCGGCAATTCGGAGATCCAGTTTAAGAATTCCTTTGATATAAACAAATTTTGTTTATAGGTATAAATATGAAAAATAAATGTGAGGTTATTTCACCTGAGTTAACCAGTATTAATCAAGGGTACCTCAGCGCAATATACGGAATAGAACGCATACAATGCAACCTTAGAAACAAAATGGCTGCCAGGAGACTGAGAAATAGAACAGCCATGTGTATTGCTACACCACGAAAAGAGATTAACAAGTGTCTTATTACTTGACAAAATCGCCATTGTATCTTTTCTATTTAATGCACATATAACGGCAAGACGGTTCAAAATTACGCTTATAACATCAAACAAAATCAACACACGAAATTTATATTTCCCTGGCCCGTGTCAGAATACACCAATAATATCAATACCATGTTAATTATCTTCATTAAATGCTTTTATTCGTAATTGAATCAATAAAGAAAACATATTTTCTGTACTAATGACTTCACTGTGAGGCTGATAGTGCCGCATCTCAAGGGTTCAGTCGGCATGGACAACTTAGGTCAATCTAAGTATGACGTAAATCAGGTAACATGAGGTAACATATTGGTCAACCAAGAATAACTTGGATTATACCTTGGTCAACATGGGTTCTCCTGGGTCGTCCAGGGTTTTCAAATCGAACGCAAGCACTATTATCTTCAGTTGTAATTTTGAATTTAGGGCGAACTTGGTAAGACGTGGTCATAGAACAACATTGTAGGAGTTGCCTCCCCTTATCTAGACTACAACCGCACTCTGCAATGTTCCAACTATTTAGCTACGGTCCGTTAATAAACAAGTCTTGACCAGACAGTACAGTGATTATATTATGGGGATCGATCCAGCGAACTGGGATACGATGACATGCTTTAAACAAGTCAACGAGCCAGAACACCCAACCCCGTTAGTCGCCTCTTACGATAAGCATGGGTCGCTGAGAACCAGAATGAACCCAAGGGACTGTTGCGATGTTGATGAAATGGACAGTTTCATTGTTGCTCTGTCATACTGGTACTGGTGTCTGTCCATACCTGTCGACGATCTTTGCAGACTGATACTGTAACAAACAGCAGTAGAAAACAAAACAGATCCCGAGCAGCCACGTACATCACATCAGCCATCTTGGTTTGCTTTAACCCTTTGTTTGCCACTATATATGACCTGTGTACAGTGTGCCGTATTTATATTTGAGAGTGACGTTGTGAAAAACTGCATACCTTTGTCTGAATAACGACGTAACATAACGACGGTAAAACCCACAATTTTCAAATTTCGCTCTATAAGTTCAAACATATCCCTCACTGACTACAGTAAACTACGTTTATAACGAACACGCTTATAACGAACTGGTGAATATAACGAACTGTTTTTTTTTGTCCCAGCCATTTGCTGTATATATGCTGTATATACGTTTATAACGAATTACGGTTATAACGAACTAAAATTAGTGGTCCCTTTGAGTTCGATATAACCGTAGTTTACTGCATATACTATGTAAATATTGTCAAGCATTACCTTGATCATGAGTAACTAATAGCTTGTCAAAGGTATTCTGGTAGTTATTTTGTTGACCGTGCACGTTGGGTCATGAATGCGATTCGTCAGAAAGTAAATCCTTAGTCTTCAAAAGGCATTTGGAGGAGATGCACATAAGGAAGATAACAAGATAACAAAGGGGAAAACTTAACACGGGAAACCAACTGGGCAGATAGGTCCCCTGGTCCGAACCCCAGGGGATGTATATGCCAGATCCCCTGCAACTGTGGTCACCAGTACATGGAAACCCTCAGACCCCTCTACACCAGACTCAAAGAACATCAGACCTCTGTCAACAAACTAGACCTGAAATCCGCCATTTCCGAACACATCCTCAAGAACGAAGACCAGTACAACATGTGGGAAGCCACTAAAGTCCTGTCTACGACCAACAACAACTGACAACAAAGAAAACCTCAAGAAGCCATTGACATCAGAAGAAACCAGCCAGCCATGAACCGTGACCAGGGAACCTATCTTCGCAGTTCCTGGGATGTATTGCTTTGATCATTGTCGGAGCTAATTATCTAGCTGACTTCCATATATATCTATTGTCATTACCTATCAGTGCTAATTACCTACCTGCCAAGTGCCTGGAGCGTATTGCTTTGAGCATTGTCGGAGCTAATTATCTAGCTTACTTCCATATATATCTATTGTCATTACCTATCAGTGCTAATTACCTACCTGCCAAGTGCCTGGAGCGTATTGCTTTGAGCATTGTCGGAGCTAATTATCTAGCTGACTTCCATATATATCTATTGTCATTACCTATCAGTGCTAATTACCTACCTGCCAAGTGCCTGGAGCGTATTGCTTTGAGCATTGTCGGAGCTAATTATCTAGCTGACTTCCATATATATCTATTGTCATTACCTATCAGTGCTAATTACCTACCTGCCAAGTGCCTGGAGCGTATTGCTTTGAGCATTGTCGGAGCTAATTATCTAGCTGACGTCCATATATATCTATTGTCATTACCTATCAGTGCTAATTACCTACCTGCCAAGTGCCTGGAGTGTATTGCTTTGAGCATTGTCGGAGCTAATTATCTAGCTGACTTCCATATATATCTATTGTCATTACCTATCAGTGCTAATTACCTACCTGCCAAGTGCCTGGAGCGTATTGCTTTGAGCATTGTCGGAGCTAATTATCTAGCTGACTTCCATATATATCTATTTTCATTACCTATCAGTGCTAATTACCTACCTGCCAAGTGCCTGGAGCGTATTGCTTTGAGCATTGTCGGAGCTAATTATCTAGCTTACTTCCATATATATCTATTGTCATTACCTATCAGTGCTAATTACCTACCTGCCAAGTGCCTGGAGCGTATTGCTTTGAGCATTGTCGGAGCTAATTATCTAGCTGACTTCCATATATATCTATTGTCATTATCTATCAGTGCTAATTACCTACCTGCCAAGTGCCTGGCACTGGACAAAATATCATCCATTCCAAAAAATCCAAAACTTGGAAATACCACCATTCCAATTGGAAATATGACCATTCCAATATTTGGCAAGGTCATATTTCCAAGCTTGGATTTGTTTGGAAATGTTTGGATACAACATGTCATAATCATATCTGTTAAAAGTTGTACAACTTTTGACCTTATGTGAGATTAGTAATGACATGAAAGTAAATAATTAAGAGTATTTTGGCACTATGTACCTCGAAAAGACCAAATCATGAGCAAATATAACTAAAAGAATTTCTGTCATTTAAAGTGGCTACTCTTTATATTTAATTTCTTATCTTCCTTGTCTATAATCATATGACATTGACTTTGAACTTTGAACAATTAAACAAATATTTTGTTTTCCCATACCGACTTACGGTTGTCGTAGAACAAAGACCGTTTCGAGAATATAGAGGGCCTCGTTATTATAATTTGAACTAATATACATAGGTACATAATAGTACTAGGTATAAATGAATTTTGATAGGTGTTCGTACAAGAATATGAACTTCGAATTATCTCGGAATTACGCGCAACACGTGGGGCTGGAAATTTTATAATTGTTCTGTAACTATCTGACGGTAATTCAAAACAGGAACAAGATTTCGTCAAATGAATCATTGAGCCAGGAATGCAACGATTAAAAATGCTGACAAAATGAATAAACATATCTGGAACAGAGTAGACTGTTCATGCGGACAATTATATGCTACGTCTATTGCCAATGAAGTTTATCACCCCATGTTATAGCATTTGTTATTTTATATAAAAGATAGAAGCCAAATAAATGGGGCAATTAGTTGTTATGAATAAGCTTTACCTCTGTGACATATCACGCAACTAAATGTGAATATGTTTATCAAATAATCAATTACAGTAATTAACCTAGTGTCCTTATTTATACACAATTTAATTACGTATTAGGGTACAATATATAATACATATTATACATCTTATTTTGTCAATTTAATCATAACCCAAATCATACAAATCAAAATGTGAAAGTAGTGACTAACTTTATGATCAAGGGTATAAATACTCAATTGTATCTATTAATCCTAATAGTATAACAATAAACCCTGTGTATATACTGAGCATATTTAGATACATCTGGATCAACGACCGCAGCCATATAATCAATCAAGGAAAGTATATTAGATTGATTTACAAATGTGCTATCACTATCAACAAAGTTTTCCGTTATCCACGTAAGCCTAAACCTGGGAGAAAAAAAGTTCTGTTCTGTTCTGAAGACGCCGTCATGATTAGTTGGCGCCAGTCTAGACTGTCCAATCAACGTGAATATACAAACCGTGATGTTACTTGACCAGTTGATGACACCTGTCAAACTCAAAGTGCCCCTGGTCCTCCACCCACCATGTGTAATACTTTAGCGCACTTGATTGTTTAATTTGCGGTTATATCACTGTTAGGCTGAGTGAGGAGAGAATTCATTTTGTTGTTTTTGTTAACGATCGTTTCCATTTTCAACGTGGTAACCTTATAAGTGACTAACTTTTTTATCATGATGAAATGAAACATATTAAAATAATGAGAGGGACTGACGATCGCATTTTTCGCATAAATGTCATGCTCGCATTAATTTCATGATTTACTGAAGATAGATTCGAACATTTCTGAGCAACGATCATGTTTGGGTAAGGGAAGTAATCTTGTCTCCGCTTGCAATTGGATTGAGTTCCGAGATCGCAGCTTGACTGTTCGGTACGGCCGAAAGGCGGCATCCATGTTGTTCACGCTCCGCTGATCACGGGGCCTCATTTGTCTGTATTCTGCTTATGAGCCGGGATGCGCATGAAACACGGGTGTCAAAACGAATATATTTACCAATTATACGTACGGTCAATTAGCCAGTCCAAGAGACAATACCCTGGTTCTACCACCTTTAGGTGTAATTACGTCGCATGCCCCTGGTTCACGGTTCGTCTGATCTCCCGTCATAAAACCACGATGTTTATTTACCTGGAGCCTCCGACAGCGCCGACTTCCTGTGTACATGTACGTACATGGCAATAAATGGTTTGTCAGTTGTTTGACGGAATCAATAACTATTGACACGGTGATGTAATTAAAATTTGTCACTATTCACAACTCCTATTTTTATTTTTCTATTGTTCAGCTGTATTTTCGACTAGTTTTATATGTATAAAAAATCTTCTCTTGTATTTATAAACCAAACCGAAAAACATTATATAAGAACAATTGTGTTTTTAAACCGTAAGTTTTCTATTAAAACAACCATGCAATTGAGATTTCAGCCGTAATATTACTTTAGTCACTCCACAGATTACACATCTTATATGCTGCAAACGCAGCGAATGCAATGCTACTACGTCACAGCTGCCTCGGTAATTAAGGGCTGGAATGTTTTTGTGAAGGCAGTTAGAGCAGACGAATTTCCCCCCTCGCTGTATAATGACGGTCGCTAACCATATATGTGTATTTTTCGTGTTTGGGGCTTGATTTGATTGTCCTTTGGTGAAAACAAATGTTCAATTGTGAAAGCAAACCCTTTTCCCCTGAACGTTAAAAGACAGCTGACTTTGTTTTTGTCTGAAATATCAACGTTGGAGTCGTTTATATATTCGGAAATCCATATTATGGTTATTATTTATAATATAATATGGACAATGGTAAAATTCATTATCACAGTTTAAGTGCTATTCACAAATGTATGTAAATCTACTTCGTGATGAATGAAGCATGGCAATAAATGTATGCATCTGATTCTTCATTTGTTCTGTATTCTTTGACGAGAATGAGTTTCGTTAATGATGATCACTCTCACAGATCTTTTGACAAGAGGATAGGGCTTTAACTGGAGAATAGTTATAAAAAATATATATATAAGTATAGGCGGTCTGTGCACATGTGGTGAAACTGATACCTCATTGATTTGCTAATCGGGACTTGGAAATCAAAGTCTGTCATTAAATTGATTTTAAAATATATGGTTTTGACTGTAGTACGTCCTGACATCATAATATTATGTTGTAAACAACTTATCTTATCTTATGTTAAGTAAAACAATTATTGATAACTTCCTGAATTCCAATTGTTCAATGAACAGAATTATTCACAGCTCTGGCGTGAGACAACAATAAATTAGATGTTAACAAAGATTGTCCATTTTATGATCTTAGGCACATGTCGGCGCACTTACATGTGAGCCGTCTAGACGACTGTCTGTTTTGTAATTAAATGGCAGCTGCCATCCAGCCGAATACTTAATCTTGAGACCTATTAGTTGTCTCGACACCACACAATCAGCAATCTAAAAAACAACAAAAATCCTCATCCTAACCGACTCCCTCAGTGGACTACAAGCCCTCAAAAATAAAAACACTAAAAACCACCCCAAACTAATCAAATACTCCATAGCTCAAACAACTTAACTAGGGCAGGTAAACAAATAGAGTTCATTTGGACCCCGCCCACGTAGGAATCTTTGGAAATGAAAAGGCAGATAAAGCAGCAAAATTATCCCTTAAACTCCCAGAAATAAGCTTAAACTTACCCAGCTCAAAATCAGAAATCAAAAGTCTCACTAAACAAAAAATCAACAAAAAATGGCAAAATATATACCAAAACTTAAATAGCCAAATCAGGAAAGTACTAAAAAAAACCCCTAAATAAACCAAAAATACTACACCCATCCAAAAAAATCGACAGAATAATTACTAAACTACAAACAGGCCACACCAAACTAAATAATCACCGGAAAATAGCTAATCTACACACAACAGGAAACTGCCCACATTGCAAACAACAAGAAACACCAGAACACGTACTCATTCACTGCACACACTACCAAACACACCGAACAACACTACAGACCACCCTAAATCTTAAAACCGCACTTACACTAGAATAAATCCTAAATCCACAAAATAAATTAGAAAAATTCAAAGCCTTAGGTTTATACCTAATTAAAACAGGAATAATTAGTCGCATTTAAACCCCAAATAAAATAATAAAACCAAAACTACCTTATCTAACAACCACCCAACACACACAGCTCCCTTGGTTCGTCCCCCACCCACTCTTTGCATTCTTTCCAAATCTCAAAATTTCCCCTTTTTAGAAACACATTAAATGGCCTGACCGGGCCCGTGTGCGACATGCGCTTGCAGTCGGAAAGCGCACGTTACATCTCCAATATAAGTAAGTAAGTAAGTGTCTTTTCGAGTCAAGTGCGAGTCTCTCTCTCACCTTAGGGAGAATGCGACTGTAAAAGCCCCTCGCTAGACAGACAAGTAGTGAATGTTTGAGATAAATTTATTATTTATTATATATAGTTTAAACTCAATAAATAATTCATAGTCTTTTTATTGTTCAAATTACTGATAAAACATATTTTAACTTGTTCCTTCTAACCATATTTCCAAACAATTCCAAACAATTCCAAGTCATTCCAAACATTTCCTGTGTTGGAAATATGTTTGGAAATGTTGCCATTCCAATTTTGGATTTTCTGGAAAGATCGATCTTTCCAAGCTTTGGAAAGTTTGGAATGAGCGATATTTCCAAAGCATTCCAACGTTCATTCCAAATTGTAGATTAAGTGTTGGCTTCCATTTGTCGATTGCTAATCACCTATCAGCGACAGTTATCTGTTGGCTTCCCTTGTTAAGTTTCCTCCTTTGTTATCTGATCATATTTGTTGTTCTAAAAGGTACATAATATATACATGTTCCCTGTCCCATATACCTTTTTTAAGTGATGAAGGAGTAAGAATACACTCCGAAAAGTCGTTTTCCTTATAATAAAGAAGTTGACATTCATACAATCTCTTCCTTATGTCCTTGAAATGCAAAAACATCATATACAATCGCGTTTGCTTCCCGAATACCACGTGGTTCCTGGAAATTAGCCAGCGAAATCGTCGATTAAGAATTTGTTTAAGAAAATGTTTATGATAAGTGCATAAAATTATAGCCCTGAAATCTGTCGTTTATTTAAAAGATACTGATATCATTTTTAATGTGTAACCTTAACTATGAAATTAGCTTTTACGTACTTACAAAACAAAACAAAAAAGAAACATTTCAAAATATAGTTATGCGTCTTGCTATGTTTTCATCATTCATGCTATTAGTAAATCTTAAATTGTATCGGTGATACTCAATAGTTATTTTCTAAATTATTAATTTAGTTACACACAATTAATTTCGTTTTTGTGTAATCTTTACATAGTCAGTTAGGGATATGCTTCAACCTTTATAGTGTGAAATTTGAAAATTGTGGGTTTTGCCGTTGTTACGTTACGTCGCTTTTAGGCTAAGTTGTGCAGTTTTCACAACGTCACTACGAAAGGGAACCCAGTGCAGCGATTGTACACAGGCTATTTTAATGTGGCAGCCAGAGGGTTAATTAATACCGGATCTAACCTGCGTAGTTTCCTGAAATCCCGTGACAACAGATAACAAATCTTGCCTTGTATGTGGTGTCACTCAGAGTATAATTGTCCCCGAAATTTGATGTGGATGTGACCTACTTCTGTATGTAGTGTTGGTGTGACGTACCTCTGCATGTAGTGTTGGTGTGGAACACTTCTGCATGTAGTGTTGGTGTGGCGTGCCTCTGCATGTATTGTTGGTGTGGGGTACTTCTGCATGTAGTGTTGGTGTGGCGTACTTCTGCATGTAGTGTTGGTGTGACGTGCCTCTGCGTGTAGTGTTGGTGTGACGTACTTCTGTATGTAGTGTTTGTGTGACGTAATTCTGCATGAAGTGTTTGTGTGACGTTCTTCTGCATGTAGTGTTGGTGTGACGTACTTCTGCATGTAGTGTTGGTGTGACGTGCCTCTGCATGTAGTGTTGGTGTGACGTACTTCTGCATGTAGTGTTGGTGTGGCGTACTTCTGCATGTAGTGTTGGTGTGACGTACTTCTGTATGTAGTGTTTGTGTGACGTAATTCTGCATGAAGTGTTTGTGTGACGTTCTTCTGCATGTAGTGTTGGTGTGACGTACTTCTGCATGTAGTGTTGATGTGACGTACTTCTGCATGTAGTGTTGGTGTGGCGTACTTCTGCATGTAGTGTTGGTGTAACGTACATCCAGTATGTAGTGTTGGTGTGATGTACTTCAACATGAAGTGTTAGTGTGACGTACATCTGCATGTATTGTTGGTGTGACGTACTTCTGCATGTAGTGTTGGTGTGACGTTCTTATGCATGAAGTATTGGTGTGACGTGCCGCTAATTGTAGTGTTGGTGTGGGGTACTTCTGCATGTAGTGTTGGTGTGGCGGCTTCTGCATGTAGTGTTGGCGTGACGTACATCCAGTATGTGGTGTTTGTGTGACGAACTTCTGCATGTAGTGTTGATGTGACGTACTTCTGCATGTAGTTTTGGTGTGACGTACTTATGCATGTAGTGTTAGTGTGACGTACGTCTGCATGTAGTGTTGGTGTGGCGTACTTCTGCATGTAGTGTTGATGTGACGTACGTCTGCATGTAGCGTTGATGTGACGTACCTCTGCATGTAGTGTTGGTGTGACGTTCTTATGCATGTAGTTTTGGTGTGACGTACCACTGCATGTAGTGTTAGTGTGACGTACTTCTGCATGTTATGGTGGTGTGACGTTCTTATGCATGAAGTATTGGTGTGACGTGCCGCTAATTGTAGTGTTGGTGTGGGGTACTTCTGCATGTAGTGTTGGTGTGGCGGCTTCTGCATGTAGTGTTGGCGTGACGTACATCCAGTATGTGGTGTTTGTGTGACGAACTTCTGCATGTAGTGTTGATGTGACGTACTTCTGCATGTAGTTTTGGTGTGACGTACTTATGCATGTAGTGTTAGTGTGACGTACGTCTGCATGTAGTGTTGGTGTGGCGTACTTCTGCATGTAGTGTTGATGTGACGTACGTCTGCATGTAGCGTTGATGTGACGTACCTCTGCATGTAGTGTTGGTGTGACGTTCTTATGCATGTAGTTTTGGTGTGACGTACCACTGCATGTAGTGTTAGTGTGACGTACTTCTGCATGTTATGGTGGTGTGACGTAGCTCTGCATGTTATGGTGGTGTGACGTAGCTCTGCATGTAGTGTTGATGTGACGTACTTCTGTATGATGTGTTGATGTGACGTATTTCTGCATGAAGTGTTGGTGTGACGTTCTTCTGCATGTAGTGTTGGTGTGACGCACTTCTGCATGTAGTGTTGGTGTGGGGTACTTCTGCATGTAGTGTTAATGTGACGTACTTCTGCATGTTATGGTGGTGTGACGTAGCTCTGCATGTTATGGTGGTGTGACGTAGCTATGCATGAAGTGTTGATGTGACGTAATTCTGTATGTAGTGTTGATGTGACGTACTTCTGCATGTAGTGTTGATGTGACGTACTTCTGCATGTAGTGTTGGTGCGGCGTACCACTGCATGTAGTTTTGGTGTGACGTACTTCTGCATGTAGTGTTGATGAGACGTACTTCTGCATGTAGTGTTAGCGTGACGTACGTCTGCATGTAGTGTTGGTGTGGCGTACTTCTGCATGTAGTGTTGATGTGACGTACTTCTGCATGTAGCGTTGATGCGACGTACCTCTGCATGTAGTGTTGGTGTGACGTTCTTATGCATGAAGTGTTGGAGTGGCGTACCTCTGTATGTAGTGTTGGTGTGACGTACTTCTGCATGTAGTGTTGGTGTGACGTACTTCTGCATGTAGTGTTGATGTGACGTAGCTCTGCATGTTATGGTGGTGTGACGTAGCTCTGCATGAAGTGTTGATGTGACGTACTTCTGTATGTAGTGTTGATGTGACGTACTTCTGCATGTAGTGTTGGTGTGACGTACCACTGCATGTAGTGTTGGTGTGACGTACTTCTGCATGTAGTGTTGATGAGACGTACTTCTGCATGTAGTGTTGGTGTGACGTACCACTGCATGTAGTGTTGGTGTGACGTACTTCTGCATGTAGTGTTGATGAGACGTACTTCTGCATGTAGTGTTGGTGTGACGTACTTCTGTATGTAGTGTTGGTGTGACAAATCCTTACTACAAAAAACAAACATGGAATATGTTACAAATATTTAATAGTTGATGGAAGTAAATTTGTACACAGAGAAATAAAGAGTTGAGTACAAAAATAGAGGTTTGGCGTATATAATACAACTAAAACTACAACTGAATAGTTTTGGTGTAAATGTATACTTAGTTGAGATCATGGAAGTATACCTGAAGTCGTGATGCAATTCTTTATCAACTATATGAATGTTGATGACCAAAAACCTAGATAAAACTGTCTAGCTCTTCCATCGCACTACATAACTCCATATATTAAGACTAATTTTTAAAACCGGTAGTTTGTTTCCTTTGATAGTTTTTTTTAGTATGTACATGCCTTGCAAGCGATTTTTTCATTTGTCTAAAATAAATATTTTAAATAAAACTAAACTACAAAGACGAAATACAATTGGAAATATTTCGGAATATTGTCTGATGGACGCTTCTGAGAATAGACATAAAGAGATCTATCTGTTCGCTCGTTTATATGTTTCTGTTGTCAAACTGTCAACCGATCACGAGGGTGTACAGTGTGATGTACCCTGTGTGTAAGTCCATGTGATTCGAGAAGGGTAAATCAATCATATGCCTAGAGGGATCGCTGACAATTTATTTATCTAACCGACATTCATTCATACAGGTCCGGAATATAATTATGTTCGTAGTTTCACGTAACAGACGAGGCAAACAAACCGAGTAATTTCCCCTTACCCAATGCATTCGGATAAAAATTCATTTCATTTCAACTCAACAATTCTTATTCGAGATATGCAAGTTATCTAAGATGCGTTCCGATTGCATTCTCAGCGGGCTTCAAGAGCAGGCTACGTGGACATAATGTCCCGCTCCTTGACCAATCAGTAGCTAGTATGTTAATGTAAGATGATATAACTGGCATTGGGCAACATTTGTGCTGTATTCCCAGACTGGGCACTAGCATGTATGCTGGTATCACACACAACATTGAGGAAGTAACAAGTGGGTTAACGATAAAATTACACGTGAAGATTATGTAACTTATGAATGACGTCAAACGACAAAAGCCACATGAATATCAAATATGACATCAAGAGCTCAATACCATAAACAATTAACGCTGCAACACTCGTTACCATCACCCTACCACGAATAAAGGGGATGGTTTCACCGTTCATCGGGGAAATATGTTAAAAAAGATCACAAAGTTTCAAAATCTAAACCATATTCACACTTAAATATATGCTGGAGCTTACGAAAGAGAATAATTAATGCTGCCTAACACCTAAGTAAATTACAAGGTAATATCTATAAGATGATTGGCTTCAAATGTCTTCCATCCCCTTTCGAGAAACTAAATAGAAGGGAGGTTACTCTGTTAAGCATACTTGCACAAACAAAGCCTTATTATAATGTGTTAATAAATATACGACTGGTGGTTTCGTTTTTTACTTCCCCCTTATAATAATTGATATAATATTAATACTATAAATAAACCCTATAAATGGACAAAAAAAAGTTTAAATAGTATATTCTACATGGGACAATATTCATAGACGTTCTATATACACCAACAATATGCACAATGAAATTTGTGCAAGGAAACGTTCGCTATATGTACATGAATGACTTATATACAATATACACAATAGCGGGTAGTGATGTAAGGAGGGTGTGCATGACGTGTAGTATAAAAGTGTCTGTCTTCGATTTATGCTGATCTTTGGGGACTGCATCGCACCAAGACAAATTGGCACATCAAGGGATGACTAGCATATACTCTAAGCTGATGAAAAAAATACATGTAAATTTGAAGCTACAGCTGAATGTTAAAAACAAAGCTCGATCGGGTGGTCACTAAACTTTCTTAGAGCCCCGATCGGGCACTATCACCATATTGAATTACTTTATAATACATAGGGTTGGTGTTTATGCACTTGACTAAAGTTAGTCATACACACTGCAATGACATGCACATTAGGTGTGCCATGATATTTAGTTCACGACACAACTTTTGATAGCGATTTGATAACAAATCAATTAAGCTAAACTGATTACGTATTATGTAAATAATATCAGGTATAGCAGGTAAACAGTTGAGCAGTATCTTAGTAAGGGTACCAAACATCTGTGTCTAATGTTCCGGCAACGGAACAAAAATACGGTTAAAATGTATCGTGGCGCCTTTTGTATACCATGTGTATTCATAACATGATGGATGATGTGATTTATTACAGGAACTTCCACTGACTGACGTGATAGATTTACCGAGCGCTTCCAGCGGAACCTGATTTCGCACTCTGTCCTTTCCACTATTCTACTATCTCAAGGGTAATGGACTTTTCAAAAGAATTTCTCCACAGACAGATGATAGATAAATAGACAGTAAATAGAAAGAGACTTGATCACCCAAGAATGGCCCCAACAGGATATATCGCTTGGGTAAAATCACTAGGAGATATCGCTGGAATGTAACTGCTTCACAATGTTTTGCAGACATTTGATACTTCATCAAATGACATCACGAATCTCTCCGCCACTGAAGCTGCAGCTGTACTTTCTACATTTAAGACACTGCTTCTTACTTTCTATTACTGTTTACAAACTGGAAATGTTGGAAGAATGTTGGATGATAAACAGAATGTCACCCTCCTGTCTTTTGACATACAATATGACCACACTCACTGATAACGGTTTGATACTTTTAGCGACTCTCGTTGACATATTTCATATCAGATGACATTCGAGTAAGATTATGTTTATCAATTGAGATACATATTTAGGCATACGATTTTACAGAAAACTGGTTGAGATATAAAAAAAAACACGTAATTGATAAACTGACCGACAGCAAACCGATAACAGAGCATTTAGGTATATATCCAGTGACGGACAGCGATACAGCAAAGTCGTAGATGTACAATTAAACAGTGAGTGAGTTTGCTTTTACGCCGCTTTTAGCAATATTCCAGCAATATCACGACGGGGGACACCAGAAATGGGCTTCACACATTGTACCCATGTCGGGAATCGAACCCGGGTCTCCGGCGTGTCGAGCGAACGCTTTAACTACTAGGCTACCCGACCGCCCCACAATTAAACAGACAGAGGTTTGATAACATAGAGAAGACAGATGGACAGGTGGACAGACAACACCAGAATGATTGGAGGTCCGATAGGGATGGCGGAATAGTGAAAAGGGAGGGTGGGGCAAAAACATGGCCATGACAGAGTCGGGAACGGAGGGCACACTGCATTGTTGGGTTTAACGCTGCTTTGTACTTCCGTTAATTGGCGGCGTGTGGTATTCATAAACCAGAAGAATGGTGAATAATAACGTCATGTGAGGTGAAAGTTGCCGCAACAGCTATTGGCTACAAATCCCGAAGCAATCGCATTAATTTCAACTTACCAGTCAGGCCAGTGAGATAACATATACCGCGTTTGCCCGTGGGGTGTAGTATAGCGTCTTTAATTTCATTTTACTCAGCGGAAACTGAAATATTTATTTCGTCCCTGGTCTTTACAGAAGACAAAGTGTTAGGCACCGCTCGGATATTCTGTTTGAACTGGATTCCTTGGGAAGTAAAAGCGATGACTACTGGTCCCCTGACAACTGAACCTAAGTGGCAGTTTATATTTGTACGCCAACGATCACAGAGAAATGAATGCAACGCCACTGGGAGTACTTGGTGGAAGTTTCACAGAAAACTGAAACTCGGTCGTTCACTATAATTTGATTACATTTGTATTTGACTTGCTGTTGCAAGCGAGCTAATTTCTTTCTTTTTTCATTTCTGGTTTCATTTGAACTCATACAGTAGAATCGTATCTCATACAATGAGACTGAACTGCTGGAATTAAGGTTAAAATTAATACCTCTAATGAAATTCAGCTATACTAGTGTCCAGACAGGACGTTATTGTTGATATCTAATCGAAAGATAGGGTCAATTGGAGCTCATTGGTCATAACTACACGTAAAGATATTACAAACATTATGTCAAATTCTAGAACATGCGATCATTATGACATAACTTATAATGTGTTTTCCGCTTTGGGTGCAATGTTTGGCATCCTTCTGAGAAGTCATGGAAATCCGCCATCTTGAAATGGTCCATCAACGTCAGGTGTGAGCTGATCTGCCGCACGCTATTCCAAACACATCACTATCCATAAGTGACCGCCTCCTTAACCCAATACTCCAACATATCCGTGGTCCTTAAAACCCAAAGGGTTCGTTTCCAGCCTTTATTTCTGGAGTCGGAGGAGTGTGAGAGACAGTTTAGAGATTCTAATAAACTTGGCGTTTCATGGCATAACATGTCATGGATTTCATGAAATGAACACATTTATCCGATGAATTCATCCATACACTGACCTCCGTGGAATTATAAATGCCATCGATTGGGCCACACTGTGCTAAATCCGATCCCAAATCGACGACATCTGAAACTTGTTCATGGTTCATTTTATGTCCATATTTTTTGCGTGTTTTTAGACACAGGAAACTTTGAGTTTAGGAGATGCATAACCTGAATCTTCCATGGATTTCACGATGACGTCAAATGAAATTCATCACTAACGTCATGTCCGGCTGGGAAATCTGTAAGAAGGGGGGATAATCACGTCTTGTGTATTGACTCTTCGGTATTGGAGGTACTCTCTGCGGATCTGTTTCCGGTATAAGCAGACGACCACAAGCGACGCAATGAGCATGATGAAGAGTACCCCCATTATAAGCACGTACAGTTTTAATATTAACGTGTATGCGAAGCTGTCAGATGTGTTCTCTGAAACAACAAACAAACACAAAGTCAGAAAAAGTTACATTATGTTTCTAGGCGATGCGGTGACCCCATAACCACCCTAGGTTGCAGAGATACTTGGAAAGAAGCAGATTGTTTCCCCGGGGGGTACTGCTACTTCAAATGTATTCTACAGATTCGAGCATTCTATAAGAACTGTGTGGGGTTCGGATTTGCGCCGCTTTCAGCAATGTTCCAGCAATATCACGACAGGGGATACCAGAAATGGGCTTCACACATTGTACCAAGGTGTGTAATCGAACCCGTCCTTCGGTGTGAAGAGCGAACGCTTTGACCGCTAGACTACCCACCACTCCTTTATGGTATTGAGACATGCATTCATGCTATCAATAAAACAAGAATTGCCACAATTTTAGCTCTCACAATATGAAAAGGTGTTACTCCAGAGGTTGTTCCAACCAGGGAGAAGACAGTAGTTAGCGACTGTGCATGGTCACTTGTACAGCAATAATACAAAACCACCCCCGTCCCGTTTTCTCTGAACAGTTTGTTGTCATACATTTTCAACAGACATTATAGCTGGGGCTCTTTTGGGTGGAACCACAACAACACAGTTGTTTTTTGTATATCCAGCATGGTCAACCATTGAATGGTATCAATTGCATTATCACAAAGAAATAAAAAAAGGAAGTACAAATGTGTGTGCACGTTGTTTTACGCCGCTTTTAGCAATATTCCAGCAACATTAAGGCTGGGGGACACCAGAAATGGGCTTCACACATTGTACCCGTGTGGGGTATCGAGCCTAGGCTTTTGGTGTGACGAGGAAACGCTTTAACCACTTGGCTACCCACCGCCCCTTCTACTCATCAACCCATGGTTTTTCGTCCCATTTGATGATACAGCAACAATCAGGTTCCTCACAAGTTATAACCCTCAGATCCTTATGTAACTTGGTTCTTATGACAAGTATGGAATAGTGGATACCCACCACATCGTATTGGACACTGTAAATAATCCTATATCAAATATACAACCTAACGTTTGCTAAGTACCACACCTCTGACTTAAGATGACTATGTCGGTCCTTAGCAAATGCTGAGTAGTATATAACAGACATAGACAGTTTATCTCGGGATTATTTTTTCAATAAAATAAGAATAAAGCATTACCAATGCAATTGGGTAGTGTCTCTGTGATGTCCCAATTACACCCTAGTTCTTGTCTATCACAATCCTTAAGGATGAGGTTGACCACGTAGCTATGCTTGACATCATCACTGAGTAATACATTGGTTCTGGATGTCATCAGATACTTCTTGGTCAGCACGTTCTTGAGCCTGTACAGAGATGAAAAGTTGGCCACCGACGGCTCAATGGTAAATGTCTGCGTGTTTCTGTCCTGGGGTCTCAGGGCATGACTACACAACAGGACCTCATCGTCTTCAGCTCCAGCAGCATTGCGGTCGTTCATTTCATCCTGGATGTATTTCAGAAAAGATCTATCAAAACCAACATAACACTCATTCTTTCCGCGGATAAAATATCCAAGTTTCCCAAAGGGAAGGGCTGATTCAAACGTCCATGTAGCACGATCATTATCGACTGGGTTCCTTCTGGCACACTTCACTGCGGTGCCCTTCACATCCGCGGAGGCCAGGTCCACTTTCCCTTGTTGGCTGGATAACGTTTGTGACTCAATATTATACAATATTTCATTTGTCAGTGGTTTCGACAGGAACAAGTCTTTCGCAACTTTTTTATGGAACAAAGTTGTCATCAACATCGGGGAACACATTTTAAGGTGATTGTTCTGAGCCAGAAGGTCTCGTTCCATTGTGACAATCCTTTGTCTGCAGGGGATGTCATCTGGGGAACACGTCATGTCATACAGCAGGGCCCCTCGGACCTGAAGCTTCATCAGTTGGCTTAAGAACGCCAGGGTGTCATTCACTGCTTGATTCAGGCTAATAGGACTTTCTGAAGTTGATGTCATGTCCTCGATTTTCTTTGCCACATACTTTCTCAAGAGACTGTCGTCTTCTGGGTCGTCTGTGCCTCGAATTTGTGAGTCGATCAGTTCAAACAAGGCCGGTAGGTTTTTGTGAGCACTTTTGAACATAGCTTTCATTTGTCCTGCTGCAGATTTTCTCATTTTATCAATAGGAAGGGTTCCATTGACGGTAGGATCATACACCTTCTGAAGTAGATACAATATTGCCTTCCATCTGTCTAAATATTCATCCATGTCGTCAACAGTTTTAAGAGCTTTCGAAGCATTGGCGCCTAACTCCTGGAAATGTTCTTTAAGACTTGTTGAGTCAGCGTTCAGTTTTTTAAACTCCAGCTCAATATTTCGAAAGGAATCTGGGTTCCTACTGCCAACAAAGGCATCAACGTTTAGTTTGTTGTTAAGTGATGGGTACTCTTTACCGTATTTCGACACATACGACTTCCAGCCACCCTCATCCTCTTCTTGAGAATTACCTTGACAATGTGCACACGAAAGCAACGCACCTGCAAACAAACAGAAAACAATAGATTTACCAATATAATTTGCATTATGTCATCAAGGTGAACACACGTTTTCTGTCAAGGGAACAGTGATAAGAAGAAAGTTATTTGTCCCAAGATTAAAATGCGTGTTCTGTAAATGTCCACTGAACGGACATGGAGCGACCAAGATGGTAAAATGTCCCAGTACTATTAGCTGGAGGCGACATGGACGTAACGACCACTCTTATACTTGCGACTTGACCAGTCAGCACCTTGACCACGACCCAGAACACACGTCTTGATCAACACTCACACCACATGTACCCCACTTTCTACGTATTGGCAACCATTACCTCAGATCACTTGTGACGCATCTGTGTCTTGACCACCACCTCCACCACCCAGACCACATGTAACGTCTTGATCAACACTTAAACCACATATACTCCCTTTCCTACGGCCACCATTACCTCGGGCCGCATTCACTCATCTGCTCCTCGGCCACCACCCATCCACATGTACCCAACGTACGTCTTGACCACCGCAACCAAAGCCACACATGTACCCTCTTGTACCCTATGTGCCCAATGTACATGTCCTTCAACTCACCATCCTAGATGTACTACACGATAACTGATTACTCACTAATCACTACTCCGCCCCGAATAATGAGCATATTAGGTTAACGAATGCAGATGCTTCAGCAAACGTTTCCAGACACATATAATAAATATCGCGAGCAAAGCATCAATGACTGTCTCGGATCTAAGCTTGGCACTTGATTTGTCAGGTAGCAGTATAAAATGAATCTAGTCCCTCGATACTAGCGCGTGCTCTTTAAAAGGATCGCAGTTAGTCTGGTGCGTATTCCTTTGGGGATCAGACTTAATGCTTTCATATCGCTCAACCTACTGTAGTAGTAGTTGTGTCAATTATCTGATTAACTGTTCTGGCGTTGATGTTGCTAATTTCTCTCCTCCGTCCACACCAAGCGTCCAGGCAAGAAATGGACATGAAATTGACCAGCAATAATGCTAATGACTGACGGATAATTCAGCTGTAAATCGGGTTATAGATGGCTAATAGATTGTTATATATGCTGATAATAGCAGAATTGAGACCAGCCTCAGAAATATAGCTCTTTTGCGTTCATTTGATCGATATCTGCCAGCTCGATTTCTTTACGCAAGGTTATGGCTCACGTCTATAGCATCAGTGTTGATGCCATGAGATTAAGACATGATATCATGAGGAGTAGCATGATAGTGAATTTCTATATTGCCTAATATGTCTGATTAATGTCATTGTATTAATGCCCCTGTTCAATATGCCATTTGTCTTCCTTATCTGTCGTGTTTTGACATTTTCTCACTAGCACACACGAGCGACGCAGGAATTGGCCATGCAACAGGTCCATTGATTGGCTTAATTTCACATAACCGTGGAATCTACATATCTAGAAGAGTTAATTATGATCATCTATCTGGCTAATAAACCATCACATCTTTAAGTGACTTTACTCCACAGTCGGATGATCCCGTGTGGATTCTTGGACAGGGTATATCGCCAATACCCATAGCATAACTGTAAGAGCCGACTATCGAGTTGCAATGTCAGCCCTCTTAGTGATGGAAATCCATGTTTGTCTCTCTCAGTTACGGTCGTCTTAAACTAGTATACGGAACGGTCCTTGGCTCGTCGTGAGTAATGTGACGACGGTGTGAATCATTACCAAGGCTGTCAGTACAGACCATTATTACACTCAAGGCTGTTACAAATAGCAGATTGAGAGTAAGATGACGGACTCAGTTGATGCTAATGATATTATTTTCGGTTTCAATGAGGATGTCACCATGAGGATGAAGATAAATGCATATTGCATAAGACATATGAAAGTTTTGATAACTGTCCTTTTAGACACCGTGACCGAGGTAATTACTCCAAGCAGTTTCGACCGCCTCCGTGGTCTAGTGGTAGAGCGTCCGCCCGGAGAGCGGAAGGTCCGGGGTTCGGTCCCCGGCCGCGTCATACCAAAAGACGTTAAAAGATGGTACTTGTTGTTACCCTGTCTGGAGCTCGGCATTAAGGGGCTAAAACAAGGACTGGTCGGCTCGGAGTCAGTATACTGTGTCTAAGTGTGGTATTCATGTTAAACTGCGGCACGGTATCTCAGTGGGCTAGCACTATAAATCGGCATCAGTCTGGACTAGTACAAGCAGACACAGACACAGACACAGACACAGACACAGACACACACACACACACACACACCCATGCACGTCGCCTTATAAGTGCAATAATCTTGGATTAATTACGTTAATCACAATTTCACCTCACCTTCACCAATCAATATCATTACATGTAAGGGCTTAATCCTAGTCAACCACTAGTCAGCCATGACCTCTCACTCACATACTCAACGAGTGTTCATTTTCAGTCTCTGTCTAGACACTGACGTACGTGTTAAGCAAGTGGGTAGATTATATATTATTCGTAGCAAGGATCACGTATCTGCCTGGCCTGCCTGGACACTTCCACACGAACTCCTGTATGATTATTGAAATAATGTGTACACACGTCTGTATAACATAGGGTAATATAGAATAAGAATCTATCATTTGATATCATTCGCTTTTAATCAAGAATATGAGAGCACTAAATCATATGAAAAGCAAAGGTTTTCAGAAACTTGATGAAATCTCTAAAAATAAAGTGGAGCAAAATGTTACCAACGTTACCAATGTTTGTTGTCGAAGGTACAACATACAACTAATAATAGAACAGCTCATTTATTGAAATAGCGTGTCCTAACTTTTCTTAAAGCCATTTTACATTCCAATTGTACATAGAGACACTTAAGGCGCCAGGGATTGCGATAAAATCGCTTTCGTCAAAAACGTTTGGCTGTGAAACGCATTATCGATAGCGAATTTGCACATTCCAATCAATACATCGGAGGCAATTTCGAAGGACGGGAGTTATGTAATGTCTAGTCGAAAGACAATTTACAATGCTAATGTGCATGTTCATGGAAGCATGCTTAAGCTAAATTCCGTGTCAAAGGCATCTGGGTTGAAGAAAATATAGAAAAAAATTAAATAGGACTGGAGACTTGATACACGTACGTTACAAGGAGCTTAGAACCCGTTCTATATCTGTGTACCTCCGATAAACCATTTCTGCACGCGTTTCATGATGTCGTCTCCTCACTCGGCTATATTTGGTGTCGGCCATGGGCGGTAATTCAATTGACGACGACAGCAACAGTTCGTGTTCATGCTAGGTTTACTAAAAGCATTACACCCAGGCACTGACGCTTTTCAACTCCTGTATCCAAAACTGATTCCGCAAATCTGTGAGTTCCATTGATTTACCCACGCTCTCAAATCAGACTGTTTCATCTAAGCTAGAAGGAGGCAAGTCATTTAAGCAACCCAAAGCAAATATCATCTCTATGATTGGTGTTCACCGAATTTGAAGAATAGGGACTCAGCCGCGTCATGGACGTTCTCGAGTGCAATACACGGCAACACACCATCTCGACATGATACTGCATTCTCCCAATGAAGACAGCGAATCACCCAACAGGGCCTCGTAGTCGATTTGGCGTCCCGTGAGTTGAATTAAAGACTAGATGCGTGTGTTATTTCCTTAGAGGACCTGGAAACCATGCCAGTAGCGATATTGACCTTGACGATCGAATCTCTCGCCTGGTGGTCATCTTGAAGGTCAGTCTGAGTACAGCTTGGCCTATATTGATGCTGCAAGCAAATAGAGTATTCGGGCAGCCAGCCAACTTCAGACTGTGATGAACTGTTGCTAGGTCAAGAAACGATGACCTCGTGGCCAGAGGGGTGCAATATTTTAGAATCATTGCGGAATTCTGGGATCAATGTTTCTCTAACTACGTCTGAAGGATAATGAGAAATAATTTGTACATTTCATGTTATTAACACACCGAGTTGTAAATAACGAAGTGATGTTTGTAAAATCAATAATCGCGAATGTATTCTTGGCTTTATAGCAAAGAGCGTCTCATATGGCTACTCAATTTCACAGTCTGAGAAACCTTAATTCAAAACCACTGGCGTCCATACACAAGTCACAACATACTGGATCGGTTATAATCATACCAAGTTGAAACAGAATCCATTCCCTTGGAGGTACATAACATAGAAGTAAATGCACAGCATGCTAAATCTTACATTCCTTGCCTACACTTGAGAAACTAAGAGGACAAAGGTGCACGGAAAAGACATTATCAACGCATCTACTTTACGCCAAAGGGTATGTTTGTTGGGGTTGGACAGACGTGTGAAGCGTATTGATTTGACAAGAACCTGGTCTTAAGACTGAGCTCCGTACATGAGATCACTAAATAGCTGAGGATAAGACGTAATTAAATCGACGCAACGCACAGCATATGTTGAGAGCTGGTCTATGATGACACTACCTGCAGTGTTCTGCGTCGGGCAATGTATTGACACAAGGTCTGTTCGTGAGAGAGTGCTGTTGTCGGATGCGACTAGAACACATGCTGTATCAACATAATACATGCCTAGTGTTTTTGTGTTGGCGGAACATTGCAAATAGTTCCTTCTGACACTGACAATGGCCATTACAGCAGTGAAAACGAGTGTTCGAGATAAATAAGCTCACTGAAAAACGCATGTGTGGTAAACAGCTGAATTTATCTAAACCTAAATGATTAAATTGCTAGGGCATAATGTCATGGATATTAGGTTCACATATATCACTTCAAATTGAAGACTGCGTAAATAAAGCACGCCAGCCAGAAGAGACATATCACGGACACCTTCCACTGTAATGTTATCGACATTCTCCATGGATGTGCTGTGTCAATTATGTACTTCAGGCTGATCAGTACCTGCACTGCAATACCATCTCACAGCGAATTCACCAGACAACGATTCAAGGAAACATTGCGAACACATATATTGGATGTTAATGTCGTTTGAACAGTATGTCAAATATTTTCAATGCTCTTAAGAAACACACGAAAACTGGTACAGTGCTGATCACAATCTGGGATTCGAACCCGTAATCATCAAATCCTTGCACAACAAGTGACGAAACTAGATATTCACCGTGAATTGCTGCGCTTCAGATTACATTTTATATTCTCCGGTTGTTTCGTTAAACAAGGATATGTCAAACGCGTTTTCGCCGCAGTCAACAATTTTCATATATCACGGCGGCCAGTACATAATCGAGTCTGGACGAGACAAACCAGTGGTTGGTATTATGATCAATGTCCCAACGTCCTTCAAGTACAGTTGTGTGAACTTAAATTGATCGATGCATTATGCAACTTGACCTAGCACTGAACATAAGACATTTTTTGAAACGATCTTCGTCTGTAACATTAGCTACACGTTGACGTCTAAATAGAATTCATTCAGTAAAACTCGTTGCAACTTTCTCATTATATATTTCATGCAATGCATACAGAGGGTCCGTCATAGCCTTGGACCCGTAAGGCGATTGGTGACGCCTTCAGCAGTATAAACACTGGCGACACAATACACCACGCCATACATTGCGTTGTCAAAACAGCACGTAACGGCACTGTCAGCAGAAATTATGACAAGTTTTGAAGCAGTTCTCCAGTACATGTAATTAGGTTTCTTGCAACGGGAGACAAGGCATGTGTAGAATGTGTTTTGTTGTCAGTAAAGGTGACATTCCCATCCAGAGGTAGGAGGGCCGGCAGACCCCGAGCGTGGGTGAGTGGTTACTTAACATATGACACACATACCTCACATACCCCGCCTTACCCTCACGCAATTAACACGACAATCTCGTAATGTCACGCGAGAAAAATGCAAACACGTGTTATCAGCCTGAGTGAGGTCGTATTTCACTGACCCTGTAAAGAGACATTAAAGCCAACTTCAATATTTGATTTATTGTTATACCATAGAGTCGTACACGTTCTATATCAGCCATTTGTGATATCCTATTGATATCTCTGATAAAAATACTCGCCCTTCACAGGAAAAAATTTATAATATGAACTATCTAGATAGACAATATGTAGATGTCATCGTGACCATATAGTTTGAAATATTGATTCAAAGACCACAATGTTGACACGATCTTATCTTGACCTATAAAAGCAAGATAATACAGGAGCCTTAACGTACAAAGTTACGTGATAAGTGTTATGGCGGTTATTGACATTCTACCGATGTACATGTATGTGCCTACCTACTTATGACGAAAAGTCAGCATCCATATTTACCCATTCCTGAAACTGCGATTAGCATGTATCACAGTAATGGTCTCTTACGCTTTTAATATATAGCTATTGCGTAAGTGTATTTGCGGGTGGGGCTAGGGTGGGGATAAGACACAACATTATTTTGAGTCACAGTATCTATACAATTCCTCACTCCCATACAATAACCCCACTGTTCATATGCATGATATTGGCAAACCAAATATAAACATGTGAACATCGAACGAGCGGGCCTTGTTAGTTATAGGACTACCCTCTGCATGGCGAATATTTACTAAGAAATTTCTTCCGAGTGAAATGTGTACAAAAAAACATTTGTTAAACTTTTGTACAAGACTGTGTGAGTGAGGTGGTTTAAACGCCGCTTTGAACAGTATTCCAGTTATATCACAGCGTGTCAGCTTAATGAGGGAGGAAAGCCCGAAGTGATGCAGGTCTCAGACGTTTACCACATCGATGAAACCCACGGGCACGGGTATGGTGCTGACAACCTAGGAACATAGTAGGGCCGAACCAGGATTCGAACCAAAAATAATAGGTTCCTGTTGTGCCCAAAGGACGCAACTTTGCACAGCGAATTGCGACGCCATAGACGACTGGGCCACCCGTGCCCCAGGACAAACAGGAATATACTGCCAGAAGAAAACAGCCCTTAATAAAGTTTGACGGATGCCGAAACAAATTTGTCACTTCTGGTCCTGTGTAGGACATGCCTAAAACATAGATTTCTAGATCTATAAATCCCTGATCACAACCGACTCCTACATTTAAAATGATTCACCATGCAAATACTGCACGCAAATGATGACGTGTCAGGCATGGGTCAGGCACGAGCGCGGTTGCTGCAATTATCTTTGTTCAGAGTAAAAGGTCCTATGATGTCTTTCTAGGACTCGTGGAGTAACCGTGGTTCAACCACTATCTGTCGTGGTTGATTACGTGACGTAATTTCAGGACAGTCCTCTTACAGAACAGACCAAACTGGTCCGTTCAGCCGCCTGTGTTCCGCCAATCGCTAGACGCTTACGTAATGAGGACTATTTCACTGACATTAAGTTCCCTATCTTTCGAGATAAACGTTTGCAGCTGACGCAGTTATGCACCTAGTAGGGCCATTCTAATTCAACACAATATGTCGCGAATCAATACTGTCTCGAATATGATAACATTACGACGCCATGTAAACGGTTGATTAAATTAGGTTGGGGTTAACCACTGCCCCAATATTGAAGACTAAGTTACACTGGAGTAGTTTGGATGCTTTAACGTCACTAACGGACAAAAGCATAACTCAATGTTATTAGGAATTGGCCAAGAACTTAGCAATTAATGATAAATTCATATTGTCTGCCCTCCAACAGTGTACTTAATAAATAAGGTTTTGTTCATTTGTTTGTTGTTTAACGCCGCGCTCAGCCATATTCCAGCTATATAATTGCGATCTGTAAGTAATCCGAGTCTGGACCAGACAATCCAGTGATCGACATAATGATCATCGGTCTACACAATTAGGGATACGATGATGTGCATAAAAAAGTCAGTGAACCTGACCACCCGATCTAGTTAGTCGCCTACCACGTACGACAAGCATAACTTGTTAATAAATCAGGTGATATGATAGTCTTGCATCCCTTTTGTTTCCAGGGTGAAACATTTGGTCACACTTGAACATTTCTTTGGTTTTATGTGGTTGACATTTCCAAATTGACAACAGTGACAACAAATATGTCTGACATGTCTGGTGCAATGACTTATTATGTACCTTATGGACAAGTTTCTTCAGGTAAAACAAATGACTTTCCTTTGCATGTGTTTATGGGAGGTGCCATAGATGTGGCAGGATACGTTCACCTCTTCGCGAACACCTGGTATAATCACTTTATGACAGGGATTCGTAAACACATGCTTATCACTATCAAACAAGAAAACAGCGTTATCGCTATCCCTTGCCATAGGGCACATTAGAATTTTGTTTATTCATATAGTAGTGAACATAAACTGCAAAAACAATGAGTCCCATAATGCCACAAGGAGAGATAGGCACTAGGGTCGCTTTATGTCATCAGAAAAAAATAATAAAGTGTGGAATTAATACACACAAAAGGCCTCATCTCTGGAAAAAATAATTTATGGCATCAATTCTCGAACTCAGTCTGACAAGTATCTCTTAGATAAGCTAACCTCAGTAGTTTCTGAGAAAACATGTCCCAATGCAGACACTATATATGCAATATGCAATAACATGGATCAAGGGCCGTAACTGTGTTTGCACTCAAAATCTAAAAACATGTAGCAAGGGAGGTAACTCTTTAAAAAAATAACTTACGGCTCCGATTTCGAACCAAGTCTTGACAAGTATCTCATAGATAAGCATGCAAAGATTCATTTCTGAGAAAACTTGTCCCCATTGCAGACATTTTGCCCTAAGTTGAAAAGTATGGAGCAAGGGCAATAACTCTGTAAGAAATCATTTACGGTACCAATTTTCGAACTCCTTTAAAATCATGACAAGTATCATCATTGTGTAAAATCTCATTTCTCTAACTTATATAGTTTTTGAGAAAAGAACTCCCCTTTGAGAAGCGAACCGAATGAAACACGGAACGACGGACGAACTCCGTCACTATACCCCCACCCTCCTTCATGGAGGGGGATAATAACCCTAACTACTGGGTTCCCTCATTGTCTAGGTTCCGCGGAGATTCTGGGCTTCGTTGGTCTCCAGTATACATGTCTGTTGTAAAACATACCAAATTACAATCATCTGTCAGAACAGCTGAGCATGGGTAGTGCTAGGATTCATGACAGCTATTGATGTCTAACCTCAGCAATCGGCTCAGCTGGTCGTGGTCATGTCATATTAGGTTGCGAAGGGGAGACAGTTGGTGAGTGAGTGAATGGGAGACCAAACGTCGAGATGAAAACAATGTTTCAGTTTTATTTTAGAGTCACCTTAATGTGGAAAAGAATCCAAAAAGTCGTAGTCGCTTACCAGTTTGGTTCGAGTTTGACCACAATCATTAGAAATCTGAAAATTGGACCAGTACTACCAGTTCCTGACAACTAAAGGAAACAGTTTATTTCGGCGCCTTCCGTTCTGGCATTTTAACCACATATCGTTTTTTTGAAAGCTACGAAGCAGGGTGTTGATTTTGGCTTTCACTACGTCGATCTGAAACATACTGTCTGACCTGACACTATGGTTGATGTGTGAACCAACGCCTTGTTCACGCTGCTACCCAACTGACACTTCAGTACGTATTCGTTACTTATTGTACATGTATGTGAAACGTAAATGTACAGCTGTTGTCAGTACGATGCAGTAGGTCGTGCCCAGACATACAGGGGAATCAGCCAGCGTAACCTGAATAATAATTCACCTTAAGTGAGTGAGTGAGTGAGTGAGTATGGTTTCACGCCGCTTTTAGCAATATACCAGCTATTATTTCAGCAATATCATGGGCACCAGACATGGGCTTCACACATTGAACCCACGCGAGGACACGAACCCGGGCCTTCGGTGTGACAAGCGAACGCTTTAACCACTAGACTACACCATCGCCCTATTTCGCGTCAAGGGACAAATGCACAGAAAACAAAGCTATCATGAAAATATTCAACTTACTCAAGAAATTCGACCTCGGGTGCGCATTATAAAATAATACCTTTGATGAAATAATTTAATTAATCTTTCGGCCGGTTTTGGTTTACTGATTCAAAATAGTCTCATATACTCTAAGAAGGTTTGAAAATGTCAAGCTAACTGTCGGTAAGTTTGGGCTGTCTTCTCAGGGAATGTTCTCTGGCCGCGCAGTCAGTTATATGTTGACCTTCTATTTTTTTCATTTAAACAAAGCGTCGACAACACGTATGCCTTCTCAGCAAAGACAGCAACACATGACTATGTCTGTACAGTCTAAAGGCAAACGTTGTCCCCTTTGCCACAGTGGGTAACGCGACTATTCACACACTGCTGCCACGCCTTACGCAACACGGTGCAGTAATATGAGGCAACCAGACCTGACTAATCCCCACAACGCCTTGCTCCACACACGGTCATGCCAATGGCCACATGGCCACATGGTTGTATAAGAATAACACCTGGCAAAAACTGAAAGATTCTCCAGGCTGTTGTGTTTCAATTTACGCTGTCGTGGATATGAAATCAATTTCAGAAATATTCGACCTCAAGCTATAGGTATAATCTTAGCTGATTTACATTCCCGTTATAAATGACGACTGGGGTATTTTTGGATTTGAAAGGTTGTGTGATATTACTGTCATAGGTCCATCGGTGAAATGCAGATATTCAAAACTATATATACTGCATGTATACAGACAGTAAATGCAACTTGCATAGCGTCCTGTTTGTGTTTTACAATTGACTTTGAACAGTTATAACACACTCACTGTATGACGTGCATTTCTCGGTCGACGACTATCATTCACGAACATATTTACAAATGAATGCAAATATACACGGTTGAGTAAATATACATGCATCTGTACACTTATGTTGTCACCATATTTGCCCAATGTACGTATACATGAAGGTTTAGGAGCTTGGGGTGTAGATGTAGATGTACAATGTCTAAGTAAATTTCAGTTATCACCAGTCCAGTTACACGCATGGCCAGGGTTAGATTTGGGCCAAATACTATCTACTGATCAGCTGGGTAATCCGATACAGGCCCTCCATAAAACATGACAATGTCGGGCGATATTAAATATTTCTCCCTGTCACTGTTTACTTAACTGTGGAATACTAGACATATATTTATACTATCCACTTTGGATATGGATAAATCGCTATATGGCTGACATTATGCCGATGCGACGTTAAATATTAACTCACTCACTGATGGGTATGTTTTTTTAATCTTTCCATGATAGACTAAAATGATTCTCATATATCAAGGGCATATTTCAATTATATCTTATTATCCCTATCAAATCTCGAGCAGTAGGTATAGAAGATATTTGGTTTCTTCTCAAATAGCATATGTATATTACTGAGTGACCTGACAACGCTTACATTTTGAGTTACAAAACGAGGGTAAATGTAAACTTTTTTTGTAACTCGATGAGACAAACATATAATTTGACAAGAAAGGTTAAGAGTTCAATTTATTATGACTCTAGTATGGATCATCTTACTGATTATAAACTGGAAACCATAGTGTAATGGACTGAAATTAGTTACGGCATGAAATACGGAGTTATTTCCCCAGAGTGAAATATCAGTCTTATATTTTCAGAAAAATGTTACAGTACTTCATCACTACATACAGAACACTACAATAAACTACAACATGGGGTAAGTGTGAGTATAGTTTGTAGCCTGTCCACTTGGCTATATCAGAGACCATAATAATCTATTATATGGTCTCTGGCTATATATAATAGCAGGTCATCTACTATTTCTGCTGGTCACCCCCTTAAACGACAATCAGTTAACTTGACGCCTACCGCGAATATACTGGTTTGCCTTAACATATCTTCGAGGATCGCCCCGAGGTCTTCACTGACATACTCAATTCACATATACGATGAAAGTAGATATACAAAAACAAAACGTAAAAGAATATAACTTCAGCAGATGTGAGCCAGCTGCCGTTGTAGAATGCAGAGCAGCTTTCATTCGATCATTACAGTAAGAGCTAAGGGCACAGGTAAGATTTAAAAGAGTATACGACCTTAATGTTAGTAAAGCTTAATTCACGATAACAAGGCCTTGCAAATAGGCGATAATATCTCCAGCCAAGATCTCGGGCACATGAGACAGCGCTCCGATATCCGTTCTAGATAACATGTCGGACAGGGAATACACTTACATGTCTGCGTGTGGTATTTTAGCAGAATATACGAGTACCAGTATACTGTGTGGCTTGAGGGGCAATGAGGTGAGATCAGGCTAACGGATAATTATGACCTTGTCGTGCATAGACAAACGTATTCTTAGTTGAGTTTAGCTTAAGAGAATTGTCTTTGGATCAGTGTAAGAAGAAACGCAGTGATTTATTACTTCTGCGTGTTATGTCTCCGCTGTGTGAGGCCACTGCTTCCAGATCTGGTACAGGTTTACTGCGCTATGACACACGTGTGTGTGTGCGTGTGTGCGTGCGTGCGCGTGCGCGCGTGTTCACTAAAATAATTTTCTCAGGTCTTGCAAAGATATATTTGTCTGGAGGATTTCCTTTACTGAAATGTGTTTGGCTCTCCGTTAACAGCTCTAGTGTCGCCTGCCCATAGAAGCAATGCATGTCGTTCGATCAACAGCTCCACCCATGACGGACTGAGCATTTGAAATGGTGGGGGACATAAACACAAAACGTCCGCTGGATGAAAAGGGTGTTTGGTGCCTCGATAGCTCTTGTTTAGTCTGCCTATAATAAGGAAATAAAGATTCCATAACTCTACTAAAGCTTTTGGTCACACTCATTCCGCTTCTCCCTCGCGTGACTGTTTCTGGGGCTTTCATGCCTATCTATAGGCCTCCTGAGGGTCCTATATAACAGTGAAAGAGCATATTTGTTTGAAAGTTTAGCCTGGAGCACTGATCTACATTGATGACTGCAAGGACCATGGGCACTACTTAACAAAATAATTATAGGATACTATTGAGTCGTATAGACCAGGCAGGATAAAGTTGGAGAACGTAGACGGTCTGACCGAAGTATATCACAATAATAAATCACCAATAGGTCATTTTCCTTATCTCGAGGTCAGTGAGCCGTCACCGTGATTTGGTTGGCAAAACGTCCATGAAAGAACCAGTTTGCCTGTTGATGAAAACACCATTCGTGGATGAGTGAGCGCAATCTGGTCCGGCTGAAGGACCTTCACATCTGATTGTGGCTGAAGGACCTTCACATCTGATTGTGAACACAGGGTCCAGCTAATCTCAACTGATGTGTGGCCGAGATAGGGCCGCAGTAAGTCTTATTCTGTCTCAATGAACTTCAACATGGAAGAGATAAGGGACATCACATAACGGAACATAAACACGTATGAGAATATTACATTGCTGAGAATACGGTGAAAATTGAGGTGAGGTGAGGTGAGGTGAGGTGAAATCGGGTTTATTGCACTTATATAGCGACGTGCATGCGTGCGTGCGTGCGTGCGTGCGCCAGTCTGATGCCGATGTTATAGTGCTTGCCCACTGAGATACCATGGTGCAGTTTAATGTGAATACCCACTCAGACACAGTTTACTGACTTGACGCAACGCTCAGGCCTTTGTGTGTGCTGCCTGGGGATGAATATCACCAAGCGCAACAAATGAGTTCACTTGGCTGTCAAACAAGTGTGAAATTAACAGTATGGTTCATAGGCCATTGTTTGTTATTATACAAAATAAACAACGGTGAAACAAACAGCTTGTTTTTGTTATCTGGAAATAATTAAACATTATTTAGACTACCCGTTTCTGTGTTGTTGGAAACAATATTACACTTCCATGTTATAAGGTGGCACGGGCGGCTCAGTCGTCTAAGGCGCCGCAATTCGCTGTGCCCTGATCATGGGTTCGAATCCCGTTTCAGACCGATTATATTTCTAGATTTGCTTGTGGAGTATCAAGTGCACATGGTAAACGTCTAAGACTTGCATCACTTCGGGCTTTCCTGTTACAAGAAGCTGAACGACCGTGATATAACTGGAATACTGTTCAGAGCGGCGTTAACCCAGCTCACTCACTCACTCCATGTTATAGACAGGTACACGGGGTTCTCTGGCGTAAGGGGAGAACGTACGAATCATGTTTATTCCTACATCCCCGCAACCTGACATTAAAGTTCTACCTTGGTTTACCCTTATTACTAGAGTACATAATTCATAGGCGCATGGTGAGTGAGTGAGTGAGTCTATGCTTTACGTCACATCGGCAATATTTCAGCCATATTGTGACGAGTATAGGCGCCTGGCATATCATGTATAAACAATTCCCTGAGAGAAGCTCTGAAATAAGTGCCCTATCAATCACATCGCATAGCGTATGAATTATTGCCCGTATTAATATTTTCAAGGAAGGACTTTCACATCTGATTGTGAACACAGGTTCCAGCTAATCTCAACTGATGTGTCGCCGAGATAGGGCCACAGTAAGTCCTATTCCGTCTCAATGAAAGCTTCAACACGGAAGAGATGAGGGACATCACATAACGGAACATATACACGCATGACAATATTCCATTGCTGAGAATGTGACTAAATGTTATTGATATATATCATGGTATTTATTCATCATGCTCTTAACATTTAACCATTGTGATGACGCATTGTTGTTGTTGTAGTTGATTCTGAGCCAGGAATTCACCAGCCATTCTGAACGTACTTTTTGTGAAAGTAAACGTGTCGCAACTATAGGTCACCAAGCAAAATCACAGAGAAATATGTAACAATCATAGCATGGTTTAAGTGGGAGATATCAGAGTTGCACTCGTGATTTCTCCATTACTTACATCTCTAGAATCGCATGCCCGATTTACACGTAACAGGGATATATATCCTTCCCCTAATATTTCCAATGCGAAACAAGACTGGTTGGTTTTCAGTGTCTAGTGCAGGAATAAGTTTAAAATAATCCCAGGTCATTTGCAAAAAGAAACCCCAGAATTATTTTGTAATATTTCACGTAGCACCCTTGTTGAACTAATTTTTAAAGAAAGGAGTGATAAAAATGCTTCCTCGACATTCACCGCGATATCATAGAACACATGAGCCTTGCAAAGAACGACTCATAACTCTCGGTTATCTTTCCTAATCGGCGTTTTTTTCTGAGTTCCTTCGAGTTTGAGTTTTAAGTCGACAGAAGAAGAAAAAACACCCAAAGACTTGTTATCTTTTGGGTGGTCCTACCACACATGCAGCTTAACTATGGCATCACTTTCCTTTTACGGACGGGGGCACGGGGGACCCACGCAGGCGTCTAAGGCGCCGCGATTCGCTGTGCAAAGTTGCATCCGTTGGGCACACCAGAAACCTATGCTTGTGGGTTCGAATCCCGGTCCGCCCCGATTATGTTTCTAGGTTTGTCAGCAGCATACCCGTGCACCTGGGTTTCATCGAAGTGGTAAACGTCCGAGACCTGCATCACTTCGGGCTTTCCTCCCACATTAAGCTGACACGCCGTGATAAAACTGGAATAATGTTAAAAGCGGCGGGAAACCCAACTCACTCACTCACTCACTTTTAGGGACGGTGTTTCTGGTCCATCAGATCATTGTAGTAATGTTCTTGTGGAATTGAAAAAGGTCGATCAGAACCGTCAATGTCACTGATGAGAAAATACTATTTCACGAGTTTGTTGAAGAATATTTTTAAAAGATATTTTATCTCGATAGTAAGACAAGGCTGTGGACAATGCACGCCGCATGACTTAGTGACATCAAGTGACATAAAAACGTCAAGCATGTGGCAAGGTACAATATCTGGTACAACCTGCGTGAATCAGCTGACTCACAGCTGCGTCCTTCCCCGTGAATCCGCGTCCAAGTACACATGCAGTCTGTGTAAAATCGTTCGACGACTTTGACAAGTGAACAGAACCAAGACATAAGACATCCAGAGCACACAAAGCGACTTTTTGAGATGTCAATATTTCGGGAAAGATCTAAGCTGATTATCAGAAGTGCTTAACTTGCAAATTGTGGGCATGAATCAATACTTACAAATATCTTATCATACGTTGATGTTGGAACAGAATAATCTTTAAGAAGACACTCCCCCCATCCTCCGTTATCCCCACATAAACCCGATGTCCCAAACACATACCCAACGTGCAAGTATTGTTCAGATGGACAAGGTATCTAATCGATTTTCTCCAGGTAGAGGAGGTAAAGATTGCCTTTATCGTGCCATAATTACTGCTGCAGGTCGGTCAATATATTGCTTTCAAATACTTTCATGTATCTTGTTCTTCCTAACCACATCTGGGTAATATAATCAATTCATACCGCGCGAGGTCCACAAAAGAATTAGAAGCCTACCTTGATTCATTACGAGAAATAACACCTCTTGACCCCAGATTGTATACAGATCAAGTGTCCCGAGAAACAAAACCCCGTCACGGTCTATACAGTTCCATTGTCCATCGCTAACCGACCTGTCAATAACGTCTTATTAATCAGTGATAAGAACCAGGTGCGTCGGATAGATATGCCCTGTGGAACTTAATTCCCCAGACAAAATACCCCAAGGCAATTGTCTCACTTCGATACTGTCGGTGTTCCTATCACATTGTTACAATTGTGGATTACTGTAATCTAGGATCATAGGTAATTGAAGGTGCCATCTTGACAACCTTACCAAATCAGAGTCTTCATTTGTTGAGCTGTTTGGTTTGGCATCAAGGTGCGTATCTTACTGCGTAAGTGACACAAATGCATTGATCGTATCAGGAGCAGGCAGTTTCACAGACACCGTTATTACTGACTTATATCACATTTGCCAATAATACATCACATCACACGCGATTAATTAGGTATTTATTACAATTTAGTGCCAAAACGAAAAAAACAGACACCGCACAAGCACACACGTGTTCATTGAGAGCTGGTGTATTGCGTGTGCACTTGGTAGTCAAAGCAATACATGATATACATAATATAATATATGTATACTACTCCACTTAAGAAAGGGGTATTTTTTTATCCTTCGGTGATACACAAAATTGATTCTCATAATATGGCATGTGTATTTTGAAATAGAATTATCCCTAACAAACGTTGAATAGTATACTATCACATATACTAAAAAATATTTTGCGAGCTTAAAAACTTTACATATTAAGCTTAACCACAACACCAGAATATTATAAAAAATACGCTATCTTGTTAGTGAGATAGGCTGTGGCAAAGACACGTCACATGACAGAAGGTAAGCAGTTAATGAATGACATCTGGTGACACAGAAACTTCGATTCAAGCATGTGGCAAGGTTCAATATCTTGTGCAATCTGCGCGTGGATGAATCACAGGTGTGACCTTCCTCGTGGACCTTTTGCGATGTCATTATGTCGGAAGAGATCGAAGATAATTGCTTACTTAACTTGTAAATTCTGTGCAGGAATGAAGGGGTAAAAACATTTTATCTCGCATAGATATTAGAATAGAATACCTCAGAATTATGCCATAAAATGGTGTATAAAACGTCGGTGCTCTAGCTGTAGAAAAAAAGACCCTAAGAGTTATTGCGAACGGTCAACAATGACATAGGCTGGTGTTATTGACAAGGTGAGTGACAGCCCTGCAGCAAACTGCCCGGACCTGTCAAGCTGACATAAAGCACGAACAGCCTGGCCAGGTACTAATGAAATTGATTCATCAATGCGTGTGTCATGATGAACCGACAGCTGTCGAGGGATGTAAATTTCGCGAACCAATTCCTGCTGGACCAGCCGGCATTGCTTCCAGCATATAATACACTGTAACCGTGACGAGTGAACATGCTCTACTGCACCGTGTGCATGGGGACGCTTAATTAAGAGGCCGAATATCGAATGCAGTCTATCATCACGGACATAGTGTATCTACACAGTGTCGACAATGACAGCTGTGGGATAGGTGTTTCATCGGTGTGTGTGTGTGTGTGTGGGGGGGGGGGGGGGGGGGGGGTCCCCACATGGTACCCATGTTTGAGAATCGAACCGGGTCTTGATGAGCGAACGCTTTAACTACTAGGCTACCCCACCACCTTTTCTTGAGCACGAGGTGCATTGAATGAGAGAGTGTGTATTTTTCACGCCGCGTTTAGCAATACTCACAAATGGGGTTCCCACATTGTCTTCGGCGTGACGAACGAACGCCTTAACCACTAGATTAACCCACCAGCCCTTTTGGAGCATGAGTTGCATTGACAACGAGCAATAAGTCCATATAATTAACACAACTTAGTAGGATTGTCTCAATGTTCACGACAAACTTAACATTGAATCAGGATATGAAACATTGAAGCAGTGATATGCAAAAACTGAGATTTTAAAGAGGGCCCACGTCAGTGTTTGAAATAGAAAAAAATTCCTGGTTGCCATTATGGACCCACGGACTTTAGAAGCTGCAGGCTTAACTCTGGAGGCCATCATATAAAAGACTGCAGCTCATTGTGACAAATAAATCGCATTTAAATCTACTGCAGGCAATAAGGACCCACCCAAATTTGAAACTGCAGGCCCAACACAAAATCTACTTGTCACGAGCCTGCGGGCAGGCGCTTATTTCGACCACTGGCCCAGGTCACGAGTCAACGCAGTAAGCAATGGGTTTACCCACAAAGCTATTAAGTTGACGAACTGGGTATATAGTCTGTGCAGAGTTCGGGTGAAGACAACACCTTACCCGTTGTGCTAAAGGATCCTTGTTTCAAGGAGCTAGCACGGGTTGTGTACATGTGCCGAATCCGTGGGTTTCTACTAAGTGGTTTCAGTTCTTCGACCTGCGACACACTTCCATCCCACATTGAGCTGCCACAGCAATAATGTTAAATCCATATTCACGCATGTTTCAAAACGCCAAATCGACATAAAACCTGTTTCCCTGTTCACCTGTTGCTGCGAGACAGATTTCAACACCCCCACACAAAGGCAAAATATATATCCCTCACAAACAGCATAAATAGTCTTTCCCACGCACAAACAATGGAAATACAACACCAGTATACTATATCAACATATATATGCATTATTCACGTGCTAGCTCGTGCGACCCACTCCGACCACACGTGATAGGTGATCGTCATGCAAATACGGCTTATCTCCATGCGCAATCGTTTCTCCCAACTCAGTTCCGTAATGTAAGTGTCTATTGTACAAAGGTTTGGGGTTACGCGTAATCTGGTCACACACTTCATCGGAATCACACAAAAGCCAAAAATGAAAATCAGGAAAAATGGCAGCTCTGCATGCAATGTTTTATTGAAGCCGTCTTCAGCTGAAACTAAACCACAGTCCCCTGAACTCTACTTCTCCTGCCATTTTGTGGCGCATTGTTTGATCACATGTGATTTGATAGAATCATAAAATAAATCACTCTTTTTCTAATGTATTTCTTTTTTCATAAAAGATTGTCCCTTTTAATCAAGCACAGCTGGTAGATCGAAAGTTCTTTGTGACTTGACATAAAAGTGCGAAACTAATTTACAGAAAACTGCATTGCGCGATCGTATGCTTAAGTCCTCGGTGGTCTGGTCCTGCAGTGTTTCAGGCTGAGAATAAAGGGAACGGTGGGTAAAAAGTCCCCGTAGCGTGTAGTTGATGATTGCTAATTACCAAAACCTTTTTACATAGCACACTGGAAGCAGAAACTTCCTTACACAGGATGCAGGTGCGAGAAGTCACTTCCGTTTCCGGAATTTCATCAAGTCTGGTGGGGAAGAATGATAAAAAACCATTGATGTCAACGCTGTGATGATTTCGATGAAAAAGTATAGAGGCACAAGCGAGGCAAATATGAACAACACTCTTCAAATGTTTAAACATTCACAAGGAAGGAGAACGTACAATTTGAGAGGAATAGTCTTCAACGTGTCTCTAGTGAGTGAGTGAGTGAGTGACAATAGGATTTTAGGCTACACCGCAGTGCAGTATTAACATTGGGTGCGGGAGGGAAGAGCTGCAACGGTTGTATCTAACTAACATACATAGTTGACGTGCAGACGAACTACCCATCAGGTCAACCACTGTTCTAGACAATGCACTGTTTAGACTGTTGTTTTGTTGTTTAACGCCGCACTCTGCAATATTCCAGCTATATGACGGCGGCCTGTAAAACGATCGAGTTTGGACCAGATCATCAATTGAGTGATACTGTGAGCAACGATCCATGCCTTCGGGTTCAGATGACACGCCAAGTCACTGAGCCTGACCACGGATCCATTTCGTTGTCTCTTACGACCAGCATATGTTGCTGGGGACCTATTCTAACCCACAGTCCCCACGGGGTGTATTTTTGAGAATTAATAATAGCACTAATAATAGGCTGAAAAGACTCATGGACACAGGTGCGGCGTGTTTTCATATCCAACGATACACGACACGAACTGTTCTGTATCTGGACTAACCTTTCTGAAATAAGGCTAAGTGGACTTTTTCAAGCCGTTTTCAAACTGGTTTGTCATGTGAAATCCATTACTCAGTCTGATCGCGTATTTTAGAGCGTAGTCTTTAAATGTCAAATATTAGGTGTTTCAAGATATATAACAAGTGAAGAAAGAGTATGGTGAACAATTTGTTAGAGAAACATATAGCATCGCGACGTTTGTGCATCACTTAACCTGTTTCGTCACTAATCACGTGTTTCAAACACTGACTTGCCATAGTTTAATGTGTATAGAAGGTCATATGTTAATACATTATCTATATCTCTAGCTGCCAATCATTACACTGTTCAGACGGATAACCACACTGGAAGTGGCATTCGCGTTTACTGAAAACGGAATTGCGATCTTTAAAAAGGGAGTTAATTCCCTTTACATATTGTAAAAAGCCGTTTTCAAATTTACTTTTTGAAGACTGACAGTCGTTGGAACTCGGAGAGTCAGTTGCGGAATGACAGATCTATCTTTCTCATTCACATCCATGGGTCCATAGGAAAATAAGCTTCAAAGGGAACAAGAAGCTTGTAACTTAACATCACACAGAAAAGGCTCATATCCTAGTCAACACTGATACAAAAAAATCTCTCTTTTCTTAATAATACGACCTGGTGTTCGACATCGACTTCTGTACAGGAAGCACAATGACATACCTATAGGGCGGCCGACTACCGACTCTGTATGCCGGATACAAATGCACTGCCCACTAATCAAATACGTCTCATGGCTTCTTAGAACCCATATGACAATGAATCATATTGAACTAACTTGACAAAGATTCATATTTAATGTATCAAGTAAACACCTACCACTACCCCCGGGCATTAAACATATGACAAATGCCGACCATAGAGATTTTTATCACTGGAGTGTGTCTTAAGGACTTGATAGTCAATGGCGATATACTATTTATAGTCTGGTTGATGCGAGTAATTGGCACTTATATTCTTTGTTTACATAATGAGGCGTGTATGGACTTAGATAAAGGGTGTCAGCATACCTACGGAGTTGGACAGGTCGTAGATGGGACCAGCATGTATTATACATGTGTATGACAGACAGTTGAAATAACGCGCAGTTGTTACAATACTGAAATGTAATTTACTCATATCATATGACGGATAATAAGTTGTCCGTCTCTCCTTTACAGAGATACTCATCGTTCCGATGGAACACAAAACAGCTGATTATCCCATCGCATTTCGCCATTATAACTCACGCATGTGAAGTACAATGTTCAACCAGGAAAGGTATATAATGTTTCGCCCGAAAGTATGGACATGTGCAGATAGCTGAACAACGTGTCTAGTATGTGTCTGGCGTATCGAGACAGTTATATACAGTGATGTGATGTGAAATGGGGTTTAGCGTCGCGTTCAATATTATCGCACTTATAAAACGAAGTGCATGAGCGTGCGTGTGTGTGTGTGTGTGTGTGTGTGTGTGTGTGTGTGTGTGTGTGTGTGTGTGTGCTTGCTTGTACTAGTCCTGACTCATTGCGATGTTATAGAGCTTGTCAACTGAGATACCATGCCACAGTTTAACATGAATTCCCCACTCAGATACAATATACTGACTCCGAATCCACCAGTTCTTGTCCTCGCTCCTCAATACCGAACGCCAGGCAAGGTAACAACAAGTACCATCTTTTAACGTCGTTTGGTATGACGCGGCCGGAGATCGAACCCCCGACCTTCCGCTCTCCCTTCCATTAGACCAAGGATGTTGTCTTATATACAGTGAAACCTCGTTTGTCTGGATCACCCCACCCCCGGCTTTTTCTGGGCGATGTTGCGGAGGACGTTTGTATACTGAATCAAAAAGGCTGGGGATCATGAATATTTTGGAGGATATTTTTTCAAATAAATTGTTTGCTTAGTATTCACTCCAAGAATATCCCCAAAATGTGCATGATCCCTAATCTTTTATGGTTCAGTGTATAATAAAGGGACATTACTCTAAACACATGCTTGTTTATCCGGAAACCGGTTAATCCAGGCGATTCAAAGGGAATAGAATCGTCTGGTATAATGGGTTTTTTTCTGTTTTAAGCATACAAGCGCTGTGCTTGAAATGACGCAGTTGCATAAGTAATGATTATGCAACCGTCTTAAGGTTGTGTCAACTGCGTGAACAGTGTTATCGTGACAATGATCGACTGGTCTTGATGTAACACGCACAGGCATCAATGTTTCTTTGTGTGACACTGTTGATGGATAGACGCCTTTGAATTGTGACGTCACACTCCACGAGGATTGTGAGAGCAAACACTGTAGGCCACATATAGTGAGATAATTATCGTAATGAATAGTTTGAAAATATCACAACTCTGGAAATATATTAGTCTGTTATCTAATTCCTAAGCGGTATAAGCAAATGTTCGACTATAACCAGGCTATTGACATAATATTCATGGTGGATGGGCAATATACTTACACACATCTTTTTTTATAATTACTAGTACAGACATTTCGCCTATTCGTTCGTGGGTGATACAAAAATGACGAATAAATGGGTCTACACTAAATACAGATTATATCCAATACAGTAAACTGTTCCAGCCATGTGCATACTTGTTAGAAATTTGTAATACAATATTTTCTGTAAACATAAACTCACCTGAATGTGTGTAATAGCACATGTTTGTGAATGGGCGTGACAATCAATAAGGAAGAGCAATGGCAGATTATCTAGTGATTCAGCATCATGAAAAAGTAGGATACAATCGCATTAAGTCGTTCCATTAGCAGGGTAGTTCAGACACGTACTGCTTTATACATCTCGATGAGACACCGTGGGCACTAAACGTATTTTACAGACATGCCGAAGGTCTGTGTTTGGTTTAAGTGACTTCCTATCAACATTTCTCGGTCGATATTGAAAAATAAGGGAATATATTGTTCATAATACAGAAATAGGGAGCATGATTACTGGTCATAGGGACGAGTTATTTCCTATAACACCACAATATAGTCGAATTGTATTAGTCTGCGTGGGTAGCATAGGATAGGTTTGAGAATGACAGTAAGCGTTATAGCGAGGTCAGGGACCATGGATTTACAGGGGTAAGACCTCCCTTGAATTTACGAGCCTAAAATCAATAGATGAGGATCGCTGGGGAGAAATGTAGGGTCAATGACAAGTATTTCTCCTAACTGGGGATAGACATCAGAAAATAGACACTCACACGCTCTAATTTTCAGGTTTAAGCCCCTTGACGTCACAGATGTTTCACTGCAATTGCGTGTAATGAAATCAATGCCCCTTGGCATTGACCCACTATTATTTGCCAGACATAAAAGAATCAAAATGCTCTGTCAAACGACACATACCGATTCTGATACCAAAAGTTTATACATTTTTTGTTAATAATGGATCATCATTTTACAGTTTAACGTCCAATATCATATAGCGGTCTTGGGTCAGAATTGAAAAGATGCTGCACCGACGGTTAACATAATATTTGTCAAATCAATTAAACTCCCATTTTTAAATAAAATCAATTTACTGATCATCCTTAATAAGTATGCAAGTGCGGTACACTGTGTGGAAACCGACTTGCGTATGCGGGAAATTATTCAGTGAGACACAGTTCCCCCGCACGACGATCACTCCCCCGTTATAACGCGACAACTCCAGACGTTACATACCTGTGACATATATGAAAATCCAGAATAACTGGCGGTAAAATGGGTCCTGAAGGTCCATCATGGCGTCTTACTCCTTCTGTATCCCTGATCCCTGTTGTGGACAAACATACGGCTTGACACTGGCTAAAATGATGTCTCCTATTACAGCCAAACAGGTGTGCTGTACCGGGGCTTTGTCAACACGCCTCGCACGTTTAGTGAGCTGGCTCTGCCAGCAGAACGCAAACTCTGTCTATTGAAGAGTACTATAACCATATCCTACACAAGAACATTATCCTCGTGTGTCCATCCAACAAGACAGTCCCCTTCAAACACACACGCGGGGCTCTCGTCGTGCTCTCGCCGCTTCCAATTGTTTACTAGGGGCCTGTGCACTGTCGTCTGTCTTTCTGTCGCGTGGAGCGGTTCATCGCTATTTTTAGCTCATCGACATCAGCAAAATGGGATTAGCCCAAACTCGTAATGTGAACGATTGTGTGCTCTTTGAAACCAATCGGTAAATATTTATGAGCGTTCGGTCTAAATGTGCATAATATAATATGATGGGTTACTTTGTCGAGCAGTTCTCCAACTATCATAAATTATTCGAAACAGAAAGCGCTCCAGAAGTAACCGAGGCGAGCCAGTGACATTTCCTTGTTCAGCTGGGGGCTATCATTGCTTATTCGCTGCACTCATTGGCGTAAAACGTATTGGCTTATCATCCCGTGTTCTTGCTCATTATCACGCTGAGAGGGCTCATTCTTCAAGGGCAATCTTTGGAATTTTTTGTCGATGGCCTTATTTTTTGTTAGAAAAGTCGCGAGTGAAAGCGCAGCCAATAAACAGCCATACTTCTTTTTAATGTGGTTCCCAAGAAAAATAATTAGGTCATATCGTGCACTTAATTCACACGCGTAACTGAAGACCGGCGCGGTAGCCTAGTCATCTAATGCACTGCACTCCGCTTTGTAATGCTGCATCCTTCAGACGTGCCAGGTCATATAGACATGGCTGAGGGTTCGAATCCGCGTTTCGCTCTGACCCCGATCCTTCGTCTGTCAACACCATACTCTTGGTGGTGAGTCTTGCCGAAGTGGGTATGCCTACCGTCTGTCGCCTGGAGCTATAAATTCACCCTTATTCAGCTGACACACTGTGATATTGCTGAAACTGTGTTCATAGCGGCGTTAAGTTACTAACCATTATTCACATCATGATTTGGTTTTAATTGCGCTAAAATATTTTAGTCATATATTCAGATGTTAAGTGCAATGCTGCATTATAATTAGCAATGAGAGAGAGAGAGAGAGTGAGGGAGAGAGAGAGAGAGAGAGAGAGAGAGAGAGAGAGAGAGAGAGAGAGATACACACACATGTATAAGTGGAAACCTCGACAATCCAGACTCACTTGTTTATGCACGCAAGTACACGTGTATACTATCATGGTAAAACTTTAAAATTTGACTTCACCTCACATATAAGAAGGTAATATCAAGTTGAAACCTCGAAAGGAAGGCTCCATAGCAAGGACACACACACACACACACACACACACACACACACACACACACACACACACCTACCTTATATTACCTTCTTATTTGTGGGGGTGGTCGGGTAGGCTAATTGTTAAAGCGTTCGCTCCTCACTCCGAAGACCCGGGTTCGATTCCCGACATGGGAATCAAGGTGTGAAGCCCATTACTGGTGTCCCCCGCCATGATATTGCTGGAATATTGCTAAAAGCGGCGTAAAACCATCCTCACTCACTCTTATTTGTGAGATGTGGTGAATTTGGGTTGAACTTCGCGTTCAACATTATTGCATTTACAGATCGACGTACATGTGTGGCTGCTTGTAGTAGTCCAGACGTATGCTGGTTTCTGTAGTGCTAGCCCACAGAGATACCATGCTGCAGTTTAATATGAATACAATTCTGCCACCCAATCTCTGTTTGACCCCCTAATGCCTAAAAACATGCAAGGAAACAACAGTTACCACCTCTTAATGTCTTTTAGGACGACGCAGCCAGGGTATCGAACCACCGACTACTCTCCGGGCTGGTGCTCTATCCACTATACTACGGAGGCGGTTCTCGCTAGATGTACGTATATTAGTATACTAAAACTAATTAACTACAGAATCCCACGGTATGTTTATTTGTCAAGTCAATGCATATCGGTATATATGAAGTTATTCGCTTTGTTGGTGTCCCGATGCCATGGATTTCTTGGAAGACGAGTGACAAGGGTGACTCTATTGACGAGGAAAGCCGACAAATCGCCCGTATGTAACTGTTGTCGATTTCAGGGGGTTAGTCTTTGATAGCGTTAACTGTCGCCCCGAAACATCAACTAAACGGGCGAAAATTATAAACTGATGAAAAATATATGTATCCGTGTAATGACTAGACGTATAGACTTTTCTCGTGCATAAGATAATCAAAAGTATCGATAGAGAAACGAAAGAGAGGCGGATAGGGATGCGGAAGAGTTTAATTTGGTATCTATCAAGTTTTTTTAGGAAGCTATTTCGATTTTCCTTTTCAAAATCATTCCGAAAAGTCCTGCGACGAAAGCCTGTGACCAAAGTAAATAGCTGATTGATGTTCTGATAAAGGGGTAACTGGCGCGGCAACGTTCGTTTCTGCAGCGTCGATAGTATTTTCCAATAGTGTATTGATTTGATGGTGATATTCTAGTTTGCACTTAGATTAATTTAATTTTGGTTTTACTGCTTTCTGTAAGTCAGTGGAATGCCGAATATCGTATATCGCGTGGTATATTCGGGTATTTTCCTCACGTTTCCAATCAATCTGGAATCCCTGGCTTAGTCTTGCAACGCTTTGGCGTTTAAGAGAGTCTTGCGAATTGGCTTTGAATCTGTCATAGCAGAGAAGTCGACATTTCTTCTAATTCAATTTCATATGGAATAAAGACAGATTAATCGGTGTTTTAAAGCCTGTTGATATCCACGTCCGAGAAAAGACGGAAAACGGAGACACTATTCAAGTGTACGATAACTTGTGTAGGTTTCAGTGTGTTGAAAACACAGAACATTATAGTTTAGTGGTCTAGTTTGTAGGCTTAATACTCAGGGAACATATTGTGGACAGTAAATCTCTATATTTGATGCTGTGACAAGCATTGTAAAAACTCCCGCCTGTACAAGCGAAGACATGTTTCACACCGACATAAATCATTTCAAGGTGACACTGTATCTTAAAATCAATAGACGTGAATACCAGCAATGCATTGATGTCGATGGACGCCTTTTGCATATAGATGCGATTATAGTATTGTCGGCGCCAACTTAGGTTTCCAGAATCAACGTCTATTGAAATATTTACAGGTATAATCTCTTATATCAGTTGGAGTGACTTTCCGAATGGGCATTGTCCATTATTGATATTGGTGTCTGCCAGCTTAGGATTCTAATACACTTTTTTATAGACTGCTGGATAAAAGAAGGTCTACTCCCATATTTGGTGGGGACGTATTTGATGTGGGAATCATAGACTATTTTACATGCATCAGATCAATGAGTATCCTACAACAGGTTGTGTATTGGACTTTAAGTTTGCGGAGTGGGGAGACTATGCTATGAGAGAGAGAGAGAGAGAGAGAGAGAGAGAGAGAGAGAGAGAGAGAGAGAGAGAGAGAGAGAAAGAGAGAGAGAGAGAGAGAGAGAGAGAGAGACTTGTTTACACATGACTATGTTTTTAAAGAAATAATTTTCGATTATTGTGTACTAGACAAAACCAACTTTTAAGTGTATATGAGAGAGAGAAGAGAGAGAGACAGAGAGAGAGAGAGAGAGAGAGAGAGAGAGAGAGAGAGAGAGAGAGAGAGAGATACACACACACGTATAAGTGGAAACCTCGGCGATCCAGACTCACTTGTTTATGCACGTAAGTACACATGTATACTATGTAAAAACTTTAAAATTAGACTTCAAATCACATATGAGAAGGTAATATCAAGTTGAAACCTCGAAAGCAAGGCTCCATAGCAAGCACACACACACACACACACACACACACACACACACACACACACACACACACACAAACACACACACCAACATACACACACAAACACACACACAAACAACACATACACACACACAAACACACACATCAACACACACACACATACACTAACACACAAACACACACACACACACACACACACACACATACACACACACAAACACACACACACACACACACGGAAAGGAAATACTTTTCGATTATTGTGGACTAGATTGTCACGCTTGCACCATGCATGTCATATTATTCAGGAGAGTTAAACTTTTCTAGTAGTATATATCGTGTAGAAAGCGTCTTGCAATACACGAGCCTAACATCATGTGTACTGATGCTGTCAATGTAGCTACACAAACACGGATCCTTTTAATGTCTGCATGTGATTTCCGAGTGCAATGGGTGATGGTAACGTCTGACCCCACGAATACATTTGTCAACAACTATCACCAGTGTTTCAACTCACAGCCCAGCTGTCCAGAATTGTCCCCGGGAATTCCCCGGATGGACACAAAACATGGAAAAAGTGTTATGTATAATTAATTGTTGAAGGTCCACAGTGACCTGGGAAAATAGGATGTCATAGTCGTCATTTTGCAAAATGTGTTTGGGAAGCCGATAGGTACAGTGCATCAATCGGTCGATGTACTATCGTACCCTTGAAAATATGCGATGGTCTATGGCGACCTATTATGGTCTATATTTTCCAGCAAATGCACCATGTACTAGTATAGACTGTAATATACATTTGTAATGTATCCCGTCTATATTATTGATATATTGATTGACTGTCTATTTTGATCTAGTAAATGTAGTATGAAGTGTTCAAGGGTCTTAACGTCCTGGTAATGATGAAAGTACAAGTTCCTGTAACATGTTAGATAGCGATGTTGATCTGGTTGTCTTCGTGTGTTGTTGTTCCTGGTTAAAGCTGGCGTCATGTGCAGAATGCACGTAGACTGTACTTCTGTCTCCTTTTGCCGTTAATAATGCGCCGAACATCCCAAACGTCTTATTGTTCAACATTGTGCTTTTGTCTGTACTGTACAAGAGAGGTTGCTATTGTCTTTGCCATAGATTACGTATGCATTACGCAACATATCAACTTCACGCCACCCCTACCCCCAAATCCCCCCCCCCCCCCCCCCCCCTCCCAAATTCCCCTACCTTTGGTGTCCTCGTCTATCAGAGACATGATGCTTTTGAGACACGCCCCATGAAACGCCAATGATCATTCAAAATTGATTAAAACATCAAGCGTGCGTCTTGATGCAGTATGGGGTATTGATTTCTGTGCACATTTCTAGTTTCTTGTTTTGAAACGTGAAAAATAAACTGAAAAAGAAGTGAGGTTGGTCGTATGTAGCGAAGCGAATATCATTGTGATAGTGTAGGATCAGCTTCTGAAGCCTTGGTCGCAGTTCCTCCTTGTTTATTATCAGCTGTTGTATACATGTCATGTATGCTATGTACAGCTGTTCTGTGTATTACTTGTATGCTATATACAGTTGTTTCATGTCATGTATGCCTTATACTGCTCTAAAATGTCATGTGTCTTGTATGCCATATACAGTTGTTTCATGTCATGTATGCCTTATACTGCTCTAAAATGTCATGTGTCTTGTATGCCATATACAGTTGTTTCATGTCATGTATGCCTTATACTGCTCTTGTATGTCATGTGTCTTGCATGCTATATACAGTTGTTTCATGTCATGTATGCCTTATACTGCTCTAAAATGTCATGTGTCTTGTATGCCATATACAGTTGTTTCATGTCATGTATGCCTTATACTGCTCTTAAATGTCATGTGTCTTGTATGCTATATACAGTTGTTTCATGTCATGTATGCCTTATACTGCTCTTGTATGTCATGTGTCTTGTATGCCATATACAGTTGTTTCATGTCATGTATGCCTTATACTGCTCTTATATGTCATGTGTCTTGTATGCTATATACAGTTGTTTCATGTCATGTATGCCTTATACTGCTCTAAAATGTCATGTGTCTTGTATGCCATATACAGTTGTTTCATGTCATGTATGCCTTATACTGCTCTAAAATGTCATGTGTCTTGTATGCCATATACAGTTGTTTCATGTCATGTATGCCTTATACTGCTCTTAAATGTCATGTGTCTTGTATGCTATATACAGTTGTTTCATGTCATGTATGCCTTATACTGCTCTTGTATGTCATGTGTCTTGTATGCCATATACAGTTGTTTCATGTCATGTATGCCTTATACTGCTCTTATATGTCATGTGTCTTGTATGCTATATACAGTTGTTTCATGTCATGTATGCCTTATACTGCTCTAAAATGTCATGTGTCTTGTATGCCATATACAGTTGTTTCATGTCATGTATGCCTTATACTGCTCTTGTATGTCATGTGTCTTGTATGCCATATACAGTTGTTTCATGTCATGTATGCCTTATACTGCTCTTATATGTCATGTGTCTTGTATGCTATATACAGTTGTTTCGTGTTTCTCGGTTAGAGATACACCCATGTTTGTTTGGTGGTGGCAAGACAGAAATGGTTTTTCGATGGTGATGTATTTTATACGGGTTTCATCGGCGCTATACATGCATCATATCAAAGCGTATCGCACAACAGGCGACTGTTCAGCCTGGTAACGCTTGTAATCTGTTGGCTCAATCCAATTATCAAGTGTATCCTTTCTTTTGCCCAGCAGTTTATGACTTATATTCAATAACATTTAAGAAAGGTTGTTTTATGTCTGTGCTGATATCAGAGGACGCGTACGCATTCAGATCGGTTGGAATAATATTTGAACGAAGCCATTGTGCATGCGACCGTCACACGTCTGTGTCCTTCTGAATTCACACAAGAATGTAAGATTATTATTGAAGGCAGCAGCTGGTACCTTTGATCATTCAACCTCGGCCCTTCAATGATAAATCTCACTGCATCACTTACTCCAAATAAATGTACTTCTTAATGAATAGGAGCTTTGAAGGCAAACTATCCAAATATTATTGATAAAAATAGCACATTTCTCTTTAAAAAACTCCAATTCGTAAATCTGTGTTATCTTCGGAAGAAATGGCACTAAATCCAATCACAAACTATCACAGGCAACAGTATTGAAGTAACTTCACGGCGTGCTGAAAAAAACGGAGATGGGTAGGCAAAGTAGTGGTTGATAGCATGAGCAACGATCCGCGCGTTTGTTTGTTGTTTAACGCCGCACTCAGCAATATTCCAGCCATATGAAGGCGGACTGTATATAATCATGTCTGGACCAGACAATCCAGTGATTGATATCATGAGCATCGATCCACGTAAATGGGATCGATTACATGCATCAACCAAGTAAGCAAGCCTGACCACCCGATCCCGTTAGTCGCCTCTTACGACAAGCATAGTCGCCTTTAGTGAGTGCATATCGGTTTACGCCTCCAGCAGCAATATTCCAGGTAGCTCATGATGGGTCACACCTAGTGTAACACTGAACCCGGGCCTACAGTTTGACGGGGGGGGGGGGGGGGGGGGCATGAATGGATTAACGAGATTCCCACTGTCCCTATCTACTATCGTGGTTGGTGCCGCCTCCGTGGTCTTGTGGTAGAGCGTCCGCCCGGAGAGCGAAAGGTCCGGGGTCCGGGGTTCGATCCCCGGCCGCGTCATACCAAAAGACGTCAAAAGATGGTACTTGTTGTTACCCTGTCTGGCGCTCGACATTAAGGGGCTAAAACAAGGACTGGACGGCTCGGAGTCAGTATACTGTGTCTGAGTGGGGTATTCATGTTAAACTGCGGCATGGTATCTCAGTGAGCTAGCACTATAAATCGGCATCAGTCCGGACTAGTAGAGGCAGCCACACACACACACGTGCATGCACGTCGCTATATAAGTGCAATAATCTTGGACGCGACGTTAAACCCAATTTCACCTCACCTCACCCATGGTTGGTTATTCACGGTGGCCAAGTAATTAATATCAAGACCGGTTAACCTCGAATTGCCGGCACGTTACGCCTCAAAGGTCACTGGGACCTTCTGTGATGTGGGTCGAGTTGGTCGTATCTCAACATCAGCCACTGGACCGTGTCACGTGTCACCCTCTGCCGTACACCCATCCCTTCAGGTCACGTGACAGCGTATCTTACACACATCCGCCCACCTGACTGAAGACGTTACCGCGTGTGGCGGGACAATTACCCATCACAATCCCCTCTTTATATTTGACAGGTGAAATCTTTGCGTCACATTAGCTCCGCTCTGACAGGTTTTATTTGATGGAGGAAATAACAATAACCTTGTGTGGAGGAAGACGTTCACAACCGCCCGTGTTTGTCTTACCTAGCTTGGTGGTACAGCTTTTTTTAATAAAACAAATAAGGAAAAAGACAAAAGGAAGTGTGTGGTCTGTGGTTACAAGTTAACAGATAAGTTCTACGAGGATTGATTGATAAATTCTTAGTTACTGTGTTTCCATTGCCAACAGTGTTTTTTGTTTCTGGTAGCCTGTTGAACCTAGGATGGATGCGCGTGTTAGCAAAGACGCTGTAACGTCTAGTACAACTGTATCGTGTGTCGACATAGATTACCTCTATGAGAATCATATGTCAATATTATCTTAAACTCGATAAAAAGACATCAAATGAAGGACTTTTCAATGGGGGTAAGGTTACATCAATTGCAACGTTGTTGGGCTTCCGACTCTTCCGACATCTTTTCATCTTTAACTCTGACATGATGTAGGGCATTTAAAGAAAACAATATTGTCACATGGTCTGAAGGATAAAGTCTAAATTTTATAACATCATTTATCAATTGGACTTTCAAATATGAATAAATGAGTGTACATGGACTCTAACCAGAAACCTCATGGTCTAAATATAACTATAGCATGTGATAGTTTATATCTAGAGGTATGTAAATTCAGAGATTGTCGATTAAACTAACAGGAAGAAAAATGAAAAGGAGCATTTCTTAATTTTAAGATACTGCAATAATCTAGACTTGCCCACTATCATAGACTTACTTGGGCTGTATTGGATATATGTGTTTCAGGGTCTGTATGACAGACTAGATCAACATGTGTGTATGTTACTAAACAGTTAATTTATGCGCACGGATTTAGGACCAGGCCAAACTATCCACAACCAATCCTTACACACAGATCCTTAAACTACCGGGTAATAGAAAGCATACACTTCAAAATGGGTCTGACCAAACGTTATCAAAACTAGGCTGAAAACAGTCACCGACACATTGCAAACATGAGGTCTACGATACCCTTTCAAATACAACACCATCGACTAACCATTTCTTGTTTGTTTCATTTTTAACCACCATCAAACATACTTTCTTTTGTCCGGCAGTTTATGTACAGCGGAATCTGTGTAAACCGGACTTGTGGACCGAACGTTTTGTCCAGTTAAGCCAGTGGTCCAGAATAGTGAACATTTACCTGATGATAAATTAACGTCGTCAATTCGGGACCGTGCATTGGAGAGGCATCGATTTGGGAAAAACGTCCGGTTTGACAGATACTAATGTATATTCAGTGGCTTTTTAACACGTTACTAATATCACGCGGCCTGTACATAGTTGCGTCTGGGCGAGACAAAACGAGATCCACGCCGCCGAGGCCACACAATCAGCCAGACCACACATTAAACCCACGCAATCCTCAATATGGACACTCACGTGACTTTTAAAGTTATCACCCGTTATCATGTTCATATGCAAGAATGGGGCATGGGGTACCCGAGCTTACGAGACGGCGTAATTCTCAGTTCAGAGTTGCGCCCCTTAGGTGTGCCAGAAACCTATGATCGTTGGTTCGAATCTCAGATTCATACTGATTATTTTTCTAGGCTTGTCATAGACAGCGTCATTACTGTGCTCGTGGGTTCACCTAAGTGGTCAGCATTTGAGACCTCATCGGTCTTTCCTCTCACATCAAGGGAACACGTTGCGATATCAGTAAAACACTGTTCAAAGTGGGGCTACACCAAACTCACTCACTCACTCACTCACTCACTCGCCCTTTTCCGCCTCCAGATTATGAAATTAAGAAGACAATTACCAACGTCATTCATGTCCGTTAGCGTTAGCAAAGATGGCCATGACCAATTTCCCACGCTACTTTTGACGAGAAGGATAATAAAATTTAGAATGTATTTAAAAATACAATCTCATTAAAATCAGATCTTAGACATCCCATTAGGGGTCACGTCAGAACGACCTTTCATCCGACCAATCAGAGCGTCGCTTACCAGATCATGAAACTGACAGTCGGAATGTGATTTCTAATCATGCATTCTCGAAAATTTTAACATGGGGTATTCCGAACGATAGTTACGGGTTTAACGACTGAATCCATACAATCTAGACCATATATTTGCCATTCCAGAATGTTCTTTTGTTCAGGTTTCACATTTTTAATCGAGAATTTGTCAAAATATGTTTCGAAGCGTAGACGCCAATTTGAAATCAGTGCCGTATAGCACGAGAAAGCTGCCTTCTGATTTGCTAATGTCGACTTCTTGTCAGTCCTTCCATTGGTCGGTCAAAATTCGCGCAAGGTCGGTCTGACGTGACCCGTAATGGGATGTCCTCAGATCTTTGTTTAGCGATAGCGAGAACTACGATCTGATTTTAATGAGATTGTTTAAAAATAAGTGTGTCTTATAGACATTTTGAAAATCCTTCTTGCATACCAGGCAAACGACCGCTAAGACCACTTTGTGGAACCTAGCCTCGAGCCCGTCGTGGCAAGGACTATCCAAACAACATACATTTCATGTCACCATTTAGTTGAGACATGGCAAATGTCCACGGTTGGCCTAAAATTAAAATGGCGTACAATGTTTAAGGATAAAGTGTGAATAGGTTGACGACTATAAACCAAATATATGTAAAACGATCTGAAGGCCATCAGACAGAGAAGTCTCGAACACTGCTATGTCGACACAATGCTGATCTCGACGTCGAACTACGAAAGTACAGTATATGCCACATACACATATGTCTCATTAATGTTAGTTGGAAAATATAGAATATCAAAATAACTTCCTTCCTTGTATGCACAAGTAGCTATATAGGTCAGCATGACACTGAAGCACTCCAAACAGTGCGCAGAATACACGGATACATGAATATTATCACAATCACAATCACATTGAAATGAAGATAAAATCATATTCACAACACCGATAAAATGAATAGAAATACACCACAGGAAACGCCCTTTACCGTTAGTGTGATCGAAAACCGGGTCAGCCGACTTCCTTACTACAGATCAAATATTCAGGCACCTGTATTCTATTCAGTAACCGTCACCCTATTCTCGAGGAATCTGCCTCGTTCCCGGAGATTATGGCGAGTAAAAACTCGCTAGACATGAAGTGGATATTTGTGTCATATTCGTGTGCACACAATTGACTTAGGTCAGCCATAAATATTTCGGGATAGTTGTTAGATTAAAGAGCGTTAACACACCAATCCCCGAGCATATATTCGTGTGTTGAAATATAGCTAGACATGTGTTTGTGAATATGTTTTTTGACAGCCCTGTCAGTCATACAATGGTTGGTCAAAAAGCAAACAAAACCAGCAATTGTGAAAGTGTTTTTAATTATATTTTTAATATAATCTTCCTGCTTCAATACACTTCTCATATCGATAGTGAACCTTTTCAATACTAGTCTTTCAGTTTAGGAAACAGGGGGAAATCATTTGGTGCCAGGTCTTGCGACTGTGGAGGGTGAGGAAGCACTACGAACCCACATTGCAGCACAGCAGCCTTTGCAAGCCGAGAGGTGGGAGTAGAGGCATTGTCATGAAGTAGTAGAAATCCACAAGTCAGCATTCTTCACCGCTTTTCTTTGTTGAATATCATGTTTCATCACCCGTTACTAATTTCTTTTTGCATTTGACGAAATCATCCTCAATTAGCTCTAAATTGTCTCTGGCAATGTCAGTTCATTTTCCTTAAGATCAGAAGTTAGAAACCAAACGAGCAGATATCTTATTCATCCTTAAATGTTCATGAATAATAGTTTCAGTGGATCCATGGTTTATACCTGTGTCTTCCTCTAGTTCAGCAATGGTTATAAGTCTCTCTGACAGTATAGGTTTTTCTATCTCCTTGATTAAATCTTCATTGGTGGAAGTCGAGGGACGTCCAGATCTAGGGTCATCATCAAGGCATGTTCTCCCAGCCTTAAACATAGCTTCCCAATGTTTAACAGTGGAATAGCTAGAACACTTGCACCATACACTTGTGGCGTGCGGTCGTGAATTTCTTGGTGAGTACTTTTCTCTAAAGTCAAAAACTTGATGACTGCTTGGTACTCGGTAATTTTCCATTTCTGTGTCCATTTGGACCCCTATCACGTTCAACTGGCCGTCACTAATATACAAACGGCCTCAACAGACCAAATACACTTTCAATGAACTACTCAAACATGGCCCATTGTTGGGAAGTTAGTCAGACATAGAACTTTTGGACCAGCCCTCGTATCAACTAATCCAGACAAACAGGGGTCGATCACATCAGGTAATCTTTTGTGGCGGCCACTGTCTACTGTGTCGTCATCCTTAGCAGCTGTTGTGTCCACCCAATTCACATTTAAATCTGTTCTTAACAGAAACGTGTGCTGGAAATTATTCTACCATGAATTTCCGCGTGAGTAACGGAGTTATCGTTCCTTGAGAATAAATGCTCATACTATCAAATTTCGGGTTTATCTGCTCCCACTTGCGGCTCACAGTGAGAAAACACGGTAATGGACTGCTGACTGACAATGGTCGTTTCATCAAAACAGGACAACCTGACACAACCTGCCGAACAAAAAAAAGTATACACCCATGTTTGACGGTGACAAATATGAAACAAAAAGGAAATTGTTATTTCATAAGCGCACCACAGGCGATACTGGACCTTAGTGTTACAGTGTTAGCTGCCATTGACTGTTTCCAGCCAAATAACGTTTGCATTTCTTTGGTGAAATCCAATTTTCAAGCGTATATTTTCTTATGCCCGGCTGTGTAGTATTTTGGCGACGTGCAGCAGAGCTAGTCATAACAAATCGGTTTTTTCTTTTTATAAACTTCCCGTAAAAGGAAACCAGCCTGTTTACGAAACTGTCAAAACGAACTGGGTAATATTTCCTTGTTTGACACTGTTAACTGAACATGTCAAAGTGATCTACAACAAAACACGCCTGGTCGCCATTCGTTATGTGAATCTAATTTGAAGGCTGAGACATTTAATCGATAGTGATGAGGATGCCTTAGCTACGAGACCGAGGAACCTTCGCTGACGAAGACTACAGGGAGTCCACAGCCTGGCGCATCTGGTATACTAGTGGATATAAACCACGTACCTTTACTTCGAAAGTCGAAGGCGTCACATTTGCAATATAGATACATCGAAAGATGTCTAATTTGAATGTAATATCATCGAAACGTTATAAACAAAAATATTATAATTAATAACCTTCTTAGACCGACTATGTCTCCTTCATTTACGCCGGGATCAATACATGACATGAATAATAGAAATTAACGGTAAATGAAACGGCGGTGGTAAAAAAACCGCTTACTTGATGTATGTACTTTTAATCTCCAGCAGAATGTAAAAAAAGTTACAACTTCAAAGCAGTGAATTCACACAAGGAAATTGAAAACATCCAACATCCCCATTATTTGAATAAAACCATTACGCAAACAGGAACACGACAATTTCATTAAGATTTAGTGGTTATCGAAAGGTTCCGGCAAACGTTTCGTTTAGATACTGATCTCATTCACTGTAAAAACATATATCCCATGGAAGTGGATATCAAAATAGGATATAAGATTAGGATACAGTAAAGTACGGTTATAACGAACTCAAAGGGACCACTTATTTTAGTTCGTTATAACCGTAGTTCGTTATAAGCATATATACAGCAGAACTACAGCAAATAGTCGAGACCTAAAAAGTAAGTTCGTTATATCCGTCAGTTCGTTATAAGCGTGTTCGTTATAACCGTAGTTTACTGTACCTGTTCTAAACAGGGGAATCGTCACTGGACTTTTGTGGATGTACTGTATGGTAGCACAGCTCGACCAACGAATGAGTTCGAGCTATCAGCAGGTTTAAAGCAACCGGGTTCGGGATAACGGTAACTTCGAATCTACCCTACCACTAATATGTTGACATTGATATAGTGTTCACATACCAAACAAAGGCCTATTCAGAGAGCACAACACCGACCGAGATTCCGGCCTCAGGGCTCTCTGAATATTTCATGACGAGAGAGGAGTGACAGCTGATCTGCGAGAGTGACGTGAAATATACACCGCGGTCCGTGTATTGTGTGCAGTGTGTATTGTTGTCGGTGCTTATATCTCCCTGTGTTGTGATAGGGATTTCAATATGATTACCACAAACATAATCAACGACTAGCTATCATCGTGCCGGATATATTCTTCCATTCGTGACTGTCCCAGGCTCAGATGTTTAGAAAGGCGTTATAATATAAACCCCAGCGTTAGTGTTAATTACACATTTTAAAATGAAATTAGAGTTCGATTCTTAGTAAGTAAAATGTTACATTTCGAACAATTTAATTTTTTTTACTGATAAGCAGTATCATTTGTATTTATATTAAACTTTTATGCACACTTAACATTTCTTTCTAAAAGTCAAATTTCAATGGCCAATTGTACAATGGCCCCATGGGTACAATGTGTGAAGCCAATTTCTGGTGATATTACTGGAATATTACTAAAAGCGGCATAAAACACAACTCACTCACTCAAGTCAAATTATCGCATAAATGCGTTGAATGTGAACCCGTGGTATTACTCAGAGCCTCGGAAATGTCCTGTTAACAAAATCACGATGAAAAAGACTAGATCTGTAAAGCTATTCGCCTTGACACTTCAATAGCAGTGATTCATGTAAGCGGACATGTTGGTCTCTGTAATCTGGTGTAACCTCGCGGACAACGGGACCTGTAGCACCTGCAATAAGCCCACGTGACAATGCCCCGACAAAGTCCACATTTAAACACATCCATAAGCACCTGTCTCCTCCACTGGATAACAAATAATTGACCAATTTTAAGTGAAGTCGAAAGTTCAACTGAACAAAAGCCCCATGTAACGCGATACAATCTCATTGTAAAACGTATTTTGATTTTAGCTACATGACGCCCCATTGTAATTAGACGGGGTACAGGTTGGAGATGCGTTGCCATGGTTAAAAGGACTTGATATGGAGGATAAGGCGGATGAAACACACTTGTATCTTTTTATTGTCTTGAAAATTGTCAAGAGACTGCAAACCTGGTCGCTGTTTACACCAATAAGTATCCAACAATATGCCTACAAACTTACATGACGTCACAGTACTTATGATGCGCCAAATTCCATTCACTAATTAAAGTGAGTGAGTGAGTATGGTTTTACGCCGCTTTTAGCAATAATCCAGCAATATCACGGCGGGGGACACCAGAAATGGGCTTCACACATTGTACCCATGTCGGGAATCGAACCCGGGTCTTCGGTGTGGCGTGCCAACGCTTTAACCACTAGGCTACCCGACCGCCTCATCACAAATTAAATGCTCATGGCAACACATTATTATGGATCAATGGATCAATGTGCATTGGATTTTCACTCCCAGCTCCCTGGGGAGTATATAACCCAAGCTGCCTGTATGGCGTTAGGTGAACAGTCACATTACGATCTCACCCTACCGGGTACCCTGCTTGGTGATATATTTCGAACAAGGTCAGTTGCCTAACGAGACTCCACACGTGCAACATGTGCTCAGAGTGGGCAGGCCCGAAGCCCGAGACCCTCTCAGGAGCCAGACTGCCGAGGGCAGTCACCCATCCTACTTCCATTCACGACCAACGCTGCTGAATTTGACCTGATGTTTATGACCTGTGCCCTGTACACAGGACCACGTGACACCACGTGACACCACATATAACAGCTTCCAAATACAACGTTCACAACTAAGGAATAATGTTTGTCCCTCAGGAGGCAGGGGTGGCCAAGTCGCCTCAGGCGCCGCGATTCGCTGTGCAGAGTTGCGTCCCAGGGGCACGTCAGAAACCTATGATTGTGGGTTCGAATCCCGGTTCGCCCCGATTATGTTTCTAGGTTTGTTAACACCATACCCGTGCTCATGGGTTTCACCGAAGTGGTAAACGTCTGAGACCTGCATCACTTCGGGCTTTCCTCCCACATTAAGCTGACACGCTGTGATATAACTGGAATATTATTAAAAGCGGCGTTAATACCAACTCCTTCCCTCACTGTTTGCCCTAAACCTGCTCAACTGGTTCAGCATTATATATTGTTTGGTCAGTTGTGTTATAGACGATAACCATGACGACGTATTTTTACTTACACACTATAAATATATATATATTAAAACAAAACCAGTGTAGACTGACATAAAAGCAGATCTAGCCAGTTCTTTTAATTAGCATCAGGAAAACTATTTGTTTTAATTTTAGAGGAGAGAAATGAATTAAAAGTTATACACTATATGTAAGTCTAACTAAACCCTATTGCTGTTTATTATACACACGACCTGTGAAGATCCGGGATAGAATAGGTCCTCAGCAACCCATGCTTGAAATAAAAGGCCACTATGCTTGTTGTAAGAGGCGACTAACAGGATCGGGTGGTTAGGCTCGCTAACGTGGTTGATGCATGTCATCGTATCCCGACTGCGTGGATCGATGCTCATGATGTCGATCACTGGATTGTCTGGTCCAGACTCGATTATTTACAGACCGCCATCATATAGCTGGACTATTGCTGAGTGCGGCGTTAAACAACAACAAACAACAAACAACAAACAAACAAACATATATTGTTTACCCTAACGAGATAAAGATAGAAGGTCAAGATATATAACGGTGCTGGGAACTGAGAAGAAGTCTTCAACTGTCAACTCTTTAATACTGGTTTGACCGCGTCAAGGGTAAAACAGCAAGGAAAATTATATGAATTGATCACCGAAAATAGGTGACGACACCAGGTGTTCTCAAAAAGGGGACGCATGTCCTGCTCTACCGGTAGTTGTAACTGTTTATTGTTACGATGAACATGCACTAATCCCGAAGTCAAAGATTCTAAACTACGTCTTCACACGCATGTTATATCAATGAAACAGTGATAGTGCAGGTAAATATACGATTTACTGTAATGTCATGTCTGGACGGTCAATTCAAAATGAACGATGTGATTGGTTACCAAGTATTTACAATGAAATTGATGACTAGATGCATAGATGTAGTTGCGTAGCAATTTAATACCATTGATAGTCGAAGAAATGTTATTTAGTGATGTAAAATCGACTAGAAGCGTAGCCAAATCTTATATAAATTCTGAGGTTTGACGTTCTGACGTTCCACTGTTATTGGTGTATCTCGTCTTTTACCATAGTTGGTAGACTGTAGCAATCTCAATTACATTGTAACAAGATTTTGGGGAAAAATTCTAACATAGAAGTTGTTTCGAGAGGTTCAATGCAGTCGAAACACCAGGAAGGAGAAAATACTACAGCGCAGGCACGCTTTTAGAATTAAAAAAAATCATTCTAGTTCAAAATATCAGGATTGTAGTATTTTAGAGGGGTGGGCGTGAAGGGAGTAGGTGTACGGTGAATGATGAATGATTTTAAGGCCGCTTGCGATATTTTCCTCTGAAAGATATCATTTTTGATTTACTGATTTACATCAAATTGGTGTTATAATTAAGCATAATGTTAAAAATGTATTTTGTTTAGGCATATGGTCGAACTTCAGGGCCACTCAGCATACGAGTGAAATATGTTGCAAAATTTAAAAATGTAAACAGACATATCGTCAACAATTACATCAGTGCCGTCATTCAATCATTGGATTGTCTGGTCCAGACTCGATTATTTACAGACCGCCGTCATATAGCTGGGATGTTGCTGAGTGCGGCGTTAAACAACGTTAACAAACCAACAACCAACAACCAACCAACCGCCACAATTGTATTCATTCACCGGTGTTACTACTATAACAAGAATTCAATAGAGTAAAAACAACAACAACATCATTTAGCCGATCGCGGCTGTCAGTTTAATTTAATTCATCAAAAGTTGATATTTATGTGCAAAAACATGTATAACATTGTTAATCTGCTTGCATCAGTACACTATTGATCGGCAATACAAGGGATATTGTACGAACGCTTCTTTCAACTCGTCCAATTTTATGAATCACGCATTTTCTGAAGTCAGTATAGCAAATTAAACCATTTGAACACTTACAGGAGTCCTTTATCTGTAACAAACCGAAATTGTTTCAGATTTGGTAAAAAAACCTAACTTTTCACTAAATCTTATTCAATGTCACAGGAACTTTATTGCTGACTACATACTGAACAACGAACTGTTTGTTTGGCATTTTTAGAAGTTTGTAAGTAACACTGCAAACACGAAAACGTCGTTTTTTTCCGTATATGGTCATTGGACGGAAAAACGACGTTATTTGGACGCTTTCAAACCATTGTTTTTCCGTCCAAATAACGTCGTTATTTGACATCGGAATTTACTGGGAGAGAACGATATCATCAAGCTCCTCCCTTTCTTGATTGGCATTGTCAATCAAGCAACAGCGTCTACCGGTATTCCTACTTCTCGCGTGTTAGATTACAGGCCCAGGTTTGACGCTGTACTCGAAGCGCTTAGCGGAAGTACTGAAATCAATCGTTCTGCGCATGCAGATTGCTTAATGCCTTGTCCAAATTTTCCGTTCTGTGCATGCGCGATTTCGCGTATTGTTTCCACTATATGTCACCACTATTTGACAGCGATTCATAAACACAGTCTCGTGATGAGTCTCGGAATCGTACAATGTCGCTTTAATTTATGGCACGTACTTGGCACGTACTTGATCGGCGCGTATTTCCCATTAACAAATACAATGATAACGGTAATAATTTTAGTCAAAATAATTAGGAAAGCGCAAGGCTCAGGAACGTCTGAGTATAGGAAAAGGATTTATACTTTCGAAAGTTATATAATCGTCAAATACGCAAAAGAATATCAACCGGCTTTTAAAACTTATTTTTGTAGAAGGTGATCTTGGTGTTTATTGCCAGATAGTATATGCATATTCATTTTCCCGATATTGCTTATTTTAATGTGTATTAATAGTTTTAAGGTTCGTCCGCCTAATTGACGGGATTCCACTTTCATTTGTACATGACACTTAAACAGTGTTCTGTTACTGTAAACAGATTGGTTTCAAATTCCAAACTGGTGATATCTATTCAGACTAATGCTTAGTCTCTAAAACTGTATAGTTTTGAAAGAAACAAGTAACTCCATTTAAATTGAAGAGGAGCCCCAGTTATATGGGAGATTCCGAGATGAACCTACTCTATGGGTATCTAAGCTGCCACCCAAACCGACCCAAACGGGACCCGAAAGCTTATTGTATGCTATATAGTCCCATGGAAGTGCACTAGAATTATACATTGTATTCCGGACGATTGTGTTCTTTCATCTACTTTTAAATGTTGCCTATACACTAATCTGGACGTACTACTCATTGTTCTATTTATGTCATCCTATTATATATATATATATATTTATATCAGATAAAAATTAATGCATGTTACCATTCTAAAGTCATACTCTCATATAACCTTATATTGTTCATAGTATCAAAGTTAATTCAACAACATCAAGAACAGCAATTTAAACTACTGAAACACTCAAACACAAGGCTGTTATCAAGCGCTGGTGCAGACGTGATGCATCGTAAAAAACTGTATCGTGATGTCATCAGAAATACAATTTCTTGCAACATTTATACTACGAGATAGTAAAGCTAACGCTTACTCACCGGTGGAACGTAGACAATATCGCTAATACAGATATCACGTATTTGAATGTTATTACGAAAGACAACACTCATTATTTTTGCAGTGACGATATAACACTTATACACGTTTATTGGTGACTTTCATCAGTTTTGCTATTAATTTTAATAACTTTGTTTTCACATATACAAGTAACAATACCCGACTAGCCTGTCATATATACTTATGGGGCAGTTTTCAATCTTGTACTGACTTACTCTGGTGTTCCTGAGGGGAGGTTATTGGCTTGGGTGTTATACCCCGTTTTTCTGGTAATCCTATTATTACTTCACTTTTATCTAATGACACCCTGTTCTCTGGATCACGGCTCCGTGACTATCCATAACAATTAAGATGAACATTCAGATCAAGTACATGAATGAGTTTTGACGCCACAGTCAATCAAAGACCAATGCTATGCGGTTTGATTACACACTTCTACCAGGTCGAACATCGTGGATCTTTTTCTACCTAAAGAGAATCATAGTTCATATGCTAATCCATCTATATCCTACGAAAACCGTCCCGCTCAAGATGACCTTACTTGTTGTTAAATCCATCATCTATCCCCCATTTCTCACACCCCACGCCCCCCCCCCCCCCCCCCCCCTCCCACACACACACGCACGCACGTACGCACGCACGCACACACAACGGACCTAAATAACCTGGACAGGAAATACTGCTGATAGCCTCTGGTCAACACCGCCGCGAGCGCTACCACAAAATGTTCGTCGAACTCTGCAGGGGGCATTCTCAGTAGCTTCAAATGCGCTGAAATGTGCGTGTCATGTGCGTGTGGAGTACGTACCGTATATACCTGTGATAACGATACCGTAGGCAATGCTGATGCTGATGGTGGTGGTGATGATAATGATGGTGACGGCGATGATGATGGTGATGATGATGATGATGATGGTGATGATGGTGATGGTGATGGTGATGGTGATGGTATGATCATATCATCAAGGCCGCTGGCGTTGCCTAGTGGTAAAAGCGTTCGCTCCTTGTGCCGAAAGTCCAGGTTCGATTCTCTGCATATCATAGGCATAATGTGGGAATCCCCCGCCGTGATATTGCTGTAATATTGCTAAGGCGGCGTAAAATCCGACTCACATAAACTCTCATGAATCACTGTGCCATTGCTAACCAAGGTTCTGCAGATGGCACCGGAGTATGTCAAGATTCAACTCTCGGTTGGTCTTCTTCCATTATATCTCACTAGGTGGCGCTACTGGCCTCGCTAGGTCGTTCATTCATCCACAGGGTTGTGTACATGAATGACGGCACTTTCTTAAAGCGGTTGTCAAGTAGGAGTTTATGTCATCGGAAGTTCATCTCAACCGATTCCAGCAGTCCTGCTTTTATCTGATCCATTGACCTAAGTTTGTGGCTCTGTGACAACAGTACAAAAGAAAGTCTTTGTACAGCAGATGCAATGGGCTATTCGTGGCATATCACATGCTTTTACGGATTGTGAACCGGCCTCGTGATATCTAATCCGCTGTCCTCGCATAGATATTAACATATCTTCGAGATCTGTCTGAATGAATGGCGTGACAACATTCAAGAAGTACGTTAACGGTTATGTGAAATATAAGAATGATTCCACCACAGAAGCCAAATCTTAAAGTTTGTTTTTTTTCGGTAGCATTTTCAATAAATGTTGTTCACGAAAGGTTCCTGAATACATTAATCGAGATTACGCTATCCGCATGGATGACCTTTTCCTGCATATATATACCTAGATCGGTGACGCTAAGCCGGTGACCCGTACCCAGATCCGGACATACCAGTGAAACAGGCACTCACTCACTCACTCACTCACTCACTCACTCACTCACTCACAATGTATCAATCTATCAATCTATCAATCAAACAATCAATCAAAATGGAAATCGAGTGACGGATGCTTGACTCATTGTAAGTCTTTGTACGCCATTGTATCGTTGCTAGTGGTACCAGTTACCGGTTTGGGCTAGACGAAGCATTGACGAAGCAAAGAGTTTAATCAGACGTCTCCTTGAGGGAGACTGGTATCACACCTGTGATCCCTGGCGATAAGAAATATGACATTGCGTATGATTGTAAATTCTCCTCGGCGTAAACTTTATATAAACTGTTAGCTTTAATTTTAATTACTTTTCATCCCATCCATAATGTTATGCATTGTCTTATATATGCACGTAGGTGTGTAGGCGGGTGTGTTTATGTACGTTAGTACACAGTGCCTCTCATTTATATCATCTGTTGTATTTAATGTATGTTCATACTGTATTCAGTACGACACTTGTATGGTTGTATGTGTGTATGTATATATGGACTGAGGTGTGAATGGATGGATATAGGTATGGTTGTATGTGTGTATGTATATATGGATCGATATGTGTATGGATGGATATAGGTATGGATGTATGGTTGTATGTGTGTTAGTATATTTGGATTGAGGTGTGTTTGAATGGATATAGGTATGGATGTGTGTTAGTATATTTGGATTGAGGTGTGTTTGAAAGGACATAGGTATGGATGGACCTGTGTATGTATAATACGGATTGATTTATGTTTGATGGATATAGGTATGTATGTAGGTTGGTATGTTAGTATGTATGCTGGTTATACATGTAGGTTAGTATACACGATTGATGAATTAAGTTGTGTGTATATGGACGCATATGTGTATAGATGTATGACATGTATGAGATTGCCGTGAGTGTTTTGTATGAGATTGCTGCGAGTGTTCTGAATGAGATTGTTGTGAGTGTTCTGTATGAAATTGTTGTGAGTGTTCTGAATGAGATTGCCGTGAGTGTTCTGTATGAGACTGCTGTGAGTGTCCTGTATGAGATTGCTGTGAGCGTCCTGTATGCTTACCTGTTTGTATGCTTACCTGTTTGAATGCTTTGAGCGGGATTTTTTTATGCGGATGTGTGTGTGGGTGTATCGGTGTGGGTGTGGGTGTGGGTGTGGGTGTGGGTGTGGGTGTGGGTGTAGTAATATACAAAGTTGCAACTAATTTTTCCTTTTTTAAAATTTTTTTTTATATATATTTTAAATGTACCATTATGTAATTAGTGTCTCGTAGGCCAACTGGCCGGGTGCTGTTTTTTAATGAAATGTTTATATGTCCATATATTTAGTACTGCAGCATGTGACACTTTAATAAAACAATTTTCTTCTTCTTTCTTCTTCTATATCTTGCAGGTTTACGTAAACAGGATGTGTTTGGTAACTTGAGCAGGAAGCACAAGTGCACGAAGGGATGGTATTTCAGATGACAAATGAAAGAAGACTGGAGCGTGGTGGCTGTGTCGCACACACGAATTTTTAATAAATGTATCCTCGAGAGTCAGTAAGAAATCAGAAATAACTGCCTTTGTTCTGTAAATCTCACCAAGTTTCAGCTTTCGCCTCTCTCTTTGTGGAATGAGGTTTCACATTTGTAAAATGATCTCTGTTGTCTGTCTGTACCATCAACTTAACTGCCCTCATCCCCTGCAGTTTTCCCGTCCCATTTTGCCAAGCAGGTGACCCACAAGGAGGAATACGGCCCTCCCTCAGTCCAGACTCATGAGTTATACTGTGCCTACCACAATAATTGTGAATACGTAGCCTTGCTGTGGCCAAACATTTTGTAACAATTTGGCAAATTTGATATGTAAACAGCACATATAATTCAGTTTTATTTCATCTTAACATATCAGTTGAATCCCACTTGACCTTTGAAGATCCGGTTAAGAATAGATTTACAGCAACCCATGCTTGCCGTTATAGGCGACTATGCTTGTTAAGAGGCGACTAAAGGGATCGGGTGGTCAGGCTCGCTGACTTGGTTGATGCATGTCATTGTATCTCAATTGCGTGGATCGGTGGTCGTGATATCAATCACTGGATTGTCTGGTCCAGACTCGATTATTTATAGACAACAGTCATATAACTGGAATATTGCTACCTGCGGCGTTACACAAAGAACAACAAAAACGGAAAAAACGGATCCTACTTTTTTTGTGGATACAGTAACAATAAATCAAACCAATAGATCGTTTGAGCTAGCTAAATATAAAAAAATAGTCGATAGTCATATTTCCCTCTGTTGGTCCCACGTGAAATGTTCTTCATGAATACTGTAAATCATGAAATTAACGCAATAATAAGTCAGCACATTAATGCGAGTATAGAAGAACCCTGGCCTCAAATGCGTCATGACATTTATGAGAGTAGCCTTGCAAAAATCACTGTAGTCTCACAATTTAATAATGTAGTATTGGCTGATAGATGTTCGACCGAATAATATCATTTGTTCAATTAACTGTTCATCTAATTTCCATTAATGTATGTTACATTGATAATATGTTCATTGGTTTCTTCTCTGAACGTATAGTGTTGAGGACTACTTCAGTTGAGGATAAGTAACATAAATAATGATGATATTATTTTGATATTATTGTCATTATTATTCCTTCAGATCATTAAAAAGAGTTATTATGTTTCACATTAAACATAGAGAAAGAGGTATGGATATTGTTGAGATTATTTTTTAGCATCGACATTATTAACATAATTCTGAAAGATATTATGTTTTGTTTATGGTCTCATGCCGCACTCAGCAAACTTAAGGATATTACAACATACATTTAGGTTCAGTTGTATTATTAATTTTGTTTTGTTTTGCATATGTTACAGAGACCTTATAAAGTAATATAAAAATGTATAGTCGCTATTCTTAAAAGTAAGCATATGTTAGATTTATCAACCGGAAATATTGCACACCAAAGGATAATTATATATCATGACACTATTCTATGTCGAAGTCAACTATATTTGTGTTTGCTATTGCTACATGATTGGTTATGACACGGATACCTCATGATAAAGCAATGAGAAATTGACATTTGATGATATATGACAGCTACGCGATAAATCGCAAAGAACAAAGAAGAAGGAAGCGATATTTATTTCACGATAAAACCTTGCTCTATCATTTATGGAGATTCGAACATGCACTCGCAACTTGAGGACGTCGTAACTTTGATGTTATTTGTGAGAGGGAAGTGTCCAGTGAGTTGTTCCTTATAGATGTAGCAGGGGAAGGTAGATAAATGCAATGCCCGAACAAACGCATCAGAAAGTGAGAGCGAAATGTTAATCGGTATTGGGTGAAAAGGTACAGACGAGAAAATTGTGAGAATATGCGGGAAAGACCAAATTCAAACCCTTCTGTTCATAAAATGGATTTATCTGGCATTGCCGCGGTCGTACGTAATGTTGATATCTCATATAAGAAATAAACGAGTCGTGGTCGTTGTTTATCGTACAATAAACAACTCCCACTTGCGGTTTGTTTCTTAATTACATGACCATATACCCTGACATTATATCAGAGTTGATTATATCAGTTGACAAAAACGACATAAGCCGTTCCATCATCTCAAGAAACCCTTGCCAAAAGTAGCGCCAACTGCACGATTCCGACAACACCAGGAGCATGCATGTTTCATTATTTACCTTATAAAATGATGACACTGGGTGCTCGCAAAAAGGCGAGCTCATCCCGATCCACTAGTGGCACCCGCTACAAACACATGTAAAGCCAAGCCAATTGTTCACCCGAAAAGGCACGGAAACACACGGTACAACTCAAAATAGAGAATTGCATCAGACATCATTTTGGTCATTGATACGTCAAACCTGGATTTGCCAGCTACACGTCCTATACAAAGACCAAGCCAAGACCCGAATCCTTTAAGCCCGCCCAAACAACCCCCTGAGCACGAAGCTTGCTTACATTTCCTCCTAACCTAAAGTAATCTATACTAGTTCTGAAGTAGATCGTATTTACCCGCATGAATCGTCATTTATTCCCGATAAACAGAGCATGCACACTTTCTGACAGTAATGTGGGGTAAGTCACGCACCAAACCTATACTCTCGATATACATGTTGCTCTTACTTAAAACACTATTGGGCTAACAGGATACGTATATTAAAGTGCCATGCTTTTCTGATGTGCTATCATTCTAATTCGAAATAATAACATAAATAGTTACCACTCACCCTTCAATATTTTTTCAAGGTCGGGTTAATCACAAACATATTTGAATATATACCACATCTATAATTACATGTACTTATCTTTATACTTTAAAGAATAAGTGTGTCTGTCATACAGACCCCGAAACAAATATGTCCAATACAGCCCAAAATTTGGCAAAATGAAGAAAGTCTCTTGGCTCCTTTTTTGTTATACTTTATAACTATTGTTTAACAACTGGGTTTTTTCTGTAAAATATGTTCATTTTAGAGATTAGATGTTATTCTAGCATCAGGTCTGTGGTACGTTCACTGCATCAGCGTTGACATAAAAACGATTTTTACATATATAAATACATACAGAGGAAATGCTTAGCATTTATCTTTTAAGTAAGAATGTGGGACTTGCTTAATACATATGTATGTGGACATATATGTATGTACATTTGGATGAATATAGATATACCTCCTTATAGATAGTGATCGTAGATGATTGTAGAACGTGCGCGAAGAAAATAGAATAATTATGTGAGTAATCGGGTAAATACCACGTTCAGCCATGTTGCGATATTGGTTTCCAACATACAAGACGGACCATGACATTATGACTTGAATTTGGACCTGGCTTTCTGGTGTGATGTAACACCCCATAATATAATGTAGAAAAAGGGCTAAAAGCACGAATAAAGATCACGAGATGAAACTTATGTATACATCTGGGCATATATTTGCGTAGTGTTACTACGTTAATTCATCAGTATATATGTATTTTGCGCAAAGGATATTATAGATCGACGCTTACATGCGCATATAAACTATTCACCAGTGCTGTAATATTTAATTCATTTGTCTTTTGATACATATAGATATGACCATGAAGAGTTGGTCTGAAGAAATATAGACATGCATGGGATCTTTTGGATAGTTGTACTTCACGGTTAGACAAACGCTTAGTCTCTGAAAATACATTATTTTGGTTAAAACGAGAAACTATATTTAAATTTAAAAGGAGCCCAAGTGAGATGGAAATTTCAGCCTGAACCCGTTGAACATCTAGGCTTGTTTCATTTGGGGCTACAGCATTGCAGTAAGGCCTGGGCGGAAGGGAAAATAATATGGTTCAGGGACTGTGAGACAAACTACATCACGGTCTGTATCGCCGTCGTGATCTTTAGAGAAACGAAATTAGAGCCATCTGAGACAGCCACTCGACACCTGTTGCACCCATCAGATACCAGTCACTACTGTCACTACTCCTCTCTCCAAACGAAAAAAAACCCGAAAAATGTCGGAAGTGTATATTTTTAATCCTTCTAATTTACTATTTAGATACATGATTTAACTTAAAAGTAATTATATAGATATCTGTGATGCTGGTACCGTTTTGTCGCCATTGTGTAGCTATTGTGGAGTTATAATGAATATCAAATACATGTCTTGAAATATAGACTTGTAAAAAAGTTCATCAAAGAACCATATGCAGCCATTTAATTGGCGTGTATGGATATATTATCCATTTACTTATACACACTTATTATGGACATATACAGAATTTCATTGTACCTTATTATTGAAAACATACCCGTGAAGATCCGGGTTAGAATAGGCCTTCAACAACCCATGCTTGTACTAAGGCGACTAACGTAATCGGGTGGTCAGGCTCGCTGACTTGGTTCATGCATGTCATCGTATCCCAATTGCGTAGATCGGTGCTCTTGATGTCAATAACTGGATTGTCTGGTCCAGACTGGATTATTTACGAACCACCGTCATATAGCTGGTATATTGCTGAGTGCGGCGTTAAACAACAAACAAACAAATTCTATTATTAAACACATTCCAACAATGATAAATTAAACTCATATTTCTATATTTTCTGTTATATTTATAACATAATTTGATTCATAATTTAATTATTGCGTTGCTTTCTTCCCTGTCATTCAATGTACATGTTCAACCCCCTAAACTTTTAATATTTCATTTTTCACAAATGGCTACGTTAGTGAGTTGCCTAGATCTCTCGTTACCTACTCACACGAACAGATTAAAATAATTTGTTTTACTATCATATTTCTGTTTATCTAATTCATAATACGAAATTGATAATTCATTGATCACAGTATAGATCATATTCGTTTATATCACTATCTGATGCTCAGGTTTTTTTGCAGAAATTATAATTAATTCAAAATGTAGAAAGATACACAATTTGCCATTATTTGACTTTTAAACTGTACAAAGTATAATATAATGATCAGAATGCCTGTAACGGGTAGTATTTAAGAAAGAAATATTTATCGATAAGTACCAATTTTCAGATATGCCCTTCAGTCGTATTATTGTATATCTCCAAAGAGAGGTTTACATTGTTAGTTATCATTATTCGTGGATAATTCAAAAAGCAACATAGAAAATATATATGCTACCATGACGAAAGAATACAGAGTATACATAACTCGCAATTCTCCAAAAGAGATTTCAAATCACAATAACATATCTGATATAAAGAGAGGTGGTAATGATTTAATCTCTACATTGTGCCCTTGTTCGTGAGCCCTTGTTCTATTCAGCAAACAGCCCAAAACCGAAACTCCACAACATATCCGATTACACTGATTCAGGCTGTCCCAGTTCTCCATGCGATACTGACGCCCGTTCGTCTCCCAGACCATAGAGAATAAATTTAAAAGGAATCCAGCTCAAGTCTAGAACGATTTGGTAAGCCTAGATTGCCTCAATTGTATCCATGAAAGTAAGCATTAATAAAAAAATATTGTTCTTGGCTGCTTCAGACTATATTTTGTAGAGACATATTTTTAACTAGGAAAGTTGTACCGACACCGGCGCTGTTCCTATTGAAGCTATTTATAAAAATTTCGAATTGTCGTCCATTGTTCGATGTCAATACATCGATGACAAGTGAGGATATCATAAAGTAATCGTTGATGCCGCGCTACACTATAATAAAAATTATAATCAAGTTGACTGGTGTGTACATTACTACAGTGAACATGTACATGATCATGCCCTAATAATCAAATGCCGTAATGTCAAATACTAATATATTATTGTGTGATGAATTTTACTGGATTTAGTGGTAACATGTGATATTAATATTCCATCAATTTCTCTCCTGGCTGGTCCATCCATGTCTACAAAATGAACATAATACAATTAAAATGAAGCCTAGAACAATTCTTAATTTCAGGCTAGGGCTGTGGAAATCTAGACTTTCCCAATCATTATAGACTTGAGTTGGTCTCATTTTTTACATTATTCTCTTGGGTCAACGCCACAGCTCATACCATACACTAACAAGACCAGATTGCCCCCCGCCGGAGCTCCTGGATTTTGGTTATATCATCTAACATGGCCAACTCTGCTTTTAAGTAAACAAGAACCTAATCAGCGAGGGGTCCTTTATCATCCCTGTGACTGCTTATAAAAATCTGATATCTCTTCCGAAAGACCTGGTTAATAATATATTTTCTGCTGAATATTCGAAACAGAGTGAGTGAGTTGGTACTACCAGAGACCATATAATCTATTATATGGTCTCTGGTACTACATATGTTTACGGTTCTATTTTAAATGACTGCAGCGCTCCATTATGAAAACAAATTGTTTTAACGCCGCTCTCAGCAGTATTCCAGTGATATATGACGGCGGTCTGTTGTATATGAAATAAATGCAAATTGAATCTTGAATCTTGAAAGTTGTAACATTTCCGCTAATAAGTATCACATGCAGTATACAGTATATCAACTGCAATATACTGTATACAACATTCAGTATACAGTGTGTCGCGAGCTCTGCGCTGGGCTGGAGCACACATTTCCTACCCCTCTCCCTTCGGCAAACACCTCATGAGGATTGCAACGAGGTCACAGGTCAGGCGTGCTCTCGTCAGTTGTCTAATGCGGTCAAGAGTAAGATCTTCCGGAAGACCACTGCACTAGAGGTATGTGGATTGTTGATGAGGTACTACGTGTTTGGAAATGGGAGTCGAACACTAAGCACTTTTAGAGAAGAGCTCACAATAAAACGTTATGGACTCGCGGACGGACTTGTGTTTTCATTTCAAGACTTACATGTATCAGGTTGAACTTCTACGACAGATGTAACTTGGTCACCGCTTCCTAACTGTAACATTAACTAAACTTTACGCCTTTTATACACATTTGTGATGGGGCGACAATGCGACAACGAGACATATTTTGACCTTGAAAATGTCGCGTTACGGCATCGTCGCCCTTTTGTAAAATAAAGAAAAGGATTATTCAAAGAGCGACAATGCAAACACGCGACAATGCGACAAATGGCCAATTGTCGCGCTTTTGTTAATTTTGACACGTTTTGCTTGTTTTTGTAAGGGCGTCAATGCGACAATGCGACAACGCGACAATGTCCCTTCCATGATGATCCGTGCAAATATAACTGAGTTATGAAATAGAAGTCTGACATGCCAATTAAAAGATAAAGTGTTGCAGCTTCTGATTTCATAGATCTTCAAGAAGTATTATCAATAATGGGATGGGTGATGAGTTCAACTGCATGCCGAGTCTATACGTTGTGATTAACAATAATGCTAATAATTTTGTCAAAATGTATGACATGTATTACGTGAATGAACATATTGTTTATACTCGTCCATGTTTTTGACGGACAATATAATTTACATGCTCGGTAAAAGTGAGGACGGGCATCATTGTGTGTTTCCGTGCTTTGTTCAGGTGAACAATTGACTTGTCCTTGCATGTGTTTGTGACGGGTGCCACTTGTGTGGCAGGGTACGCTCAGCTTTTCCCGAACACCCGTTGGATGGCCTGAACCAATTCGGATTTTAATCCCACACCAGTCTGTACACCGTGATATAACTGAAATACTGAAATACTGTAGAGTTGAAAATGGTGTTTAATGCGATTACCGTATATATATACGCATAGTGTGTTACTGCAACTGTTCAAATGTTGTGCAGTGCTGTTATGTAATATGTAAAAGAAAGCATATTCAATTATCCAATTGATTTGAATAGAATATACCTGCGTCAGTGTATTTTATTAACGCCCCAAACCGTAATTTAAACACATATAATAACAGATCATATACACGCATGGTGCCTTGACTTACTGCTAACTTTAATAGGCCATCCCGGAATAAAATAGTTCCCCCCCCCCCCCCCCCATGTTTTAGTATGCTTACAAGAAATATATTCCAAACAATATCCTCATTAGATGAGAAGATATTTTTCAGAATTACGTCAGTAAGTCAATTACAATGACAGAGCGCCGTAATACATTTACATCAAGTACAATACGTCAAAATGGCCGACACGATAAACGTGACGGGAGATATTCCCGAAGTTGTTAATTAATCTGTGGCTATTTCAAGCCTTTGTCATCACTGATCAATTGGCCGATCGTTGAAAGGTGATTGTAAAGATGTGTCAAATAGATACTAAGGTAAATTCATAGATTGCTGTAGATTGTCACTACGATAGTTTGGATGTTTTTTTCGTTTGTTTTTTTCTCTGGGATGGATTGTAGCGAGGGTATCCTTAAACGGGCATGCAACCACGCTTCTGTATGAATTCGTACCAGGGAATTCCAATGGTTTTCCCCAGGAATGTGGAAGTAGTCAGTGTTTACGCCATTTCAAGAATACAGTCACGTGACCGACCTCTCGTCCTAGCCGCATATCTTGTAAACTTCACATTAAAAAATTAGTTATTATTATAACCAAATGAAACACAACCCATTATCCGATAGGGGTAACTGTTCATAGCCGAGGGATATGTTACCACAATAAACTTGGTAACATTGTTTGGTTTGACATCTTGGCGCGTGCCTGAATTCCATTAACATGTTACATATCCTAAAACTGGCTTATCAGCAAATCTCGCTGCACTCCGCGCGACAGATACTAGAGCAAGGCTTGCCAGAAATACGAACCCTAAAGCTTTCGAAAGGAAGCCTTAGGAATCACGTGCGTCGGGGGACCAGCGCCATCTGATTGGCCGTTAACAGTTGTACAAGGCGGAGCAAAAAGCATCGTTTTTCCGTCCATTTTACGCTTGAAAAACTCGACCCTTTTCTGCACACTTTCTAGACGCTCACCAATTAATCAATTTTAATGAATTTTTAGTCGTTTTTCCGTCCAATGACCATATACGGAAAAAAACGACGTTTTCGTGTTTGCAGTGTAACAGTGAAGACAAGATATTTTATGGATGACAACTTCCTTATTCCCATAATGATGCGACGTTTCGGTACAAACCCGTGCACTGTTATCAAGCAAGATCAGAACAGTTCATTCTTTGGGTTACAATATTAATCAGCTATATCGTTTGTTATTTGTGTTCTTACAACCGTTTTATTATTTTTGTTAATCCTTATTGGATGTATATAGTCGGTACTGTGCTGTCCTACTTTAGTCTTGCTTCACAACGGTACAATGATCTATACCGGAATGTCGCATCATTAAAGAATAAAGAATTTGTCCTCCATAGAATATCCCCAGTCGGCACGACAATGTTGAATCAATGTTGGGTCAATGCCCCATCAACGTTGAAATAAGAGTGGTTATTGGTCGATTTGAACGTTGTGATGATGTGGAAATGTCGACATTGGATCATCATTATATATCAATGTTGAAACAATATGGAGCTGCAATGTTGAAAGGACATTGAATTGTGGTTGGACGTGAAAGTTTAAATGAAGTTAAAATGTAGACATTAAATTAAAATCCGATATCACTGTTGAAATAATACTGCTCTTCACTGTTGAAGTGACATTGATGATGTTGAAATGTCGACGTTGACTCAAAATCCGATATCAATGTTGAAAAAATACTGCTCTTCACTGTTGAAGTGACATTGATGTTTGGTTGGATTTCAAAGTTGTGATGATGTTCAAATGTCGACGTGGAAACAACATCCGATATCAATGTTAAAACAATGAAACGCATTCAACGTAGAAATGACGTTGATTGTTGGTTGATTTGAAAGTTGTAATGTTCAACTTGACTCCCAAACTCTACTGCAAGTCTGAATTGCATCTGCTTATATACTAGAGGGCGCTGACTGAGGTCCCCGCTTCATATCGTGTCAATTTCTCCACACCGGAGACCCGTTCCATGCATGTTTTTTATGAGAGTCCGATGTCACTAGTGGTCTGTCCGATTCCCGCAGGGTGATCTCCATCTTCTATGCGTAGTTACCGGGCCTAGTAGTTTCAATTTTCGCGATATCACGAGATCTCGTCATTCTCCATCCAGGTAAGCCCAACCAGTTAGGAGTATTTCCAGACAAGCGTTTAACCAACTGCAGAGAGAAAATATATATGTAAAGTAAAATTAATGTTTAAGTCATAGCGTTAAACGTATTAACCTCAGATCAACCAAATGAAACACTGAAACAATGTCATGTGCCCGCTGGGTCTTGTCGTAACCATGTGAACAACGTTTACACCTGGCATGTTCATGGTAAGCAGACATTATCTAAAGAAACTGAAACACGTTATTTGGGTTAATTGCTAGAGACGTCGGGTCAGTAGGGTCAAGACATTGCTCAATGTGGAAACGCTGATGTCATGCATGTATTACAGGTCTCACAAGGACGACAGAAGATGCTCGAGAACGCTGACACGAATTCATTCAATGCAGACGGAGCTCACGTGTTCCATGTTCACCATTTATTATGATTATTATTTTCTCCATTTAAGAATTGACTTTCAGTTGCCTGAAAGTCGGAGCTGGAGACGACGCGAATACAGAGTTTGGCCCTCACTCTATTAAGGTTTAATACTGTAATGAACAAAGTAAAAGATTATGCTTATAATTTTATATATCACTATTTTATATCTCGATTGATGTAAAAAGTCATTTAGTATGCGTGACTTAATGTTTACACGGACAACAAACTATAACGCAGAGTAAGATAGTTCCACAAAAGGAGAGGTTATATATGCTCAACTTGCCTTACAAGAACAGCTTTTGTAGGTTGGTTACAGCAAATAGATTCAAACAATATCATCATTACATGAAACAGGTCTGTTGAGAACTACCTCAGTAAGTCGGCCACAGTGACAGCGCGTAGTAATACATTTACATCAAGTAGAGGACGTCAAAATGGCCGACACGAAAATGTTCACGGGAGAGATTTTTGAAGTTGTTCATTAACCTGTGACGTATACACGTGCCAGTCATCATTGAACATTTGGCGGATCCGTGAAAGGTGATTATAGAGTTTCAAATAGATACTAAGGTAATTTTGTAGTTTGCTGTAAAGACTTACTGTTACTTGTCAGTATAGACACGGATCGAATCCATGGTCTGGTGTGCATTTCTTCACTTTGTTCACTAGGAGCGAGGGTATTCTTGACGGGCACTCTCTGATTTATCCTAATGTATGCTTAATTGCTATGGCCAAAATTAAAGGTTCTAAATGATCAGAAACAAGTCTCCTGCAACTATTCATGCTGGGGAATGTCCATGGGTTGTAGAAGTCGTCCGTCAGTGTTTACGTCATTTCATGTCTCATGAAAAATGTATGAACGTCAAAATGTGTCATTCACACACTTATAAACGTCAGTTTCGCGGCCATGTGACCAACATGTCGTCCTTGGAAAAAGTCGAATATCGTGTAAAGGTCACATCAAAACAATCACAGCACGTCCCATCAAAAAAAATATTTAATATTGCTGCGCCTGAGGCATCCAGTCCTTTTGAATAAGTCTGTTCAGAGTATTTATATAAGTGAACTCTAATCTGAGTACTAACCCAATCGTACTATCCCGACACCAAATACTGTTAAAGTGAGTGGTTAAATCTCTTTCTTGAATACTCTTGAGAAGCATTGTTCAAGATAGAGGGAAGAGAAAATTACAATTTTCACCAAACCATACATGACATCGCATGGAATAGATATACGAGGGGTGTTCATTAAAGATTTCTCCTGACCCACTTCCGATGGACCTAGTGGAATGAAACTTGGCATAGGTATTTGTCTTTCTCCACATAGGAACCACCAAGAGTTACACACTTCTCCCATCGTTTTATGCAACTATGGAGACCTCGCTTGTAAAAGCCCTCATTTTGCGTCTCAAACCAGGACATGACTTCAGAAATCAGTGTTTCATCATCTGTGAAACGTTTTCCCTTCAAAAATGACTTCATGGTTGGAAAGAGGTGGAAGTCAGATGGTGCAAGGTCAGGAGAGTAAGGAGGATGTGGAAGGATTTCATAGCCACAGGACCGCGCTTCTGTCTGGGCAACATGAGAGTTGTGTACTGGAGCATTGTCTTGCAGGAGACGGACACCCTTGGTCAGCATGCCAAGCCTCTTAAGCTTGATAGCGTCCCGCAATTTCCGCAGCAGTGAAGCATAATATGCTCCTGTAATTGTGGTACCCTTTTCCAAGAAATCCATCATCACTACTCCGTGCTGGTCCAAAAACACCGTGCCTGCAGAGGGTTGGACACGTGCCTTCTTTGGGGGTGGTGACTCCACATGCTTCCATTACATCGACTGAACTTTAGTCTCAGGATCATAGTGATGGACCCATGTTTCATCCTGTGTGATAAGTCTGTCAAAAAAGTTTGCCTGTTTATTTTGGCACATGTCCAAAATATCCTTTGAGCAATTGACTCATTCCTGCTTTTGGAAAGGTGTGAGCAACCTGGGAATCCATCGTGCAGACACCTTATGCATGTTCAAATTGTCATGGATGATTTTTTCCACAGACCCTACACTGATCTTGACATCTTGTGCTAACTGGCGAACAGTTATACGTCGGTCTGCCAAAATGCCGGTCTCCACTTGATGGATAGTGTCCTCATCAATGGCCGAATAGGGGCGACCAGGAATGGCAGCTGTTTCCACAGATGTCCGACCACACTTGAACTGGCGATGCCAGTGTTTAACAACGTCATATGATGGGGCATCTTCCCCATAAGTTGCTTTCATTTCATCGAAAGTTTCTTTTGGTGTGCGACCTTTCAAATATAAAAACCTAATCACTGCTCGGTATTCTACTGGCTCCATTGTCACACCCTACTCGATCATAACACCTGTATAAGTGGTAAGATTAATAGTTCGGTGCTGCAAATTCAGACATAACCCATAGATACAGGTATCATTACACATGTGAAATTTCAACCAAATATGATAACCCTAAGTGGTTTAGGGGAAATCTTTAATGAACACCCCTCGTATTAACTACAAAGACTACAACTACTGATTCTTTCTGTAAGGGGTGGGGCCACGGTAGGCCCAGTCGTCTAAGGCGCCGCGAGTCGCTGTGCACAGTTGCGTCCCTTGGGCACGCCAGAAACCTATGATTTTGGGTTCGAATCTCGGTTCGCCCCGATTATGTTTCTAGGTTTGTCAGCATTATACCCGTGCTCGTGGGTTTCACCGAAGTGGTAAACGTCTGAGACCTGCATCACTTCGGGTTTCCTTCCCACATTAAGCTGACACGCCGCGATATAACTTGAATACTGTTAAAAGTGGCGTTAAACCCAACTCATTCACTCGCTCACCTTCTGTAAGGGAAGTCACAGCTGGTCATCACTGGCAATGCGTGCATTCCTGGTTATAATAGGTTCCTGGCAATCTGTGCTGGCAACTTATTGTTTGTTTGTTGTTTAACGCCGCACTCAGCATCATTCCAGCCATTTGATGTCGGTCTGCAGCTGTAAATAATCAGGTCTGGACCATGAGAGCATCGTTCCACGCACTTGGGATGCGATGACATGCATCAACCAAGTAAGCGAACCTGAACACCCGATCCCGTTAGTCGCCTCTTTCGACAAGCAAAGTCGCCACTTACGACAAGCATGGGTTGCTGAAGACCTGTTCAACCCCGGATCTTCGCAGGTGCCGGTAATTTCATGTATCTTGTCCTGACCAATTCGATTGCGTGTCATCGTTCCTCGACTGCGTGGATCTGTTTCTTTGTGGAGGTAAGTAGTTCTGACAAAATGAGATCGACGAACCATAAATAACTCTACTATGACATGTAGGAGATGCTGCCTCAAAGGAATAGCTCAGCTGTCATCTTGCCATGTCTGTGCTACACATTGAGGCATGTACATATGGACCAGACCGCAAACACCAGAACGGTAAATGTAAGTGAAACATGGATACTACTCACGAGAAGTTAAAGAACGTGTTGTTTGTTCGTATGACTATCGTAAACTTGTCATGGAGGATGGGTATGGCAACACAGCCTTCCAATTGCGGGTGTTCTTTAACTTGTTTTAATTAGTATAAGTGACGACACATATATAATCTGAAAGCACTATTGCATCGGTGTATCCATTAGGCAATTACCGTGGCTCACGTGGTCCTCAAGCAACGCTAGCGGCTGATAGTAGCTGGGTGGAAGATCGCGCTGTCCTTGGGGTTTCTTGGTGTTCCACACCCCACAACACCCACAACACTGGATAGTAGGTTATCAAACACGTGGTATCGCCTACGGCCAGTCACTTTGTTCCACATGTGCATTTGTTCACCCATCAGCAAATGGATACCCGATTGGATGATATGGTAAATGCAAACAGACACCTTGGGTTATATACTCCCCGGGGAGTTGAAAATATCATTTGAACGCACACATTGTCAGGGATACTTGTTCCATATGATATATAGCATGCTTTAGGGCCATGACCAAGCTTCAGTACAAGAGTACGGCACAATTTAAATAAGTATTTATTATTAATATTCCCCAGAATGCATCGAATCTGAGTAAGCTGAAATTGCAAACTCCACTGGATACCTGCTGCCTTGTCTTGAGTTCCGACATAGAAAGGCTATAAATATAGACGCGTAGAATACTTACGCTCAGCCTGTATCGGACAACGGTTAACTCGACACCATGCCGATGATCTCGAGGACTTTGAGTAAAGCAATTTTTTAAGGTGAATGTGTAACTGAAATAAAAGCCAGTTTCAATAATATTGTACTTGATAATGCCCTGGTATATAGTACTGTTTTGTAAACGTGAGGATAAAACTGTTTATGATTTAAATGAGCTTACAATAATATTTCGTTTGGCTTAATCAATACGTCGACATGACCAGTATAATAATCATGACTACATATCTGCTTTACAATGCCACCAGCTGCACAGTGACTGTCATGCTTCACGCACTCTGACTGCACAGCCCTATTATATCGATGACAACAGTATGCATGAGTGCATGTGTGTTTTAATTATACACTCGAAGACATAGTGTTGAAACAAGTATGCCTTACCGTGTGTCGGGAAATGAAGACAATGATGAATAAATTCGTGATCAGGTGCCGCTTGGATGGGCATAACTATTCAAAATGTGAGTAAAATGTCAAGTTTAATGTCAAACTGTAGAGAGCTTTGTCATGACACATGCCGGGCTATAAATATGAGAAAGAGGTAGTTATAGTTGCTAGTCGTTATTCAAGCCACATGACGACATGGCTGCTGAGTGTTTGAAGGGAGCCAGTTGCATGTCACGATGAATAATGTGGCGGAACCTACGAGCACCGTCAGTTAATGTTAAATCTGCTAAACTATGAAGATCATGTTGCTGTACTTCTTCAAACGTTAATGTACAAAGTGTATTGTACTATGGGCCTTGATGCCTAAATTACTGAATACACTGTCTGTCTGTCAGTTGTGATAATTGGACCATGGCATGACTAAGGGACGCAACTCTGGACAGAGAATAGCTGCGTCTGTGACTAAAGATCCCATACCGCCGTATGGATGTTAGAGTGTATGAACATATACATATTACTGCTCACATGACATGAAGGATAGTAAAATAATATAATACTCACAGCATTCTTTGTGATGTTATAAAATCACCCCAAAAATAATAATTGAAATATTCCGATACACATTGATTGGGTAACCCCGATAAGACCTCAATTTGATGATGGCCGGACATTCAGTCATGGCCACGATGTGCATGAGGTGCTTGAAAACCCGTGACAGAATTGTTGCACATCATTATCAGAGAGCACAACAACATGTACTGCGAAGGATTGCAACACTTGCATGCACGAATGCACCCTCAGCGCCAAAGACACGACTAGGCATGCTTGAAAAACTTGGTCAACGCAACTTCACGTTGCAAACGCCTTTGGTGTCAGCCAAAGTGTGATCAACAGGGCATGGAATCGATACCAGACGTTTAGATCAGCTTCCCAGCGACATGCAGTGGGTCGACAGCGTTCCACCACCACCAAGCAGGAAGACAGGTGATTGCAGCAAGACGTCATCACTTCGTTACTGCTACCACACTCAGAAATGATCTGATGAACGCCAGTGACGTTAACGTTTCTACTCAGACAGTGCGTAATCGTCACCATCAGGCCGCTTTGCATCCCCCTGACCCGACATCAGAGGCAGGCACGTTTGGATTGGCCTTAAGATAACGTCAATTGGACAGACTGGGCTCTGGTACTTTTCACTGCTGACTCGAGATACTGTCTAGACTTCACGAATCAGGTTTCAGGATTCCAACGTAGGCGAACATAACCGCTATGGAGACGGCTCAATCGTCAATTGGGGTGGAATCAGTAGAGCCGGAAGAACCGGTCTCCATGACTTATTGTCCTACAGCGGGGCACGATGACAGGTGTGACATTCTATATGTGTACGTGAGACCGAATGCTGGTCCAATTGGACAGGACTTCATCCTCACGACCTTATCGTGCCAGGATCGTTGATGCCTAATTAGAGCAGGAGACCATTGTCCGCATGGAATGACCACCCAAGTCACCCGACCTCAACCCTATCGAACACACGTGGAACGAGCTGCAGACCGCCTTCTCACGACACCCTGTCCTTCCGGCAACTCTACATAAACTCGGCAATGCTCTGACTGAAGAGTGGACCAATCGTCCCATGACAACTTAACGATCCAGACTCTTATTGGGAGCATTAGACGACGGTGCAAGACTGTGTTTTTGTATTACGTGGATCACATACGCGCTACTGAGAGTTGTTTGTTTTGGACCCCGTAAATGTTTTCTTGATTCTTTGACGTTTCAGTTTTGGTCAGATGCTCTCATTTTTACAAGTGATTTGACTGATTATTGGTCACATGTTGTTTATTGGCATTGTGTGGCACTTGACAACGGACGTTTGTCAATTAGACATATCTTCACGCAATACTGTCTTTGGCTATTTCAACAGATGCACACAGTTTGACGTATTCCCTTTTCAGGTAATTTTCCCTAGCAAGTTGTGAGTAGTATAAAAGGTTTGATGTAGGTTTGAGCCTAGACACACCCAACGGGCATCGTACGCGTCGGAGCCATAACCCGTAGTCACGTGAGAAAAAGTATAGGCGATAAAGTCGAGGCGTCTTCTCTACGTTTTTGTTTAGAGATTAGATATTTTACAGCTGCAGCTGCAAACCCATCTATTGTAGTTAATTAAAACTATTTAACTTAAATATTGTTTAGTAAAAACGCATTACGACAATGTATGTTTTTGGGCTGACAATTTCTGCAATTTCAAGAGTCTGAAGCATAATGTTTTCTTCAAGCAATTTCTGGGCCAATTTATCCCCCACCCCACTATTATACTAGTTGCACTGTTCACACTGGTTGCACTGTTCACACTGGTTGCAATGTTTACCCTGACTGCCCTGACTGGGTTGCACTAGTTGCACTATTTGCATTGGTCGCGCTGTTGTTACATTGGATACACTTCACGACATGTAAATACATCAATTACGGTGACATACCTATGTCTAGCTTGAAGTATGGGGTCACGTGGGCAACGCAGACTAAGGTCAAATAGTAGCACTATATCCCCCGACTCGCACACAGGCAGACACGCCCTGTGAGAGAAACGTGAGTACAAATAACACCACTCCAATATGTCCTCACAATATTAGTTGCATGACGCTAAACGCACTTAATGGTGTTGTCAAGGACTTACTTATATTCCAGTTCGACTTCGTGTATAACAGATCAAATAGGAGAAATTATGAAAAAGTTAAAAGCATGAAATTGTTTCATTATTAAACGATGAAATTGAATTTAGTTACGTACGTGTGCATGGCAGGTGCGGTTGTATGAAGCTGCAATACCAGATGTGTTTTAATTAAAGCTCTGACCCTATCTATTACACTTAAAAAATCCTACAACAATGTATTTCTTTGAAAGACAAATTACTTTTTCAACAGTCTGAGTCATAATATGTTTTCGTGCATTATCTGGGACAATATTATTTTAAACAATATTCCACAAAAATATTTAAACTAGATATATGGGATGTAATGATATATCCCCAATATTCACCAACCAATGCGACATATTTCCCTCGCTATATATCAAACAACAAATAAAGCATCATTTTGCATGACATGAATATGAATTATGGCGATGTGCATTAATTAATAACCCAGATCCATATACGCCAGAATATTAGTGCATGATGTAGACTGCATTAACAGCTGTTGAGTTAAACCAGAGGTTTCTCTCACTGGAGGATTAGCTGTTACTGCTGGTGATCAATGGTGACAAGCTCCCCACAGAAGCCTATTCATTTCTGAAGGTAAACCTGACTATGTTTTTCACAGATTGGCATGTGGTATACTGTATTGTTTTACAGGGAAGCACGGTCTTTGAACTGCGACGATTTCCTGACAAGTGTTTTCATCGGTACCGGTAATATTCTGGACATCACACTCAACAACAGATGTCAAAGCGTGTGCATTGTGGTTGGATCATCCAACTTTGAATTTTGTTGCAAGGATTAGCATGCTGCGAAAAGCTTTCTGACATCATTTCGCGTGATTGACGTGGTTGTGACAATACTCGTACAGTGCCTGTCATCTTTGAGTTGTGAGTGAGTGAGTGAGTGAGTGAGTTGGGTTTAACGCCGCTTTTAACATTATTCCAGTTATATCACGGCGTGTCAGCTTAATGTGGGAGGAAAGCCCGACGTGATGCAGGTCTCAGACGTTAACCACTTTGGTGAAACCCAAGGGCACGGGTATGGTGCTGACAAACCTAGAAACATAATCGGGGCGAACCGGGATTCGAACCCACAAGCATAGGTTTCTGGCGTGTCCAGGGGACGCAACTCTGCACAGCGAATCGCGGCGCCTTAGACGACTGGGCCACCAGTGCCCCCCTTTGTTTTGTGTTGTGAGGTGACGTGCTGTTCAAGTAACTGATAACCACACGGGCGGTGATTCGCGAAACTGTCATACGATGTTGGCGTTACATTTATGACCGGGACAACAGCCAACAGTGAACAGCTGTTACACTGAACAGGAGCATTCACAGTGCCCAGTTTTAACAGTGACACATTTAACATAGAACAGGTGTACAATGAAAATATATAACCGTGAACATCCATCACTGTGAACAGATGTAACAGGAAATAGTTGTCACAGTGAACAGCTATTGTAGTAAACAGTTATATCAATGAACAGTTACAGTAACTGCAATAAACCAGTACGGTGAAGTGCCACAACAGTGAAGTGCCACAACAGTGAAAAGTTATAAAGACGTGAACCACTGTAACAGTGAACAGTTCTGACAATAAAGAAATATAAAACAGGTGAGGTGAAATTGGGTTTAACGTCGCGTCCAAGATTATTGCACTTATATAGCGACGTGCATGCACGTGTATGTGTGTGTGTGTGGCTGCTTGTACTAGTCCGGACTGATGCCGATTTATAGTGCTAGCTCACTGAGATACCATGCCGCAGTTTAACATGAATACCCCACTCAGACACAGTATACTGACTCCGAGCCGACCAGTCCTTGTTTTAGCCCCTTAATGCCGAGCGCCAGACAGGGTAACAACAAGTACAATCTTTTAACGTCTTTTTGTATGACGCGGCCCGGGATCGAACCCTGGACCTTCCGCTCTCCGGGCGGACGCTCTAAAATATAAAACAGAGAACTGTTATAACAGTGAAGAGATATATAGCAGTGAACAGTTCTGACAAAAAAGAAATATAAAACAGTGAACTGTTATAACAGTGAAGAGATATAAGCAGTGAACAGTTCTGACAATAAAGAAATATAAAACAGTGAACTGTTATAACAGTGAAGATATATGTGAGGTGAGGTGAGGTGAAATTGGGTTTAACGTCGCGTCCGAAGATATATGTAACAGTGAACAGTTCTGACAATAAAGAACTATAAAACAGTGAACTGTTATAACAGTGAAGAGATATATAGCAGTGAACAGTTCTGACAATAAAGAAATATAAAACAGTGAACTGTTATAACAGTAAAGAGATATATAACAGTGAACAGTTCTGACAATAAAGAACTATAAAACAGTGAACTGTTATAACAGTGAAGAGATATATAACAGTGAACAGGTCTGACAATAAAGATAAATAAAACAGTGAACTGTTATAACAGTGAAGAGATATTTAACAGAAAACAGTTATATCAGTGAAAGATATATAACAGTGAACAGTTATTTCAGTGAAGAGATATAAAACTGTGAACAGTTATTTCAGTGAAAGATATATAACAGTGAACAGTTATATCAGTGAAGAGATGTCAAACAATGAACAGTTATAACAGTGAAGAGATATATAATAGTGAACAGTTCTGACAATAAAGATATATAAAACAGTGAACTGTTATAACAGTGAAGAGATATAAAATAGTGAACAGTTATATCAGTGAAAGATATATAACAGTGAACAGTTATTTCAGTGAAGAGATATAAAACTGTGAACAGTTATTTCAGTGAAAGATATATAACAGTGAACAGTTATATCAGTGAAGAGATGTCAAACAATGAACAGTTATAACAGTGAAGAGATATATAATAGTGAACAGTTCTGACAATAAAGATATATAAAACAGTGAACTGTTATAACAGTGAAGAGATATAAAATAGTGAACAGTTATATCAGTGAAAGATATATAACAGTGAACATTTATATCAGTGAAGATATATATAATAGTGAACAGTTCTGACAATAAAGAAATATATAACAGTGAACTGTTATAACAGTGAAGAGATATATAATAGTGAACAGTTATGACAATAAAGATATATAAAACAGTGAACTGTTATATTAGTGTAGAGATATAAAACAGTGAACTGTCATAACAGTGGATGGATATATAACAGTGAACAGTTATAACAGCGAACATCTACGACAATAAACAGCTACGGCAGTACAGAGTTATTGCAGTGAACAGTTAGCATATTTGGAAAGTTCACCAGCGCATTTCTGTGAAGACGTAAGTAAGGATTTCAAGGATTGTGGTGTGTTTCTAAAGAATAGCCATTATTTTATAACTGTCGTATTTTGTACACTAAGCCAAATTATTATGACCGTTTATAAACAAAGATGTGTTTGCATGTGTAAAGATGATTAACTTACTCCTATCTCTTTCACCAGGGATACCCGGAAAGGCTGTGGGACAAAATGGATTTTGATATGTTTTCGGGTGCGTTGTTTCCCGGTTTTATTCCGGTCCAGGAACAGACAAATCTACAGTTTCAAGGTACAGTAATTCAGATATGTCTTCTTTCAAACATATCCGAAATTACCGGAATAAATACGTTATTAATTCAATAAAAATAGAAAGTGAGTTATAGAGATTATTAGTGTGTGCTTCCGATCGTAAATGTCATACATCAGGAATACTATACTATTTATCATACCTCCATGTCAGAATGATGAGATCTGACTGGTCCACGAGACGTATCCCGCCTTGAAGGCAAATACATTTCTCAGCGTGAGAATAAATCTCTTATACCCCGCTTCGAAGCCTCACGCTTTTTCCGAGTCATATGAATGTCACGTGACAGAGTACAAGTTAACCTCAGCTCAATCAAACTGCGGTTTTCTATCTATTTGGAATTTGTTTTAATTCTTATAAAATGTAATATTAAAACATGTCGGTAAGATACGTCGTTGAAGCAGTATCACTCGGGTTACATGGGGTTTTATGGGCCCCGTTAGGTTTTCTACCACTCGCCTTCGTTATAAAACCTAACGCGAGCCTTTTGTGACATATGAGGGGAATAACCGCTTTATCATATAATGTCAGTCTTAAAATTACCGTCAAGTGTCTAACTGAAGTAACTTTAGTAACCGCGTATGAATACATACTATGGTGAACCGCCTATTCATCATTCGTGACCAACTTGTGTCGGGACAAGCCGAATAGTCTTCTTGCAGGTTACGGAAAGGGGCGAGTGGTGACAAATGCCTATTCATATGATAGTGCCAAATGTGTACGTACAGAAGCACCAGCAACACCTATCTCAATTTATAAGTAACCACAGACACTAGTTGCACGGATGTTACTGAAAGGAGTTCCTGCTAGGGACAATTTGCAGATTTATCTGATCGTAATATCAAGTTTATCATATTGGTTTATCGCATAGACGACGTCGTCAATTATCCGATAAACTAAGGAGCGGTTGGGTCCCCTAGTGGATAAAGCGGTGGCTCGTCGCGCTGATGACCCGGGTTCGATTCCCCACATGGGTACAATGTATGAAGCCCATTTTCCGGTGCTCCCAGTCGTGATGTTGCTGGAAATTGCTAAAAGCGGCGTAAAACCGTCCTCCATGATAAACTTAACTATGTAGGTTTGTGTGAATCCCCGAGGCGATTATTAAGCATGTCAACTGAACTGGAGGATGGTGGCTGCTTGTTCCGTTCCACAAGACGACCGTAACTCCCATACTTTAACATGGACTTACGACTGTCGTAGTGTTAAGGTAAATTTATGGAACGAGCCCTATACTGTACATAAAACGTCTGAAACAATGAATGGGCAAGTCATGAGTTGTGCTACACAAAGGATGCAGTATGGTCATGCATCCACTGTGGCTTTAAATCTCTCAATTGTAGACTGTACTTATTTATTACTCTTATGTGAAGCCCGTACAATTCAGAATCATCTCGCATATTTGTCGCAATGTAAAATCAAAATGTCAGTAGCAGTAGTCAGTGAGTCACCATATAGTTCGATGTTTTCTCAAAGTGTAACTTTACGCGAACAGATCAAAATAACTTGTCAGAAACTCGGTATACCATGGAATCGTGGAAGGGACATCGTCCTGTTGTCGCCCTTACTAAACCAAACATCGACAATGTTAACCAAAGCGTGGCAATTTCCATTCTAGGATTCTATAGTGTCCGCATTTCTAAGGTGCCATCCATGTGCACAGAAGAAAATATTAAGTCATGAACACCAATATGACATTATCAAATGTTCTTGTTTTCAAGCACCGAAGCATAATTAAGACATGTCTGTCTTGTAGTGAGGACTGCAACAGCATCACGACATCCTCCACGGCGTCTTCCCCTGATTGTGTTTGTCATTGCATTTGGCGTCATCTGCCTAATCTGTGAGACACTCCGATCCTACATCATCTCCCAGGCCCTGACCCTAGAGCAACATTTCAATACCCAACTCATTGTCTTTGAAGACATTAGCTACCTTGTCGCCATTTTGTTTTTTGGGATCTATGGTCGCACTGGAATTTCAAACATTCCGCGTTTCATAGGAACAAGCATTGTCATCTACGGTAGTTCTGGGGCTATGTTCGGCGTGTTTTACTTGTTCCTCCCCGTTATTGGCGACAACGTCGGCCACGACACGACTGTGCACAAAGCAAGGTTGTGTTTGCCTGAACAGAAAAACGATGAAACGTTTTATCAAGATGGCCGCTTGACCGGAACCGGAAATAGTGTGTGGGTTGCTGTCTTCTTCGCTCTGATGATGATGGTGCAGGGTGCAGCTCAGCCTGTTAGGTTTATTCTCGGTTCCCCGTTTATTGAACATAACGAAGCAAGCAGGACCAAGGCTACTCTATATAGTGGTAAGGTCTATCAGAACATCATTTTATCAATAATTGTTTCGCCGGTCGTATGTAGGCTACACAACTCGTTACTGATCTTCTGTATGTCTTCAAAAGCTTGGAACCGTCTATAAAATCCACAGATGACGAAGATGATGTTGGTTTTTGGACGAGCGCTGTTGACCCATGTTGATATTGCAAATATATTCCTTCTAAGACACGCCATAAAGCATGTTATAAACCTGTCACTACACATGATTTTGGATAATAACATTGATTGAAACTTGATTCAATTTTTCGGCTTGTGTGAATTGGATGACTTATAAAGTAGCATTACCTTCTAGTGTCCACTGTATCACATGTATTCCCAAAACTATTTGTGATTGTGTATGTGTGAAAATATTCTTATTAACATTGATTGTTCCTTTGTAGGAATATTACTTCTGGTGAATTTCTTCTGGCGCCCTGTGGCTTACGTGAGCGCTGCAGTGTACAGCAACACGTCACTGGACAATACAGGTACACTACACGTACAGCATTTGGGAATAACTAGGGGCAGTTGTAGATGGCCCATCTCGTTAAAATCAGAAGCTTTACTCCTATACTCAAGGTCTGATGTCGCGTTAAATCAAAATGAAGGATGCCTTGGTTCTAGAGCCAATCACATGTCATTTCTATGAACAATTCAGCTTAATGTCTTACCCCCTCGATTTGAAAATGTGCATCTTAGGAAAGGAAAACCACACTATACAAATAAACTTCAATAGTACACCTTCTCCAGCGTCGATGCCATTGCGCTCAGAAACGGTAGGATGTATACATATCCACAACAACATTCGGATCTCCCCGATAATATTCGTGTTCGAGAAACAGAAATCAGGCATGCTTGTCTGAATGCATACCGAGAATGCCTCGACGCTGATTGGCTTTTAAGAATATTCACCTGGCGTAACCTTCCATGGAGGTGTATTCAAATCTTCACCAATCTTCCTTCTACGTTGGGTGCTGTCACGTTTCACACTCAACAAGCAGAAGCAAATGAGTGATTGAAGTATTAAGCCGATGTAATATATCCTTGTTTTACTTGCAGTAGCATCCAAGTGCCTCGCTGACCCCTCTTGGTTAGGGGCGTGGTGGATCGGGTCACTGACGGCGGTATCTGCCGCTCCCCTCTGCATCTACACCTGGGGCAAGAACCCGCTCCCGGGGCAACCCTGTCGAGTGCGGGGCAGTAGGGCAGGGGTGACCCTTAGAGAGAAGCTCATAGGTGAGGGACTTTAGATTCATGGGAGGGAAGATAGGAGATGGAATCCCAGAGGGGACATTGTCGCGTTGTCGCCATTGAATACTAGTAACTAGCAAAAAGTGTCAACATAACAACAATACGACAAATGGTCAACATGTCTCGTCGCACTGCCGCGCTTTTATTACTTTTACCACGTTTTTTTCTTGTTTTTGTAAGGGCGACAACGCGACAATGTCCCTTTTAGGTTTTCATAGATAAGATTGGTATATTAGTAGTTAAGTTATCATTGTATAATGAACAACTTCAAATTTGTTGTTTATTCAACTCTCTGCTAACCAAAAAAATCATGTATCATGACGTCATCGCATTCCAGAGTCCCTTGTACGATCTCCCTATCTTTGTCCCTTCTACGATCTCCCTACCTCTGTCCTTTGAATCATCTTCCCATTTCTGTCCCTTGAACGATCTCTCTACCTCTGCCCCTCTACGATATGCCTACCTCTGTCCCTTGTACGATCTGCCTACCTCTGTCCATGTACGATCTCCCTTCCTCTGTCCCTTGAACGATCTCCCTATCTTTGTCCCTTGTACGATCTACCTAACTCTGTCCCTTGAACCATCTTCCCATCTCTGTCTCTTGTACGATATCCCTACCTCTGTCCCTTGAACCATCTTCCCATCTCTGTCCCCTGTACGATCTCCCTACCTCTGTCCCTTGAACGATCTCCCTATCTTTGTCCCTTGTACGATCTACCTAACTCTGTCCCTTGAACCATCTTCCCATCTCTGTCTCTTGTACGATATCCCTACCTCTGTCCCTTGATCTACCTACCACTGTCCCTTGTACAATCTCCCTACCTCTGTCCCTTGTACGACCTCCCTATCTTTGTCCCTTGTACGATCTCCCAACCTCTGTCCCTTGTACGATCTCCCAACCTCTGTCCCTTGAACCATCTTCACATCTCTGTCCCCTGTACGATATCCCTACCTCTGTCCCCTCTACGATCTGTGTACCTCTGTCCCTTGTACGACCTCCCTATCTTTGTCCCTTGTACGATCTCCCAACCTCTGTCTCTTGAACCATCTTCCCATTTCTGTCCCTTGTACGATATCCCTACCTCTGTCCTCTCTACGATCTGCCTACCTCTGTCCCTTGATCTGCCGACCTCTGTCCCTTGTACGATCTGTCTACCTCTGTCCCTTGAACGATCTCCCTACCTCTGTCCCTTAAACCATCTTCCCATTTCTCTCCCTTGAACGATCTCCCTACCTCTGCCCCTCTACGATATGCCTATCTCTGTCCCTTGTACGATCTGCCTACCTCTGTCCCTTGTCCGATCTCCCTACCTCTGTCCCTTGATCTGCCTACCTCTGTCCTTTGTGCGATCTGCCTACCTCTGTCCCTTGATCTGCCTACCTCTGTCCCTTGTACGATCTGCCTACCTCTGTCCCTTGATCTGCCTACCTCTGTCCCTTGTCCGATCTCCCTATCTCTGCCCCTTGTATGATCTGCCTATCTATGTCTCTTGTACGATCTCTCTTCCTCTGTCTCTTGTACGATTGCCCTATCTTTGTCCCTTGATCTGCCTACCTCTGTCCCTTGATCTGCCTACCTCTGTCCCTTGTACGATATCCCTACCTCTGTCCCTTGTACGATCTCCCTATCTCAGCCCCTTGTACGATCTCCCTACCTCTGTCCCTTGTACGATCTCCCCACCTCTGACCCTTGTACGATCTGCCTACCTCTGTCCCTTGATCTGCCTACCTCTGTCCCTGTTGCGATCCCTCTACCTCTGTCCCCTGTACAATCTACCCACGTTTTAAGTTCATGGGAGTATGCAGGCTGATATCCCGTCTTCTGTTCCCAGATCTTCCCATTTCTGTCCCTAGAACGATCTCCCTACCTCTGTCCCTTAAACCATCTTCCCATTTCTGTCCCTTGTACGATTTCCCTATCTTTGTCCCTTGTACGATCTCCCTACCTCTGTCCCTTGAACCATCTTCCCATCTCTGTACCTTGTAGGATCTACCTACGTCTGTCCCATGTACGATCTCCCTACCTCTGTCCCCTGTACGATCTCCCTACCTCTGCCCTTTGTAAGATCTGCCTACCTCTGTCCCTTATACGATTTCCCCATCTCTGTCCCTTGTAGGATCTCCCTACCTCTGTCCCTTGAACCATCTTCCCATCTCTGTCCCTTGTACGATATTCCTACCTCTGTCCCCTGTACGATCTGCCTACCTCCGTCCCTTGTACGATCTTCCCACCTCTGTCCCTTGTACGATCTGCCAACCTCTGTCCCTTGTACGATATCCCTACCTCTGTCCCCTGTACGATCTGCCTACCTCTGTCCCTTGACCTGCCTACCTCTGTCCCTGTTGCGATCCCTCTACCTCTGTCCCCTGTACAATCTACCCAAGTTTCAAGTTCATGGGAGTATGCAGGCTGATATCCCGTCTTCTGTTCCCAGATCTCCCTAGATGTGTCTATCTGCTGTTGACCAACTGTGTGTTTGTCATCCTGCTGGTAGGCATCAGCTGTGTGGCCATGTTCCTAGGGGGATCAGCGGGTCATGAGGCTCGGTATATGGAGGCCCAGTTTGGTCTGCCGACACGCCCGGCCTATCTCATCACAGGTGAGTACGACACATACTGTATCCGTTTCTTCTGAAGGTCTGTTGAAGCACATATCACCAAACAGGGATCCGTATACTTAAGGTGACGCGGTCGCTATAGGCCCAGTCGCCTGAAGCGCCGTAAAGTGATGAGAAGAGTTGCGTCCTTTAGTCGTGTCAGGATCCTTTAATTTGAACGTGGTTTGCAATCCCAGATTCGCCCTGACAGCCCAGATCTGTTATAACTATACTCGTATATCTGTATTCTCGGATACTTCCACTGTTCATCATTGGATATTTATTCTGAAATTAGACAATCGTTCTGTATAGAAACCTACCTGATAAACAAAATCGAAAGACGCATAGCCTAGAATTACTTTATTAAGGATTGGCGAACTCGTGGTGTCTTACTCTGTGGTATTGCTGGAGAGCTACTAAAAGATGCTCAAAACACTACTCCCTCCCAACACTCACTTAGAACTTCCCCGCAAATGCGACTAACGGGATCGGGTGGTCAGACTCGCTGACTTAGTTGATGCATGTCATCGTATCCCAGTTGCGTAGATCGATGTTCATGGTGTCAATGACTGGACTGTCTGTTCCAGACGCGACTACTTTAGCTGGAATATTGCTGAATGCGTCGTTCAATAACAAACAAACAAATTAAGACATTCCTGTTGACGCTGTTAAACCTAAAATGAATGTTTTTCATACACATTTCAGCGCTCAAGCTTCTGGTTGTATTGTTAGTGGGTACTATAGGCGGCGCTGTAATCCTGGCCCTTCTCAAACTGAACAACAAGGGATGTCTGAAATTTGCTACTGTCGCCATGGCAACGGCAACGATAACATTCTCGCTTCAACTTAAGCTTGGTTGTGAAAACCCGGATGTCATCGGGCTTGGTGAGCAGAGGTAACGATCTTAAAATACAGTCGGATACAAGCATAAATGTAATTGTGAATTTGGTAAATTTTATTTTATTGTGAGATCTGTCCAGACGCAAGAAAACCTGGCACGATTCACATGTGCGTGCGATAGACATTATCAGACCCACAGGGAACTTCAAATAGAATAAATGTCACGTGGTATGTTTAGGTCGGCCTTTTCCGGCAAATCTCGACAATCTTCGGTAAGAAAATGCCTACTGGTAAATTTCTTTTGATACACAACCGCCAATGGTAGTTGCGAAACTGTACCTTTGTACTGTCTGGCTAGACTGACATTTAGTCTCTGAAATTTTATATTACACAACATCCTTCTTGACTCTAAGAATAAAAAAATGTCCCTATGCTGAATAAACTAACTTGAGCTGGCTAGACTTGCTTTTGTGTGCGTTTCTAGATTATTATTTTTTCATAAAATAAATATATTCCATGGTCATGGTGCAGGACTACTGTCTGGCGTACGACCTGATGTTTACTGACAGCTAAAAAATAAGAGCTGTGCAACTGTCCAGACACGGTGTAAATCTCTACGAACGTACTCTATCACTCTCTAATTGGATGGATAACTACATAACAGTTGACTGACTGAATAAACCTTCATTATTAATAGCCAGTCAGCCCATAGTTATCCCGTCATTGAGCGAAACAGTGTATTAAATTCCCTCAAGGCCCTCTGAGAATGTTTAAGTGCTGATTTGTGACAATGCAGGGTCGGAAGTCCTTCAGGGGACTGCGCATGTGACGTCACTGAATACTTTCCCCTGTGTGGTGAGGATGTTCGAAGCTACATTTCCCCCTGTTATGCGGGTTGCACAAACCAAACAGACACGGTAGGTGGACATGTACGCTATTTCTCCTCGCCAGTATATAAACTACCGGGCAAAAGAAAGTATACACTTGAAAATTGGATTTTATCCACAAATAACAAACGTTGTCAAAACGATTCTAGGCTGAAAACTTTAGCTGACACACTGCAGTCCAAAACACAACTATTATACCCGTATCAAATACGGGTCATCACTATCAATCGAATAACCATTTCACTTTTAGCCACCATCAAACATAGGTGTATACTTTCTTTTGCCAGGCAGTATATAATACGTGCAGTGACCAGGTTAGGAATGTAACAAAAGGTCTCGTTTCACATCACAGACCAACCAAAACAATTTTCTGTTTTGATTACGAGCGGTTAATTGTTTTGATTTAGTAACACTTCTTCAATTAGGTTTCAGTGGAAAGGTTATCAAAATATCTATTTAAAAAAAATAAAATTAATTCGACTTACCAACCTATATTCTTTTAAAATGTCTTGTGACAATTTTTTAAAATATTTTCCTTTAGGCTTACATGAGGAAGTGTTCATTGTAGGAATGTTATAGGCATTTCCTATTAGTCATGATAGTGTATTATTAACGTTAACAAGGTTTATCAGGAATGGCTACTTTCATCATAACAGCGAGTTCTGTCTGATTTCAGTTGTGTAACAGTGTATGACATTTATCATTCCGTAGTTTTGTATGGAATACTAGAAGGGACATTATCGCGTTGTCGCGTTGTTGAATTGTCGTCCTTCAAAAGACGAGCAGAAAGCTTCAAAATTAACCAAAGCGCGACAATACGACATTTTTCAAAGTCACAATGTGTCGCGTTGTCGCCATTTGGTTATGTTTTACCCTTTCTGCTTGTTTTTGGAAGGGCGACAATGCCACAATGCGACAAAGCGACAATGTCCCTTCTAGTATTCCATAGTTTTGAAACAGTTGTTATTTTAATTCGGTAATGTGGACTGTCATCAGGCTTACAGTGGATGTTTGGGCATCCCCGGGGGTGAAGGCGTGGCCGGCCTCTGCCCCAGGGAGTGCTCCTACCTGTGGTACTACGTAGGTGCCAATGTGATGTCTGGCCTGTGTGCAGTTGCCGCCAGTGCTGCAGTCGTCCTGACGATAACAAGGTGAGATCAGATCAACAAAGCCCTTTTAGAAAATAAGTTGGAAGTTGCAAGCGTTCAAATAGAAATTATATTGTTTTACTGAAAATAAAAGGGGTAGGATTAGGTTCGTTTGTATTTTGTTGTTGAGCGCCGCAGTCTGAAATATTCCAGCTGTCCAAGGTAATCTGTAATTAATTGAGGCAAACCAGTGATTGATTTCCACCCCTTCCGGGTGCGATGACATGCAAGTCACCGAGCGTGAACACCCGATCCATGTACTGGGGACCTATTGTGATCATACGGGGGAATTAAACAAGTTGAAACTATTGCATGGTAGATTCGCATAATGAATTATACAGAGCGGGTACACTGGCACGCAATTTTTTTAAGTCACCAAGCGTCAACTCCCGCTCCATTTAGTTTACGACAAGCAACAGCAACAATAAATGTATTCTAATCAGGAATGCAATGTGTATGGTCAGTATGTTTTGCATATATGCGTGTACCAGCACACATTATATCACAATGTACTCGACCCTTAAGTTTCCATTTGTACATTGCAGGTGTGTGGTGCCATGTCCTAGACCCTTTAGTTCCATCTGTACATTGCAGGTGCGTGGCACCATGTCCTAGACCCTTTAGTTCCATCTGTACATTGCAGGTGCGTGGCGCACTGTCCTAGACCCTTTAGTTCAATCTGTACATTGCAGGTGCGTGGCACCATGTCCTAGACCCTTTAGTTCCATCTGTACATTGCAGGTGTGTGGTGCCATGTCCTAGACCCTTTAATTCCATCTGTACATTGCAGGTGCGTGGCACCATGTCCTAGACCCTTTAGTTCCATCTGTACATTGCAGGTGCTTTCCACACTGTCCTAGACCCTTTAGTTCCATCTGTACATTGCAGGTGCGTTCCACACTGTCCTAGACCCTTTAGTCCCATCTGTACATTGCAGGTGTGTGGTGCCATGTCCTAGACCCTTTAGTCCCATCTGTACATTGCAGGTGTGTGGTGCCATGTCCAAGACCCTTTAGTCCCATCTGTACATTGCAGGTGCGTGGCGCACTGTCCTAGACAATTTAGTTCCATTTATACATTGCAGGTGCGTTCCACACTGTCCTAGACCCTTTAGTTCCATCTGTATATTGCAGGTGCGTGGCGCACTGTCCTAGACTATTTAGTTCCATTTATACATTGCAGGTGCGTTCCACATTGTCCTAGATTCTTTAGTTCCATCTGTACATTGCAGGTGCGTGGCGCACTGTCCTAGACCCTTTAGTTCCATCTGTACATTGCAGGTGCGTGGCACCATGTCCTAGACCCTTTAGTTCCATCTGTACATTGCAGGTGCGTTCCACACTGTCCTAGACCCTCTAGTCCCATCTGTACATTGCAGGTGCGTGGCGCACTGTCCTAGACAATTTAGTTCCATTTATACATTGCAGGTGCGTTCCACATTGTCCTAGATTCTTTAGTTCTATCTGTACATTGCAGGTGTGTGGTGCCATGTCCTAGACCCTTTAGTTCCATCTGTACATTGCAGGTGCGTGGCACCATGTCCTAGACCCATTAGTTCCATCTGTACATTGCAGGTGCGTTCCACACTGTCCTAGACCCTTTAGTTCCATCTGTACATCGCAGGTGCGTGGCACCATGTCCTAGACCCATTAGTTCCATCTGTACATTGCAGGTGCGTTCCACACTGTCCTAGACCCTTTAGTTCCATCTGTATATTGCAGGTGCGTGGCGCACTGTCCTAGACTATTTAGTTCCATTTATACATTGCAGGTGCGTTCCACACTGTCCTAGACCCTTTAGTTCCATCTGTATATTGCAGGTGCGTGGCGCACTGTCCTAGACTATTTAGTTCCATTTATACATTGCAGGTGCGTTCCACACTGTCCTAGACCCTTTAGTTCCATCTGTACATTGCAGGTGCGTTCCACACTGTCCTAGACCCTCTAGTCCCATCTGTACATTGCAGGTGCGTGGCGCACTGTCCTAGACAATTTAGTTCCATTTATACATTGCAGGTGCGTTCCACATTGTCCTAGATTCTTTAGTTCTATCTGTACATTGCAGGTGTGTGGTGCCATGTCCTAGACCCTTTAGTTCCACCTGTACATTGCAGGTGCGTGGCGCACTGTCCTAGACCCTTAAGTTCCATCTGTACATCGCAGGTGCGTGGCACCATGTCCTAGACCCTTTAGTTCCATCTGTACATTGCAGGTGCGTGGCGCACTGTCCTAGACCCTTTAGTTCCATCTGTACATTGCAGGTGCGTGGCACCATGTCCTAGACCCTTTAGTTCCATCTGTACATTGCAGGTGCGTTCCACACTGTCCTAGACCCTCTAGTCCCATCTGTACATTGCAGGTGCGTGGCGCACTGTCCTAGACAATTTAGTTCCATTTATACATTGCAGGTGCGTTCCACATTGTCCTAGATTCTTTAGTTCTATCTGTACATTGCAGGTGTGTGGTGCCATGTCCTAGACCCTTTAGTTCCATCTGTACATTGCAGGTGCGTGGCGCACTGTCCTAGACCCTTTAGTTCCATCTGTACATCGCAGGTGCGTGGCACCATGTCCTAGACCCTTTAGTTCCATCTGTACATTGCAGGTGCGTTCCACACTGTCCTAGACCCTTTAGTTCCATCTGTATATTGCAGGTGCGTGGCGCACTGTCCTAGACTATTTAGTTCCATTTATACATTGCAGGTGCGTTCCACGCTGTCCTAGACCCTTTAGTTCCATCTGTATATTGCAGGTGCGTGGCGCACTGTCCTAGACTATTTAGTTCCATGTATACATTGCAGGTGCGTTCCACACTGTCCTAGACCCTTTAGTTCCATCTGTACATTGCAGGTGCGTTCCACACTGTCCTAGACCCTCTAGTCCCATCTGTACATTGCAGGTGCGTGGCGCACTGTCCTAGACAATTTAGTTCCATTTATACATTGCAGGTGCGTTCCACATTGTCCTAGATTCTTTAGTTCTATCTGTACATTGCAGGTGTGTGGTGCCATGTCCTAGACCCTTTAGTTCCATCAGTACATTGCAGGTGCGTGGCGCACTGTCCTAGACCCTTTAGTTCCATCTGTACATCGCAGGTGCGTGGCACCATGTCCTAGACCCTTTAGTTCCATCTGTACATTGCAGGTGCGTTCCACACTGTCCTAGACCCTTTAGTTCCATCTGTATATTGCAGGTGCGTGGCGCACTGTCCTAGACTATTTAGTTCCATTTATACATTGCAGGTGCGTTCCACACTGTCCTAGACCCTTTAGTTCCATCTGTATATTGCAGGTGCGTGGCGCACTGTCCTAGACTATTTAGTTCCATTTATACATTGCAGGTGCGTTCCACACTGTCCTAGACCCTTTAGTTCCATCTGTACATTGCAGGTGCGTTCCACACTGTCCTAGACCCTTTAGTCCCATCTGTACATTGCAGGTGCGTGGCGCACCGTCCTAGACAATTTAGTTCCATTTATACATTGCAGGTGCGTTCCACATTGTCCTAGATTCTTTAGTTCTATCTGTACATTGCAGGTGTGTGGTGCACTGTCCTAGACCCTTTAGTTCCATCTGTACATTGCAGGTGCGTGGCGCACTGTCCTAGACCCTTTAGTTCCATCTGTACATCGCAGGTGCGTGGCACCATGTCCTAGACCCTTTAGTTCCATCTGTTCATTGCAGGTGCGTTCTACACTGTCCTAGACCCTTTAGTTCCATCTGTATATTGCAGGTGCGTGGCGCACTGTCCTAGACTATTTAGTTCCATTTATACATTGCAGGTGCGTTCCACATTGTCCTAGATTCTTTAGTTCCATCTGTACATTGCAGGTGCGTGGCGCACTGTCCTAGACTATTTAGTTCCATCAGTACATTGCAGGTGCGAGACGCACTGTCCTAGACACTTTAGTTCCATCAGTACATTGCAGGTGTGTGACACCCACTCCTAGACCCTTTAGTTCCATCTGTACATTGCAGGTGCGTGGCACCCTCTCCTAGACCCTTTAGTTCCATCTGTAAATTGCAGGTGTGTGGCACCCTCTCCAAGACCCTTAAGTTCCCTCTGTACATTGCAGGTGTGTGGCACCCTCTCCTAGACCCTTTAGTTCCATCTGTACATTGCAGGTGCGTGGCCACCCCTCCTAGACCCTTTAGTTCCATCAGTTCATTGCAGGTGCGTGGTGCCCTCTCCTAGCCCCTTTAGTTCCATCAGTACATTGCAGATGCGTGGCACCCTCTCCTAGACCCTTTAGTTTCCATGAGTACATTGCAGGTGCGTGGTACCCTCTCCTAGACCCTTTAGTTCCATCAGTACATTGCAGGTGCGTGGCACCCTCTCCTAGACCCTTTAGTTCCATCAGTTCATTGCAGGTGTGTGGTGCCCTCTCCTAGACCCTTTAGTTCCATCAGTACATTGCAGGTGCGTGGCACCCTCTCCTAGACCCTTTAGTTCCATCAGTTCATTGCAGGTGTGTGGTGCCCTCTCCTAGACCCTTTAGTTCCATCAGTACATTGCAGGTGCGTGGCACCCTCTCCTAGACCCTTTAGTTCCATCAGTTCATTGCAGGTGCGTGGCACCCTCTCCTAGACCCTTTAGTTCCATCAGTACATTGCAGGTGCGTGGCACCCTCTCCTAGGCCCTTTAGTTCCATCAGTACATTGCAGGTGCGTGGTACCCTTTCCTAGACCCTTTAGTTCCATCAGTAACTTGCAGGTGCCGGCACCCTCTCCTAGCCCCTTTAGTTCGATCTGTACATTGCAGGCGCGTGGCACCCTCTCCTAGACCCTTTAGTTCAATCTGTACATTGGAGGTGTGTGGCACCCTCTCCTAGACCCTTTAGTTCCATCTGTACATTGGAGGTGTTTGGCACCCTCTCCTAGACCCATTAGTTCCATCTGTACATTGCAGGTGCGTGGTACCCTCTCCTAGACCCTTTAGTTCCATCTGTACATTGCAGGTGCGTGGTACCATGTCCTAGACCCTTTAGTTCCATCTGTACATTGCAGGTGCGGGGTACCATGTCCTAGACCCTTTAGTTCCATCTGTACATTGCAGGTGCGTGGTACTATGTCCTAGACCCTTTAGTTCCATCAGTACATTGCAGGTGTTTGGCACCATGTCCTAGACCCTTTAGTTCCATCAGTACATTGCAGGTGTGTGGCACCCTCTCCAAGACCCTTTAGTTTCCATCTGTACATTGCAGGTGCGTGGCACCCTCTCCTAGGCCCTTTAGTTCCATCAGTACATTGCAGGTGCGTGGCGCACTGTCCTAGACCCTTTAGTTCCATCTGTTTATTGCAGGTGCGTGGCACCCTCTCCTAGACCCTTTAGTTTCCATCTGTATATTGCAGGTGCGTGGCACCAACGAGGCGAACTATGGCTCTTGCTCTCACTGGCTTTTCCTGTTGTCTAGTCGGTAGGTTCTAGTTTATTTACTATTCATGTACTTAAAAATAATTTGTGGTGCATTTATTTGTGATCTGCTTATAAAAGTGATAAAGTTATGAATAATAATTACGTCATCGTTCAGTGAGTGATGGCCGGTTGAATGTTGAATGTGTCGTAATAATGAGAATATGAATTTAATGTGCTCATTCCTTTCTCCCCTAATTTCAGCATGGCTTTCATCTGCAACCATGTACAAACCAGTGATTGCCAGCACGTGCAAAATCAGGGACCAGTCACGTGACCATCCTGGCGCATGCGCATTGTATGACCTGCCGTCACTCAGGAGCAGTGAGAAACGATTAGACCTTTGTCTGCAAGCGTGCGCTCTGCTGATGTTCATCATAGCCTACCTGCTGCAGGGGTCAAAACTAGTGGATCATCCAGAAAAAGATGTTTGGGATGAGGACCGGGAGGTTGAACCCGTTGACCTTTGAACCTATTGCACAGTTGAGAAGCACGTATAGACTGCAGTGCTAGTGTTTTATGATGTTCTACCCCGTAAAAAATCATTGCACGGCGTTATAACATTTCACGTGCGGTCAAAGATGACTGAAACAACCTCGACCTTGTGTGACCTTGTAATCCAGCGTTTCGTCATCCATGACTCCTTCGACGCTTTGCAAAATGCCATCTGTTGAATATGGTATTTATGAGTATTTTTAGCATATGATTGTGCGTATTTTAGAGAGACGAATCAAATGACATTTGAAGACATTCGCAAGGAGCAATTAGAATCATTTAACCACTTTACACATGATTCATGTTTTCCAACATTCACGCATTATATGTCCCACCTACTCGACATCTTAGCGAAGACTGCCCACCAGCTCTGTCGACGTCCCGGTATATTCCTATCTGCCAGATAATGTCGTTAATGAAGTACTGTAAGCGGATTGTCTCGAAGAGTACATTCTAGTTGCATATATATCACTTTTTATTCCAGGCAATATTAAATGCATCAGTACGTCAGTTGCATTGACCAAGAGCTTTTGAAGATATTTATCAAAACATTTCAAGATCAGACACGGCTGACTGATCAATGGCAATGGTTAAACATCCACCCTCCTTTCCAGTTGTGTACATGAGTCGCTGTGTTATAACCTTCTAAATGTTACACTTCACTTGTGAAACGTGGCGCATGTGCATGCTACAATTTGTTATCCGAAATTTATATATATTTTACAGACGCTTCTATTAATTCAATTCAATTGGATCGTGGCCACACGAACTTGTATTAGAGTTATGTCCCTTTGACTGTGTTTTATTCGTAGCTGTTGCGTCTTATTGTTAAACGGTGTATAAACATATGTATTCATTTGCAATTGTTAATTTATCACAATTTTAGATACACGAATCTATATAAGGTAGCCTACGTCTTAGGGAACTACATGTATATGCTAAATTCAAACACAAGTTATCAAGATCCGTTAGCGTATTATTCAGCTCCATTAATTGATATTTTTTTACACTTAAAATATGAACACATTTCAACACGTAAACGACTACACGTGTTTTTGATTTTCACATGAATATCAGAATTTTAAAACAAATACACTGATAATGTGTCACATGAACCCGACAACTGATCCAGGACTTTGTCGTTTGAAAAATAATGTACAGTTTCAGTCCTCGGTTTCGGTCATAACCAAGGGCAGAGTCTTGGTCGCTTATACACTACGGGTGTAGGTAGCATAACAGTAACTATCTGCGTACTGATTCGCTCACGGAGATTCCTTGTCTTGAATAAACGCCAGGTTAAAATTTCTGTAGAAGAAAAACAAGATGGGCACGGGCCACAATTAAACCCCGGGTCAAAATATCCGAAAAAAAAACCCACACGTCTACGGCGCTTTTCTCGATTTAACGCCAGTGTGTATCTTTTAGTGCGTTTTGATAGTCGGCGTGAGTTGTTTTGATATAAGGGGCGGTCGGGTAGCCTAGTGGTTAAGGCGTTCGCTCGTCACGCCGAAGACCCGGGTTCGAATCCCGACATGGGTACAATGTGTGAAGCCCATTTCTGGTGTCCCCCGCCGTGATATTGCTGGAATATTGCTAAAAGCGGCGTAAAACCAAACTCACTCACTCACTCACTGTTTTGATATACTGACCACGCTTTATTTGACAACCCGCCGGCGTTTGTAGTAAATCCGGCATGCCTCTTTCCACGGAACTAGGGATTCCGATTTTCTTATTGAACACACCCAAGGGGCGTTTGTTTGATACCTTGAGCTCATAAGGTATATTAAATCTAACACCAGATAGAGAGGATGAACTAGGAGATAACAGATTGTGTTACCTGTGTCTTTGAAGGAGCTAAAGTGAATTTTGAACCTAACGCACAGCTCTACTTTGAAAATTCGGTATGTTTAGCTCCATTCTACCATGACAAAATTTAATTTTGTGGTGAGAGCGAAGATATGCCGTAATGAGTACAATGTTTTAAGCAAGTTATCGATTTGATGCTTGTTTGTTTGATTTTGTTTTGTTTAACGCAACACTTAGCAATACTTTAGTTATGTGTCGGCGGTCTGTAAATAATCGAGTCTGGACCAGACGTTCCAGTGATTGACATCACGAGCAACGATCTACGCAAGTGGGAGACGATGACATGCATCAACCCAGTCAGCGAGCCTGACCACCCGATCCCGTTAGTCGCCTCTTACGACAAGCATGGGTTGCTGAAGACCCATTCTACCTCGCACGCACATACACACAACACACACACCCAACACGCACACACACGCACAACACGCACGCGCGCGCGCACGCACGCACGCACGCACGCACGCACACACACTTGAACGCCACATTAAACCCAAGCACCACCTGTATTCCATCACAAACATGGTAGTTTGGAATTCTGTTGTCAGGAAATCAAATTTCAAATAATCAATCGTGTCTCATTGTACAGACATTTTGTCATTAGGATAGTTTACATTTCAGACATAACATATTCATTTTAGTCATTGTAATACCCACTGAAGGTTGTTTCTCGGAGGACTGTGTAATTTGAATACCCCGGGGCCTCAAGGCTCATACACGACACTTGCTAAATAAATCACTGAGTTCAAGAATCTGTCACCACCACGCGGAAGAACAACGCGTTGTGAGAAGGGTATGCACAGCGTTCGATAGTAGCTGCTAGGTTCAGGTACGATCAGCCTCCTCGGCAACCGCCCGGGGGCACCGGGTAGTGTGGGTGACGTGGGGCAGGGTGGGGCTTTATCCTTTACTGCACTGTCTGTCCATCGAGGGGTTCCGGGTAGTGTGGTTGTGGGTGACGTGGGGCAGGGTGGGGCTTTATCCTTACTGTCACTTTCTGTCCATCGAGGGGTACCGGGTCGGGCAGAGGTTTGTGAAGCGGGGAAGGGCAAGGCAGGGGTGGGTCTTTCCCCTCTATTATCACTGGGTAAGCCAGTGCAGTTGTTGAGCGGGGCTTTATCGTTACTGTCGCTGTCTGGCCATCCGTTAAGGTGAAGGAGTAAGGTGGTGAGGTGAAATTGGGTTTAACGTCGCGTCCAAGATTATTGCACTTATATAGCGACGTGCATGCATGTGTATGTGTGTGTGTGGCTGCTTGTACTAGTCCGGACTGATGCCGATTTATAGTGCTAGCTCACTGAGATACCATGCCGCAGTTTAACATGAATACCCCACTCAGACACAGTATACTGACTCCGAGCCGACCAGTCCTTGTTTTAGCCCCTTAATGCCGAGCGCCAGACAGGGTAACAACAAGTACAATCTTTTAACGTCTTTTTGTATGACGCGGCCCGGGATCGAACCCTGGACCTTCCGCTCTCCGGGCGGACGCTCTACCACAAGACCACGGAGGCGGTCGAAGGAGTAAGGGGTGGAGCTAGCTGCCGTTCTGTTATTGTTGGGCCAGCCGACGTTGATTTACCGAGTTGGGTGGATGTGTTAAAGGGTGCAGGGTTCTCAAGATCAGTCATTTCAATCCTGTGTCACGAGAGTGTTTCAGAATTAAACTGGCAACACTATTAGTCAGTCTCTCAATGTTATGTTAATAAAAAAGGAAAGTAAAAGAGAAGTCGATGTGACTTTCCTTCGTGCCCTAGCCCAGTCCTGGCAACCAGGAATGCTCACAAGGAGATCATGACACGTTGCTTCCGTATTCTGACAATATTTAATGGATGATGGTGATAGATGCACTCGAAGAGACAGGGATTACATAGAGAAGGTGTCACAATCCTTTGTCAACATGACCGGGTCAGGTGAGACAGAAGCACTCCAGCGTTGTCTTCAACCACAGACGGACCCGGGATATTGAGGGGACATTGAGGGGACTTCGAGGGGACTTTGGGAGGACTTTGAGGGGTACATTTGGTCTGCACCGTTCGCGTATATTCGGAATTGATAACAGTAATTATGCTTCAGACGGTTGAAAAATTAGAAATTGCATGCCACAAAAATTACATTGTTGCAAGGTTTTTTCTTTTAAATAAAATAATCAGGTTCATAGTTTTAAATAAAAAAATAAATAAAGCAAATGTCAGGTTTTGTGGCTGTAGCTGAAAAATATCTAATCAATATTTAAAAATATATATACAAAATCCTAGCCCTCCCCCTAATATCCCCCCTTAGGCAGAATAAAACCGAAATGTTCCAGTTGTAGTCAATTAGTTATTTTTTAACGGGCATAAAATAGTTTGTCTGACACATTCATTTGTTTTTGAAACGACAAATGGGATATGAAACCAATGGAGTTATGGAAATATTTCCGCGAAAGTTTTGTTGATGCAAGGCTTGTTTCAGCTCCGTGGGTATCCTTGAGCGGAACACAACCTCTTTGAGCTAACGGCGCTGCATTAAGATGGGTCGATGCCGAAATTGTGTTCAAACAGAAGTCTTATATAATGTCTCCCGCTCAACCAATGGTTTTGTCTGTTCAAGGCCCTCTCTTTTGAAGCCGCTGTTGGAACATCGAACGTGACACCAATGAAATTATAAGTCACGCCAGAAACCTATGATTGTAGGTTCGAATCCCGGTTCGCCCCGATTATGTTTCTAGGTTTGTCAGCACATACCCGTGTTTCACCAAAGTGGTAAACGTCTGAGACCTGCATCACTTCGGGCTTTCCTCCCACATTAAGCTGACACGCCGCGATATAACTGGAATACCGTTAAACCCAACTCACTCACTCACTCCTCGGCGGGGATAGCGGGACAGAATAGGCCCGTCGTGCCCCATGCCCCAAACAGCATGATGATCACAATACGATAGGTGAGGTGAGGTGAGGTGAGGTGAGGTGAGGTGAGGAAAGTCGAGGTGAGGTGAGGTGAGGTGTGGTGAAGTGAAGTGAAGTGGGGTTTGACGTCGCGTTTGGAATTCTTGCTATTATATAGCGACGTGGATGCACGTGTGTTTGTGTGGTTGCTTGTACTAGTCCGGACTAATGCCAGTTTTATAGTACTTGCCCACTTAGATATCATGCCTCAGTTTAACATGAATACCCCACAGAGGCGGTCGTAGGGTTAAAGAGATTGGGTGAGTATGGTTTTAGGCCGCTTTTAGCAATATTTCAGCAATATATCGGGGGTGGGGGTCGGGGAGGGGCACCATAAGGGCTTCACACATTGTACCCATGTGGGGACTCGAACCCGGGCCTTCGCTACGCCAGGTTAGAAAAGAAACAGACTTTGTAAGTACATTCATAACGCCACCACGCACATAAAGATCACATATGAATGTACTTTATATATATATTTCAACGTATGTCTCGTATCTATGGAATCATAGAAGGTCGCCGCCGTAACAAAACAAGCAAAAAGTGTCAAAATTAACCAGAGCGCGACAACGCGACAATGTTCCTTCTGGGATTCCATACGTATCATTGCATCGTTTATTTCGGATTCAGCATGACTCCAACTTTAGCACCAGGCCGCATCACCCAACTGATCAATTGTCCACACATACATGCATCCTTATGAAATCGTGTTGGTTGATTTACCTCCTTTAGTTAAATATGACTCAACTAATCAAACACCTCGGCACTTGGTCTTCAGAAGGAAAGCGATGTATTAATGTGACAAATGCATTCAATTTGAATATCCAGTCCAAACCGTCATAAATAATAACCTCGCGCCCCCTGGTGTCTTGGGCATGGACTACCGATCTATTTGAGCTATTGGTCAACACACGTTAAAATGGCGGCTAATCTCGAACCATCTTGAGGGGGATTTATGGCATTATTTAACGCTGAGTGCTCCCCCCTCATATCAAGTCCAAATACTCTCGTGTATTGGGTTAATCTACTGCTGGCCATACTAGTGTTCTGCTTGTGGATGTCACTGTGTGGGCCTTCAACGCTCTGAACAATGCGTTCAGTGGAATTCTCGACATACCTAGTATAGCCTGTCCAATCATTTTGTATGTATGGCGACTTCTCTAGAGCAGGGCTGCTCCATATCTTTACTTAAAATTAGAAGTCTCTAAAATGGGGATTCGGTGGTCATAATGTCTGCTTCATATGAATATTACTTGGATTAGTGACAACAAGGGTAGACTACGAAGTTCCCGCTACGAAGTTCATCTACTGAAAATAAGAAGTCTCTTGAATGTATTGGGCAGTCATAATGTCTGCTTCATATGAATATACTTGGGTTAGTGACAACAAGGGTAATGTCTCAGCTGTGACCGCTACATTGCCGACGGTCGTTGTCAAATCTCACTACCAACAACTGATCCTGGCTGTTTTGAGTACAGTAAACGACGGCGTTAAAACTCATTCCCACAAGGTGAGGCAGACAAGGTGGTTGGGGGGGGGGGGGGGGGGGGGTGTGTTACGCTAGAGTTGTGATGCTTGGCAGAGTTGGGGTTCTGATACAGGATATATACGTTACATAACTGGAGATGATAAATAATTGCTGCCATCATGAAGCTGCTGGTTGTACCAGGTGGTCCCTTGCAGAGTAAGAGTACAATGTGATGCTCAGCGTTGTAGGAAACGATAAGTGTTGTAGGAAACGATAAGTGTTGTAGGACATGCTTTGTGTTGTAGGACGTGATACGTGTTGTAGGACATGCTTTGTGTTGTAGGACGTGATACGTGTTGTAGGACATGAGACGTGTTGTAGGAGATGATAAGTGTTGTAGGACATGCTTTGTGTTGTAGGACGTGATACGTGTTGTAAGACATGAGACGTGTTGTAGGACGTGATACGTGTTGTAGGACACGCTTGGTGTTGTAGGAGATGAGACGTGTTGTAGGACGTGATACGTGTTGTAGGACATGCTTTGTGTTGTAGGACGTGATACGTGTTGTAGGACATGCTTTGTGTTGTAGGACGTGATACGTGTTGTAGGACATGCTTTGTGTTGTAGGACATGAGACGTGTTGTAGGAGATGATAAGTGTTGTAGGACATGAGACGTGTTGTAGGAAACGATAAGTGTTGTAGGAGATGAGACGTGTTGTAGGACGTGATACGTGTTGTAGGACATGAGACGTGTTGTAGTATGTGATACGTGTTGTAGGACATGCTTTGTGTTGTAGGACGTGATACGTGTTGTAGTACATGAGACGTGTTGTAGGACGTGATACGTGTTGTAGGACACGCTTGGTGTTGTAGGAGATGAGACGTGTTGTAGGACGTGATAAGTTTTGTAGGACACGCTTGGTGGTGTAGGACATGAGACGTGTTATAGGATATGATAAGTGTTGTAGGACACGCTTGGTGTTGTAGGATATGATAAGTGTTATAGGATATGATAAGTGTTGTAGGACACGCTTGGCGTTGTAGGATATGATAAGTGTTGTAGGACACGCTTGGCGTTGTAGGATATGATAAGTGTTATAGGATATGATAAGTGTTGTAGGACACGCTTGGCGTTGTAGGAGATGATAAGTGTTGTAAGACATGCTTGGTGTTGTAGGACATGAGACGTGTTGTAGGATATGATAAGTGTTATAGGATATGATAAGTGTTGTAGGACACGCTTGGTGTTGTAGGATATGATAAGTGTTGTAGGACACGCTTGGCGTTGTAGGAGAGGGAGACGTGTTGTAGGATATGATAAGTGTTGTAAGACATGCTTGGTGTTGTAGGAGAGGGAGACGTGTTGTAGGATATGATAAGTGTTGTAGGACACACTTGGCGTTGTAGGAGAGGGAGACGTGTTGTAGGATATGATAAGTGTTATAGGATATGATAAGTGTTGTAGGACACGCTTGGCGTTGTAGGAGATGATAAGTGTTGTAGGACATGCTTGGTGTTGTAGGAGAGGGAGACGTGTTGTAGGATATGATAAGTGTTGTAGGACACGCTTGGCGTTGTAGGATATGATAAGTGTTGTAGGACACGCTTGGCGTTGTAGGAGATGATAAGTGTTGTAAGACATGCTTGGCGTTGTAGGATATGATAAGTGTTGTAGGACACGCTTGGCGTTGTAGGAGAGGGAGACGTGTTGTAGGATATGATAAGTGTTGTAGGACACGCTTGGTGTTGTAGGATATGATAAGTGTTGTAAGACATGCTTGGCGTTGTAGGATATGATAAGTGTTGTAGGACACGCTTGGCGTTGTAGGAGAGGGAGACGTGTTGTAGGATATGATAAGTGTTGTAGGACACGCTTGGCGTTGTAGGATATGATAAGTGTTGTAAGACATGCTTGGTGTTGTAGGAGAGGGAGACGTGTTGTAGGATATGATAAGTGTTGTAGGACACGCTTGGTGTTGTAGGAGAGGGAGACGTGTTGTAGGATATGATAAGTGTTGTAGGACACGCTTGGCGTTGTAGGAGAGGGAGACGTGTTGTAGGATATGATAAGTGTTGTAAGACATGCTTGGTGTTGTAGGAGAGGGAGACGTGTTGTAGGATATGATAAGTGTTGTAGGACACGCTTGGCGTTGTAGGAGAGGGAGACGTGTTGTAGGATATGATAAGTGTTGTAAGACATGCTTGGTGTTGTAGGAGAGGGAGACGTGTTGTAGGATATGATAAGTGTTGTAGGACACGCTTGGCGTTGTAGGAGAGGGAGACGTGTTGTAGGATATGATAAGTGTTGTAAGACATGCTTGGTGTTGTAGGAGAGGGAGACGTGTTGTAGGATATGATAAGTGTTGTAGGACACGCTTGGTGTTGTAGGAGAGGGAGACGTGTTGTAGGATATGATAAGTGTTGTAGGACACGCTTGGCGTTGTAGGAGAGGGAGACGTGTTGTAGGATATGATAAGTGTTGTAGGACACGCTTGGCGTTGTAGGAGAGGGAGACGTGTTGTAGGATATGATAAGTGTTATAGGATATGATAAGTGTTGTAGGACACGCTTGGCGTTGTAGGAGATGATAAGTGTTGTAAGACATGCTTGGTGTTGTAGGAGAGGGAGACGTGTTGTAGGATATGATAAGTGTTGTAGGACACACTTGGCGTTGTAGGAGAGGGAGACGTGTTGTAGGATATGATAAGTGTTATAGGATATGATAAGTGTTGTAGGACACGCTTGGCGTTGTAGGAGATGATAAGTGTTGTAGGACATGCTTGGTGTTGTAGGAGAGGGAGACGTGTTGTAGGATATGATAAGTGTTGTAGGACACGCTTGGCGTTGTAGGATATGATAAGTGTTGTAGGACACGCTTGGCGTTGTAGGAGATGATAAGTGTTGTAAGACATGCTTGGCGTTGTAGGATATGATAAGTGTTGTAGGACACGCTTGGCGTTGTAGGAGAGGGAGACGTGTTGTAGGATATGATAAGTGTTGTAGGACACGCTTGGTGTTGTAGGATATGATAAGTGTTGTAAGACATGCTTGGCGTTGTAGGATATGATAAGTGTTGTAGGACACGCTTGGCGTTGTAGGAGAGGGAGACGTGTTGTAGGATATGATAAGTGTTGTAGGACACGCTTGGCGTTGTAGGATATGATAAGTGTTGTAAGACATGCTTGGTGTTGTAGGAGAGGGAGACGTGTTGTAGGATATGATAAGTGTTGTAGGACACGCTTGGTGTTGTAGGAGAGGGAGACGTGTTGTAGGATATGATAAGTGTTGTAGGACACGCTTGGCGTTGTAGGAGAGGGAGACGTGTTGTAGGATATGATAAGTGTTGTAAGACATGCTTGGTGTTGTAGGAGAGGGAGACGTGTTGTAGGATATGATAAGTGTTGTAGGACACGCTTGGCGTTGTAGGAGAGGGAGACGTGTTGTAGGATATGATAAGTGTTGTAAGACATGCTTGGTGTTGTAGGAGAGGGAGACGTGTTGTAGGATATGATAAGTGTTGTAGGACACGCTTGGCGTTGTAGGAGAGGGAGACGTGTTGTAGGATATGATAAGTGTTGTAAGACATGCTTGGTGTTGTAGGAGAGGGAGACGTGTTGTAGGATATGATAAGTGTTGTAGGACACGCTTGGTGTTGTAGGAGAGGGAGACGTGTTGTAGGATATGATAAGTGTTGTAGGACACGCTTGGCGTTGTAGGAGAGGGAGACGTGTTGTAGGATATGATAAGTGTTGTAGGACACGCTTGGCGTTGTAGGAGAGGGAGACGTGTTGTAGGATATGATAAGTGTTATAGGATATGATAAGTGTTGTAGGACACGCTTGGCGTTGTAGGAGATGATAAGTGTTGTAGGACATGCTTGGTGTTGTAGGAGAGGGAGACGTGTTGTAGGATATGATAAGTGTTGTAGGACACGCTTGGCGTTGTAGGATATGATAAGTGTTGTAGGACACGCTTGGCGTTGTAGGATATGATAAGTGTTGTAGGACACGCTTGGCGTTGTAGGAGATGATAAGTGTTGTAAGACATGCTTGGCGTTGTAGGATATGATAAGTGTTGTAGGACACGCTTGGCGTTGTAGGAGAGGGAGACGTGTTGTAGGATATGATAAGTGTTGTAGGACACGCTTGGTGTTGTAGGATATGATAAGTGTTGTAAGACATGCTTGGCGTTGTAGGATATGATAAGTGTTGTAGGACACGCTTGGCGTTGTAGGAGAGGGAGACGTGTTGTAGGATATGATAAGTGTTGTAGGACACGCTTGGCGTTGTAGGATATGATAAGTGTTGTAAGACATGCTTGGTGTTGTAGGAGAGGGAGACGTGTTGTAGGATATGATAAGTGTTGTAGGACACGCTTGGTGTTGTAGGAGAGGGAGACGTGTTGTAGGATATGATAAGTGTTGTAGGACACGCTTGGCGTTGTAGGATATGATAAGTGTTGTAAGACATGCTTGGTGTTGTAGGAGAGGGAGACGTGTTGTAGGATATGATAAGTGTTGTAGGACACGCTTGGTGTTGTAGGAGATGATAAGTGTTGTAGGACACGCTTGGTGTTGTAGGACATGATAAGTTTTGTAGGATATGATAAGTGTTGTAGGACACGCTAGGTGTTGTAGGAGATGAGACGTGTTGTAGGACATGATACGTGTTGTAGGACACGCTTGGTGTTGTAGGAGATGAGACGTGTTGTAGGATATGATAAGTGTTATAGGACATGATAAGTGTTGTAGGGCATGATAAGTGTTGTAGGACATGCTTGGTGTTGAAGGACATGAAAAGTGTTGTAGGACTGATAAGTGTTGTAGGACATGATAAGTGTTGTAGGACACGCTTGGTGTTGTAGGACGTGATACATGTTGTAGTACATGAGACGTGTTGTAGGACATGCTTGGTGTTGTAGGACATGATAAGTGTTGTAGGACATGCTTGGTGTTGTAGGACATGCTTGGTGTTGTAGGACATGATAAGTGTTGTGGGACTGATAAGAGTTGTAGGACATAATAAGTGTTGTAGGACATGATACGTGTTGTAGGACATGATACGTGTTATAGGACATGATAAGTGTTGTAGGGCATGATAAGAGTTGTAGGACATAATAAGTGTTGTAGGACATGATAAGTGTTGTAGGATATGATAAGTGTTGTAGGATATGATAAGTGTTGTAGGATATGATAAGTGTTGTAGGACATGATAAGTGTTATAGGACATGATAAGTGTTGTAGGACATGATAAGTGTTGTAGGATATGATAAGTGTTGTAGGACATGCTTGGTGTTGAAGGACATGATACGTGTTGTAGGACATGATAAGTGTTGTAGGATATGATAAGTGTTGTAGGATATGATAAGTGTTGAAGGACATGATAAGTGTTATAGGACATGATAAGTGTTGTAGGACATGATAAGTGTTGAAGGACATGATAAGTGTTGTAGGACATGATAAGTGTTGTAGGATATGATAAGTGTTGTAGGACATGCTTGGTGTTGAAGGACATGATAAGTGTTGTAGGACATGCTTGGTGTTGTAGGACTGATAAGTGTTGTAGGACTGATAAGTGTTGTAGGACATGATAAGTGTTGTAGGACTGATAAGTGTTGTAGGACATGATAAGTGTTGTAGGACACGCTTGGTGTTGTAGGACGTGATACATGTTGTAGTACATGAGACGTGTTGTAGGACACGCTTGGTGTTGTAGGACATGATAAGTGTTGTAGGACATGCTTGGTGTTGTAGGACATGCTTGGTGTTGTAGGACATGATAAGTGTTGTGGGACTGATAAGTGTTGTAGGACATAATAAGTGTTGTAGGACATGATAAGTGTTGTAGGACATGCTTGGTGTTGTAGGACATGATAAGTGTTGTTGGACTGATAAGTGTTGTAGGACATAATAAGTGTTGTAGGACATGATAAGTGTTGTAGGACATGATAAGTGTTGTAGGACATGCTTGGTGTTGTAGGACATGATACGTGGTGTAGGACGTGATACGTGTTGTAGGACATGCTTGGTGTTGTAGGACATGATACGTGGTGTAGGACGTGATACGTGTTGTAGGACATGATAAGTGTTGTAGGACTGATAAGTGTTGTAGGACATGATAAGTGTTGTAGGACGTGATACATGTTGTAGGACATGATAAGTGTTTTGGAATGATTGGCGTTGTAAAATGTGCCAACTGTTGTAGAAAATGTTTTACGTATCTGGTATTTGTCTGGTATTTGTAAAACGCTTAGTGTTGTACGAATCGATTAATTAATGTTGTGTGGTATGCGTTTGTCCAGGAAATTGTTGTTTGAAATTGTTGTGGGAACACTATTGTAGTGTAAGGAATGCGTAACGTACTAAGGAATGCTGAACGAACTAATGAATGCTGAACGTACTTATGAATGCTCAACGTACTAGGGAATGCTGAAAGCATTAAGGAATGCTCAACGTATTATGGAATGCTGAACGTACTAAGGAATGCTGAACGTACTAAGGAATGCTGAACAAACTAAGGAAATGTTGAACGCATTTAGGAATGCTGAAGGAACTAAAGAAATGTTGAACGCACTAAGGAATGCTGAAAGCACTAAGGAGTGCTGAACGCACTGAGGAAATGCTGAACGTACTAAGGAATGCTGAACGAACTAAGGAATGCTGAAAGCATTAAGGAATGCTCAACGTATTAAGGAATGCTCAACGTATTAAGGAATGCTCAACGTACTAAGGAATGCTCAACGTACTAAGGAATGCTGAACGAACTAAGGAATTTTGAATGCATTAAGGAATCCTCAACCTACTAAGGAATGCTTAACGTACTAAGGAAATGCTGAACGCACTAAGGATTGCTGAACGCACTAAGGAAATGTTGAACGCATTTACGAATGCTGCAGGAACTAAAGAAATGTTGAACGCACTAAGGAATGCTGAACGCATTAAGGAATGCCGAACGAACTAAGGAAATGCTGAACGCATTAAGGAATGCTGAACGAACTGAGGAATGCTGATCGATCTAAGGAATGTTGAACTCATTAAGGATCGTTGAACGAACTAAGGAATGTTGAACGCATTAAGGAATGTTGAACGAACTAAGGAAATGTTGAACGCATTAAGGAATGCTAAACAAACTAGGAAATGCTGAACGTACTAACATATGCCGAAAGTACTAAGGAATGATGAACATACTAAGGAATCCTGAACGTACTTAGGAATGCCGAACATACTCAGGAATGCTAATGTACTTAGGAATGCTGAACGTACTAACAAATGCTGAACGTACTCATAAATACTGAACAAACTAAGGAATACTGAACGTACTAAGGAATGATGAACATACTGAGGAATGCTGTACGTACTAATGAACGCTGAACGTACTAAGGAATGCTGGACATACTTATGAATGCTCAACGTATTATGGATTGTTGAACGCATTAAGGAATGATGAACGTACTAAGGGATCCTGGACGTACTAAGGAATGCTGAACGAACTAAGGAATGCTGAACATACTAATGAATGCTCAACGTACTAAGGAATGCTGAAAGCATTAAAGAATTATTAACGTATTAAGGAATGCTTAACGTGCCAAGGAATGCTGTACAAACTAAGGAAATATTGAACGCATTAAGGAATGCTGAAAGTACTAAGGAAATGTTGAACGCATTAGGGAATGCTGAACGAACTAAGGAAATATTGAACGCATTTAGGAATGCTGAACGAACTAAAGGAATGCTGAACGAACTAAGGAATGCTGAACGTACTTAGGAATGCTAAACAAACTAAGGAAATGTTGAACGCATTAAGGAATGCTGAAAGTACTAAGGAAATGTTGAACGCATTAGGGAATGCTGAACGAACTAAGGAAATATTGAACGCATTTAGGAATGCTGAACGAACTAAAGGAATGCTGAACGAACTAAGGAATGCTGAACGTACTTAGGAATGCTAAACAAACTAAGGAAATGTTGAACGCATTAAGGAATGCTGAAAGTACTAAGGAAATGTTGGACGCATTAGGGAATGCTGAACGAACTAAGGAAATATTGAACGCATTTAGGAATGCTGAACGAACTAAAGGAATGCTGAACGTACTAAGGAATGCTGAACGCACTAATGAATGCTGAACGTACTAAGGAATGTTGAACGCATTAAGAAATGCTGAACTAGCTAACGAAATGTTGAACGCATTAAGGAATGCTAAACAAAATTAGGAAATGTTGAACGCATTAAGGAATGCTGAACGTACTAAGGGATACTGAACGTACTAAGGAATAATGAACATACTGAGGAATCCGGAACGTACTTAGGAATGCTATACGAACTAAGGAATGCTGAACGTACTAATGAACGCTGAACGTACTAGCGAATGCTGAACAAACTAAGGAATGTTAAAACGCATTAAGGAATGCTGAACGTACTAAGAAATGCTGAAAGCATTAAGGAATGCTGAACGTACTAAGGAATGCCGAACATACTCAGGAATGCTAATGTACTTAGGAGGCTGAACGTACTAAAAAATGCTGAACGTACTAAAGAATGTTCAACGTACTGAGGAATGCTGAACGTATAAAAAAATTTCTGAAGATAGTCATGAATGCTAATGTACTTAGGAATACGGAACGTACTAAGGAATGCTAATGTACTTAGGAATGCTGAACGTACTTACAAATGCTGAACGTACTAAGGAATGCTGAACGCATTCAGGAATGCCGAACATACCTAGGAATGCTAATGTACTTAGAAACATGGAACGTACTAAGGAATGCTAATGTACTTAGGAATGCTGAACGTACTAAGGAATGCTTAGCTTTGCGGGGGAATGCTAAGTTTTGTTGCAACAGCTTAACGTCGCATGAAACGTCTGATATTTTGCCTTCATGCTGTATGAAATGCTTAGTGTTTTCGGGACTGTTTGGTGTTGTGTGAAATGGAAACTGTTGTTGAGGGAGATTTCGGGCATTTGGAAAATCCTTAATGTGGTAGCACGTGCTTGCTGATCTAGAAAATGCTTCGTGTGGAAGGAATTGCTTGATGTTGTATTATATGCTTAACATACCATCAGACAAAAACGACAAGTGTGTGGCATCAATATACATCAAGAAGTAGGACGATGTAGTATGCGGTCGAAAATCACTTGTATCCAAAATTAACTGGTCGGATAATGATATTAAATTCCGAAGGAAAGACAGCTGACTTTGCCTCCTATTCACGACCAAGAGTCCGGTAAGTGATGGGAAAGTACGGTGAACGGTAAACATGATTGACAGGTCAATAACAGATTTAAGTGTCACTTTTCAGGTTTGTCAACAAATTGGAAACTTATCTCATAATTGGTAATTATTTATTTTCAATCATTCAACATTTCATTCAACGAAATAAAATTGAAATACATGAAATCCCAATACGTTCAGCTCCATTTATAGGGATTGTAAGAGTACAAGTTTTATTCGTCTGGAAATTGATTGCGACTCTGGTGTAGCTACCCTTTGCATAGATACGACCCGAGGCCTACCTGCTCGGCGCTCTTGTCCTGAAATAACCAGTCTCCTGATAAGCCAACACAAACATTTGAATTAATTACATATCTAATGCTTGAATATCACCCGATCAGTTATAAGCAACTGTGTCTCGAGCATGGGTTCGCTCAATTTGTTCAACTGGATACACAAGTGGTAATAAATATCCGTCGAAACCGACAAAATACCCCCTTCGAGATTCGGTAATTGTTGCATAATAACACAAGTCGGAGGCTTGATAAGATTATTTGAACACTGATAAAGTTCTCACGAATATTTTGGTTTTATCAAACTTGTGCATGATAAATCGCTTCAGGTGCAAATAACGCAGCCAATTGCTGATAATGACAAAGCTATGTAAATGTCTTGTACTTTGCAATGAACATTTGTAGATTTCAGTACGTGTTTGTGTACGGTAGTCAATTGTGATAATCCCTTTAAGTGCAAGCTTCTTAAGACTTGAAAGTATTGAAGCAGATTTACAGTTGAATTTTCTGTAAACAGTGTACTCACGTTTTAATTTCATGATTTCATAGGAATAAAGCTTGTTTGTGGTTTGTCAAATCTGATTCTTTATACAAAATATCATTGCAGCTGGGATCAATTTAGAGGTAACAGATATGGTTTTCAATTTAAAATCCAACTTCAATCAACATTTCAGCAGGACTTTGGACTATTATCAAATCAAGAATGGTATATATCGTAACACTACAAGATTTAAGAAGCATAACCATGGTTTTGTAGTACTTCAATTAGAATGTACTGTTACATTTAATCTATCATTTATAGTGGACAATTAAGAAATTGTTATGGCATAATTATGGATGCTTTACTTTACTTTACTTTATAAACAAAACGTCTCAGGAATAGAAAAAGAATATTAGTGAGTGAGTATGGTTTTACGCCGCTTTTAGCAATATTTCTTGGGACCCCAGAAATGGGCTTCACACATTCTACCAATGTCGGATATCGAACCCGGGTTTTCGGCGTGACGAGCGAACGCTTTAACCACTAGGCTCCCCGACCGCCCCAAATTGAATTTTAAATATGCATATGAATACTTTATCAAGACAATGTTTATATTTACTATTTCACTACTTCAAAGTCAGTCTGTTCAATTCATAATTCATGATTACGGGAAAGTGGGTGATTTTCGATAAGTTGGTTTCGATATGATGAACATAGATTATTGATTATCGATACGAGCATAAATGTTATCACTGACATGAGCTACAAGGCGATCATATTTTCTCGTTGACACGAAACGCTTTTTAAAAACCAGCTATATTTACAGATATGTTTATTGTCCATTGTAAACATTAAACTGACAAGACCATTTCCCCACCCAGGTGACCCTCCATTCAGTTTATTATCTGTTTACTCAATAAACACTAGGCCTGTACACTCAGAAATAACCAACCCCTAAAATACGATGCTTTAATTTGCCCCGAGTTGCTAATGTACAAGCGAGAGAGTGTAAATCAAACAACATAGGTGAAATCGGTGTCTATAACCACTGACAGTTTGCTACATCGTGATAGACAGGTGTATATTTCAAGTATCAGTCTTATCACGACCCTATTGTTAAGCGGCGTGAAGATGGGCCCTTTAGGAGTGACTCCGGTTCTGTTTATCACCTCGTTGCTTATTTCATATACAACATGGCACTGGCATCGATATGACGCGTACATACGTCAATCAACCGTGCAATTGACAAGGGGGCGTGGTCCCTTCACGTGGACGACGCCGAAATTTACAAGGCTACACTGTCAAATAAATCTCTCCAACCTATTCCATGTTATCGGCAGCCTTTACCCAACAAAGGAAATTTCTTTCACTTTTCAAATTCTTTTGGGCTTGATTAATGAGCCCGATAAGATTATATTCAGTCAAAATAAAAGATTTGACCTCGATCACATTTAGCCCAGTGGTGACGGTAACGATGACCTTTAAATCAGGCCGCCAGTCTCAATCCCAGTGGAGCTCCGCGAGGCGGGTGTTTACTAAATGGAATGGCCTGGTTACTGCCATATACATAAACAACGAAGAAAGGAGATTCTGATATATTTCCCTTTTCAGGGAAATGAAAGGGCAGATGTAAACAAACGGTTAGGGATAGCTATAAAGAAATTTACTTGCTTGTTTTTTAATCGTTTAATTTTGCGATTGTACACCGTAGCCAGCTGATGCCGTGCTGATCTTAAGGCAAGGCTAATTTAAAGGGGACACACGTGTGGCCCAGGGTTCCGTTCCACAAAGCGATCTTCGAATAAGCGCTAAGGTGATAATAGCCCATGTTAAATTAAAGGAGTAACAGTCACCTTAGCGCTAACATTGCTTTGCAGAACTGGAATCAGTGGTTTTGTGCCCAGCATTGAAAACACGGAGTTCCTTAGCCTTTGGGTATGTTGACCGTGGGATCGAATCCCAAAATCCCCTGGAATCTGAGTCCTGGTCTGTCAGCACCATACTTGGTTCGTGGATTTCCCCACAGTGGTGATTGGGTTTTCCTCCCATATCTAGCTAGGGGATCTTCCCCCATGAACACGACACGCCGTGGTGTAAGGGAAAATACTGTTCACAGCGTTAAGTGTTCGTCAACTCATCTGAGCGTTTCAGTTGCTGCCAACTCTTTCATATATAAGTACCCACAATGTGCCAATATCATTTGAGACCTCGTGCTGTTGTGAAGAACTACTTTTTTAAGCGCGACAATCAAAGAATGCATCTGCAAATGTATCCTAGAGACTTGCCAAACTGGAAGTTGTCATCAACCTGACATTACATGGGAGGTATACGACGTTCCTTGAATGTTGGAGGTCGTAGCGTCCTTTTTCTAGGCAAAACTGTAAAGTGGCAGTTTAACTGTGATCCGAGCCCGACGTTGCAATAGTCATGAATTTGTCGCGTCCATATTTCGATTCGCATAGGCATTGAACTGTTTTCTTTTCAACACTTCAAGATAGTATTTTAAAATATTATTAAAACTTGTGTAATGCTTGACAACACCCTTAAAGAGGACGGTTGTGCTTACTTTCCCCAGTGTAATCATCCCGATTAAGGTAGTTTCGGTGCTAGAAGTAGCCCTGAATGACGCACCTGATGAAGGGACAAGAAGAAGCCCTGAATGACACCACCTGATGAAGGGGCAAGAAGTAGCCCTGAATGACGCACCTGATGAAGGGTCAAAAAGTAGCCCTGAATGACACACCTGATGAAAGGGCAAGACGCAGCCCTGAATGACACCACATGATGAAGGGGCAAGACGTAGCCCTGAATGACACACCTGATGAAGGGACAAGACGTAGCCCTGAATGACACACCTGATGAAGGGGCAAGACGTAGCCCTGAATGACACCACCTGATGAAGGGGCAAGACGTAGCCCTGAATGACACATCTGATGAAGGGGCAAGAAGTAGCCCTGAATGACGCACCTGATGAAGGGGCAAGAAGAAGCCCTGAATGACACCACCTGATGAAGGGGCAAGACGTAGCCCTGAATGACGCACCTGATGAAGGGGCAAGAAGTAGCCCTGAATGGAACACCTGATGAAGGAACAAGAAGTAGCCCTGAATGACACCACCTGATGAAGGAACAAGAAGTAGCCCTGAATGACACAACCTGATGAAGGGGCAAGAAGAAGCCCTGAATGACACACCTTGTGTAGGGGCGAGAAGTAGCCCTGAATGACGCACCTGATGAAGGGGCAAGAAATAGCCCTGAATGACGACACCTGATGAAAGGGCAAGACGTAGCCCTGAATGACACCACCTGATGAAGGGGCAAGACGTAGCCCTGAATGACACCACCTGATGAAGGGACAAGAAGTAGCCCTGAATGACGCACCTGGTGTAGGGGCGAGAAGTAGCCCTGAATGACACACCTGATGAAGGGGCAAGAAATAGCCCTGAATGACGACACCTGATGAAAGGGCAAGACGTAGCCCTGAATGACACCACCTGATGAAGGGACAAGAACTAGCCCTGAATGACGCACCTGATGAAGGGGCAAGAAGAAGCCCTGAATGACACCACCTGATGAAGGGGCAAGACGTAGCCCTGAATGACGCACCTGATGAAGGGGCAAGAAGTAGCCCTGAATGGAACACCTGATGAAGGAACAAGAAGTAGCCCTGAATGACACCACCTGATGAAGGAACAAGAAGTAGCCCTGAATGACACAACCTGATGAAGGGGCAAGAAGAAGCCCTGAATGACACACCTTGTGTAGGGGCGAGAAGTAGCCCTGAATGACACACCTGATGAAGGGGCAAGAAATAGCCCTGAATGACGACACCTGATGAAAGGGCAAGACGTAGCCCTGAATGACACCACCTGATGAAGGGGCAAGACGTAGCCCTGAATGACACCACCTGATGAAGGGACAAGAAGTAGCCCTGAATGACGCACCTGGTGTAGGGGCGAGAAGTAGCCCTGAATGTCACACCTGATGAAGGGGCAAGAAATAGCCCTGAATGACGACACCTGATGAAAGGGCAAGACGTAGCCCTGAATGACACCACCTGATGAAGGGGCAAGAAGTAGCCCTGAATGACACCACCTGATGAAGGGACAAGAAGTAGCCCTGAATGACGCACCTGATGAAGGGGCAAGAAATAGCCCTGAATGACGACACCTGATGAAAGGGCAAGACGTAGCCCTGAATGACACCACCTGATGAAGGGACAAATAGTAGCCCTGAATGACGCACCTGTTGTAGGGGCGAGAAGTAGCCCTGAATGACACACCTGATGAAGGGGCAAGAAATAGCCCTGAATGTCGACACCTGATGAAAGGGCAAGACGTAGCCCTGAATGACACACCTGATGAAGGGGCAAGACGTAGCCCTGAATGACACCACCTGATGAAGGGACAAGAAGTAGCCCTGAATGACGCACCTGGTGTAGGGGCGAGAAGTAGCCCTGAATGACACACCTGATGAAGGGGCAAGAAATAGCCCTGAATGACGACACCTGATGAAAGGGCAAGACGTAGCCCTGAATGACACCACCTGATGAAGGGGCAAGACGTAGCCCTGAATGACACCACCTGATGAAGGGACAAGAAGTAGCCCTGAATGACGCACCTGGTGTAGGGGCGAGAAGTAGCCCTGAATGACACACCTGATGAAGGGGCAAGAAATAGCCCTGAATGACGACACCTGATGAAAGGGCAAGACGTAGCCCTGAATGACACCACCTGATGAAGGGGCAAGACGTAGCCCTGAGTGACACCACCTGATGAAGGGACAAGAAGTAGCCCTGAATGACGCACCTGGTGTAGGGACAAGACGTAGCCCTGATTGATGCACCTGGTGTAGGGGCGAGAAGTAGCCCTGAATGACGCACCTGATAAAGGGACAAGAAGTAGCCCTGAATGACGCACCTGATGAAGGGACAAGAAGTAGCCCTGAATGACGCACCTGGTGTAGGGGCGAGAAGTAGCCCTGAATGACGACACCTGATGAAAGGGCAAGACGTAGCCCTAAGTGACACACTTGATGAAGGAACAAGAAGTAGCCCTGAATGACGCACCTGGTGTAGGGGCGAGAAGTAGCCCTGAATGACGCACCTGGTGTAGGGGCGAGAAGTAGCCCTGAATGACGACACCTGATGAAAGGGCAAGACGTAGCCCTAAGTGACACACTTGATGAAGGAACAAGAAGTAGCCCTGAATGACGACACCTGATGAAAGGGCAAGACGTAGCCCTGAATGACACCACCTGATGAAGGGACAAGAAGTAGCCCTGAATGACGCACCTGGTGTAGGGACAAGACGTAGCCCTGATTGACGCACCTGGTGTAGGGGCGAGAAGTAGCCCTGAATGACGCACCTGATGAAGGGACAAGAAGTAGCCCTGAATGACGCACCTGGTGTAGGGACAAGACGTAGCCCTGATTGACGCACCTGGTGTAGGGGCGAGAAGTAGCCCTGAATGACGCACCTGGTGTAGGGGCGAGAAGTAGCCCTGAATGACGACACCTGATGAAAGGGCAAGACGTAGCCCTAAGTGACACACTTGATGAAGGAACAAGAAGTAGCCCTGAATGACGCACCTGGTGTAGGGGCGAGAAGTAGCCCTGAATGACGCACCTGGTGTAGGGGCGAGAAGTAGCCCTGAATGACGACACCTGATGAAAGGGCAAGACGTAGCCCTAAGTGACACACTTGATGAAGGAACAAGAAGTAGCCCTGAATGACGACACCTGATGAAAGGGCAAGACGTAGCCCTGAATGACACCACCTGATGAAGGGACAAGAAGTAGCCCTGAATGACGCACCTGGTGTAGGGACAAGACGTAGCCCTGATTGATGCACCTGGTGTAGGGGCGAGAAGTAGCCCTGAATGACGCACCTGATGAAGGGACAAGAAGTAGCCCTGAATGACGCACCTGGTGTAGGGACAAGACGTAGCCCTGATTGACGCACCTGGTGTAGGGGCGAGAAGTAGCCCTGAATGACGCACCTGGTGTAGGGGCGAGAAGTAGCCCTGAATGACGACACCTGATGAAAGGGCAAGACGTAGCCCTAAGTGACACACTTGATGAAGGAACAAGAAGTAGCCCTGAATGACGCACCTGGTGTAGGGGCGAGAAGTAGCCCTGAATGACGCACCTGGTGTAGGGGCGAGAAGTAGCCCTGAATGACGACACCTGATGAAAGGGCAAGACGTAGCCCTAAGTGACACACTTGATGAAGGAACAAGAAGTAGCCCTGAATGACACACGTGGTGAAGGAACAAGAAGTAGCAAAGGGCAAGAAGTAGCCCGAATGACACTTGATGAAGGAACAACAAGTAGCCCTGAATGACACACGTGATAAAGGGGAAAGAAGAAGCTCTGAATGACACACGTGATAAAGGGGCAAGACGTAGTCATTAATGACACACATGATGAAGGAACAAGACGTGGCCCTGAATGACACACCTGAAGAAGGGACAAGACGTAGCCCTGAATGATGCACCTGATGAAGGGGCAAGAAGTAGCCCTCAATGACACACATGATAAAGAAACAAGAAGTAGCCCTGAATGGAACACCTGATTAAGAGGCAAGACGTAGCCCTGAATGACACATCTGATGAAGGGACAAGAAGTAGCCCTGAATGAAGCACCTGGTGTAGGGGCGAGAAGTAGCCCTGAATGACACACCTGATGAAGGGGCAAGAAATAGCCCTGAATGACGACACCTGATGATAGGGCAAGACGTAGCCCTGAATGACACCACCTGATGAGGGAACAAGACGTAGCCCTGAATGACACCACCTGATGAAGGGGCAAGAAGTAGCCCTGAATGACACCACCTGATGTAGGGACAAGAAGTAGCCCTGAATGACGCACCTTGTGTAGGGGCCAGAAGTAGCCCTGAATGACACACCTGATAAAGGGGCAAGAAATAGCCCTGAATGACGACACCTGATGAAAGGGCAAGACGTAGCCCTGAATGACACCACATGATGAAGGGACAAGAAGTAGCCCTGAATGACGACACCTGATGAAAGGGCAAGACGTAGCCCTGAATGGCACACCTGATGAAGGGGCAAGACGTAGCCCTGATTGACACCACCTGATGAAGGGACAAGAAGTAGCCCTGAATGACGCACCTGGTGTAGGGGCGAGATGTAGCCCTGAATGACACACACGATGAAGGGGCAAGAAATAGCCCTGAATGACGACACCTGATGAAAGGGCAAGACGTAGCCCTGAATGACACCACCTGATGAAGGGGCAAGACGTAGCCCTGAATGACACCACCTGATGAAGGGACAAGAAGTAGCCCTGAATGACGCACCTGGTGTAGGGGCGAGAAGTAGCCCTGAATGACACACCTGATGAAGGGGCAAGAAATAGCCCTGAATGACGACACCTGATGAAAGGGCAAGACGTAGCCCTAAGTGACACACTTGATGAAGGAACAAGAAGTAGCCCTGAATGACACACATGGTGAAGGAACAAGAAGTAGCAAAGGGCAAGAAGTAGCCCGAATGACACTTGATGAAGGAACAACAAGTAGCCCTGAATGACACACGTGATAAAGGGGAAATAAGTAGGTCTGAATGACACACGTGATAAAGGGGCAAGACGTAGTCATTAATGACACACATGAAGAAGGAACAAGACGTGGCCCTGAATGACACACCTGATGAAGGGGCAAGACGTAGCCCTGAATGATGCACCTGATGAAGGGGCAAGAAGTAGCCCTGAATGACACCACCTGATGAAGGGGCAAGACGTAGCCCTGAATGATGCACCTGATGAAGGGGCAAGAAGTAGCCCGAATGACACTTGATGAAGGAACAACAAGTAGCCCTGAATGACACACGTGATAAAGGGGAAAGAAGTAGCTCTGAATGACACACGTGATAAAGGGGCAAGAAGTAGTCATTAATGACACACATGATAAAGAAACAAGAAGTAGCCCTGAATGGAACACCTGATAAAGAGGCAAGACGTAGCCCTGAATGACACATCTGAGGAAGGGACAAGAAGTAGCCCTGAATGACGCACCTGGTGCAGGGGCGAGAAGTAGCCCTGAATGATACCATCTCATAAAGAGGTAAGACGTAAACCTAAAGTAGCCCTGAGCAGGGGTACGGTGCAGACATTATCAGGGTTCGAATCCATGATCAAGGTTTCTGGCAGGAGAAACGGACGCAATTCTGCACAACAAATTGCGGTGTCTTATACGATTTCGCCACTCCTATATACTCGCCTTCACGAATATTCCTACCAAATGTTTTCTTGGGGGTTAAAGGTTCCGGAATAGCTTGGTCTTGACTATAAGCTTTCGCTGTGTACATGTACATAGCACTGCTAAGGATAATATATTAGCAATGTTATAAAAACATTATACATCTGTAGCTTGTGACAAAACAACAATACCATGACACATTCGTCCCAGGCGCACATTCTTTATGAAAGAGAAAAAACTCTCTGCTTAATCATAAGACATCTCGGCTAAAAGTAGAGTCCTTTGAACGATTGCGACTACGACTTGAGCATGTGTTTATGAATCACTGTCAAACAATGATGATACCATACCAAAGCATGTACTTTGACAGTCATACTTTTACGGAACATTACATATAGGAACGCGGACACATAACCACTTAGAAATGGTAGTGTAGTCATCATTCACAAAAACACAGTCATGAAGACAGGACGGCATGCATAACTATTGTAAAAAAACGCCTGATTGCTGACTACGGCAAATGTGTTTTACGCCTGTGTAACGCGGCAATGTTAACACTACAGTGTGACAGAGGGCAATCGGGAAACTGAGCAACCATGCAACGGTACAGGGACATTTTGTTATCGTCAACGTAACGTCATTTGGTGTTGTTCAAGTAACGTCATTCGTTATAGTTTAAGTAACACCATTTGTTAGAGTTATACGTCATTTGTTATCGTTAAAGTAACGTCATTTGTTATCGTTAAAGTGACACCATATGTTATAGTTACGTCATTTGTTATCGTTAAAGTAACGTCATTTGTTATCGTTAAAGTAACGTCATTTGTTATCGTTGAAGTAACGTCATTTACTATCGTTAAAGTAACGTCACTTCTTGTGAAAATAACATCACTTCTTGTTAATGAAATTGTTATAGTTACGTCATTTCTGACCGTCAAAGTAACGAACTTTGTTTTCGTTAAATAAGCGTCATTTGCTATCGTTTAAGTAACACCGTTTGCTGCTGCTGTGCGGTCTTAGGCCAAATCCAAACACGTTTTTATGCAAATTGTGCGATCGCGGGTGGAACAAGTTGAGCGGAGCGTGCGTACACCTTTCGCGAACACCTGCAACTCACTGCGTTTTGATTGTTGTAACTGCATTCCGTGACACGCACTTTCGGATCTGGAAGAGTGACTTCACGCATGTTTTGCTGAACTATCGAACCTGACTTTTATATGATTGGAAATGTCCAACAAACAAGTCGTAAAGATCAGCTCTTTAGGTCATTTCGCGTAGATTCTCAGTTCCCGATGCCAGCGACAGCCAACTTAATCAGAATAGGGACTGTCTGACTGTCATATGTCTATTGAATGTGATCGTGACCCCGTGGCAGAGACCGCTGCTCATGCCCTCAAGCACTGATTTGCCCAGTCCACACGGTTCCTGTAATGGAAAGGAAGAAGACCACTGTCTGACATTTGAAGATAGACAAACATGTGTAAAAATTATCCTTGCAGAATTTTTAAATCGCCGAACGAGAGATTGGAGTGAGTCAGTTGAGTTTTACGCCGCGTTTAGCAATGTTCCAGACGGGAGATGTGAAGGTCGCGCTTATACACCATAACGAATACACTATCACAGTACTCTTTGTCCAGAAGAGCATCCAGACTAGTGATGCTGTCCCTGTACCAAGGTGACCTTGATTCCATCCGACCTCGAGATATTTGTACGTTCGAGACAACCGATAAGAGTTCATCGAGTCTGATGTCCCTGAGTGACCTTCATTTCTCATGAACAGCCATCTTGACTGATGCTCTTATAGTAACTCCAGGACATGTTTTTTATTAGGGAATAACGGTTATTAGAAAGAAGTCAACACCCTGAACATTACCAATACTTTCGCAAAGCTCTGATAGCTTCCACAGCGTGGCACCACTTACCATAAACAATAAAAAGACGTAAAGCGTTGTCAACAATTGGTCTTAGCACGCGCAGTGTACTGGGCACGTGTTTTAAGCTATTGTGTGACGAACATATTGCGGCATACTTTCCATGGCAAGGTTTTTCTGGTGTATGACTTTTCTGCGCATATTCCTAATGTGCTTGTAAAACATTGCACATATGACGTCAGTACCCGAATGCCAGGCACGTGTCACAGCTCGGTAACGGTAGTATCACATCACCATTCTCCCTGTGAAATATACATGATAAAGAAGAAATCTACATGCCTGTCACACAATTATGTGTCTCGCAAAGAGAAATCCACACCATTTTGCGATTTTTTGGCCCAATGTTTTCGAATAAGCAGGTGCAGTGTTATTTGTTTCTCGTCACCTATTGCAAGAAGGGTTTCATTAGTGATAATGAACATGAAGGATAGAAAATCTGAGCTCTTTACCAGCAGCAGCAACATCTAGGGTGTGAAATATGATAATTAGACATGAAAAAAGTGCCATCGTCTTGTTAGATGAACATTTATAGCAAGACGGGAGAGTATGGCTTGGTATTACCTGTAGTGCACGCCGAAGCTGGTCTGTCTCGGCGTGCGCATGCCTGGTAAAAAAAGACAAGGACAATTTCCACGACTAGAGAGTTTCGTTCAAGTTCCAAAGTCTCTTGCTCATTTTCTTAATATTCCATTGTCAACAATGATCTTTTTAGTGAAATTCAAAACCTATATGCGAAGAAATGTGATAGAGAGGGGTAGGGGGAAGATGCACACAAAACATGGTTTGATCACACTGGTACTGGGTGACAACATTCAAGTATTTTTTGATTATCTATCTAGGATAATAGAATAAGAGAGAGAGAGAGAGAGAGAGAGAGAGAGAGAGAGAGAGAGAGAGAGATTGCAATTGGTATCCCACGCATCATCAGGAACATGACTGTTCCCCCAACGGAATGGCCACCACTACCAGAGCACATGCTTGAAGACACAGTTCACAGACAGACAGTCCCAGGCTCGGAATGTCCTTAACTTCCATCGCATCGATCAAGAAAGTTATCACATTAAAAAAAACACCATTTGTCCGACCAGCACAAAACACCATTTGTCCGTTCCAGAGATAAACACCGTGTGTCCGTTCCAGGGCTAAACACCATTCGTCCTTACCAGAAGAAAACATCATTTGTCCTTACCAGAAGAAAACATCATTTGTCCGACCAAAACAAAACACCATTTGTCCTTACCAGAAGAAAACATCATTTGTCCGTGCCAGAGCTAAACACCATTTGTCCTACAAGAACAAAACACGAACCACGATCGAAGTGTCTCGAAACAACACTCACGCTGTCCTCCTCGTTGTGTCCCATGCAGGTGACTATAACGTTGATTTATGTAGACTATCAGTGTCAATGAAAACACACATATTTGCAGACAAAACACAACCGTATCCTATTACATTAACGCCATAAGAAACATATCTACTACTTCTTACAGTACAGCTGGGACAGGGTTCCAATAAGTGCTTGGCACGACATTCCTGTCGCCGGGTTATTATCGGTCTGTGAAGTACTATTGCACATAGACCCCTGTCGCCTGGGAGACGAGTGGATGACGAGTGGATGACATGATGGAATCCACCATTCCAAGACCGACACAGAGAGTGATACACTCCGGTGATGTGCCCACTCCATTTGTGTTGTAGCATGAGACATGAGTCGGAGACGTGCCCGACATTGTCGCATGACCAAGTTGGTACTGTGTAAAAAGGGCACCGTAAATACGTCATCTTAAGATGTAGCATTTGTCCATTCTTCATGATCGAAAGGGATTTTAACTACTTTTTTCCAGAACCAAAATTATTAAATTAAAAAAAACCCTGGAAAAGTATCTCTTCCTGTTGCGTTTTCAGAAAGAAGTCTTCCAAGTTGGTCAGCAGTGGGTGGCAGCTAACTATACTTCATTAAATATAAAACGTCAACGTCAGATAGTAACCAGCCTCGATTATCCGGCGAAACATATTCCGTTGGGCGTAAAAGGCAAAATAGAGTTGCAAATTACATGAATGGATCACTGAAAGGGTAAACATGTCCAGCACCGCCACTCACGCAATTTGCATTAAAGTTCAAATTATATATTTCACTGAACGGCATTCGTCTATCCTAAATTATGTTTTTGAAAAATAGATTTGTCTTTCGACTGCTGATCACCATGTGATGGAGAGTCCGTAAACCAAGGGGTTTAAGAAAGAGGCACAATTATTGTGTTGCTAGAAGTAAACCCACATGTTTATGCAATAAAGGGGTTTTATCGTATCGTAGCGACATACAGGTATACCCATCACATGTCGTCAAGGTTACATGTGTGGCAGGGGAAAACTGCTGACGAGGCATAAAACAGAATTCGTACTTGACCTTATTTTTTCAACCCATCTTTGGTTACCAACGTGTAAACAAATGCAAATATATATAGAAAACGGAATCTATTTGCCTATATTTAAAAAAAACGATAAAAACAATGACACAATTCTTCCACAAAACCCTTATGAAGTTGATGAGGAAAAGTGTCATATTCCTTCACGTGCTCTTTAAAGGAAAAAATATTCAACACCAGTTCAGTGAAGGAGATTGTCGTGTGTGGGATTTTTTTCAATTTGCAAAGCTGCTTACCAGAAAAGGTCTTTCGAATATAAGAATGTCAAGGTCAAATGACGATATAATAGCGTAACATTTTTAAATAGTACCGTATTCAATTCCTACGCAGAGGCTATTAACGTTATACAGGCATTCCATTTTTTACCAATTCCTACATCATAAGACGAAACAAAGGGAAGACCGGCTAAGTTTTTACACCTTTTACGTATGTTTGTATAAAGGTTTTGACAGCTGTGAGGCTGATATAGAGATGGCCGGATGGACATAGATTGCTTGATAATGAGATACAACTAGTGCAATATACCCTGTACCATTATGACCAAGTGATGGAGAAATGGTATAAGTTTGTACGGGAAACAACCCTGGACTGGCGTTTAGGTGAACACTTAGCAGATATAGGTTACATGCTCCTTCGCAGACCACCAGCGGACGTGGTTATTTTTCTTTACACTCGGTTTGTTTTCCCCTTTGGCAGCGAGGATTCCCCAAATTGCCCATCACAGCCAATAAAACATGCTTGCGTTGTAATATAAATACACTACAGTGTCCCCTCTCCAGGGTCGACAACAAAGAAAGATCCCAAAATTAGATTCTCTTCCTGGATGTGATCTTTGGTATGGAGCTCTGTTTTTGACATCTCATTATCATGAATATTACACACATGTGTGTGCACTTGTAAGCGCGTTTGCTTGTTACACCAGAATTGAATTAGTTTTAAAAGGCGTAACACCGGTAGGCCTTTGATATGCACTGTCATGTGTGCTAATAAAAGCGTTTAGATAATGTATAAAGACTTGACCTTTCTATGGGAAGGGAATAGATTTAAGTTCCCATTAAGTAAATTAAGCTGCAAAACGTATCTTACAATTGTGTCGATAAACGGTTTGAATTTATTCATGACACGGAACTTATTTTGCTCTCTGGGTAAATATGGTTTTACAAAGGTAATAGTGAAATACGCTTTTGAATTATTGAATTTAGTTTTGTTTAGTTTCTTGCATTCCAAATTCATGATTAGAACTCCAAAATAATGTCTGTAGAATAATTTACACTCCATTTATCAAATTCCGAACCTTCGTAATTTCCGTTGCTTTTTTAAATGTCATTTGTTTCGGACAATGAATTCATTCCTTTGTTTGGTTAAAATATTTAGTACTGAATGTACTCGTTTAGCATGGACAAATTCACCCTTAAAGAAAAACAATGAATACTTTCGAAAGTCATCTGTAGTTGATACAGAATGGCACATGTGTGATTCCGTACTTTTTCTCCATTATCTGTGTCGTCTGCCCAAGAGAAGACAATGTCAGCCATCTTGAAAGAATGCAGCGCCACCTGGGACAGATCAAGTCAAGTAACGCCATCTAGTGGTATTTGACGAGGGCTCACACATACAGATATAGCATTCAAGATGCCAGGCTCGGAGAAGGTGTTCTCAATTGGCGCAGGAAGATAGAGTTTCAAAGAATGCCCGTGTTCAAGATGTCCCTGCTCTGATAAAACGCGTGCCTTTTTCTGAAATGTCAGACGTCGCTCACCTTCCTGAATGTCAGAGTTCAATAAAAGCTTGTATGTATCTCATCTCGATCCCCTCTGACCCTTCTCCTCGTTGTGTTTCTGAAGAAGTTCCGCGCTAGGTTCAAGGTGTGAGACGTGTTGCAGTCGAAACAAAGTAATGCCAACTGCTGCTAAAAGGCAGATTGAAAGACGATGCCTGCAAGGTGTGCAGTAGTACTATCATGCAAGATGTGTCTTTAAAAAACAACATGAAATGTAATTTTATTACGTTTCGGAATTACCAAGACGCTCCCGGCTCACACAGGTGTTCCGGAGGAGTGGGTGTACGCCATGCTGACCTGCATTTGTTGTATTCATCATCCGAGCCTCCTCTGGCCACCTCAACGGAACAGAAGGTTGTGGCGAAGAACGAAAATTTAATATATTCATGTACCAAATCTTTTGCATATTTTGGGAAAAGACACACACACACACACACACATATTATATGACGAAATGTTCATCTTCAGGGTTAATTCCTTCTCGAGGTCACGTGGTATGATGTTAATCGGTAGAAATGCAATATTATGTTAAATGGAAATATAATACTTTACAACGTTAGTGCAGAGATTAAAAAGCACCATACATTGATTTAGTTTGGTTTTAGGCCGCTTTTAGGACTATTATTTTAGTGCTATGGCCACCAAGAAAAAGGTTTCACAATTGTGGGGAATCAAACCTGGATCATCGGCGTGGTGAGTGAACACATGTCCAACAACGTGATCAAAGGCCCGGCCCGTCAGACGTGTTCAGCATATTATAAGAATTCACTGATTTATGGCATTATAAAGTTGACCGTAAAAAATAGTATTACTACATTTATTTGTTTTTGTTTAACGCCGCACTCTGCAATATTCCAGCTATATGACGGCGGACTGTAAATAATCGATTCTGAACCAGACAATCCAGTGATTGACATCATGAGCATCAATCTACGCAATTGTGATCAGATGACATGCATCAACCAAGTCAGCAAGCCTGACCACCCGATGCCGTTAATCGCCTTTTACGACAAGCATGGTCGCCTTTTACGACAAGCATGGGTTGCTGAAGACCTATTCAACCCCGGATCCTCACGAGTCCATAGTATTACTAAAAACTAAATGCATTCAGACAGTTTTGAGCATTAGGGCAGTCCATATTCGTATGCTCAGTTGGCTTCATTTCCAATGGCATTTACCCAGCTTCCTCATGCTGAGACTGATATGACAGTGCGCCATCGCCATTGACAGATTAAACACACGACTAGCCATATGTAGTCAAAGGGATGTTAAACAGGGCGTTTGCATATCCATTGATCTGTTGTTCATTGATACATTTCGACGTTCGTTGCTACACTTGAACGTTCACTGATACATACAGACGTACATTGATACACCAGTATTCCGATTGACACATCCGGACGTTCGTCAGACAATATGGAGTAACTGACATTTTATTTGACTCCATGAATAAAAGCGATGAAACCCTTTCCATAATCACAAGCAATATCTGCTAAATCCTCCACCGTACGATTCCGACTGCATCATAAACATGTGTTAAATAGTGACGATACGAGGTGTTTGGGAAAAGGTGAACGTATCCTGCCCCAACGGTGACATTCGTCACAAACACATGCAAAGACAAGTAAACTGTTCACCAAAAAACACAAAAACAGATGGTACAAATTAAAATAAGGACTTGCATCAGACTGTTGTCACTAATGCATCAAATTTGGAAATGTCGTCCACATATCTAGCATAAAAGTTTTTGAAAGTGTTACGAGGGCCTTGGAAGTTGTAACCCTGATCTAACAACTTTTGATCAAAAGACGTATGGCGCACTTTGGACTCTTCGGAGAAAGGGCATGCTCGATTGTACTTGAACAGTTGTGAACACCATAGTCTGAATCTACGTTGCTCGACATAAAGTGAAAGTGGACTATTGGAAAGTTGAAGACTTAAAAAGTCTCGGGTTTTTTATGATATTTGAACACGAGTAAGTCTTTGTAAAAAATCGATGTCCTCGGGAAATTTAGATAGAAACAGTACATTCATAGATAAACACACATCATGAATAAACGTATAAAAGGCCTCTTCCAACATGTCTAGATATGTTAAGCACATTTAGAAAATAAGTATTCTCTAAATAAAAATAATCTCGCCCGATTACCACACATAATAATATGCAGACCCATCCCTAGAGAGCAGCAGCATCGGTCTCTTGAGAAGGTCACCGTGTCTGCATCTGAAAACCAGGTTGTGACGTCACTAAGATGTCGGTTATAATCGGCGTGCTATTCCCCATCCAACAACCTTCAGGCGGACGACATTTAAATGTTATCTGTAAGTTATTCTTTCAGGAAACACATTTCTTGGATATCCTGCCGGTAGAATATTTGTTTTTGATCTTTCAAACATTTCGATGACAGACGTAACCTTTCATTAAATGTCAGCTGATAACGCTCGACGTCAAAGCTACAAGCAGCTGTATGTATGTACGACGATCTTCCGTTTGTAAACTTGCCTTTTTTAAGTCTCCTGACAGAAAGATCCCGCTACGCTAAACCGACCAGAACAACATCACGCTAACCTGAAACCAATCTTGGTGCGTTTGATTTCGATCACCGTGTGTAGAATGCATGTAATGCGCATGACTGATAAAAAAACGCCAGCAAGAAAAAAGTTAATTACACCACACGGGCTGGTCATGGATCCTGTCGGCGAACTATAATTTATATAATGTGTATTTGATGGGTAGGAACATAGTATTTCGCAGAATATTTTCACCTATAATTTCCAGATATGCATAATATCTCGTTCATCATCTTTGAAACTAATATCATTCACAGTGGGAGATTAACCTTAACGTTAAATAGCATCCCCTCTTTCAGGGCTATCAATCACTATTAGAGCGGCATTAAACTCAACTCACCCACTCGGAACAACCGATCGCGTGTGGGGTACTACCCCTCTTGGGTGAGTGGGTGGTGGGGGTATATTCTGATGGTGGCATAGGGCCTCTGTACAACGCACAGGTCGCAAGTCAGGCGAGGTTGAGCAACGTTGGTCGGGAGGAGGAGGTGGATGGATGACTTTGTTCAGCAACTCAACTCCTGCGAGTTTCTAGGGCTTCGGTCCTCTCAGCATCGGAGCACATGTTACATGTGGTGTGTCCTTACCTTAGGCAACTGACTTTGTTCGAATTATGATTTTGCTGCGGTGAATGGGTACCCGATTGGATGAGATAGAAATGTGACTGTTAACTTTCTAGAGCCTCACAGGAGTGTAATCTGATTCCCTGAACTGGGTTTTTAATGGTGCTCTTTGAGCTTAATAACTAGCATGGAAAAAAACCAGCAATAAAAATGGACTATTATTATTATTGGTGAGTAAGCGAGTGAGTGAGTATAGTTTTACGCCGCTTTTAGCAATATTCGATTCACAATGGGGGACTCCAGAAATAGGTTTCACATATTGTACCCATGTGGGAAATCGAACCCGGGCCTTCGGCGAGACATGCGAACGCCTTAACCACTAGGCCACCCCACCGCCCCTATTATTATTATTAGTAGTAATAGTAGTAGTAATATTAGTTTATTATTGTATTTGTTGTTTGTTGGTTGGTTGTTTAACGCCGCACTCAGCAATATTCATGCTATATGAAGGTGGTCTGTTAATAATCGAGTCTGGACCAGACAATCCAGTGATTGATATCATGAGCATCAATCCACGCAGTTGGGATACGATGACATGCATCAACCAAGTCAGCGAGTCTGACCGCCCGATCCCGTTAATCGCCTCTTACGACAAGCATAGTCGCCTTTTACGGCAAGCATGGGTTGCTGAAGACCTATTCTAACGCGGATCTTCGCGGGTCTATTTTAGTAGTAGTAGAAGTAGTAGTAGTAGTAGTAGTAGTAGTAGTAGTAGTAGTAGTGTAAGTATTCTGATGCTATACACATTTATAAATATCGACTCATCTCGAAATCTCCAGCTGTTCATATTGAACGACAGATGCTGAGGCCAAATCTGGATTCAACCCAAGTAGTTAAGGGACGCAACTCTGCAAAGCACACTACAGCAACATTCACCACGAATTCGACGTCACTAACAAGAACTGTTACACCAGAAAACCCCAGGTGACAAAGGCATCTGGCCGATAACCACGCGTCCCACAACAGGGAATAAGATAAACGGAGCCTCCACTTAATATTGAGGGAGATGCAGAGATGGCATTGGGGCGGAGAATTACTATTTTCCCAGGCACCCAGCTTGGTGAGGGTACATTGCATCAAATTTCTGTTTATCAGGAACTTCTGTTTATCCACAAATAAACCAGTTGCTATGACACGAGACAACAGACCTAGATCGAATAATTTCCTTGTTTCAATGGGGCTTAAACTCATATATAACATCAGCATTTTTTCAAATTTACATAACAGCATTTTTGACAATAACGGAGCAGCGTTAATGGCCTCAATACTACCATCATACCACACTTATACACAACCCCTGTGCATTGAGTGAGTGAGTTGGGTTTAACGCCGCTTTTAACACTATTGCAGTTATATCGCGACGTGTCAGATTAATGTAGGAGGAAAGCCCGAAGTGATGCAGGTCGCAGACGTTTACCACTTCGGTGAAACCCACGTGCACGGGTATGGTGCTGACAAACCTAGAAACATAATCGGGACGAACCGGGATTCGAACCCACAATCACAGGTTTCTGGCGTGCCCAAGGGACGCAACTCTGCACAGCGAATCGCAGCGCCTTAGACGACTGGGCCACCCGTGCACCCCCCCCTGTGCAATAAACCAAAGTTTTGAGAACTATTTGAAAAGGGGTAAAGCTGCATAAAAGGGAGTGCCTGCACGTGGTGCTTTTCTTTTTATCCCCTCTTGATAATGCGCCTGCATAACCAGCGGACCTTCAGTATAACGAGATAGGGGTACGCGGTGTGAAATTGGTCTTACAACCGCATAGCCCGGGTCAGAGCGAATTACCATGGTACAAGTCAGAGTTGACCCGATAAAATGGACTCCTTCAACAGAAGGTCAAGGTTGATGGAAAACCGTGAACCCGTAGCTAAGTCAGCACGACACATGTCTGACTAAACATGACACCTGACAGGTATTCTACACCCGGGGTAGATATCCACAAAGGGATCTGTTCTGGGTGGGGGTGTTAGAGGGACAGGGGTTGAGGTACCGTGCCCCTCGGTAGGGGAGTATATAGCGATCCGCCGTGGATAATAGAACAACTGTAACGGTTTTGTTTCCACGCTGAGACATCGTCAACCGGGATCAACAGATGTGTGATGGTATTGTTAGCTGTGATAGACGGACTTAGGAAAGATAAGATATATAACAGCATCGCGAGGGTAGGAAATTTCACACCCGAGTGGTTAAATATTCTCAGACAAAGGAGAGGAGTAGTGTTACTTTATCTCGTAACTGCAAACTCAGTATGATGGACGATGATGAACCCTCATTAATACGACGGTAACATGGATTACTGCAAGGACTGGTGCTACCTCGCCCTGCATTTAAGTCTTGTGTTGTACAGGGCTGTGTATTTCATGCTCTTTGTGATTATGATTTCTGAGCTTTAAACGATTTGTCTTAATTCAAACTGGATTAACGACTCATGTACGAAGGTTTCAAGAACTGTTGTACGTATGAGAGAAAAGTTGAATATTAATATAAAATGTTTTGTTGTGTTTGTAACACCGAAGACAAGTTGGGAAATTATGTATATTTTAATTTTGAAAGATCGTCCATACACATCACACACACTTCCTTGTCTGATACCCGTGAGGATCCGGCTTAGAATTGGTCTTCAGCAACCCATGTTTGCCATAAGGGGCTACTATGTAGTCAGGCCCACTCAAACACAGTGTACTGACTCGGAACCGACCGGTCCTTGTTTTAGCCCCTTAATGCTGAGCGCCAGACAAGGTAACAACAAGTATCATGTTTTAACGTATTTTGGTATGACGCGGCAGGGGATCGAACCTCGGGCCATTCGCTCCCCGGGCGGACGCTCTAACATTAGATCACGGAGGCGGTCCCTGACTTGGTTGATGCATGTCATCGTATCTCAATTGCGAGGATCAATGCTCATGATTTCAATCACTGGATAGTCTGGCCCAGACTTGATTATTTACAGACCGCCGTCATATAATTGGAACATTGCAACGAACAAACAAATCCTTGTTTGAATTCGTTACAATAACATGATTGTTGCATGGTCATTTGGTCTGGGGCTTTTCGCCATAAACGTTGTTTCGGCAAAGTGTGGATCCGTCCTTATACGAAATCTGTATATGTGTCACATGGCTTTAAGTGAAACTGTTGCGAAGGTGTGTGCGTGCGTGCGTGCGTGCGTGCGTGCGTGCGTACGTGTATGTCTGCGTGTGTGTGTGTGGGGGGGCGAGAATATTATTTCGATTAATTCTTCCCTGCAAACCTATTTTGGATCCACAATACATTTATTTTCACGTAAATAATAAAGGAAGAAAAACACAGAATACCAAATGGTCAACAACAGCCTTCTCTAATAATTATCGTGACCTTGATCACTCATCGTTTGATATAATCTCATTTTTACGTGACTGTGTGAGGTTTCCCGGCTATTCCGTCAAACACTATTCCAACCACCCAACTTGAAGAAACCAGCCAATACAGGAACCCTTCGTGTTATTTGTTATAGGGCCAATTTTCCCACATCAAACATGCATCGTTCTTTCATTCAATGACGTAAGATACAACGTGCATTGTTATTTGCTGTTGTTCTCTTGGTGCCAAGATTAGGTTCCTTTGGTCACTGATGCCGACTGACAGCACATGTCCCAGCGGGCAGATTGCCACGAAAATCTCGTGCAATGTGTGCATCCACTGCGGTAGAGCGAGCGTCGCGTGCTTGCCACCTTGGTATCCTGCTGTGTGTGAATGGCGCATGACGGTGAACCGCGTACCCGCAATACGTCTTCGTGCGACGCTGACACTGTTTCACGCGCTACCTCTATCTCAGATATTTCTGTCATCTTTTGCGACAATGGCATTCGACTTGAGGTCAGTCGTCTTTCCCTTGTCTCCATAACCTTGTGTTTACGCTGCGTACTTTTGTGACATAGTGTTCGTGTGTTGTCGTTCGTCAGCTGTTAGCACCATAATAGCACCAGTTTCCTGAGAATAGTTTCGTAATTACTAGTATGCTTAAAAGTGAGTGATTTTGGTTATGGCCGCTTTGAACGGTATTCTGGCACACCACGGCATTTCGACTTCCTATCGGGACCCGTGAAGATCGTGGTTGGAAGCGATCTTCAGCAACCCATGCTTGTCGTAAGAGGCGACTAACGGGATCGGGTGGTCAGGCTCGCTGACTTGGTTGATGCATGTCATCGATCCAACATTGAGAGGACCAATACTCATGATACGTATTACCGATCACTGGATTGTCTAGACCAGATTATTTACAGACATATGGCTGGGATATTGCTGAGTGCGGCGTAAACAAAACAAAACAACCGACCAACGTCATAATCCTGGGTCGAATCAGGGAACTTTTTAAAAAAAACCCAGTAAACTGCTCCCGAAAATCAAGAAGCTTTACCTACACAAACATCATTCACTAGATATGTGGGTATTCCGAAAAATAATGTATGTGTCTTTACCCCCATACCCTACATCACTGCCTCACCTCAGCACAACCACCCCAACCCTAAGAATAATAAATGAGCCATCCGTAAGTAACGATTATACATTGATTAGTTATGTTAGTGTAACTGATGAGATATCTGAGTATTTCCTGAAGCGGGTTCCAATACCAGATTAGCTCCAAATATCCTCTTGGTCCATCGGCGGCATATCCGTACCAGTGACTTTCACCAAGTGGTAAGCATCTACGGTTCTTGTACTTTGAGCCTGCTACGACTTAACCGCAATACAGTGCAAGTCGGGGTAAATCCCAAGTTAACAATTAGTCAGAAAGAACCCTCAAATTGTTTGGACCCTGGGGCGACTGAATTGTTAAAAGCCGCTCCAGCAACTATACAACACTATCACGACAGCGATACCAACAATGGTTCCAGAAAATCACAGAACTATTGGCGGTGTTCCTCATGCAATGAGAAGTCCGATTTTTGCCCTGTGCCTATAAACAGCGCAGTAAAACAGGCCCTATCTATGTTAATCTCGTCAAGCTGGAATGCTTTTGTTTAAATAATGGATAATTTACTTCTAGACTGTAATTGATTTAAATTCTTTTTCCAAACAAGTATGAAATACGTTTGTTCTCGTTTACGTTTTTTCAAACCATGATCAAAGGCCAGTGTGTATTTTATCTTTAACTGATTCAATAAGAGCTGTTTGAACATTTTAATAATGATTTGAAAATTCCAAGTTAAATTGAATTTATTGCCTTCAGTACACATATATAACTTTCATATCTAAACATAGCATTTTGACGTAGGCGGCTTTGTGCATCGCCCTAAACAAATAGGTATCATCCAAAATAGATTTCAAACCGCATTTTTCAACTGCCATCTGTCAGATAAAACGGATGTTCTTGAATATTTTACATTTCATTGTTTAGTTCACAAAATATACATGTGCAAGGCCGCTTATCAACACAAACGTTGAAGCATAATGTATGTTTGGGTGGCTTGTTATTACACACAGGTAGGCAGACAGAAATTAGCACTGTACTTTCACTATTGCAAAGGTGTTTTACACGGAGTTGCACATGTGTACAGGGCCTCCGTCAGTTGGTCTGGGTCCGGTTACATTCAAAAGCCGAGTACGCAACAACTGCTGACGTCACGAGAACAGGTGTACATGATTATGGTGCGTAATGGCGTCAAAACGAACACATATCGCTTCCAAACGAAACAAAGCCCGTTCAGCAGAACCAGGACGGGAACAAATATATCAGAGCCCCAGGTTTGCAGAGATTTTCTGTCAACACCGAACGCGCAACCCTCGCGTGAAACTCGGTTGCAGGAATGGGAAGAGAGATCGGAGGGGCAACAAAACGTGTTCGCTGACAGGGCGATCCTTCACTCACCCAACATCAAGGCGGGGGAAGACATGCTTGTGCCAAACATAACAAATAATGTCGTGATTTTCACATAGACTAATTTGTCAAATTGATTCAATCATTTAGAACCGGGCTGTGAACACATTCATAGTTTCCTGAAGCGTATGGTATTCTAAATGTACCCTCACTTTGTTCTCACGAACGTGAGCACAGGTAACCTTTCATGTTGCCGTCGTTATGGTTTGTGTTTCAAGACTATATCCCCACTTGAGAAATAATCAGAATTTCCCAATCATGGAGCCGAGATCAGTTGCGTCTTTGATATGTATGCCATGAAGTGCGTGTTTGTCCGACACTGACGTCACCACACCGAACGGCATGTGTTTCGATGATGTTCCACCAGAACATATTGTATGAACAACACGCATTCCTGTATGATCAAGAATGCCCAGTAAAGTCCCAATAGGTCATGCAACATCTTTGGAAGTAAACTATATTGGGAATTAGGATGGGAAATAACGTCATTGTGAAGTAGTGCCTTTTTCAGACATACGCAAATTGTTTTAATGTAAGTCATCACTACTCAGAATTGTCAATTTTTATTCCAACAGCTGTTCGGAGGTGCAACTGCAGTTTGGATGAAGAATATTATGGACTACTTGTCGTACGGATTTGCCACCGTGGTAAAGAGTCATTTGCGCCCCGACTATGTGTGACGATCTATATTATTCATATTCTTTTTATTACCTATTTCCCATCCCGTTGACTATGTACATCAGGCCCTGTCAGTAATGCTACACATATGTATACTGTCGACTATCTTCTAGCAACTACTTAATTTTATGACCCGATTCTTTGTTGATGTACCACCAGCAACTAATCAATACATACTGAACAATCTGACGTTTCCTATACGATTCCTATTGACATCTTAGCCAGCCAAGTTATGACATCGTTGTCAGCCAATTTGGCACGTGCAGTAACCAATGCTATCCTTGTTAGCCAACTGACCGCGTGGACCAACCAATGATGTCAATGTTAGCCAATTTACCACGTGCACTAACCAATGATATGTTTGTTAGCCAATGTACCAAATGCGCTTCGCAACAATATTCAACGTGCACTAGCCAGTATCATTGCTTGCAAATATCACTTGTATCAACCAACATTATCGTTGCTAGCCAATATACCACTGGCATTAATCAATAATACCATTGCTTGCAAGTATACCCCATGCATTAATAATACCATTGCTTGCAATTATACTCCATGAATTAACCAATGGTATTGCTTGCAAGTATACCCCATATATTAACCAGTTGCTCGCAAGTATACCCCATGCATTAGCAATAATACCATTGCTTGCAAGTAAATCCCTTTAATTAACAATAATACCATTGCTTGCACGTTTGCCCCATGCATTAATAATAATAATACCATTGCTTTCACGTTTACCCCTTGCATTAATAATAATACCGTTGCTTGCACGTATGCCCCATACATTAATAATAATACTATTGCTTGCACGTATACCCCTTGCATTAACAATAATACCATTGCTTGCACGTATGCCCCTTGCATTACCGTTGCTTGCACGTATGCCCCATACATTAATAATAATACCATTGCTTGCACGTATACACCTTCCATTAACAAAAAGACCATTGCTTGCAAGTATACCCCATGTATTAGCCAATAATACCATTGCTTGCAATTATACCCCATGCATTAACCAAATTAATATCATTGCTTGTGTTCTAAACCTCACTGTCCAATGTACCATATCCACTATATATAACACTAGCCACAAGCTATTGCCAATATATCACGTGCATGGACCAGCTGTATACCACAAGTGCGCTATTCACGAACCAGTAACATGTACCAGCAACCTCCCTACTTGCTATACCCTGTCCGCTAACCAACCGGTAACATCTTGGGTATTCACCACCATGCCTCACACGTTTCTATCATCACTACTACGCCCTTCACACTATCATGGTTACTCCATGCCAACAAATGTTTTCATCAGAAGCTTATTTTCATGACTGCAGACAGCAGGCACATAAGCTGCCGCTGTGACTTCAGCAAGGAAAGACAACTCTTTCATTAAAATCCGGACAACTTGACATTCCCAGAACTAATATTTAACCGGACCAAACCATTAGGTGCTGATCGCTCAACAATCGTCCACCCAATACGTTTTGATTACCACGGCGAGGAGAAACATTTTTTAAAGTTTGCATTGCCTTATTCAAGTAACAATTCCGTCTTGAGATCTTCCTGAGATAACCCAAGACTCTCCCAAGCGCTGTTTATTCAGAAAGCATTGTGTGAGAGGACATGTTTGGGAGCTTCGAGTCTAAATCGTTATCTTGATCGAACTTTGCGTTCCACAACAATGTTACTGGGCGACGGTTGTGCGTGTTGTGATACGATTTGGAAACCTGACTGGGAAGAAAACACTGATGACATCGTGATATCACCGTGAGACAGCGACACTTAGGGTCACGTGGGATCGCTGTCACAGAACAATATTGATGGTTCCCCTTACCTGTCGGGTGTAACCGTCATCAGTGCGGGCTTACTTGACACGGAAAATTATAGTCAGTCTTGGTTTACGGATATTTATCAGACCCTATAGCTGCTGGTCTGCCTACTGCCTACTGTCACACTGCAGCTTAACACGTAATAAAGGAAAATAAGGCAAACAGATTGCTCAGTGGAGAATAGGTTACAATGGTGAATTGAATGTCCGGCGCTCAAACGAAAGTCTCGGGGGATACAGTATAGACTAACATTAAGTTCGAGAAATATATCTTAATTTAAAATATATATCTGCAAAATATAAAAATAAAATCCAAATGAAGCCAAGAACAATGCTTAATTTCAGCTAGAGGTGACACAATGTAGACTTGCCAAACCATTGCAGACTTGAGTTGGAGTCATTTCCTAATTTAGTAGGGTCCTTTGTCCTAGGGTCAGAGAGCGAGTGAGTGAGTTGGGTTAAACGACGTTTTTAACAGTACTCCAGTTATATCACGGCTTGTCAGCTTAATGTGGGAGGAAAGTCCGAAGTGATACAGGTCTGATACGTTTACCACTTCGGTGAAACCCACGAGCGCGGGTATGGTGCTGACAAACCTAAAAACATAATCGGGGTGGGCCGGGATTCGAACCCACAATCATAGGTTTCTGGCATGCCCAAGGGACGCAACTCTGCACAGCGACTCGTGGCGCATTAGACGACTGGGCCACCCGGTTCGTCCCGGTTATGTTTCTAGGTTTGTGAGCACCTTACCCTTCCTCGTGGGTTTCGTTTGAGCTTCTCTTCGAATTCGGGTTCTCCTCGCACACTAAGCTGACACGCCGTGATACCACTGGAACACTGCTCAAAGCAGTGTTAAACCCAACTCACTCATTCAATGTTATAGACGACTTAATGGATTCGTTGGTCAGACTCGGTGACTTTGATTGTCCGCGGGATACATTGCTCATAATATCCATCAGGTCAACGTAATATATCTGCGGTGTTAACTCATAAAGAAACAATTTTAAAAGGGCGGGGCTATCGGGACCTTTTCGTCTCGTTGAACTTTATTTCAGTTATATAGGGGTGGGTCAGTTTGGGCCGATTTGATACCATGGCACTTGGTTGACACTCACTTGTGTACCGTCCAACAGTAAATAATAAAACCATCAACACTGACATTGAGATTATGTCCCACATACTTGGCTCGTTTATGGAAACTGTGGAATGCCTTGTGTTTTCATCATCAGTCTTGACATGCTTCACAAGAGTATCAACAGACAAATAAATTATTATTATATGCAAAGAGGGCTTGGTTGTTCCTGGCACAGTCAGGCTGGTTAGATTATTATTATTATTATTATTATTATTATTATTATTATGAAAGCTGATGCACTAAATGCTACAACTGAGTAGGAATACTATATCAGGCGATATGACATGATCCGCCTCCATGGCTCAGGGTGGCAGCATGGTCTAGGACGCTGTAACACGCAGTACAAAGTTACATCCCTGAGCTACTAGCATCCGCTGATCTTGGGTTCGAATCCCAGATTCAACGCACTATCATCCTTCATCTGTTAGCAACAAACCCGTCTCCGTGAGTCTGCTGACCAAAGCGGTCTACAACCTGCGATACGTTTCTCCTACATTAATCAGACACACCGTGTGTTTAAGGCGGTGTTAACTCAAACTCACTGCCTGTTAGCCCTCTTAACCAGCTTGTCTTCCTGACTGCAGACCTTTGAAGAGGAGTACATATATAACGGAAGCCACAAAAGAATTTAGGATAGCCAGTAAATTTACATTTTGTGTGGCACCGTCTTTGAAATCGTCCTCCCCGGAGAATCCCGTTACAAATCACACATGCTTAGGTCTTACTCACGGACGATTCCTCGTCTTCCAGCAATAAGAAACGTCGAAATGCGCCTCTGGTTAATTCGTTCAGGGACCCAGATCTGTTTTACGTTACTCCCAGTACGACACACGACGTGTCGTATATTGTTTTAATTCGCCCTGGAGACAACTTGAAATCGTAAAAGGGCAACAATTTGTCATTAAATTGTAAATGAACAGAGAAATGCCGGGCCGAAATGAACAAGTCAAGACGAGATTCTGACCACATACATCTCCGGGGATAGGATGGTGTATCATGTTGTTTTACAGTTCAAGATGTCTGGGAGAAAAACAGCAAGAACATACACGCCTAGTCCATCTTTTGAAATGACAGTGGGAAAACATCATGTTGGGAATGAGTCAATTAACAAGACGTTTTTACATACACACACTGAGGGATGCTTTCCAGCTTGGTGGCACTTGTGGCGTATATATATAAATATATATCTGTCGTGTTCTGTTGGCAAGGTCAAGGTCTATGTACAATGTATTGTTTTTTTACGGCGGTATTTTGAAATATGTTTTTGTTTCTTGTTTAACGCCACACTCAGCAGTATTCCAACTATATAACGGCGGTCTACAAAAACGAGTCTGGACCAGATAATCCAGTGATTGACTTCATGAGCATTGATCTACGCAATTGAGATACGATTACATGCATCGACCAAGTCAGCCAGCCTGACCACCCGATCCCGTTAGTCGCCTCTTACGACAAGCATAGTCGCCTCTTGTGGCAAGCATGGGTTGCTGAAGATCTATTCTACCCCGGATCATCACGGGTCTATTTGGAAAAACATAAACATGGTTATGAAAAGTAATTATCAGGACAAGAAAAAGTAGAAATAAGAACAGCAAAACATGGTTATAACAAACTCCTGGTGAAATGTGTCCCTTATGTCCGTTTTGATTCCCCATTATTCTTAAACATATCATTCACGGTCTAGGTTGCAAAAAAACCAGACTGAATACATGCATATACAAGTATATTATATATAAGTCAACTACATATGAAGATAAAAAACTTGGGAGTAAATGAATCCTTATATAATTACACACCATGTATATTTGAAAGAACTGTAAATAACAGTACAAGGAGATCGTGGACATATTTTTTACTCGAGTTCATATAATATTCTCGTAAATAGAAGCGAAATAACTGACAAAATTAGAATCGCACATCGCAGCGCTTAAAAGTCTGCGCTGTCTTGTTACATAAAACTCGGATTTTGTTTGCTAAAATGACAATCGACTTGCTAAGCAAGAACGTTTGCCATTGCTCATATAATTTGTTTGTTTGTTGTTTAACGCCGCACTCAGCAATATTCCAGCTATATGACGGCGGTCTGTAAATAATCGAATCTGGGCCAGACAATCCAGTGATTGACATCATGAGCATCGATCCACGCAAATGGGATACGATGACATGCATCAACCAAGTCAGCGAGCCTGACCACCCGATCCCGTTATTCGCCTTTTACGACAAGCATAGTCGCCTTTTATGGCAAGCATGGGTTGCTGAAGACCTATTCTATCCCGGATCTTCACGGGCCTTGCTCATATAATACGTGCTAGTAAGAAGTCGGCTGATAACTGGCACACCTATTTTCGATAACCTTTGTCGTTGTGATCGATAGTGACAGATTTAAAAACACGTTATCGTGGTTTCAGCAAATTTCTTAGGATTGTGGAAATGGTATCTTTTTCACTTTTAATTGAAAATATCTTAAGTTCAAATAATATTATATAAGTCAGCACTCAAATAATACATCTTCATAGTTTATCTTTCAAGATAAAATTTGATTTTAAACTTTCTAAAAAAATGTTTTTCGCATAATACACGAATACTGATGGCTATCTTTGACATCTTATCTTTGAGACTCAATAAATTGGCATTTTGCTTCACTAATTTACAACATTTCAAACATGGTAGGGGACATTTGTTTGTCATTTGACATTACCCCTGTCTTCATTGAACCAATTATTTATTTGTACACAAATTAACCTAGCCACAAATTACTGTTTAAAAACTGTTAACGTTGCAGGAATGAGTGATGAATGAATGAATGAATGAATGAATGTTGCAACGACTCCAATGCATCTTGTGACAGGAACCCTTCACATTGCTTTTAAGAAGAAATATCTGCACTTATTTCACGACCTCACGAGGACTCATTGATATAGCGTTTAAAACTATGTTACTTTTGTGTCTCGACAATAACTAAATTGTAATTGATTCCGTGGCATTTGAATGGCCAACCAAGAAATTTTGTTTGCGTTTATGTTTCAAAAAAACGGAAACAAATTTGACCACGCCCCCTAACGGAGCACTATTTCCTCATTGGCTGACAATACAATGGGCGGGGCTTGTTTTGCTTTTTTGCGCTGAACGATGTCACTGATTTCGTATTGCTGTCTCCAGTTTTGTGTGTTGATAATTAAATATTATATATAAGTAGTTTGTGAAGTTATTATTATTGACGTATTTGTTTATTAGAATTTATTTCAATATGTTTTCAATATACGTTTATCGAGTTATAAAAGTAAATACTGGTGTGCACAACCGTTTTACAAAGTATATTAATACTGAAGCCCATTCTTGTTTTGACTTTGCCCATCCGAGCAGACATTCCGATTGATATGCATAAAGAAACAGATCATCAAGAAGGAGAGCACATCTGGTGCCCATGGGGATGCCTAAACATTGCCAAAATGTTTTATCGCCAATTTCATATAGGTGGGGGCGGTCGGGTAGCCTAGTGGTTAAAGCGTTCGCTCGTCATGCCGAAGACCCGGGTTCGATTCCCGACATGGGGACAATGTGTGAAGCCCATTTCTGGTGTTCCCCTCCGTGATATTGCTGGAATATTGCTAAAAGCGGCGTAAAAACCATACTCACTCACTCACTCACTCACTCATATAGATGTCATCAATGAAGAAGTTCAGCATATATAATTTCACATTTTGTTATCTCAGTAAACTTCAGATGGCATTTATTTCACTAGTCTTTTATTTTTGACAAATTGCCTTGAACCTATGAACATAGACGTATAACTGTATCTATGGACACCACTGTTTGTAACAAAGGCCCCATGGGTCAAGGAATGACGATTTCCCTTACGTTTGTCACGTGGGATAGCGGTGTACAAAGTTTATAAATCAAATATTTTGACAGAATTGAACTTGTTTCATTTCTGAGATTGTAAAAAGTCAAGTTTTGGAGAATCCACATAGAATCAGTTGCACTTGTCTCAAATATTTTCTGTCAATATGAGTAAAGACTTTGACTGTATTGAGGATTGTGCTTATATCTTTGAGACAGGGATTTAGTGTTACATTTGCTGGACCCATCAAGATATTTCTTGGTAAGTATTTCTATGGAGCTTTGGAATCCAGAACAAAAGTCTAAAGGACATGCCTTCAGATTTTAGAGTCAAACCCAAAGTTGATAGTACTGATGCCTGGTTTTGGCACATTTCTTCCTCAGATAAATTACTGACCTTACGTATTGCATTATTTTATCTTTGATCAAACAAATAATGTGGTAATGCTGACATAAAATGGTTTTGTTATTTTAGGCCTTGTCAGTAAAGTAACATTAACGACTCTAGAAGCCACACTTCGCTTGTCTCTAACTACGGATAACTGCAGGACTTCGAGCTAAAGGGTTTCACTTGGCATGCTCGGCCAGATGGCGTACATCAGTGTTTCTTTGTTATTTGATAGGCTCCCCACATAAACTCATGTCTTCCGCCTCCGCAGTCAGTGAGTGCATTTTTATTGCAAAGCGATTGCATATAACTAGCTGACAGTAGTTAGATGTGTTTGTATAACCTGTATACTTATTCCTAAAAGTAAAAGTATTCTTTTCATGAATTTACGACGAATCCACCTCTTAGAAGTGATAATATGTTTATTGCAATGTCAGTGCATATATATCTATTTTTCAGGACTAAAATGCATGTTAAACCTCTTACCCAACGAAAATTATACACGCCTTTGTTAAAAAGAATACTTTCAAGAATTTTGAACGATGTTTACGTCAAAAACGACCTGAGAAACGAACTATTAAGTAACGAGCGGACAGACTGTGTAATCGTTAGGGGTTTGCCTGTACCCAGAAACTGTTTCCCCTTTGTTTAACAACCACGGTAATTGTACGGAGAGAACGCCTTGTACGTCAATTATCCCAGAGCTAAATATCCCTTGTGTTTGACGTTGGCATATTGGCGTTAAACACTGGCGGTAGACAAGGGGGTGTTTCCGTTTCACAACTCAATATCTGTGTTACTATTTTGGTTGAAGATGACGGATCGGGTCGGGATAGATTGATGATGCTACTGAAGTTCATCTGTCCGCGACAGCACAGATGATGGCTACAGCAGCCCGACGACGCCAAAGCAACGATGCACTTTCTCCGAACGTACCGCGTTTACCTCAATGGAAGTAACTTGTTTCAAATATGGCGTCATAGACGGGTCGCGGTTCCAAGTCGATCTAACCTCAGCGTTTAAAGCCAATTCGATGAGGGTTCGCCATGATTATCACCATACCCGTGCTCGTGGGTTTCACTGAAGTGGTAAACGTCCCAGACCTGCATCACTTCGGGCTTTCCTCCCACATTAAGCTGACACGCCGTGATATAACTGGAATACTGTTAAAAGCGGCGTTAAACCCAAATCACTCACTCGCTCTCTGACCCTAGGACCTAAGAACCTAATACATTAGGAAATAAGTCAAGAATGGTTCGGCAAGTCTACATTGTGTCACCTCAAGATGAAATTAAGCATTGTTCTGGGCTTCATTTGAATTTTATTCTTATATTTTGCAGATATATATTTTAAATTGAAATATATTTCTATCACTTCGGGCTTTCCTCCCACATTAAGCTGACACGCCGTGATATAACTGGAATACTGTTAAAAGCGGCGTTAAACCTAATTCACTCACTCGCTCTCTGACCCTAGGACCTAAGAACCTAATACATTAGGAAATAAGTCAAGAATGGTTCGGCAAGTCTACATTGTGTCACCTCAAGATGAAATTAAGCATTGTTCTGGGCTTCATTTGAATTTTATTTCTATATTTTGCAGATATATATTTTAAATTGAAATATATTTCTATCACTTCGGGCTTTCCTCCCACATTAAGCTGACACGCCGTGATATAACTGAAATATTGTTCAAATCGGCGTTAAACCAAACCCACTAACTTACTTTGGTTCCTCGAAGTACCTTCAGTTAAATAGTGGCGTTTCAGTTTAATTAGGGGGTGGGGGTGGGATCGCATTGACGCTGGGTCATAGACGTGTACCAGTTGGGTTAACCACGGGTATGGTGCTGACAAACCAAGGGTGTAAGAACTCCTTGGACGGGCACCACACATAGACACAGCTTGATATGCGAGGGCATGTGATGTGCTCAACGTGACCAGCGAATGATTACACACTATATTGCAGGCAATAACGTACACTGGGTACATCCAAAGGACAGTTTATACAAACACTTAAATATGGGAAAAAATAGATTGTTCCAGAAAAATACCCCACCCCCTACAAATGAAAAGGAAGCTCACTAAGCATCTGCCCGGTTATCTTCATAAAAAGACGGGATAAGATGGTATTTGTTGTTAACCATGTGTGTGTGTGTGTGTGTGTGTGTGTGTGCGTGCGTGCGTGCGTGCGTGTGTGTGTGTGTGTGTGTGTGTGAGTGTGTGTAGTAAGATTGAACACAGTTTTAATTGGCTAGCGCTTTCAACTCGTACCACGTACACGAGTTTATCAGGCCATAACTGAATAACGAACATGAAGTTGTAACATCAAAAATAATTTTAATTTAAAATATAGTGTGTCATCATTCCCTGGTCACGTTGAACACATCACATGCCCTCGCATATCCCTACTGCATCAAAATTATCCCGCAAAGCTAATTGAAGATAGCATACAGAAGGCGCTTAGTATTGAGCAACTCAAACTGAGAGAAAAGTCTGAAGAAAACAATATGGGGAATAATTTAACTCTAGTATCTACCTTCAACCCTAATCCTGAAAAAAACCCATTGTCCATGGTTCAACGATACCTGCCTATTTTGAAACAAATCCATTAAAAGGGAGAAGATATTGAGCAAATACAACATTATCAACAGCCAAAGACAACCCATATATATATATATATATATATATATGTATACGCACACGCACAGGAGGCACACGCACAGATGTCGCTACATGAGTACAATATGAGTGCAATAATCTTCCACGGGACGTTAACCCCATTTCACCTCACTTCACCTCATTCCCAATTAAAGTACACGTGACACTTGCTTTCTGATCACCCCTCTACCCTCACACCAGCATCACTCCTCCCCCCTCATCAAATGACGACATCAAAAGAAGAAACGTCTGAACTTGAAGACGATGAACGAATGACCGGTGGACGCATCAGCAAGTCGGACTAACCTGGTTCTTTGAAATGATCTCCAGCCGCTGCAACAATGAGAATGGTTGTAATTGCCTCGGAACAGGTGAACAAACAAATTTCGTTTTTTGTTTTCGTTGAGAAATTGAACCATCGGCGAGCATCAACGTACAGGGGTTGGAAGTCGAGCATAAGTATGTTACGTATGTTTGTTTGAACAGCGACAGTAGTAAAGGGGATACCATGGCTTCCTCCACAGCTGTCCCCCAGCGGAGATAGGGAGGATGAATGGGGCTTACACAGACGTCCGGAATACACGCAGTTCACACGACCTGTAATATGACCGGTGAGATCGGAACCCTATATACTGAAGGTCAAAAGTTACGGGACTATGTATATTGTAAGGAATCCGTATGGCGGGAAAGAGAGGACTGAAAAGGTTTCCACTGTTCACAAAGTTTTCACTTGACATTATTTCGAGATATATCTTTTTCCTCTAGTTCCAAAAATATTTTTTATAAATCTTGGCTCCTAAAAAAGTCACTTCATGCAAATAAAAGCGACAAAACCCTCTCCATAGGCACAATGAGTCTCTGTTAATAGCAGAGTCGATTGTACGATTCCATCTGTATGATACACGTGTTTATTAATCACTTCTATCAAAAGTGATGAAACCAGGTGTTCGCGAAATGGGGATCCTATCCCGCCCGACAAATGCCCCCGTCACAAACACATGCATAGGCAACTCATTTGTTCACCTGAACTCCATTGGACACACGCATCGATCGATCCAACGAATATCACGAAAGGTTTTTCACTTATGTCAAAGGATTACTAACATTTTAAACTGTAATTTCAATGCTTTAGCACAATGCATTTAGAGTATCTGTCTGTAGCTTTCCTGTACCGTACACACAGGCCGCCTCCTACTCTGCCCGAGTGGTTCGATTCCCTGGTTGCATCATATAGAAATACGATAAAAGATGGAACTTGTTGTTACCCTGCCTGGCGTTCGGCATTAAGGGGCTAAAACCAGGACTAGTCATCACGGAGTCAGTATACTGTGTGGTATCCACGTTAAACGGCTACCCACTATAAAACCGGCATAAGTCCGGACAATTAAAAGCAGCCACACACACATGTGCATGCACGTCGCTATATACGAGTGCAATATTCTTGAACTCAAACCCCATTTCACCTCACCGTACCACCAGGAAGGACAGCTATCCCATGTTTACTGGGCTGCACGGTCACTTCCGGTTTATTTTCACAGGACTGACTGTACTATAGTCCTCGCCACTTGAAATAGAATCACGAAATATCGCGATGTTCAATTGGCGAAGATTGCGGCACGTGTGCTAATATTTATAAAGTGAAAACAAGCGATTTCGCCAATAAGAAATATTACTTACAGTAATGACAAAAATAGCAAAATTGTTTTCTCAAGAAATATCATCATTGAGTTTTGATCACGTGATCACTTTATATCCGGGTAAGCTTCGGCTCCGGCTTCACACAGCGTATTCTCGGCTCTTGACGGGACTTCAAACTGTGGTATTTTACTCTAATGAGTGAGTGAGTGAGTTGGGTATAACGCCGCTTTTAACAGTATTACAGTTATATCGCGGCGTGTCAGACGTTTACCACATCGGTGAAACCAACGAGCACGGGTATGGTGCTGACAAACCTAGAAACATAATCGGGGTGAACGGGGATTCGAACCCACAATCATAGGTTTCTGGCATGCCCAAGGGACGCAACTCACGGTGACTCACGGCGCCTGAGACGACAGGGCACACGCACACGCACACGCACACGCACACGCACACCGACACGCACGCACACACGCACGCACAAACGCACGCGCTCATTAGGCTCTCCAAAAGATTATAATAATGGTTCTTTTTTTAATTCTTTGTTTAAAATAGGGGCGACCAATAATTCCACAGTAATACATTCACATCTCAGTATTGTGGGGTAACTGACTAAGACCTGCGTTACTTCGGGCTTTCCACATTAAACTGACCTGCCGTGATCAAACTTAAGTGTGTTATAAAGTATAGTATATAGTGTTATAAAGTACTATTTTGTGCCAACTGTAAGGATTTTGTCTTTAAATTCTTTCTTTATTAGTCTGAGGACCATTTGTGAGGACCAACTCTCACATGTCGCCATTCTGATTTATACACTCGTCAAAAAAAAAGAAGAAACGCCCAGGTTAACTTTGACATTTTGAACTGAGCTCAATAAAATATCCATGTTTCATTTAATTTGATTGGTACAAGGATGAAACTTAACATGATGATAGTCACATGTTCTGTAGACAAAATGGCAATACTGATTGTCCTGTCATAAGAGAAGTACGTCCACGAGGGAGGCGTTCCGGTCAGTACCTGGTCTGACCACTGTGTATATGGCGTATGTTGACGTTCGTGTACACGGCTATCCCAGTTCATCCCAGTTTAGATTTAGATCCGGAGATCTGGAAGGACATGGAAAGACACTGACGTTTGAATAATGAAGGACGCCAACTCTATGCCTGCCAACTCTATGCCTTCATCAGTGATTCATCAGAGAACCAGATTCGCCGCTAGATTCTCAGAGTCTGTACGGTATTGTTCATCGTATACGTTGTCGTCGATGCAGACGTTTCAATACAGGGACAAATACCGGTCTTCTGGGTCTAATTCCCACCTCCCACAGACGATTTCTGATTGGTTGGTCCGATACCCTCCTCAAACCAGACACAGTCCTGCAGTCTCGGTGGCAGTAGCATGATGACGAAGGTGAAAAACCCGTATGTAGCGATCTTGTGCAGGGTTGGTGACTCTTGGTCTACCACTTCTTGGACGATCTTGGGTTGAATTGAGGCGGGTGTACCGATCCTGTAAACGAGATATGGTGCTCTGGTGTACGTTGAAATGACGAGCAACTGCAACTTGCATGTACATTCTGCTTTTACTTTCCTTTCCATGACATTTTCGTGCAGTGTTATAAAAATTCTGAATAAAGCTACAACGGTTTAAAATGGTTGCGGTGCACTACACCAGAAAAAGGAACATGTGCAATCGTTCAATAAAAAATATTGCATTTGAATAAACAAAATCAACATTCTCATGATCTTTTTTGAAGGATGTACGTCACCCCGGGCTGGCATACACTCACACTGTCAACCACTAGTTAGAGGTTTTAAACCAGGACCACAATTTGCAGGTGTTTGTACACAGAACTATTGTGACTCATTCCAACCACAAAACACAGACTCATGCGATATGGTTAAATACGGTAATTTGGGAGCAGTACACGTTTGTATTTTAAAAAAGAATCATTTTCAAAATAAATACGCAAGCAGTTCCATCTTTATGTCAAACCACGTTTTTGTTGTTGTAATGTTGTATTGTTGAGTCTGTTTCAAAATTCCTTGGCGATGAACCGAAAACCATATGCCCGGAGAAAGGAGGGGCGAGGGGAAGATTAAAAGAGACGGATTTGTCCGGAACGAAACAAGTCTAACGAAAAGTGTCAGATGAATATAGTGTGTATAGACGTACTGACATGTTTTGAAATATGATGATTTGATTCTAAAATGAATATGTTTATGGTATGCGTTACATTTTATGCGTCATTAACATTATTGCTTGTTCGAAGTTTCGCACTATGTTTAAGGCAGGAAAATACTTAGAAGTGATTGACGTCTGAAGTGATGCTTCTCATAGCTGGCCATGCATACACGGAACTACCTCGCGAAATATGGTCCGTATTTAACGCCATCTGTCGGTGTTCATTTTTAACTCTTACATTCATTTCATTCTCGTTTTTTTGTGTACCCCGAAATTATTTCATTCCCGGTGGATGTAGCCTTGTGCTGGTACAAACGTATTTATGGGACTGGATTCGTTTCATTATATAATCATTGGTGCGACTATGTTGTAATATATTCCCATAAAAGTATTTTGAATGCGCGCTAAATTATTTGATTTCCGTGGCTAGGGGTGTTTGGTTTTAACAATAGTCTACCTGTACCGCGGTAGGGGAGACCACGAATAGTGAGTGAGTTGGGTTTTACCCCGCTTTTAGCAATATTCCAGAATATCACGACGGGGACACCAGAAAATGGGCTTCACACATTGTACCCATGTGGGGAATCGAACCCGGGTCTTCGACGTGACGAGCGATCGCTTTAACTACTCGTCTTCCCCACCGCTCCGACACAAGGAATAAGCTTCACGCAAGATCCATTTTGGAGTAGAACCCGTGTCTTCGAGCCAGGGCTCTAACCCTAAGGCAGCTTTACGACCCCTGAAGATTTGAAACAGCATATTTCTGTAAAATGGATAATATTGAGGAAGCATGTAGTTCTCCAACTAAAATACCACCATTTCTAGTTTGATGGTTTTGGCAGTTGTCAAAGGTTTTTACTTTGATTCACCAAGTCTTGCAAAATGTAACTCAAAGCGTACTGAGGTAGAGTGAGTGAGTTTGTTTTAATGCCGCTTTCAACATCAAGTCAGTCGTATCACGGGTGAACGATCAATGTGTGATGCTAGGCCTTGATGTTTACCACGTTGGTGGAACCCGCAGGTACACCAAGAGCATAATCCGAGAAGGTCTGGTATTCCAACCAACGATCAAAGGGTTGTGGAATGCCTAAGGGACGCAACATTGCACAGGCCTAGAGAATTTCGGCGCCTGAGACGATGCCCCCAGCGAAAAAACGACAGTTCCCCGAGTATGGCGCAACAATGAAATGTTCGTGAATTCATGTATATATAATTGTACACACAGACAGCGCCGCAGTAAAGCGAGTCATTTGTGTGTCATTTATGAAGGCACGCATGCGCGGATACAAGTGTTTGAAAACACAGGATGTATGTACAATTCAAGTTCTAAAAGAGTGCAAATAATCGCTATTGTATTTGGAAGGCATGTATGAAAACATAAAACAAAATCAGTTGATTAAGATGATGTAAAACGTTTACGCATGGTCTACCTGATTTTCTATACAACCAATGTAATTTTCTTACATGCTTTTAAAAGGTTGGGGGCGCTCGGGCCTAGTGGTTAAAGCGTTCGCTCGTCACGCCGAAGACCCGGGTTCGTTTCCTGACAAGGGTACAATGTGTGAAGCCCATTTCCCCGCCGTGATATTGCTGGAATATTGCTAAAAGCGGCGTAAGACCATACTCATTCATTCAAAAAGGTTGAATGTGCAGCACGTTCGGGACCGGGATGTCCCATCCAATGATCGACTTTGTCCACATGGGAGCAATTCTTTCTGTTCCCACTAACTGCTGAACTAAAGCTTAAGGTTACCTTATTCGTAATAAGGGCGGTGAGAGATTTTGTTTTAAGGCCGCTTGGAACAGTATGTTAGTCTTTTCAGGATGTCGAGGTAATGTGAGGGGAAAGCCTGACCTGACTGACGTAAACGGCCTGGCAATATAAAGGTGACACCTATGGCTGAAAATGAAACAAACAAGAATTCGGGGATGATGTATTTGATACGGGTATGATATTTATGGTTTTTTTAATTTTGCAGTATTTCGGAGATTTTACATTTTTTGGGCCAAATCCAATTTTCAGGAGTACACTTTCTTTTGCCAGGTAGTGTATGTATTAGACGTTAGACCACGTGAAATCAACGATCCGACAGACCAAAAAGCATAATCGGGGATTCGAACCCAAGATCAGCGGATCCTGGAACGACTAAGTCACATGGGCCTTTCGCCAGTTTAACCAACACCGGATCAAACAGGAACCGTATCACTGCACTCAAACAACAACCAATACGTAAATATTTGTCCAGTGTATAAAATAACGTAAAGTGTTTAAAATAGAATTAAAGTAAACCCATCCCTGTTCGCAATATGCCTTTGTTATCTTTCGTAGATAAAACAGAATGTGACCTTATTATCATGAATCTCTGTTGATTCAATGCACCTGTAAATGTGAATTTTAGTTTTTAAATGGCTGATGCTGAGTAAATTTAGACTTCACTAACAACTATTGTAAGGCGCATTGGGTATTGTTAAAAAGAACCCCAGTGTAATTAAACGGGAGTTGCTTCTTTATAAACAGAATGGACGAATGTTTTCTGGCACAGACCATATTGCCTAAACCATAACCAGATGCCTAGCTATTTCCCCTTGTGTGTACGTATTCAGATAGTATGAAAATGTCACTTCCCTTAAGTCGACCCGAGTCTGACTATGACGTCACGAACTGTGCACGTGCAGCACATGCCGCGCGTTGTTTCCGGAGCTTGCGTATCAGTATTCCTCGCACAGTATATTTTGAATGTCATATTTATCGTCAAGCTTATATACAGCACATTTTTCACCAAATTGCTTTCCCGAAGCGTCTTTCTTAACATTTTGTTGTGTGTTTTTGCACGAGATTCTGTTCACGGCCTTTTCTCCTTGGCCTTAGTAAAACTAGTTGTCCATCTGGTAGCCGTATCAGATGAAGCCTTCTGCAGGAACAGCTCGGATGCAATTGCTCGGTTCCCTGTTGTGACTTTTGACATTTTCACCCATATCTGATATTGTCTTTGTCTATAAAACATATACGCGATGTCGATGCTCCTTTGATATAGTAAACAATAAAGCAATGTTGTACAAATTAGTGTAAAATTGACGAAATTCGATGTTATTTCTATATTTCCAAATAAATGGCACATCGATAATTAGTTAAACTGCTTTGAATGCAGTCGGGACATGTTCACACTATGCATCATGTTAGCCCGAAACCATGTCTACGAGCCAACTTTTGTTATATACCAAGGAAGACCAGAGGAATATCATTATCTCACGACCCCAATGGCATCTGAACAGAAGCTCGGCTTTCTTGCCAATGAAAATGTTAAACTTTGTTTTCTATCGTCCAAGGGCTTAAACACCAACTGTACAAACATATATCAAAGGGTATGGTAATTGTATATGGTTCACAAACAAATTAGCGATATTGGCAGAGGACACCCAACGATTTGTGTTTTTTCAGTTTAGTCCATGCATATAAACAGTATATTATCATGGAACTGGACACAATAGCCACCCATTGAGCACAAGACCCATTTAGTCGCATCTTACGACCAGTATAGGTTGCTTGGTATCTGTTCTACCCCAGCATAATACCCCCAGAGTTTACAAAATCTATGAAGGTCAGATTTCACAACTATTGTTCAACAGATATTATACGGTTTATATTGAGAAGAGCCTCACTGTCCATCCCACAAATAAAGAGTCGACAATGTTGCACGATTCCAGTGCCGAGGCGAAATGGTAGCCTTATGGTTAAAGTGTTCGCTCGTTACGCATAAGTCCCGGGTTCGATTCAACATACGTACAGTGTGTGAAGTTTGCTGGATATCGCTTGCTGGGTTGGTTGTGTTGAAAAAATGTGTTTATATAATATTATAAATTATATAATTATTAGTATATCAGAATATATTGTTCGGTTCATCCTTTCTGAGATTATGGCTCTTGAAGCTATGGGGACATGGGTGGCACACTCGTCAAATGCGCCGCAATTCGTTGTGCAGGGTTGCGTCCCCTGGGCACGCCAGGGGCCCGTTTCACAAAGCGATCGTAGCTGTGGTGATTGTAACTACCTAACTTTAACGATCGTTTTGTGGAACGGGGCCAAGAAGGTTTGTCAACACCATACCGTGCTTGTGGGGTTCACCAAAGTGGTAAACGTTTGAGACCTGGACGCCGTTCCACAAAGCCATTTTAGCGCTAAGGTGATCGTAACTCCGATTCTATAAAACTGGCTTATGATAGTCGTAGCGCTAAGATCGCTTTGTGGAACGGTGCCCTGCATCGTTTCGTGCTTACCTCCCACATCAAGCTGATACGCCGTGACATACCTGAAATACTGTTTAAAGGAGCGTTAACCCCAACTCACTCACTCACTCTTGCATTCGTGTTCTGCCCTGTCAGCAGCGCCCTTCTTGACTGAAGAACAGGTTCACGACAGAATAAACACAGAATCACTGTCATGTTCTACACCGTTAGGGATATATTACGTTTGAGTCTTGTCTGTAATGGAGTTGCGAAACCGACGTAAATTGACGTAATATCAAGTTAAAAGAAGATAAAAATGAAAAAATAAATAAATAAAGATAAATAAATGAATAATGAAGATACGGTTTGTCATTGGTGTATTGCAAATGTTTTAAACTTATTTCAGCATTTCTGTTTTTACTTGTGATTGTTTAAATGTTAAAGGTAGTGTGTTTCCATCATGAACAACGTGTCTAACTGTCCTTTTTATCTCAAAAAGCAGGACTAGGCCGAATATTCCCTTTAAAAGGGACGCAATTCTGCACAATGAATTGCGCCGTCGTATACGACTAAGCATCCGTGCTCCTTACAATTATCAAAACCCCGTAATACCGTATTAATAGCAAAAAAGTAGTTACAACTTCCGTAACAGATATCCAACCCTGTCCAACCCTGGATATAGCAAAAAGTTCGGGAATATCGAAATGAATTCTTTATATCCCCGGAGTTCGCTTCTCAAATAGACAAGAACATTTTGAACAATAATAATTAATAACAAACATTTCAATAATCATAAGAAATGTCTACTGAAAGCAGAGTCCATTGTAAGATTCAGGCTAGAGCTGAGGCCTTGAATGGTAGAACTTTGATCAAACAATCAAACAACATTTGAGCAAGAGTCGTATGACGCTCTTTGAAATCGTAGAATGGACATCCTCGTTTGCACCAAATGTAGACACCAAAGGCTTGAACTGTTGGAATTCTTCTCGACATAAAGGAAAGACTATTGGAAAGTTGAAGTTATTCCTCTTGTCGCAGAGTCTTGTACCGCTCCAATCCGAAAGTGTATGTGTTTTGTTTTACGTCGCACTAGTGTAACCATATTATAATGGGTGGGGTGGGGTGGGGTGGGGGTTGGGGTGGAGTGGGGGTGGTGGTGGTAACAAAGTGTTACTTTTCGAAATGGGGAGGTGATGCTAATTGAAGCATTGCGGATACATGGTGGCCCTCCCATTCTTCCTGACACTGAAGCAGGGGTACATGTCACCTGTAATTAACCCAGTTAAGTTACACTGTCAATCTCGTTATCTCGCGTGTCACAGCAGTCACAAACGTTGCGTGCTTGGCGACAAACCTCCCACAAAATGTCAAACACGGCGATAAAAACAACCGCTTACTTGACTTTTCCACCCGAGCAGAAGACAATAGGGAGGGGTTAGCGTTCACTCGAGGAGGGGCAGGGACAGAAGACACCTGGGATAATACCACCGGAACACCCAGGGATGAGATCACGTGACGATAATAGCCTCTTTTTGGAAACAGTCTTGCAGAACAGTCTCGCCTGGGCGCCTTCGGTTGGAAGATCCCTGACAAGGCCCAGCTCGTGGAACGAGTGCACCCGCTCACACAGATTATAAGATTTCCGTAACAATTAATAGCTTTGTGCAGGTGTACTATGATGTACCGAGATAAATAGTGACAATCAGTTACAGTAAACATGTAGGCGAGACTATCATCCATGTCGACAGTCGCGGCTGGTGGGTGCATTGTTACACCCGAGGACGACAAGTACTGTTTATCATCATCGTGCCAACACGACACGCATTGCGTTTCTTTTAAGCTAGGATTACACCAAATGAGAATAAAATCCAATTTTATTTATTTCACCTGCGAAAAGTAGAGATTGTTGATAGAAGAGATTGTGTTTATTGCTCACAGAATGTCGTCTTTGGTTTCGATGTTAGTACTGTATAGAATTCGTGTCTGTAAATTGTAAAAAAAAACAATTTAACTTTTGTTTTTAATGACACTTCATTTTGGAGAATAATGATATTAAGACTATTTATACTGCGTTTTAAGCGCATGGAACGAGAAGTACTGGTCAAAACTCATCCCATTTTAGCAAATGTGAATTGAGCCTGTTTTTGTGTATTAATGTTGTTTTACGCCTAAGTAAACATACATTCCACTATATCACAGTCGCCGGTAAATTCTCGAATCTACAATATAAACATGTGATTGATAGCTCACGGCATGACGACACACAATCAGTTAGTACACACAATGGTCCTCAACAACCCATGCTTGTCATAAAGGCGACTATGCATGTCGAGGGAGGCGACTAACGGGATCGGGTGGTCAGGCTATCCGAAGAGCGTAGATCGAGGCTCATGATGTCAATCACTAAAATCTCTGGTCAAGACTCGATTATTTACAGACCGCCGTCATATAAATTTAGATGGAATGTTGCTGAGTGCTATGGCCAAATCTTGCGTTCTCGCTATCTCGCATTCTCGTGTTTGGGGCATATTTACCTCGTTTCCAAAGGTCGAGATCACGAGAATGCGAGATCGCAAGAATGTCCCTAACAGTATTCCATAGAGTGCGGCGTTAAACAAGAAACAAACACAATGAAAGACCCGATCATCGACTTTTGCAACAATGATCACATGATCTGGAGTCTCGAATTTAGGAATGTCTTATTGGTACAACAGTTGATATTCTTATTGTAGACCCGTGAAGATCCGGGGTAGAATAGGTCTTTAGCAACCCATGCTTGTCGTAAAAAGCGACTATGATTGTCGTAAGAGGCGACTAACGGGATCGGGTGGTCAGGCTCGCTGACTTGGTTGATGCATGTCATCGTATCCCAATTACATGGATCGATGCTCATGATCTCAGTCACTGGACGGTCTGGCCCAGACTCGATTACTTACAGACCGGCGTCATATAGCTGGAATATTGCTGAGTGAGGCGTTAAACAACCAAGAAATAAACAAACAACATACATTGTATATATGCACTGTTGACGCATGGGTGAGTGAGTTGGGTTTAACGCCGCATTGAACAGTATATCAGCTACATCACGGCGTGCCAGTTTGATGTGGGAGGGAATCCGGAAATGTTGCAGGTCTAAGACTTTTACCACTTTACTGAAACCCACCAACATATGGTCTTAACCTAGAAACATAATAAGGGTTACCTGGAATTCCAGGGGCAACCCATGCGTCCTGCCTAACAGGATGGTGATCAACTCCACAGCATGCCCAGGGTGCACGCTGTTTACGGAAATGACCTCATACGCTTTAGAACATAAAGTTGCAATTGAAAACAAGTCTTATCTCGTGTTCCATCGGTAAAAAGTAAATTTGGCTGGACTAATGAGTCTATGCATAGTCAAATCAAAATCGTGTAACGAAATCGACATCGGGCTCGTAAAATGCCGTGCAGATTTCGGTCGTTTGCAGGATTTGCAGAGCATGTGTACCGCCAACTCGGCGTCATCAGATATTTCCCAAATCGTTTCATGTTTTTAATCAAGGTGCTCAAATGAGTTGTACATTTCGCGAAGTAAGACATATATAGATTTTGATTATCGACCAGATGGTCTTGACTCGGCGCCGCCATTTTGTTTGAAGCAAAATCAAGTGATATGAGAGGCTGAATCTGATTGGTCAATAGGAGGTACATAGAAGGGCCATTACTCGTAATAGCCACTGATGGCGCTACAGTCGAGCCCAGAAATTCCAACCTAGTTAGGCAAGGTTGAAACTGGACTTTTCTAGTCAGTTAACTCCCTTGACTCGGGAAGATGTATCGCATGCAGGGACAGGTGACACACTTACAAGGCAGTGTTATTATATACATAAGTGTGAAAGACTGAGTTTTCTAAAGTTGAGAAAAGTAATATTTTCACTGCAGTGAACATGACGCCTTGACGGAACTATTGTCATACAAGAGTTATCTCCCCGTATATTGTCTCCCTTTATCGTAAGTGCCTGCCTCTCACACAAACTGTTGACTTCCTTTTTACGGTTTTACGATAGTTCACCATTGACAAAGCAAAATAATGGCAGATGGTCATTTAAGGAGTTAAAATCGCTTCTTGTCGTGTTTATTCTCTTGAAATTGTTTCGTTATACATTGTGTATTTATCATTAAACTCGCCAATCCTTCGCTTCCAATTGCGGTCTCGTAGCTTTCAAGAATTTATAAAGTTGATTTTGTATATAATAACTTACAAATGTATTATAAAGAAGTTTAGTGACCTCAAATATTTTTTTATTAATTTTGTTAATATTTTTAAGATTCTGCCAAGTCGGAAGTACGTGGTGAAACGTCCCTGCGTGTTAGGTAGGGATACTTTACGTTTCAAGGCTTTACATTTGTAATGAAAAAACATATTTCCGGTTGAAAAACTACACAGAAAGTATATTATGAATAGGATATTCAATGTGCCTCGTGACGGGGAAAAGGAGATGTTTCCCTTCCACCGCCACAATCTTAGAGAAACATGATATTTCACTCGACACGTTAAATATCCTCTATTTATTTATTTCTCCGCCTTAAAGGTAACCACCGATCGATATCCATATCCGGATGACCTAGCGTAACTCGTGGCCTAAATACGCCAATGTCTGCACATGAGACTTGTGTTATAAATACAGGTTAGAACATAAGTGGAGACAAACGCAGTGACTTTGAAATACAATCATGTTAGCCTCGGGTTTGGGGATTAGGCAACACCTAAAGTGACCACTCGATTGCTAGCTTTAAACCCCCTTGACCATTACGAATTGTCTACACAAACATCAGGGGCGTTAGATTATTTGTTGTTTTTTTGGCCCAATACTCACAATTGTCCAAAACCCGTTTATCCAGGACGTGAATCCCATATTCGCTACTATCACGATTCTATCGACATCAAAACCGTGTTTATGTATTTCACCAATGTGGTCTCACTGGGATGTTGCACCCATATCAAGCTGACACGCTGTGATATAACTGAAATTTTGTTCAAAGAGGTCTACCAAACTCACTAAGGGCCACAACTGAATACCTGCCTTGTCAGCGTTCTAAGCTTGTATCATACATCTTTTCCATCAAAGTTTTTCCACATTACAGTAATATGTCCACTGTATAGCACTATCAACATTATCATTTTCCACCTCGTGGACATATTTGCACAGTTACCTCCCTTAAAATAGCCTCCAGCCATTCTCAACAATACGAAGTCTGCAGATGCAATAACCGTGAGACGATGTCGTTGGTCCCAATTTTGCCGTTGGCGTTAAGAGGAAAAAGGGGGCGAGGGGGATAGTATGAGGGGGAGACCTGGCTGCAAATAGGTTATCCAGAACGAGGCTTACTCAGCGTGACATAGGCTCGCCGATTGCAATATCCCAGAAATGCCAGGCCAAAAAATGACATCAAGACAAGAATGTCAAGTGCTTCTGAAACGCAGGGGAACGCTGTGTTTGACTCTTGTCGCGTTGCACGGTGATGGTAGCAAAACAGTTTACAGTACCTGTAGACATGCAAGACTGAATGTAATGCGTTTGGAAAAACAAGCGTATTGGGTATTGCTTTCATCTACGATGTTACCAGAATGCTGATACATAAACTCCATTAAATCAGTTACGTTACTATGGTTATGTCGTGAAACATATACAGACAAATGGGTTTCTCTTAAAAACTCTTTAATCAATGTACATGTGGCGGATAGAATTTAAACAAATAACGTCTTTCCCGTATATGTCGGGACTTCTGTTTACGAGACATGCTACATTATGTGAAAGTCATACAGACAGTTGCCATGTAAACAATATCGTCAGTTTGGTTGGTATGGTTACACGACCTTGAGATTCACTGACGTAAAGATGAATGTCACATAAGAAAAAACGTTTTTGAAAGAAGTCACTCGGGCTGTATCAAGTTTTGTCTGCAGAGATAATGGATAACGTTCTTGCATCTGCTGACATTCAAGGACATTAGGTAGCGATGTAATCGACATGCACTTCAGTAGGTGCTAAGGGACCCAAGATGGTGCTTGGAGCGAAAACGTATCAGTATATATATAGTTCATGGAATTGATACCAAGGGTATTCTTCCCACACGAATTTATAGTCAAATGGGTCTTCTGTTACAATTATCAAAATTCATTTGACATTGAATTGATTGAAATCAAAGTCCCAAGCTATACATCCACGATGGCATTGTCTTCCTAAGACGGATGTCGTAACGGTATTTTGCAAATGATATATTTAAATTCTTACATGTTTCAATATTGGTCACTTCATGTCTTCAACAGTGTTGTATGAGCTATGACATTGCTAGAAATATCCTTTAAACATTCCAAATGCCATAAGCCTTCCAGTCAATTATCCAGTGTGGTGGTCAGATACTAGCGTCGAAGTATATAGGAGATAGGCAAACGGTTTCTCGAGTTCTTCTGTGGCAGTTTAGCAAGCAATTGAGAACGCCCCCGTGGTCTGGTGGAAAGAGCGTCTGACCGGGGAGTTAGCGAAAGGTCGGTGGTTCGATTTTTTGGCTGGTCACTTTAGACTTTAAAGATGGTACTTGTTGTTACCCTGTCCGGCGTTCGGCCTTAACGGGACATCTCAAGGACTGGTCGTCTCGGACTCAGAACACTGTGTGAGTGGGGTATTCATAATGCATATTTAAACTGCGATATGGTACCTCAGTGGGCTAACGCTACAAAACCGACATTAGTCTGGATTAGAACAAGCACACACGCACGCACGCACGCACGCACGCACACACGCACGCAAGCACGCACGCACGCACGCCTACACACACACACACACACACACACACGCACATACACAGCATGCACGTCGCAAGTGCAAAAACCTTGAACACGACGTGAAACAACATTTCACTTCCCCTCTCCGTCATATTAAAAAAGAATTATAATCGTTGATGCTGGAAACTATATTGTTGTAATTGCAACATCAAAACTCAAAGCTTACCTTTTCGTCGCGTTTAACACATAGTTGCAATTCATCCTCCATAAAGTGATGAACAGTGATGTGGAGGCTGGAACCACCAAACCAGTGGTCGATGATGTCAGCAACTACCTACACCACTGATGTTGAATGGCACACATCAGCCATACCAGATGGTCTTCCCAGCGCTATTCAACCATTGCGATTCTACGGGGAAATTCAGCACTTGGCAGTAACCATCCCCGTTAACCAAGGGTTAATTACCAATGACCACATGGGATCCGGTTTGATACAAAATGTTAAATGACTACTTCAGTTTTTTATCTTGACACTGGATGTCTATGCTCGGCTATGTCCCTCTTACGACTGACCATAGTATGCTGGGGCATGGGACATGTTATTCGAAGTCCTTCACACTATCAAATCACACCTCAACAGAAACAGACCCTAGAATACATGCAATAATGTCCAAAGGACGTTTTTTCTTGCCTCATTAACATTTTTTGCTATTTTATTTTTTTCTATATTCAAACTATTGCAGATGTCTATCCTGGCGAAATCCGATATCATTTTTTCATTTACCCAAACAAACTATGATAGTTAAGTGACGCCAATAAACCTTGTTATTACCATGAGATGTTCCAGCAATCTGTGACAGTGGGTAGTGGGCGTCTGGCATAACCTAAAGCAAGCACCATCAGGTATAGACTGTCAAGATGACGACAGTATCACGTGTAAAACACTATGCCATAGAAAAACGAGAGGCTTTGACTGCGGAGCTAGATTCCAAGACACACATTACACGAGCAACGGGCAGCCTCCATGCGAGGCGACATACTGGGGGTGGGAGGGGGGAGTGTGTGTGGGGTGGGGTGGGGGTGGGGGGGGGGGGGGTGGGGGCTGGGAACGTCGTCACATCCTTCCTTAATGAATGTACTATTATTAGATTTACTCATTACCTACATATGTGTTCACATTCTGGAGACACGTTACCCTGAGGTGATTATTCACTCATTCATTCCACGTGCAATGGGTATGGGTGCTTTGCATACACATATACTTAGCTTGGCTTCTCTATTTATCTCGCTATGCAGAGTTGCGTCCCCTGGCCGAGGCAGGACCAGTTGATTCCTAAATTAGCATCGATTATAATTCTTGGTCTGTCAGCCTCATTCCCGTTTCGTTTGTATCACCAAAGTGGTAAACGGCCCGACTTGTGTCTCTGAGATATCCTCAAAAACAAAACTGACACGCCGATATGTAAGTCAAAAATTGATAGAAGCGGCGTCCTCACTCACAAGACTCTGAATGCTGGGCATAAGGTACTAAACCGTTGGAGTGGGCCTAGCATCGTGTATTACTTGTACCCTATCCACGTCAATGAAAATTCGATTCTGAACATTGTCCAAGCATATTCTTGAACGTGAACGTGGACGCAAAGTGATCTAAGCGCCATCTTCACGAGGCAAGGGAGTTAACTGACAAGAAAAGTTCAGTTTTCACCCTTGCCGAACTAGGCTGGAATTTCTGGGCTCGATCGTAGCGCCACCAGTGGCTATAATAAGTTATATCCCTTCTATGTCCCTCCTACTGACCAATCAGATTCCATCTCTCATGTCACTTGCATTTGCTTCAAACAAAAACGACGGCGTCCAGTCAAGACGTTCTGATCGATTATCAAGATCTATATTGCAATAAAACGGGTCTTACCTCACGAAGTGCATCAAATCATTTTGGTTAAAAACATAAAAAGATTTGGAAAATATCGGTTTACGTCCAGTTGGCGGTACGCATATTTGCAAATCCTGCAGTCGATCACGTCTGCACGTTAGAATCCATGTTGTTTACGAACCGGATGTCTAGTTCGTTAGGCGATTTTGAATGGACTATGCATAGACTCGTTAGTCCATCCGGAATTCCAGCCTACTCCGGCAAGGTCGGAAACTAGACTTTTACAGTCAATTAATGCCCTTGCCTCGGGAAGATGTACCATCACCAAGACCTGCATGAAGACGAGATTTCGACGTATGTAATTACCTCCGTTATGTGATGTCGTTGCGCACTTTAGTTTCAAACATTATCTGGCTTGTGAGTTGAAAAGGGGTTTAAAGCAGCGTTCAAACTTACACAAACACGTGTATGCACGTGTGTGATTGGCTGCTTGTACTAGTCCGGTTTATTGCTAAGTTTGCACACCATGCCCAGCGACTAACGGGATCGGGTGGTCAGGCTCGCTGACTTGTTGCTGCATGTCGTCGTATCCCAATTGCGTGGATCGATGTTCATAACATCAATCACCGTATTGTCTATTCCAGACTCGATTATTTACAGACCGCCGTCATATAGCTGGAATATTGCAGAGTTCTGCGTTAAACAACAAACAAACATCGGGATACGATTAAACACAATCAGAAAGTCACAGCGTTTGACCACTGTAGCATTGATTTGTTTCGTGAAGGGAATCGAACTCAGTAGCAAACAGAAGAATCATACACCAAGCTTAAAACATCTGGATAAAAACTACCGACGTTAAGCTCAACGTTGTGACGGCGCCAGGAAACTCTGCTCTGTGTCGGTTAGTTGACGAACAATGCCCTGTGGGCGGCTGGTGTTTGAGTCTGTAAGGCTGTGATTACCTTTAATATTGGCAGTAGTCGCATATCCTCATTTACCCGTACTTCTATCCAACCCCATTCCCAGTTTGACCTCACCGCAATTCCGACAGACAAAGGCTCGATGTTTGGGTCCGTGATTCTATTTACTCGTGCCCATCGTGGTATCAAGTGCGCCATTATCGCTGAGATTAGCGGAGCGGACAATAGCATTACAATTCATCACATTATAAAGCATAAGGGACCCATACAATGATATGCCCACTGCATAGACGTTCCAATCAATATTCTTAACTTGGAAATTGACATCCCTAGTCCACCTTGCCGTAGGCACTTCTGTCCTTCTTGTGACCAATGGTCATTGTCGGTATAATTATCACCAAAACGCCGCCGAATATTAGCAGACATATCCTTTACCCATAACATTGTCCATTATTACACATCACCGAATACAGTCGTAAAATTTGCTTTGTTTACTGGACAGTCGTCAGGTCAATAGTACCCAATGGACAGCCTCAGGTGACCGGACGCGTAAAGTCGTTCATTATTTCAATGATTTGAACAGTTGTAAGGATAATATTACTGCTATGTTTAATTCACAGTGTATTAAACAGTAATTTGGGTCAATATAATCCATTGGAAGACCACGGAGACGCGACAAATCAGGAGCGTGTATTGTTGCCCGGCTAAAGGTTAATGGGGAAGTGTCCAGTATGTTTGGAAACAGAATTTCCGTCTTTCAGGAGACAATATCATCGACTGATAAATCTATTCCCAGAATCAACAATCCATGAACATTGATTACAGGTACACTCAAGGTCAGGTGGAACCAGATCGAGGCATCCATATATCGCGTTTAAAAGCGTCTGCGTTGTGTCATGACATGTTTCTTTTCGAGATAAAACAATACTCCTATTATATTTTAAACCAGTTACAGATTCAAGAATAAGAATTTGAGGTATACATTGCTATTTAATTTGTCTTTCACATTTGTTTACATTTTGCATAATATTCAAGAAGAACCCAAACGCTTAACCTGCAATAATGGTAGAATAATTAAGCTGATACATTCACTGAACGTCCGTTAAAAATTACATTTATATTTCTTTCTACAGTTAATCAATCATTTTAACTTGAAAGACTATTTTTGAGCGTGCGTGTGTGTGTGCGTTCGTGTGTGTGTGCGTGCGTGAGTGCGTGTGTGTGTGAGTTTGTGTGTGATACAGATCGACAGTGTTAGGTTTACACACTCCTTAACATTACCTTGAAACTGGCACCCAGCATGCCGTGGAGAATATATATAGTCACTCTTCAGCCGTAGACGGCGGTGCATGAGAGTTTGATGATTTTTGAGATTTGGGTGATTAGTATTATCACAAATGTGTTGACTGATCACGGTGAATTATCCCCTTATAACATATAAACTGATCAACATACCATTGAAGAACTTCCCAAGATTGCCTTTACCCTCCCCCACACGACAATGATTAAATTAACACACACACACATACACGTAGACGAAAGATATCTCACACACACACACACACACACACACACACACACACACACACACACACACACACACACACACACACACACACACACACACACACACACGTAGACGAAAGATATCTCTCACACACACACACACACACACACACACACACACGCACACGCACACACACGCGCACACACACACACACACACACTCACACGCACATGCATACAAACAAATACACACGCGAAGGACCCCTACGAGGTCGAGGGTACTAAAAACACACTGGTGTCCCCGCCGTGATATTGCTGGAATATTACTAAAAGCAGCGTAAAACCATACTCACTCACTCACTCACTCACTCACTCACTTAAAACACATATACGCACACTCACACACACAAACAGACACACACCATGCACTCAAACACGCTCACACCCAGGTCACATACCCCAATAACAACACAGTGAGAATACAACATGACAATGTCAGTGCAACAGAACGCACAAGCGACACAGTAACTACAAGACTCTCCAAGCGCCACCATTTGATGGAGGGGGGGGGGGGGGGGACATCGCATCTTAGAGCGGACCCCCAGATACATGGCATGGCATGCAAAACGTGATGGGGGACAGAGTCAGTATACACAAGTTCGATGCAACAAGAGATGAGCTTTACATTGTTAAAATTACACGGAACAAAACATGTATCGGAATTTTAATCTCCGTCTGTCAGTGTTTGTTAGTGTTGCGTTCTAAAATACACCAAATATATTTCACGCCTGGTTTAAATTTTGTTTTCTTTCTTTTTTATGTAAACAGGTTTGCCCTTCAAAACACTAGAACGGAGAAAGGGCAAGGAAAGAAGAACAATACAACTGCCGTAACGTTAATCGTTGCAGGTCCGGACACCCTCAGTATTCCTGCTTGACGTGTTGTCTGAAGTGGGGATCGGGTGGCAGGAGTATCCTAGATGACTGGTGCATCGTCACCGACGGCGTAGGTAGTCGTTCTAGTGATAATAATCTTAAGGAAGAGAATTTATGGATTTATGTCAACTTCTTTATTATGCTATGTGGAACACAACGTTTCAGAGAAATTGCTTACCCATACGCCCGATAAAGGAGTAAGCATATACTCAGAAACGTGTGTTCCTCACAATAAAGAAGTTGACATCCATAAATCCTCTTCCTTATGAGTATCAATTCTAAATGCCTTTCAAAGGCTTGATACAGTAAACTACGGTTATAACGAACTCAAAGGGACCACTTATTTTAGTTCGTTATAACCTTAGTTCGTTATGATCATATATACAGCATATATACAACAAATGGCCGGGACTAAAAAATATGTTCGTTATATCGATCAGTTTGTTATAAGCGTGTTCGTTATAACCGTAGTTTACTGTAATAATCTTGTTTGTCTTGTCCAAACTCAATTATTTTCAGATAAATGCGATCTAGATTTACTATTGCGAGTTGCGGCATAAAACAACATGAACTCATCCATTTACGTCGGGGATCGATGGTGCACTAAATCAGTCAGATCACACATCGAACTGATCATCGCAGATAATCAGTGCTACTATCCTAATACAATCATTCTGTCCGTCACAAGCGGGAAGATGTCGATATCCCAACACGCCTAACCATTACTACCGACTCATCACCCTTCTCTCCATCACACCTTTAAAAACCATCATCACCCCAGCATCCCTCATTAGGGTTTTACACGACTAAGACGGATGCAGATTGGTAATTGGAGGGAGGGTCGGGTTTACCATCATCCCTTCACGTCCAACCATCACTTCCCCTCCCAACACTCCATCCCCACACCCGACTCATCCACCATCATCACCCCACCCTCATTGGGAATACACTAACAGCTAGAGCACTTTAAGAGACCCGCAGGAGAATAATACACAAACGCCTTGGGAGAGAGATCATTGTGGGTCCTCCAGAGTCGATACATCATGTGTCTACTGTCATTGCAGCGATCACCACCCCGAAGCGACCCCCACATCTACTATACCCTCCCTCACGATGGCATTTTAACGCCTCGGAGACTTTCCAAAACGTATCGTAGCTTGTATGAAGAGGGCAGTAAAATAGCAGATTAATTGACAATGAAAGGATACGTACAGGAAAAGAGCGTTAGGTTGGACAAATAACGTGCTCTCGTCATCCGATACCTCTAGATTTAAGGTTCCCCGGCACCGTATAGTACTGTTATTATCTCGTGTAAGTGAGCTTTATCTCGATACTTTGACAGAGGCAGTGTTACAGACAACTTGCTACATCATGTACGCCTGTGTGGCGTCTGAGGGTCACCAAGTGCCCCCTCCCACCCCTCGGGCTATCGGTACAGTGATGTAGTGCTTGTTTGAATCCGATAGTCAGTGTAACGGAGTCAGAGATATGGCAGGGGTGTACAGTTGCATTGATGATAGGCGCATCAACTTTATGCGAACTCGCGAACGTTTGTTTCCAAGACTTCTCCTTTCTGGCACATTGTATAGATGAAAGCAGAGACTATCATATTTCCAGTAACTGTGGAGCAAGGGCAGTTTGGTACATACTATATTGTACACTATCTAGAGTGCAGCGCTATCCAATGAGAGCATGTTAAAACGCCCTAACTCAGGATAATGATCGCAACAAGCTGTCACATGTGAGTGTATTTTATACCCACAGCAATAACAAATGACTGTTGTACAGATGCTTACAAGCAATTTGGATTTTCAATATGCCGAATCACATTTTTTAGCAAAAATACCCCAAAACAAAACCGTTAATTGGGAGCCCTATGGCCTAATCTGAAAAGCGTAAATATGCTTACACACAACACCAAGGTGTCAATATGCCCACACTAAGATTTAGGCGCCCACAAATACGATTCAGGTGTCAGTGTGCCTTCACACAAGATCTAGGAGTCAGTGTGCCTTCAAACAAGATCTAGGTGTCAGTGTGCCTTCACATAAGATCAAGGTGTCAGTGTGCTACCACACAAGATCAAGGTGTCAGTGTGCTTACAAACAAGATCAGGGTGTCAGTGTGCCTTCACACAAGATCTAAGTGTCAGTGTGCTTACAAACAAGATCAAGGTGTCAGTGTGCTTACAAAGAAGATCAAGGTGTTAGTGTGCCTTCACACAAGATCAAGGTGTCAGTGTGCCTTCACACAAGATCAAGGTGTCAGTGTGCCTTCACACAAGATCTAAGTGTCAGTGTGCTTACAAACAAGATCAAGGGGTCAGTGTGCCTTCACACAAGATCTAGGTGTCAGAGTGCCTTCACACAAGATCTAGGTGTCAGTGTGCCTTAACACAAGATCAAGGTGTCAGTGTGCCTTCACACTAGATCAAGGTGTCAGTGTGCCTTCACACAAGATCTAGGTGTCAGTGTGCCTTCACACAAGATCAAGGTGTCAGTGTGCTTTCACACAAGATCTAAGTGTCAGTGTGCTTACAAACAAGATCAAGGTGTCAGTGTGCCTTCACACAAGATCTAGGTGTCACTGTGCCTTCACACAAGATCTAGGTGTCCGTGTGCCTTCACACAAGATCAAGGTGTCAGTGTGCTACCACACAAGATCAAGGTGTCAGTGTTCCTTCACACAAGATCTAGGTGTCAGTGTGCCTTCACATAAGATCCAGGTGTCAGTGTGCCTTCACACAAGATCTAGGTGTCAGTGTGCCTTCACATAAGATCAAGGTGTCAGTGTGCCTTCACACAAGATCTAGGTGTCACTGTGCCTTAACATAAGATCCAGGTGTCAGTGTGCCTTCACACAAGATCTAGGTGTCAGTGTGCCTTCATTTAAGATCCAGGTGTCAGTGTGCCTTCACACAAGATGTAGGTGTCAGCGTGCTTTCACACAAGATCTAGGTGTCAGTGTGCCTTCACACAAGATCTAGGTGTCACTGTGCCTTCACACAAGATCTAGGTGTCCGTGTGCCTTCACACAAGATCAAGGTGTCAGTGTGCTACCACACAAGATCAAGGTGTCAGTGTTCCTTCACACAAGATCTAGGTGTCAGTGTGCCTTCACATAAGATCCAGGTGTCAGTGTGCCTTCACACAAGATCTAGGTGTCAGTGTGCCTTCACATAAGATCAAGGTGTCAGTGTGCCTTCACACAAGATCTAGGTGTCACTGTGCCTTAACATAAGATCCAGGTGTCAGTGTGCCTTCACACAAGATCTAGGTGTCAGTGTGCCTTCATTTAAGATCCAGGTGTCAGTGTGCCTTCACACAAGATGTAGGTGTCAGCGTGCTTTCACACAAGATCTAGGTGTCAGTGTGCCTTCACATAAGATCCAGGTGTCAGTGTGCCTTCACATAAGATCCAGGTGTCGGTGTGCCTTCACACAAGATCTAGGTGTCAGTGTTCCTTCACACAAGATCTAGGTGTCAGTGTGCCTTCACACAAGATCTAGGTGTCAGTGTGCTTACAAACAAGATCTAGGTGTCAGTGTTCCTTCACACTAGATCAAGGTGTCAGTGTGCCTTCACACAAGATCTAGGTGTCAGTGTGCCTTCACACAAGATCAAGGTGTCAGTGTGCTTTCACACAAGATCTAAGTGTCAGTGTGCTTACAAACAAGATCTAGGTGTCAGTGTTCCTTCACACAAGATTCAGGTGTCAGTGTGCCTATAACCAAGATCTAGGTGTCAGTGTGCTTACAAACAAGATCTAAGTGTCAGTGTTCCTTCACACAAGATTCAGGTGTCAGTGTGCCTATAACCAAGACCAAGGTGTCAGTGTGCCTTCACACAAGATCTAGGTGTTAGTGTGCCTATAAACAAGATCAAGGTGTCAGTGTGCCGATAAACAAGGAACAGATGCCTACGCAGAACCACCCTGCCTACAGTCAGCAATTTCCGGTTGCCTACTCAGTACCATTCTGCCTACAATCAGCGATATCCGGTTGCCTCTGCACTACCACTCTGCCTACAATCAGCGATATCCGGGTGCCGACGCAGTACCATTCTGCCTACAATCAGCGATACCCGGTTGCTTCCGCAGTACCATTCTGCCTACAATCAGTGATATCCGGTTGCCTACGCAGTATCATTCTGCCTACAATCAGCAATTTCCGGCTGCCCTGCCTACAATCACTGTTGTATACGTCGTACCATCCGGCTTACAGTCAGCGAAATCTGGTTGTGTTCTTGTAAGCACTGTAACCTCCTCCACTTGACCTTAGCATCTGTATTTATACTAGACATTGTCACATGGAAGTGCTTTTGACCAAACAAATTAAAAATCCAAGGTATTTCACCTACTAAGAGCGGTACACAGCCGGCCTAGAACAACTCTGGGAGCACAAGGCAACTGATGTAGCACGGAATAGCCTCCTCATCCTCCAACTACAACAGATGGCAACATCAGTACCGGCGGTTATGTTTATACATATCTGTTTTATTCTTTTCTTTTTCTTATAAAGAGCAATGATGCATTGAAATATTTCCACCATTAGTTTTCCTCATGCCTGCTTTAGACCCCCTATCTTTGGAGCCGGGCAGCAAACGGCAAACAGATGGACTCTAAATTCGAGATGAATTTCCATCGTCAGGTAAAAAGAATACCAAACAACCCTCTGAAGAAAAATACAAAAAAGTCAACGAACACACAATTTAAATTCTGTTTTAATTTTATTTGCTTCAGAAAGTATTTAAAATGTCTGCACCACTCTTTGAGTTCGTCATTAAAATAAACATCTGTCTCGTTATAGCAGCCACCTTGGCTTATGCAAACATCACAGCTTCTTCGTCCCTTTATCGAATTCCCCGCGATGCAGCGACGGCCAAATAAACGTGTGTTTATCTCCATGTCATGACGTCACAATGACGTCATGCCATGGTCGACTTTGAACACAGGAAGTGAAAGGGAGATAATACGTATTTTATCTCCTGCTTATGTGTGGTTGTTAGCGGTCATTTTGTACGTGCGGTGCTTGGCATTCGAGAGTCTGGCTGCAGTTAAATCCGGGAAGTTGTTATGAGAAAAGTGCAAGTTGTCTTCCTGCTTTGTAAACTCGAACGATAAAACATTGAACCAGGCTGTTTAAATGACGTTAAGATGCCTACGCGGAACTGTCAAATATCGCGTGTTTTAAATAAACGAAAATCTCGGTGGCATGGTCTATTACGTGGAGAGTTTTTTTGTCCGAGACATTTCATCAAATTAAGTCTCATAGCTTTCAGCCCGATGTTGGACCGAGGATAGACAAATCGGGTTTTGGGGGGGAGTGCCGATCTGTAGACAAACACCAAGTGGCCTGCTTTGCTGAACTGTTGATATTGAGGGCAATAGCGACTGCCGAATGATTGGCAGTTTGTGTGGAATCAGCCGAAGCCAGTACCTTGTTTTAGACACTGTTTGTAGTTCTATTTTACCGTTTGCATAATTGCGTATCACCCGCCGAATAATCCATTACCCGTGAAGATCCGGGGTAGAATAGTTCTTCACAAACCCATTCTTGCCGTAAAAGGCGACTATGTTTGTCGTAAGAGGCGACTAACGGGTGGTCAGACTTGCTGTCATCGTATTCCAATTGTGTGGATCGATGCTCATGATGTCAATCACTGGATTGTTTGGTTCAGACTCGATTATTTACAGACCGCCGTCATATAGCTGGAATATTGCTGAGTGCGGCGTTAAACAACAAACGAACAAAGAAACAAACAAAAATATCTATACCTCGAATGGACTATAAAACCACCTGACTCAAATAATGTTACATGTATCTCGAAATAGTACGCATCTAGCTGTGGGTCCAATGTAGACTAAACAATTGATTATTGGATCCTTTGTATCAATATGCCAATTCTCTCAAAGGCCTATCTGATCCTTTGATATTCGAGATAAGGAGTTCTAGTTCTCATCTTCACATTCGTCAGAAGCGACGTCAGCATATTCTTTAAATTCGAGATCAGAGTTCTTAATTAACTCCCTTTACATTCGAGGTACAGGTTCTTTGACCCCTTTACATTCGAGATAAGGGTTGTCAACTGACCACCTTTACATTCGAGATAAGGATCGGAGTCCCAGTTGTCTCCCTTAAGATCCAAAATTACACTTCTGAGATGCCCCCTTTAATTCGAGATTGAGGGTCTCAGCTCATTCGTCGAAAAGGAATCAGCTGGATATCGAAGCCCTGAGATACTCTATTTAATATTGGTCTCTCTAAACAGTTTGCGAATTATTTTCTTTATGCTAAGGATTTATAATATAAGAAATTTATCTACATATGATGTACAAGACGTTATTACTTTTACATCGTATTTCTTTACAAAACAGATTTTAACTGACAAACCATACCAAATTTAATGATTTAGTACGAATTGCTATATTTAAAAAATCGAACAGTGGTCATTTTTATCTCCTTATTCACTGCCTGTAACGCCGTTTTCAAAAATAGCTGTTCATCCAGTGCACAAAAAAGTTATTTGAAGTCTTTTAAGTAGTTGTAGACAATAGTTGTGTTCTAAGTTGGTGCCCGGTGCCTGTTGCAGAGTTTCAAAGGTACATCGTAATTGGTAAAACACACCTTACATACAGCGGCAGGTGTTGTGCGTTATGTATAGTGAAAGCGGTAGGGGTAAGGGGAGCTTCCAAACACCCAGTTATAGTCATCACAGTGAGTGAGTGAGTTAGAGAGAGAAACAGAGAGAGAGAGAGGGGGGAGGCAGTGAGTGAGAGAATAAGTGTCTGTTTGTGTGTGTGAGGGAGGGAGAGAGTAAATGAGTGAGAGACAGTGAGTAAGTATGTGAGAGAGAGAGAAAGAGCGAGAGAAAGAGGGGAGAGGCAGTGAGTGAGAAAGTAAGTGTGTGAGATAGAGAGAGAGAAAGAGAGAGAGGGGAGAGGGGCAGTGAGTGAGAGTAAGTGTGTATATGAGAGAGAGAATGAGTGCGAGGCAGTGAGGGAGTAAGTATGTGTGTGAGAGAGAGAGAGAGAGTGAATGAGTGAGAGTTCAGTGAGTGGGTAAGTGAGAATAAGTATGTGAGAGAGAGAGAGAAAAAGGGTGTGTGTGTGTGAGAGAGAGAGAGAGAGAATGAGTGCGAGGCAGTGAGTAAGTAAGAGAGTAAGTATGTGTGTGTGAGAGAGAGAGAAAGAGAGAGAGAGAATCGCATTATCATCACAGCTGCTTGAGAGGTGATTTGGCCAATAAGACAATCTGACGTCCATCTTCAGAATCCCTATTCAATCGACTGTCGAGACGAACCAGTCATTGTTGAAACGAAATCTCCAGTTGATCGACGGTTACTGGGGTCCTTGCACCCTAACGAGGATGGCAACAATATAGAACTGAGACCGTCTTATAAATCACGGTCCTTGCAAGTGGGGAATGTAGGGATGCATCCATTTATCGAACTGTCCAAGCATTACGATGTCCACAGGCTGATGCCAATACAGCACTAGTACTCCAATGCTAAACTATTGGATACTACGCTAGACTGTCAATAGTATCGAGAAAAACTAATTCCTCAACTTACCTTTCGGTTTTTCAATCAGACGAAAATGGTTACTTTACATGACTGAACATGTGACTGTGACAAGGGCTGGCTCACTTAACTCTTAAACAATGTACCACATCCCAAACACCAGGCATGTCTGTCCAGAGTATTTGCCTTGTCTGAATGTAGATTTAATGACTCCTACAGAGAGTGCATTTTAATTTAATCAGCTTTCGTTCGTAATATTTGTTTGGGGTGGCTGCGTTTATTCAATGTTGTAAAGAAGAATATCAATTCTATATCGTCAACACACGTTCTTGTCGCGTCTTGGATTTCCTTGCAAATATGGTGTACAGGTGCAAAAAAATATCCAAATAACTGGATATTGCCATTTATGACATATTAAAAAGAGAAGTTCGTTAGTTTGAGCATACATTTGTTTTTACATTTTAATACAATGAGAGATAGGATCTCATATACACTTGTTTCAATCAAATTTGTTCAAAGGATAGACTCAATTATTCTGGTTAATGATTTCCTTATGAATTTTTATTGAATGAATCCTATTTCGCGGTATTTGCTACAACTATCTGTTATGAAATCTTTACAGAACTGACAGGAGGGTTGTAATTACAGCGTCAAGAATCGCACTAAACTTGTCATGTTGGCAGACATTTTGTTTATCTCTGGCGATCTATATATGACAATGAGGCCTTCAAAGTCAATTCCGTAAAAAATACTAAGGTTACTTTTTATGGAACTGCCCTATTATCAATCCGACATTGCTAATAATTGGCACTTTTTTATACTTTCACACTGAATTAAAAACAGTTGCACTGGTATCAATTTCACTACTAATGACTTCTTTGCGCGGATGTCGCTGTATCGTAAACCGGAAAACGTAACCAAAGTCCTCAATTTTCTTAATGATTGTACTCATGAGGTGTCGCGAATAGAACACTACATATGGTTTACATTTAACACTTTGATTGGGTACATTTTATGAATCATAAAAGGAGATTTGTGAGATATTAATTTGTTGTATCTTTCACGTATATCAAGTGTGCCCTAATGCAAATCCTAATTCTTGTTAATACAGTTATAACTAATGTTGTGTGTTTTTTAGAGGTGTCTTGTTTTTTGTCTGATAACATTTCCAATGGAGTAGAAGAGGCTTTAATGTTTAGAACTACATTTTTGCTAAAAGACCGTCAAATTGTGAACAAAATAAAGATTTTTTTTTCAGTTTTGCCTGGCAGATTGTGTTTGCTAATTAATCAAGTGCGGGCTTCTTGGAGAGATCTCCTCGCTATATGGCTGAAATGATGCTGATGCGACGTTAAATTTTAACTCACTCACTCACTCTTGGCGCAAAGCATCTTTATTTGAAGAATCGAACTCTGGCGAGCACGTAAACTATTGGACCAATTAGTACACAATGGCTGAGTGAGTGAGGATTTACATGGCATTGAGGAAATTCCCAACAATATAAGTAGGTTTTACGCCGCTTTAAGCAATATTCCAGCAATATCACGGAGGGGGACACCAGAAATGGGCTTCACATATTGCACCCATGTGGGGAATCGAAACCTGGTCTTCGGCGTGACGAGCGAACGCTTTAACCACACAGCTACCCCATCGCCCGAACAACAATATCAGCAATATGGCGGTTGTTGGAAAGGAGGTTTGTTCTGAAATGACGTTTTAAAATATCACATGTACAGGGAAAGTCCGTTAGTAAGGAAACCTGCTAGTGTGGAAATCGCGCTTTCACAATGAGTAGCGTTCGAAACAAATTTAACTGACATTACACGTGATCTGAATTTCCCTGTAGCACCGCACACAAGGAAGAACGACTTTCATTAGAAGATCGACCTTCAATCCTCTGACAATAGGTCTTAGGGGGGGAGGGTATACTTAGTGGAGGGGAGTAGAAGAAAGAAAAGGCATTCCAGTGATAGCTCCAAAAACACGTATGGATTTCAACATTTATTTCGTGCGCAAAAACGACGGTTTAGCCAGCTGTTGAGAAAATATTATCACATAATCAGATGCAGGACCGAGTTCCTGCCCACATAACCTGCAAATCTGCCCGCAAAACGTCAAGTGTGAAAATACCGCGGGGAGCCAGTCCACAATCGCTGTGTTTCTTATAGTTTAAGAACTTGAGATCTCGATTAATTTGGAACTATTTCTGGCCAGAAACAAAATAGTTATAATATAAGACTCTGTCCACGAAAAATGACGAGGTATGAAAAAAGGGCCATGTTTTGCCCATTGGACGTGTTTAATAAAAAATCACGAAAACTATAGGCATGTAATTATAAGACCTGTTCAAAGAACTCACAAGTAACATTTTTCTTTGTTGAACTTGCAAATATGGTAAACATAGTGAGTGAGTGAGTTGGGGTTAAGCGCCACTTTTAACAATATTCCAGTTATATCATGGCATGTCAGCTTAATGTGTGAGGAAAGCCCGAAGTAGTACAGGTGAAATCCACTGCTAACAGAAATATAATAAGGGCGAACCGGGATTCGAACCCACAATCATATGTTTCTGGCGCGCCGAAGGGACGCAACTCTCGTAGATAAGTATGGCTTACATAAGAAGAACAATAACGACAAACCTTTGACCCAAACTGCTTAGGTCATTTTGTTCCGGCTTTGCCCACACCTCCTATGAAAATCAGCAAAAGGCGTATATCATTTCTTAAATTATTCACGCCGTGATGTTACTGGAACACTGTTCAAATCGGTGCAGACTCAAATTATGCAGATCCCGTCGGCCCAAAATGGCTCTTATCATTCCGTGTCCTTTGATGGAGAAAAACGACCAATGGTTTTGTTGCCTGTATATTTGTTTATATTTATTCTCCCATGTGTTCAGTTTAATAGGACAGTGCTCATTTTTCAACCGGTTACCATGGCTTGGATATTTAAGAGCGCGGCCATTTGTTTTCGGGGTTGGGACTTTGTTCGAGATCAACATATAAATTGTTTAATGTTTAGGAGCTCAATTTTTTTTTCCAACGTATCAGGTGCTCATTGTTTGTATTTTAAAAAATATAAATTAAGAACTGTATTTCTAGACACTTATATAGTCTTGTGTACATGATGGTAAGGTCGCAGTTTAATAAAAGCAATTGTGAATTAAAATTTGATTTCTCGCTATTTCAATACACACAGTCTGCAAGAAAAGAGCACAATAAGAAGCATATGTACAGAACATTTATTAAAACAGGTGCTTCGATTCCCAATATTGGTACAATGTATAAAGTTCATTTTTGCTAAAAGGCGTAAAACACTACTTACTCACAAAACTGCTGAAGACTCACTTCTTGTAGTTAGTATCTGTCACTTCTGTTTGAGACCCGTGAAGATCCGGGGTAGAATAGGTCTTCAGCAACCCATGCTTGCCGTAAAAGGCGACTACGCTTATCGTAAGCAATGATGCGACTAACGGGATCGGGTGCCCAGGCTCGCTGACTTGGTTGATGCATGTCATCGATCCCAATTGCGTGGATCGATGCTCATGATATTAATCACTGGATTGTCTGGTCCAGACTGGATTATTTACAGACCGCCGTCATATAGCTGGAATATTGCTGTGAGCGGCGTTAAACAACAAACAAACAGTTCTGTTGAGATGATATCACTAACAGCATAGTTCGTGCCATGTAAATAAATGTTTCCCACTTGTATTTTTATGCTTGAAATCAAATCCGTACTTCCAAAAAAATATCTAATTTAGTCCTTAAGATTATATCAGAGACCTAATTTACCGCGATTTACATTCAATTTTCAACAGTTACAATAATATTGATATTCTTAAATTGAAATATAATGAATACTATCGAATATCTCTTCCTGTTCGTGAATTTTTAATTTGTTATGTTTTTAACGTGAATCGCCAGACACACGCTGAAGTTTATAAAAGAACACAGGCACATGCTTCCGGCGGCCATGTTTGAAATGCGATAAAATCTCGCAATTCAACGCGTGACTGGTGAGCATCCACGGGCATACGAGGATAACATCAGTTTGGAGCTCTTCGTTCCGAGAAATATAAACACCGCATTTTACTATTCAAATCGGAACGTAACTAGATACCGTTGCATGCATCTTCTTGCACGTGCACATTGTCACACTACATGCATGTAAGACTGAGATTAAAACTTGCCACCATGCATCATTATGCATGTCAGCAGATATGAACATGGGAAAACTGAAGTGACAATGAATGACAGCTGTCATTTCCTGAAATCAATTCGTTGTATGTACGAATTTACATATTGGATACAATTGCTTTTTTTAACCAAGGGTATTTGGGGGCAAAAATGGCTGAGGGTAGCGTCATCTGTTTGGTTTACAAATTACAAAAGAGAAAACAAACTATTTAACATTTATGAATCTACTTTTCTTATGTAACTTTAAGATGTTCAATTTGTACACAAACTGAAACTATAAGACAACGAAGCGCCAAAATTAAACTTACATATAGTCCACGGACTTTTTAAACATGCAATAAATTTTAATGCAGATTACATGTGGATAAGACCCGTGAAGATCCGGGGTATAATAGGACTTCAGCAAACCATGCTAGCCGTAAAAGGCGACTAACAGGATCGGGTGGTTAGGCTCACTGACTTGGCTGATACATGTCACCGTATCCCCATTGCTTGGACCGATTTCAATCACTGGACTGTCTGGTCCAGACTCTATTATTTACAGACTGCCGTCATACAGCAGGAATATTGCTAAGTGCGGCGTTAAACAACAAACAAACATATGGAAAGTAACTGGCTAGAGTTCCCTATTTCATCTTCCAGACTAATTTTGATAAAATTAATGTAGACAGTCCGTAGAACTACATGTATAATTAATCTTTAATTACGTTTTTTTAATGGAAAGGTTAGGTCGAATTAATTGTTTTCGCAAACTAAAATTACAATCGTGAACCGCCCCGTGGGGATTCCGGGTGGGTCTCCGGGTGGGTTTCCAGTAATCTCTTCTGGTCGTGAGAGGCGTCTCAATGGGTCGAGTGGTCAAGTTCGGCGACCTGGTTGACTGCTTGGCATCATACCCCGACAGCGTGGATCGTTGCTCATAACATCAATCACTGGTTTATCTGGCCCAGACTCGGATATTTACAGGCCGCCGTCATACAGCTGGATTATCCCAGAATGTGGCGTCAAACAACAAACAAACAATCTAAGTCAAACATGTCAAGTTTGTAAAATTACGAACGGTGATGCCTGTGTGGGACGGAAAAAAACTCTCAAAAAGCTGATAGCTGAGAGATACGGTTTGATTGTTATGTTTGTCAATGTTCATTTCTTGCTTAACGCCGCACTCAGCAATGTTCCAGCTATATGACGGCGGTCTGTAAGTAATCGAGTCTGGACCAGACAATCCAGTATTTACATCATGAGCATCGATCCACACAATTGGGATACGACGACGTCAAGTCAGCGAGCCTGACCACCCGATCCCGTTAGTCGCCTTTTACGGCAAGCATGGGTTGCTGAAGACTTATTCTAATCGGGATCTCCACGGGTCGATTTGATTGTTAAAAAATCAGTGATAAATAATAATAATAATAATCGTGAGTCGAAGATTATAGAGCAATACAAATTGTATTAAACCTTTACTCAGCTAAGCTAAAACGTCTTGAGACTTCAAACTACCCCCGACTTCAACAATCCACAAATGCATTTGAAATCACGCGAAAAATCGTACGTCAAAAGTTCAAAGAAAGTTCCAACGCTTTGCAGATGAAGACAAAATTATTGTTACCATGTGCTTGTCCGTGTTTTTTAGTGTTAGAACCATGAGATGCTTTTTCGATCTATTCAAACCGTTGCACTACGCAACATCAGAAATCACTGAAGTACAGAGGCTATATCTTATTGTTATTTACAGCTTGTGTTATCTATAAGACTCCAACTTGTAGTTTTTTACTTTCACATCATGGCGTATTTGAATACACGCGACTCAGAATTTACGATGGTGCCAGAAAGTTCGATATTATTGTATCGGGTGCTGACAGGTTGTGACAGCTGTCAAGAAAAACACGTACTGCACGAGCTGTCACACGAACCTCGGACTGCACGTGGAAATGTGTGCCACGATCCTTGGCAGTTTTCACTCAGAGATGCAAGCGGCACATAAACTAGTAAGCATTATCAGTGCAAAACGTGACGTCAGTGGTTCGTCTTTCTGCTCAATTAGAATTTTACTGGCTCCGTCTGTGCGTTCTTGCAAAAATATAGCTTCTTTTATGTCTTTTCTCGCAGTAATATCATTAAAATCTGCAAATATAATTTTAAGGTTATTTTGGATCTTTTACTAAAATATTTTCTTACAAGGCTTTCTGTCATAGATAACAGTCCAGGATGGAGAAACAGTTAACTGTGTCATTTATAGCCCTTTAAGTTAAAAATGCGTTTCTGCAACTATACTTACACAAATTCACTTAGGCATGTGGTGAATGAATTCAAAATAATACAATGCACTAGAGTCCATAGTTCTTACGAAGTGAGAACAAAATACAACCTTGAAAGAAAACAAAATGATAGGGGTTGAACAGTGCTGACTTCACCGGCATCCTTGAGATGGACAAATATCCATAATGAGAAAACTGGATTTGAGAATATGCGCGAATGAACTTCAATAAAATATCGATAACAATTGTAGTTGGAAATTAATCCAAAATGGACTTTAGCAAATGACATAGGTTGCATTGTTATATTCGGTTTTTTAAAACCATTCACTATTCCTAACTTAACATACTTTAAGAGAAATTACTTTGGCCAAACTGAAAAATCGAAGAATTCGTGTGTGAAATCTGTGTTAAAACATTAGGTTCTGAAATTATATAAAATTGAACATCGTCGAATATATAGATCGAGTTATCAATATTCGGGAGAAGCGGAGTGCCGACATTGGACCATAATTTCGAACAGTATTTTATCGGAACCACAATTTTAAAAAACGCGATTTATGAACTAAAACAGTTTGCCACAGGCGATGTCGCTCGGGTGAGATACCGTTACAATAGTTTGCACAACAATGCGCTCACACAATCGATGACCATGACGTCACAATCAAATGACGTCACTTATCTCTCTGCCACTGGGGCTCGTTCTCTGTATTTATTTACACTCAAGGTACTGGTTGCTACTGTTTACAAACTAAAAAAAGTTGGAACAATGATTTTGGATGATAAATAAAATCTCATATATCTATACAGTAAATGGTGCTCGAATTAATGAGGTTTTACCTTACGATGCCACACAAGAAATGCTGGATAATACAATGTAAAGTAGTCCCGGCTAACGTTTTCGACTTACTGTTACTTGTTACTGTTACGCGCCGTGATCTAATTACGTCTGAAACAGCATTAGTCGCAACATGACCGGGAATCGAACCCGAACCCCTGACCCTTGACCTCTGCCCAGGATCAGTGTCATACCTTTGACCATCATGTCTGATGACCTTGGCTGTTTCAGTGGTAGTCGGACCATAGCGCCCCTATTGTATTCTCAGAGAAACTCATTTAAAGCAAGGGGATAGCGTGAAATAGGGAAAATTGTCTTGATTAGATACCCCCACCTTTATTGCCACGTACCTTGGTTTTATAACCCACAGGTGTCACGTGACCCAGATTGGAGATTGCCAGACAATAAGCTTGAAACATAGTTTCATTTAAAGAACTCAATTTACGGATTTGAAACCTTAAACCTTTTGAAAGGTTTTCGTTGACTGACAAGCAATTTGTAATTGTATTACTGAAATGCGTTTTCCGCTTTGTAAGAAGCAGAGGCCATACGCAGGGTATTGTGCCAGGTTGGTTAGTTGGTTGGCTTGTTGTTTGACGCCGCACTCAGCAATATTCCATCTATATGACGGCGGTCTGTAAATAATCGAGTCTGGACCAGACAACTTAATTATTCACATCATGAGCAATTGCGATCGATGACATGCATCAACCAAGTCAGCGAGCCTGACCACCCGATCCCGTTAGTCGCCTCTTACGACAAGCATGGGTTGTTGAAGACCATTGTGTTTACCAACTGATTGTGTGTCGTCATGCCGTGATTTTGCATCAATCAATCAAATGCTTTTATAGCCCAGATTCACATTTGCTAATAAGGAATTACTTTTGACAAGGATCGAGCCTTCGGCATAACAAGCCAACGCTTTCACCTCTGGGTCACAAATAATTCTGTAAAACTGGGTCTTGGTTATATTTTTTTTAGAAACTATCCCCTCTCCCTCATGAGAAATCAAATGGTTGCTCCAAAAATAGTAGTATGTGGACCAGACGAAACAGAGGTGCATTGCATGAAGATCAGGGGTAGAATAGGTCTTCACCAACTCATGCTTGGCGTAAGAGGGGACTAACGGGATCAGGCCCGCTGACTTGGTTGATGTATGTCCTCGTATCCCAATTGGGTGGATCGATGCTTATGATATCAATCAATGGATTTTCTGGTCCAGACTCGATTATTTACAGACCGCCGTCATACAGCTGGAATCTTTCTGAATGCGGTGTAAAACAACAAACAAACAATCATAGCATGATTGACGATTCATGCATGTGTTCATTCAGGCCAACATAATTATCAATCATTGTGCACCGGAATCGCCGCTCTGATGTTTATACCATTGACATCTTTGGTAATGGTAAGAATATTTTTTGTGAAGAAATGTATAAGGTTTCCAAGAAATATTTTGAATTTTTTTATACCGTAAAGAGGAGTCATTCCGTCATCGTCATCGTTGAAATGTCGATCAGCGCTGACCCATACTTTCCTGTCAACGGTTTCCTTGCAAAAGACAAGATGCGCGAGATTTTGCTTTGGCGCGTGAGTCGGGGTAAGGATAGCGTTACAACGGGGCAAAAAGGGAATCAGACATGTGCGTGTGTGTAAACAATGCCCTACATTTGTATACAGCTTTCACTATATTTATTGACTCTGTTGCCATACTCCAACTTATCAAAGATTTCATGAGAACAGATGCCGGTAGATTCCACGCGTCCTCTAATCTAGGCCATATTGGCGGCTCATTATTTCCAACTTTTTATAATCAAGGAATTCTTCTTTATACATGTTCCGGGCATGTAGGGCTAGCTGCTGCGCGTGCCGCGCGTGCATATACCACGTGCAGCACGGGGTTTGCAAGAAGTCATCTATTTGAGAATGTTAGGAAGGCACATCTAGGCGGCCAGGCACGATATTAATTATAAGCGATACGTTTATCCACTTTGTGAGGTAGTTAGGTTTGTTTTACAATTCGGTTTAGATAGATATTTGTTTTGAGGTACAATCCTAAGGAACATTCTGGCCTACTTTTAGTCTTTGTCTTGGAAGGCCTGGACGATAAATAGGCATAGCGATTTCCCCCGCTCTTGTTAAGGCGTATAAAAAAACCCATTAAAATGAAAACTAATAAACTTTAATACTTCGTATCTCATGTTACTCAAGAACTGTCGATTACCACAAACATGCCAAATTGTTTATTCCTCGTTGCAGAGTATAATGCCCTACCTAACAAAAAGATTGTAATTATACTATGTAAAAACTATTTTTGGTTACAGTCGCGTATGTTTTTTTCACAGTATAATTCGTGTTAAAGTATCACCTGCGTCACATGGGGCCCCATTCCGTACCATTCCGTCACAACATGAGACTCGATATTCGACATAAACAACATTGGTATGGGAAAAAGTGGGATCAAGTTAAAAAATTGGTTATCTGTTAATAGGTTTTTAATAGTTGTGGTTTTTGTCACTGTGTTCTATCTGTACAATGTCAGCCCACATTGCCAGGGTGCCGAGTTGAGAAATGGGAGAGGTGGGTTGTAGACTTCATGCTGAGTGTGTACTGAACGCAAGTGGCTTTGTTCCACTCTGCTTTGCAAACCAACTGAAAATACAAAATACAACTATTTTACACACAAAACTAGGGATGACTTCTAGGGCCATTTGTTTTTTATTTTTTTCTTGAAATGTCAAGATACGAAGTTGAAATTTCAAGATATAATGTTGGAATTTCAAGACACTAACTTGAAATTTTGAGGATTATGTGGAAATTTCAAGATACTAACTTGAAATTTCAAGATACATGCCAAGTAACTTGAGATTTCAACTTATTATCTTGAAATTTCAACTTATTTATCTTGAAATTTCAATCATGATCTTAAAATTTCAACATAATTTCTTGAAATTTCAAGTAAGTGTCTTGAAATTCCAACATTATATCTTGAAATTTCAACTTAGTATCTTGATATTTCAAGAAGAAAAAACACAAACCAAATGGCCCTAAAAGGCTTCAGTACAAAACACATGGAAACATAATTATTGTGCTTCAATATCGACTATTATTTATAATTTTGAATGCTCATTGGTTTCAGATTCAAAGTAAACAGAAGTTCTTATTCGTCACGATGTTTGTGCTTTATGAAACCCGCATCCTCGGTGTGAAGTACTGCATGGCAATCATAAATCAAAATATGTTTTTCAACAAGTGTCCTTCCTGATTATTCTATAAAAAGGTAATGAGATGAGGGAGGTTACATGGTGTGACCTTTTATAGCTATGTGTATTTCTTCGCCGTCAAGCACTGGTACCGCCTGGCCCAAATTGCACTTATGACAACAGGCCGTTGGAACATAAACTGTCGGGCAAATGAAAGTGTACACGTGAAACTGGATTTGACCAAATCTTTATAAACGTTATGAAAACGTTGCTTGGCTTATAACAGTCGCCGAAACACTGCAGACTTAAGGTCCATCAATGAATTTCTTGGGGAGCACATTTCTCAAAAGTCAAAAACTTGATGACTGCTCGGTACTCGTTCTTTTCCATTTCTCTGTCCATTCGAACCCCTGTCACGTTCAACTGACTGTCATTAATATACAAACGGCCTCAACAGACCAAATACCCTTTCAATGAACTACTCGAACAATGTACTACATTGAATAGTTTATGGTGGCCCATAGCTGAAAGTTAGTCAGGCTTAGAACTGTTTGACCAGCCCCCGTAATATTATATACGTTGAAGAAAGTATCGATTACGAAGAGGTGAGGTGAATGGGGTTTAACGTCGCGTCCAAGATTATTGCACTTATATGGCGACGTGCATGCACGTGTGTGTGTGTGTGTGTGTGTGTGTGTGGCTGCTTGTACTAGTCCGGACTGATGCCGATTTATAGTGCTAGCTCACTGAGATACCATGCCGCAGTTTAACATGGATACCCCACTCAGACACAGTATACTGACTCCGAGCCTGCCAGTCCTTGTTTTAGCCCCTTAATGCCGAGCGCCAGACAGGGTAACAACAAGTACCATCGTTTAACGTCTTTTGGTATGACGCGGCCGGGGATTGAACCCCGGACCTTCCGTTCTGCCACTAGACCACGGAGGCGGTCCGTCTTCGAAGATGTGAGTAGTATCATCTACGTAGAAGATAGATTCAACTAGGTACAGTCTCATGCTGTATGACAAGTAATGTGAACTCTACTGACGTCATACACATTGACATACGACCAGTCTCACGCTGTATGACAAGCAATGTGAACGCTACTCGCGTCATACACATTGACATACGACCAGTCTCACGCTGTATGACAAGCAATGTGAACGCTACTGACGTCATACACACAGACATACGACCAGTCTCTCGCTGTATGACAAGCAATGTGAACGCTACTGACGTCATACACATTGACATACGACTAGTCTCACGCTGTATGACAAGCAATGTGAACGCTACTGGCGTCATATGGGGGTTCGAAACCCGGGTTCGCCCTCTTATGTGTCTAGTTTGTCAGCACCATACCCATGCTCGTGGGTTTCACCGAAGTGGTAAACGTCTGAGATAGGCATCCCTTCGGTCTTTCCTCCCACATGAAGCTGACACGTCGTGATATAACTGGAACACTATTGAAAAAAAACACCCGTGAAGATCCGGGTCAGAATAGGTCTTCACCAATCCATGCTTGTCGTAAGAGGCGACTAACGGGATCGGGGGGTCAGGCTCGCTGACTGGGTTGATACATGTCATCGTACCCTAATCGCGTGGATCGATGCTCATGATGTCAATCACCGGATTGTCTGGTCCAGACTCGATTATTTACAGACCGCCGTCATATAGCTGGAATACTGCTCAGTTCGGCGTTAAACAACAAACAAACATACAAATTAATTAAAAACGGCGTTAAACTCAACTCACTCTCTCACTCATATACACAGACATATGAACAGACTGAAACGTGTGAGATCAAGAAATGTGAACTTCACAGATGCCATATTGTGTCCCTGGAAACGGAATGACTTCCCACACAGGCTTCACATGTTCCCGTGACCTACACAGTCCTAAGGTCCTATTACAGAAGGTAAGTGCAGCGCTATGCTATAGCGAACAGTAACGGTTCTCCTCGGCTTATTACACCTAGTGTTCATTTTAATTACAGAGGTCTGGTAAATCAGTATATCTCCCGAGCGCCCCTTGACTGTTCCATTATAAACTATTTCTTTCAAGTGAGGGTAGTATTTCCTATGTTTGGATACCGAGTCCCGGGTATGTATAATAAGTGTTTACACGTGTCCAAAACACTGGATTATGTTTCTTTTATGCTTGTAAATAAAGCAAATTAGCGGTAAACTATGCATCACAGAATGCATTTACGCTAAAAAATCAAGCTCTTCATGGGAGTACTCACCTTCGGCACTTATATGATGGCATCGCATGCAAGGGATGACTTCTCGACACGCTATGTCGATTGGGGACAAACCTCTCCAACTGATAGACGCCGATGAAAAAGTTATTTACCTTAAAGAATGTCGGTAATAGGCATCCAGGTTTTCATAAATGCCAAGGAATCTTGTGTATGTTGTTTCTTATAATCAGGAATTAAGTAATGATGAATTAATCAAATTTACGCCATTTAATATGTGACCTTTAGGGAATGTGTACGTTCTTGGTCCATGTAATAATATATGTGTTCTGCGTACTGTAATTAAGTGCTGGTGACGTAATTACGAGTTTATGGGATCTCCATTAGTCATGTATATGCTTGATTGGTTCGTCTGCGACAGTCGTGGCGTACACGCTGCGTAAATCAAGCGCATATGTTCTTGTTAAGGTCAAAGATCCCATGTGCCCAGACATCGGTACATCGGAGTCCGTGTCTGTATGTCTGTTTCCGTATCTGTGTGTTTGTTGCTGTGTTGTTGGTTCGTACCTGTGTATGCGGTTTTGTTTCCGTGGCTGATTGTTTCTGTATCCGCGTGTCCGTTCCTATGTCTGTTTCCAGAGATGCGTGTCTGTTACGCCCTTGTGTGTCTTCTTCAATGGCCACGTGTCTGCTTCATGCACTTGTCTTTCTCATGTGTATATGCGTTTGTTTCATATCTTCATCTGTATGTCTGTTTCATGTGTGTGTGTGTGTGTGTGTGTGTGTGTGTGTGTGTGTGTGTGTGTGTGTGTGTGTGTGTGTGTGTTTCAATGTCTATGTCATATACCAATTTCCATATATGTCTGTTTCATGTGTGTGTGTGTCTTTTCCCATGTCTATGTGACAGTTTCATGTCTGTGTGGCAGTTTCATGTCTGTGTGGCAGTTTCATGTCTAAGTGGCAGTTTCATGTTTATGTGGAAGTTTCGTGTTTATATGGAAGTTTCATGTCTATGTGACAATTCCATGTCTATGTTGCACTTTTCATGTCTATGTGGCAGTTTCATGTTTATGTGGCAGTTTCATGTTTATGTGACAGTTCCATGACTATGTGACAGTTTCATGTCTGTGTGGCAGTTTCATGTCTATGTGGCAGTTCCATGTTTATGCGGAAGTTTCATGTTTCGGTGGAACTTTCATATCTCTGTGGTAGTTTAATGTCTGTGTGACGGTTTCATGTTTGTGTGTCGGTTTCATGCCTGTGTGGCCATTCCCATGTATGTGTTTGTTTCGTGTCTATGTATCTACTTCATGTCTCTGGGTCTCATTGTCCTGCTTGTTTCATGTCGATATTCCCATATCGGTGTAACTAGTCTCATGTCTGTGTGTCTGTTCCCATGTCTGTGTGTCTGTTCCCATGTTTGTGTGTCTGTTCCCATGTCTGTGTGTCTGTTTCGTACTTGTTCACATACTTATGCTTCACTTTCATGCCTACGTGCCGGTGTTCGTGTGTGTCTGTTTCGTGTCTATGTGTCTGCTTCGTCTGTTCCCATGCTTATGTTTCCGTTTCATGTCTGTGTGTCGGTTTCATGCCCATGTGGCACTTTTCATGTGTATGTGGCAGTTTCATGCCTATGTGTCTGTTTCGTGTCTATGTCTGTTTCGTGTCAGCGTGTTTGTTTCATGCTTATGTTAATCTTTCATTTCTATGTGTCTGTTTCGCGTTTATGTGTCTGTTTCGCGTCTATGTGTCTGTTTCGCGTCTATGTGTCAGTTTCATGCCTATGTGTCTGTTTCATGTCTATGTGTCTGTTTCATGGCTATGTGTCTGTTTCATGTCTATGTGTCTGTTTCATGGCAATGTGTATGTTCCAGGTTTATGTGTCAGTTTCATGCCTATGTGTCAGTTTCATGTCTATGTGTCTGTTTCATGTCTATGTGTCTGTTTCATGGCTATGTGTCTGTTTCATGTCTATGTGTCTGTTTCATGACTATGCGTCTGCTTCATGTCTATGTGTCTGTTTCATGTCTATGTGTCTGTTTCATGTCTATTTGTCTGTTTTCATGTCTATGTGTCTGTTTCATGTCTATGTTTCAGTTTCATGTCTATGTGTCTGTTTCATGTCTATGTGTCTGTTTCATGTCTATGTGTCTGTTTCATGGCAATGTGTATGTTCCAGGTTTATGTGTCAGTTTCATGCCTATGTGTCAGTTTCATGTCTATGTGTCTGTTTCATGGCAATGTGTCTGTTTCATGTCTATGTGTCTGTTTCATGTCTATGTGTCTGTTTCATGTCTATGCGTCTGCTTCATGTCTATGTGTCTGTTTCATGTCTATGTGTCAGTTTCATGTCGATGTGTCAGTTTCACGTTTATGTGTCTGCTTCATGTCTATGTGTCTGTTTCATGTCTATGTGTCTGCTTCATGTCTATTTGTCTGTTTTCATGTCTATGTGTCTGTTTCATGTCTATGTTTCAGTTTCATGTCTATGTGTCTGTTTCATGTCTATGTGTCTGTTTCATGTCTATGCGTCTGCTTCATGTCTATGTGTCTGTTTCATGTCTATGTGTCTGTTTCATGTCTATGTGTCTGTTTCATGTCTATGTATCTGTTTCATGTCTATGTGTCAGTTTCATGTCTATGTGTCAGTTTCACGTCTATGTGTCTGCTTCATGTCTATTTGTCTGTTTTCATGTCTATGTGTCTGTTTCATGTCTATGTTTCAGTTTCATGTCTATGTGTCTGTTTCATGTCTATGTGTCTGTTTCATGTCTATGTGTCTGTTTCATGGCAATGTGTATGTTCCAGGTTTATGTGTCAGTTTCATGCCTATGTGTCAGTTTCATGTCTATGTGTCTGTTTCATGTCTATGTGTCTGTTTCATGTCTATGTGTCTGTTTCATGTCTATGCGTCTGCTTCATGTCTTTGTGTCTGTTTCATGTCTATGTGTCAGTTTCATGTCGATGTGTCAGTTTCACGTTTATGTGTCTGCTTCATGTCTATGTGTCTGTTTCATGTCTATGTGTCTGCTTCATGTCTATTTGTCTGTTTTCATGTCTATGTGTCTGTTTCATGTCTATGTTTCAGTTTCATGTCTATGTGTCTGTTTCATGTCTATGTGTCTGTTTCATGTCTATGTTTCAGTTACATGGCTATGTGTCTGTTTCATGTCTATGTGTCTGTTTCATGTCTATGTTTCAGTTTCATGTCTATGTGTCTGTTACATGTCTATGTGTCTGTTTCATGTCTATGTTTCAGTTTCATGCCCATGTGTCTGTTTCATGCCTATGTGTCTGCTTCATGTCTATGTGTCTGTTTTCATGGCTATGTGTCAGTTTCATGGCTATGTGTATGACGCTGGAACGTATACGCTAAAGGTCCACTGTCTGTATATATCACTGCTTGTCTCTCTCTGTGTCGGTCTACTTAAGATTGTCTGTCTGTATTCCTGTTTGTATATCAAGTGTATCGATGTGCGGGTGAGGAAAACCTCAGAGGGAGTTTTGGGAAAATTCGAAACCGTTAGAAAAATGACCAGTTTTCACAGAGCCTCTTACAACTTGCGCGTAGCTGTGTGTGTGTGTGTTGGCACGAATCTAGTGTTTACACACACCGCCATTGTGTCTTCAGATAGATACTTCGAAACACTACATATGCTCATTATGAACAATAAACAATGTCATGTTTTCCATATAAACATATTACAGTGCCGCAAAGCTTGATCCCTGGCAATATCTCACAGACGCCATTCTTAAAACCTGTGTATATATCATTCGTGTGTATTCAAATAATATCTCCGACTATTATCATAAACAACATGCTTCTTGTTTTGAATTGACATTTCATTACGTTTACATTCAGGAATCTAAGCGGTGAAAATAGACAAAACAGAACTATGAGCAGAAAGTAGTATTTCGTGATTAAATCCAGTCGAAACTATGTTTAAATATGCCCTTCCAGAAATGTTTTCAATGCAGGACTTTGGGAATTCCATCTCGCGTGCGCCGATAGAGTTGCTTCCCTTTGTATACGCAAGCTGCACAGCAGTTTGGACATGTGTTTCTGTTTGAGAGCGAGCTTGGTTTACTCTCCAATCGGAATCCGGGGATCTACGCTCCAACTATCCGGGAAGAGCTACGTTGAAATACGTTTCTATTTCATATTTGATATTAGAATAAACAGAACGTTGTTAAGTAGATTTCGGCACAGCGTTCAGTCGTTGTTATATGTTACCTTAGATTGCAACGTGCAGTGGTCAATTCCGAGATGGCCACAGCTAGGGACCAACGGTCAACTCTGGGATGCCACAGTCAGGGACCAACGGTCAATTCTGTGACGGCCACAGTTAGCTAAACTTTGGCTGGAATCCCAGATTAATTGTCCCTAATCTGATTCTTGGTCTGTCACCAGAATGTCTCTTGTCTAAGTACCTGTTACATTGCTACATTCAGTAAGTCAGTCTGTGATTTATTGCTACATTCAGTAAGTCAATCTGTGATTTATTGCTACATTCAGTAAGTCAATCTGTGATTTATTGCTACATTCAGTAAGTCAGTCTGTGATTTATTGCTACATTCAGTAAGTCAGTCTGTGATTTATTGCTACATTCAGTAAGTCAGTCTGTGATTTATTGCTACATTCAGTAAGTCAGTCTGTGATTTATTGCTACATTCAGTAAGTCAGTCTGTGATTTATTGCTACATTCAGTAAGTCAGTCTGTGATTTATTGCTACATTTAGTAAGTCAGTCTGTGATTTATTGCTACATTCAGTAAGTCAGTCTGTGATTTATTGCTACATTCAGTAAGTCAGTCTGTGATTTATTGCTACATTCAGTAAGTCAGTCTGTGATTTATTGCTACATTCAGTAAGTCAGTCTGTGATTTATTGCTACATTCAGTAAGTCAGTCTGTGATTTATTGCTACATTCAGTAAGTCAGTCTGTGATTTATTGCTACATTTAGTAAGTCAGTCTGTGATTTATTGCTACATTCAGTAAGTCAGTCTGTGATTTATTGCTACATTCAGTAAGTCAGTCTGTGATTTATTGCTACATTCAGTAAGTCAGTCTGTGATTTATTGCTACATTCAGTAAGTCAGTCTGTGATTTATTGCTACATTCAGTAAGTCAGTCTGTGATTTATTGCTACATTCAGTAAGTCAGTCTGTGATTTATTGCTACATTTAGTAAGTCAGTCTGTGATTTATTGCTACATTCAGTAAGTCAGTCTGTGATTTATTGCTACATTCAGTAAGTCAGTCTGTGATTTATTGCTACATTTAGTAAGTCAGTCTGTGATTTATTGCTACATTCAGTAAGTCAGTCTGTGATTTATTGCTACATTTAGTAAGTCAGTCTGTGATTTATTGCTACATTCAGTAAGTCAGTCTGTGATTTATTGCTACATTCAGTAAGTCAGTCTGTGATTTATTGCTACATTCAGTAAGTCAGTCTGTGATTTATTGCTACATTCAGTAAGTCAGTCTGTGATTTATTGCTACATTTAGTAAGTCAGTCTGTGATTTATTGCTACATTCAGTAAGTCAGTCTGTGATTTATTGCTACATTCAGTAAGTCAGTCTGTGATTTACTGCTACATTTAGTAAGTCAGTCTGTGATTTATTGCTACATTCAGTAAGTCAGTCTGTGATTTATTGCTACATTCAGTAAGTCAGTCTGTGATTTATTGCTACATTCAGTAAGTCAGTCTGTGATTTATTGCTACATTCAGTAAGTCAGTCTGTGATTTATTGCTACATTCAGTAAGTCAGTCTGTGATTTATTGCTACATTCAGTAAGTCAGTCTGGAATATATTGCTTCATTCAGTAAGTCAGTCTGTAATATATTGCTACATTCAGTAAGTCAGTCTGTGATTTATTGCTACATTCAGTAAGTCAGTCTGGAATATATTGCTTCATTCAGTAAGTCAGTCTGTAATATATTGCTACATTCAGTAAGTCAGTCTGTAATATATTGCTACATTCAGTAAGTCAGTCTGTGATTTATTGCTACATTCAGTAAGTCAGTCTGTAATATATTGCTACATTCAGTAAGTCAGTCTGTGATTTATTGCTACATTCAGTAAGTCAGTCTGGAATATATTGCTACATTCGTTAAGTCAATCAGGAATATATTGCTACATTCGGTAAGTCAGTCTGTGATTTATTGCTACATTCGTTAAGTCAATCAGGAATATATTGCTACATTCGTTAAGTCAATCAGGAATATATTGCTACATTCGGTAAGTCAGTCTAGGATATATTACTACATTCAGTTAGTCAGTCTGGAATATATTGCTTCATTAAGTAAGTCAATCTGGAATATATTACTACATTCAATAAGTCAGTCTAGGATATATTGCTACATTCAGTAAGTCAGTCTGGAAAATATTGCTACATTCAGTAAGTCACTCTGTGATTTATTGCTACATTCAGTAAGTCAGTCTGGAATATATTGCTACATTCGTTAAGTCAATCAGGAATATATTGCTACATTCGGTAAGTCAGTCTGTGATTTATTGTTACATTCGTTAAGTCAATCAGGAATATATTGCTACATTCGTTAAGTCAATCAGGAATATATTGCTACATTCGGTAAGTCAGTCTAGGATATATTACTACATTCAGTTAGTCAGTCTGGAATATATTGCTTCATTAAGTAAGTCAATCTGGAATATATTACTACATTCAATAAGTCAGTCTAGGATATATTGCTACATTCAGTAAGTCAGTCTGGAATATATTGCTACATTCAGTAAGTCAGTCTGGAATATATTGCTTCATTCAGTAAGTCAGTCTGTGATTTATTGCTACATTCAGTAAGTCACTCTAGGATATATTACTACATTCAGTAAGTCAGCCTGGAATGCATTGCTCCATTCAGTAAGTCAGTCTGTGATTTATTGCTACAGTCAGTAAGTCACTCTAGGATATATTACTACATTCAGTAAGTCAGTCTGGAATATATTGCTTCATTCGGTAAGTTAGTCTGTGATTTATTGCTACTTTCAGTAAGTCACTCTAGGATATATTACTACATTCAGTAAGTCAGTCTTGAATATATTGCTTCATTCAGTAAGTCAATCTGGAATATATTGCTACATTCAATAAGTCACTCTAGGATATATTACTACATTCAGTAAGTCAGTCTGGAATATATTGCTTCATTAAGTAAGTCAATCTGGAATTTATTGCTACATTCAATAAGTCACTCTAGGATATATTACTACATCCAGTAAGTCAGTCTGGAATATATTGCTTCATTAAGTAAGTCAATCTGGAATATATTGCTGCATTCAGTAAGTCAGTCTGGAATATATTGCTTCATTAAGAAAGTCAGTCTGTGATTTACTGCTACATTCAGTAAGTCACTCGAGGATATATGACAACATTGAGTAAGTCAGTCTGTGATTCATTGCTTCATTCAGTAAGTCAATCTGGAATATATTACTACATTTGGTAAGTCAGTCTGTGATTTATTGCTACATTTAGTAAGTCAATCTGGAATATATAACTACATTTGGTAAGTCAGTCTGTGATTTATTCCTTCATTCAGTAAGTCAGTCTGGAATATATTGCTGCATTCAGTAATTCAGTCTGTGATTTATTGCTACATTCAGTAAGTCAGTCTGGAATATATAACTACATTTGGTAAGTCAGTCTGTGATTTATTCCTTCATTCAGTAAGTCAGTCTGGAATATATTGCTGCATTCAGTAATTCAGTCTGTGATTTATTGCTACATTCAGTAAGTCAGTCTGGAATATATTGCTTCATTCAGTAAGTCAGTCTGGAATATATTGCTTCATTCAGTTAGTAAGTCTGTGATTTATTGCTACATTCGGTAAGTCAATCAGGAATATATTGCTTCATTCAGTTAGTCAGTCTGTGATATATACTACATTCAGTAAGTCGGTCTACGATATACTACTAATTCAGTACGTGGTCTAGAATATTTTGACACATTCAGGACGTGGTCTAGACTTTTTTGGCACATTCAGTACTTGGTCTAGACTATTTTGACACATTCAGTACGTGGTCTAGACTATTTTGACACATTCAGTACGTGGTCTAGACTATGTTGACACATTCAGTACGTGGTCTAGACTATTTTGACACATTCAGTGCGTGGTCTAGAATATTTTGACACATTCAGTACGTGGTCTAGAATATTTTGAAACATTCAGTGCGTGGTCTAGACTATTTTGACACATTCAGGACGTGGTCTAGACTATTTTGACACATTCAGTACGTGGTCTAGAATATTTTGACACATTCAGTACGTGGTCTAGAATATTTTGACACATTCAGTAACGCTTCATGTATATTGACAATGCTAGCAGGTCGGTTTAGAATATACTGATGCTTTCAATACATTGGTCCTGATCCCAGCACTGGGTAACACCGATGGTTCTACCACATGCTGACAAGATGACAAGGTGCATCTGTAGACATTAAATACGTAATGACGTCCTAGCTGTAGAAACTAGATAGTATAATTGGCACTATGCACCTACGAATAGGCGTATCAGTATCGGCCATATATTACGCTTAAACTTTAGTATATGTTTATAGCAATCTGTTGGTGGGCGCTGTTCTATTAAATTATAGATGTGTAAATAACGTTCAAGTAGTTTACTTTGAAAAGTCGCCCAGTGAGGAGAGCGGGACGGCTAGTTCACATTGGGCATCAACTTCAAATAACCATTGTGCCGTTTAACAGCCTCTGAAGAATGTGTAGAAATCCCCAAGCGGGCACACTAGCGATTTGGTACTTAATTCTGATATCCGAACCGCCAACAAAGATGATCTACATCTTACGTAGACATGAAGAACTGTGTCAAAACTGTCTTTTTTCCTCCTCCCCGCTTGCCGACATCTCCATCGAACCGACGCCTCTCCCCACCTCACACAACCCGACCACATCGACGCCTAGCCCTGCTCACAACACTCACCCCATCGACGTCCCCCCTCCTTACAACACCCCTACTCCATCGACACTCACCCCAGCCCAACCCAATCCACCCCATCGACAGCCACTCCCCTCGTGACAATACCTAAGGCCTAATCACCCACCCACCCTGACAACCCCCCCCCCCCCCCCTCCCTCAACACACACACACACACCTCTGTCCTCCTGACAATATCCCCACCCCATTCATTACCCCTACGCCATGCCCCCTCCCCAACCCCAATCCCCAATCCACCCCACCCCACCCCCACCACCCCCCACCAAACCCCTCCCCTCTTTTTGATCAAGACCTCCTTTTGAACATTATGTTTTGGCTTCTAGGTTGATAAGAGATCCCGCTATATAGCACGAGGCTAATCCCAGTTTGAATTAGCGTTAATCCCCCTTCAAAGGCGTGATCCCTCGAGGGGTAGAGCAGGGTATAATTCTACAACTTCATCAACTGTGAAATACATGTCGTTTACATCTTAATCCCGAACAACTTACTCGGATTATTAATGTACGATCGTGTAACTAAAGTAATAAGCCTAAACCTTTTTCGGCCCCTGACAAGAGGATTACTGGTGATTATCCCAGCACAGTAAACCACGCTGAGATTGTGTCTCGGTAACAGTTACGTCGTATACTTCAAACGTTTTCAGTGCAGTCGAGCCACATTTCCATGTGGCTTCATGCTGTAGGCAATTAATTACTTATTTGAAGATCTTTCAATGTGTCTCTTTCAAATAAGATATTACTTTAATGTGTTAGGATATTATGTTAAACTGTCTCGGAACTTGGAAAACGTTTTGAACTTGGGTAGTTGTTTGACTTCGATATTAATTAGCAATAGTAATAATTATATTTGTCGTATGATGATCCTCTTGTAAAGCATGTCACGGCTCATGATGAAAACAAGACATTCCACAGTTTTCTTAGACGAGCCAAGTATGTGGGACATAATCTTAATGTCAGTGTTGGTTTTGTTGAAGGTTCTGTACTGCTGGACGGTCCAGAAATGAGTGTTATCCAAGCGAAGTGCCATATCAAATCGGCCCTTTTTCAAGGAAAGGCTATCTGAACGACCACTGCATCAATTTATGTGCAGTGTGTAGAGATGATCGGCAACCCTGCAGATCAGCAAACCTGCAGTATCTTAAGCGACATGATGGAGTGGCTCGATCACTTTATTACCGTCGTCGCGATGCTTGTAGTTTTTGACACAGAGGTCCTCAATGGTATGACCCCAGAATATTTAGAATGAGTCATAGAAAAGGATAAATACAAAATTCTTTGGAAAAGGCCCGTATACAGCCTCATACCTGATTTTGTCCTTTTTGATATATCCAATGAAATCATTTATATTATTGAATTTTCTGTCCCTTTTGACACTATGTGATTGACAAGATTCAGGAAAAATATTGCAAATATGCGGATCTCGTTTTCTCAACGTCACGCTTACATCCCAAGTACCCCAGTAATACAGTATAAAATTTACAAACATATATAAAACAACATAAAATTATTATTTAGGCCACTCCAGACAGAGTTATGAGAGACTAAAACGTGTAAGATTATGTACAGCAAACATGTATAAAAATAGAAAAGAAATATCACACTTTGTTAGAAATTGCATTAAAGGCTATTGTGCATTGATATACATGTGTAATTATATACTTTAGTAAGTGTGTCGGTAAGCAAATAATATCTAAACTGGCCATGGCTGATCTAGGCCCTATTACAAGGATGGTCGTGTTAATTGGTCTGTTCCGTATTAAAGAGGTGGTTGCAATGTAACACATTATCAGAATGTTACTTCCAATGTTCACTTAAACTCAACAGTACTAGTTGTGTCGAGCACGTCGATCAGGAAAGAACAGGGATGATATTGACGAGGATGCTGATGATGACGAAGGCGACATGATGATTGGACCGATGAAGATGAGGAGGCAGTACATGATGACGACGATGAAGAGGAGGTTGAAACGGGTACTGGCATCGATGATGGTGACGACGGGGGAGGAGACAACAATGGTGATGATGACCACAATGACAATGATGACAGCGTTGGTCAAATTATTGTTGGCGACGATGGCCATTATACTGATAAGTAGGTGAATTGAATTTTACACCGCTTTCAGCAATATTCCCACAATTACCAATGGTAATACTGATGAAAGCGATGGTCAGGGGTGATGATGATGATGATGAGGAGGAGGACGGTGATGATGATGATGATGATGATGATGATGATGATGATGATGATATCGATCAAATGTCACTTACAATGGTCTTTTTTCGACATAGGTTTAAATTATTTATATTTTGCTGTCAAAATGACCGCCTCTTGTCTCCTCACACGAGTCCACGGAGACGCACCTATAGTCGGATTCATACCATTTGTCGCGATGGTTACACATTTCCTTTGAAGAGAACTATTCACGCCGTCACTCAAGTGAACAGGCAATGAAATATACATGCTATGTACATTCTCTGTCACACGTACTCGTCCAGCTATGCAAGGCGTGTATTATTCAAACCATGTCTAGAAAGCCTGGAAAAGTATCGTGCGTAGAAAATCACTAAATGGCATACGCCTTTTACACACATGGAAAACATTATCAAAACCCAGCAGACCAAAATCATGATTTGTTTTGCGTTTGAAATATACATGAGCTGTATGAGACATGTGCTATTGATCACAATTGCGTTGACGTATTTTACGACGATCTGACTTTGTTGTAAATTTAACGATTATATGTATCGATCTTTACACTTCAAGGAATCGTCGAACAATAGGAAGTCGTCGAGTGCAAAGAATTGACTGGTACAGGCAACATCGAGGTGCGGCAACTTAAGTTGTGACTTAAAAACAGAAAACAACAACAGTTAAACCCCGTTAATCAGGGCCGCGGTCAATCCGAAACGATCGCTTTCAGAAATCGCTACATATCCCCGTGAAGATCCGGGTTCGAAAAGGTCTTCAGCAACCCATGCTTACCGTAAAGGTGACTCTATGTCGCAAGAGGCGACTAACGGGATCGGGTGGTCAAGCTCGCTAACTTGGTTGATGCATGTCATCGTATCCCAATTGCGTGGATCGATGCTCATGATTACAATCAATCAATTGTCTGGTCCAGACTCGATTATTTACAGACCGCCGTCATATAGCTGAAATATTGCTGAGTGCGGCGTTAAACAACATTCAAACAAAGAAACACATGAATAAAGAAATTCTACATTTGAAAGAAGACTAGTTGGGGATGGTGAGTGAGTGAGTATGGTTTTACGCCGCTTTTAGCAATATTCCAGCAAAATCACGGCGGGGGACACCAGTAATGGGCTTCACACATTGTACCCTTGTCGGGAATCGAACCCAGGTCTTCGACGTGACGAGAGAACGCTTTAACCACTAGGCTACCCGGCCACCCTAGTCGGGGCTAGAAGCGCTCGTGGTTGATAACATTAGTGCCGGTCCACGTCAACATAGTACGAAAACCCACGTCAAGCTAAGCCACACGTAACTGCACAATTCTTACAAGTCGACTCTTGGAACAAGTATGGGAATCTGGGCACAAATCTGCACCGGATTCGTCATGCGTTTAAAAGTATGAGATGTGTAGCACTTATGTGTATATGGACACATAAATAAAGTGCTCTAATATTTGCCTCCACGAGGGAGCTGTCGCATGCATCAATGACATCACCTCTCACACACGATCGCAAAGAAAAACCTACAAATCATGCTATAGCGGGTCAGTTTCTGCTAAACGGTGTGCAAATATATACGCCCTTATTTAGACGAATAGAAAGGATAAAAAACGAATATAGACGGAAAGGATGGAAAGGATAAAAAATACTAAACGTCAAAAGAAGAGAATAACATGTCTTGATTATCTGCCGAAACAGATTACATTTGGCGCATAGGGGAAAGTAGGTGTGAATATTTTGTGAATGGACCACTGAAAATCAGTGATGACACCAGGGCCCACTTGCACAAAGCGATCTTAGCTACGACTATTGTAAGCCTATGTTAAAGTATGGGAGTTAAGATCATCTTAGCGCTAAGATCGCTTTGTGCAAGTGGGCCCTGGTGTTCGTGAAAAGTGAAAGCATATCCTTCCCTAGTCCTGCACCATGACCGTGGAATATATTTATTTTATGGAGAAAAAAATCTAGAAACGCATACAAAAGCAAGTCTAGCCAGCTCAAGCTAGCTCTCTGAAATCTGCATAGGGAATTTCTTTTTCTTTTTAGAGTCAAGAAGGATATTGTGTAATATAAGATTTCAGAGACTAAATGTTAGTCTAATCCTGCCCTAGCACCGCCAGTCACATAATTTGCATAAAAAGGCAGTATTTATTGCCTGATACAGCAGTAGTCGGCCTGTAAACAAACCAGACAATCAAGTGATCGATAAACCAGAAAATCCAGTGACACGATAGCGCATTTATTGATTTTTTTAAAACTTAAAAAACCGATATATTCATTTTAAATTACGTCTACAGTGAGCAAGAGCAGATATTGTGCTGCTTATAAGTAAAGAAAAACGTTCAAGAAATATAAACGTTTTGCAACACAGTTTTGCAACAAGAATGAAAACATTTGATATTGACTGACAGCAACCCATCAGTGCAAACATGCCATAAACAGAGATACTGCTATCTATTATTCGTTGAGTATTGTCTATTAATCTCGATAAAATCTTTGGACACATTTGTGCTTAGGTACTTACACATACCTATCTTTATTGATCAGCCTTGAAACTGTTCTACAATCTTATTGCGTCAAATAAGTATTGAATTTCTTATGACTATTTTGTATGACTTTAGCAAGGCGTTAGATATCACATCAACAGAACACAATGAAAATATAAAAATGTGCCAAACCTTTTTTCTTCAATAGTGCTTAGATGGCCGAAACGTTCGTATTAATTATTGATAGACTGTCGAGTCAATGAGCATGGCCCCTTGGGGTTTTGATCACGTGGGGGATGTCAATATCAACATCAATGGACCAAACTATCTGATTAGCATCGTCAAACAGATCGTTGTGACGTTGCTGTGACATCGTTGATGTCAATATCACAAAAGTGTCTTCGCTGATTTGCAGGCACTCCCCTTTTAACCGCACGGTACCGCCTCGGATTAACAAATGTCCTCATTAACGAATCATAGATATAGGGTTATTTCCCTTGGTGTCTGTACATACGTTCTAAACACTTATCGCCTTAAGACAGGTAGTGTGGCATTTAGTATTTTTTTTATAAATATATATTTACAAAATTTTAAAAAATCCAAAGGGAGACCAGGGCCCACTTGCACAAAACGATCTTAGCGCTAAGACTATTGTAAGCCTATGTTAAAGTATGGGAGTTAAGATCATCTTAGCGCTAAGATCGCTTTGTGCAAGTGGACCCAGGACAATCCTTAATTTCAGGTAGGGCTGAGGTAGTCTAGACTTGCCAAATCATTCTAGACTTAAATTGGACTCCTAATTTTAACTCTCTTGGGTCTTAGAGACCCAACGGCGATTTTTAACTGGTAAGTGGGTGAATTTTATTTTCAAGTTTTCCGCCGCTTTGAACAATATTTCATTTATTTCACGGCGTGAAAGCTTGACGTTGTTGGAAAACCCGAAGTAATGCAGGTCTTAGACGTTTACCACTTTGGTGAAACATACGAGCACGGGTATGGTGCTGACTCCTAGAACCGTAATCAATGCGAACCGGGATTCGAACCCACGATCATAGGTTTCTGACACGCCAAGGGACGCTTCTCTGCACAACGAATTACGGCGCCTTAGACGACTGGGCCACCCATGCAATGTACATTTTACTATATACACATTAATAGACATCCAGTATCCATGGAGACACGTGCACCTAGTGCCCCACTAGTGTATGTAAAACAAAGTGTCCTGCTTACACCACTACAATCATACTACAGCTGTATTATTTCTGATAATGTCGACGCAGAGGGCAGCATTATTTCTTCAGCTACTGCTATTTCAAACATAGATTGTAACGAAACACACCTATGTTTTTTCACCGCCTACGGCTGGAATTAATATTTCATGTCCAGTCAAAAGAATATTTTCCTTTTAAAATATCAATATCGTCATCTCAAAATAATTAATTCTCAAACCTACAAGTTAATCCCCTTGTTAAGCAACGTTATATTCCTACTGGATTAAAAAGGTTATCTTTTGTTGACAATATCGACTTCGAAGGCAAATATAATTTATCATTCAATGACTTGCTATTTTTCACAATCTTTATCTTTGACTGCCAATATCCCGTGTGGCCAGAAACACGTGATAAAAGAGGAAAGGCTATCAACATCCCTCTGTCAATCACGCAACACCTATTAGTCAATTTAGCTTATCATCCCGATGAAATGAACAACCAGCTAGACGAATTACCGACGGTGTATCCGACAGATGGTTTTGCTGCCACGGATGCCGACCTCAGTGAACTGTATACAGGCAACACTAACGTGTTTTCTTTACCCTCTGTTTTTGAAAGGAAATAAACTCATGTGCATCGCTAGTATAATTTAGTGCAGATTTCAGCTGTAGCACGGCTAAGAGTTCTCACTTGTCGATAGCTGTCAATCACCGACGTCAACGTGTCACACCGCGTTGCTTCAACTCAGCGTGACTGGATGGATGTAACGTTGGACTGTTGTAAGGTGAAGCTGTACACCACTTATTTCAATTTGGAAATTCAATAAAACTCAGAAAACAACGATATAAAGAATAAATTTCTCTTTATTCTTTATATGTTAAAATATATAAGCAACAAGACCATTTTCATAATCATAAGACATCTCTGCTAAAAACACAGTGCACTGTACGATTCTGACTATATCATTAGCATGTGTTTATGAATCACACCATCAAATAGTGATTAAACCATGTGTTTGTTAAAAGTTGAGCGTATCCTGCCCCACTCGTTGCACTCTTCACAAACACATGCAAAGGCAAGTTAACAATTCACCTGAAAATATAAACCGGAAAATTTGGTACATGTCAAAAATAGGGAATTGCATTGAACATCATTTTTGTCAATGATGTGTCAAATTTGGAAAAGTCCTTCAAATGTCTATCGTAAAGCTCTTGGAAAGTTTTACTTTGGCTTTGAATATTGTCACATTAATGAAACAACTTTTGAGTCGCTTGACACTCTTTGAAATCTTCATACAAAGAGCATGCTCGATTGTACTTAAAAATTATTAAGTGCATGATTGCACGGGAACAAGAATGCATAGAAAACTAACGCATGATTCTGTGGAATCTCACACATGATTCTTAAGAATTTAACATATGATTCTAAGGAATCAAATGCTTGATTTGGTGGAATATTGCTTGACATAGAGGAAAGTTGGGCATTGGAAGGTTGAAGTGTCCCCGCTTGTCATAATTTGATATTGCGATTGTTACGAGACATGTATACGTGACTTCATACCACAACTATTATCACCTGAATGACGCGCGTGTTGGTAACGATGTTGCGGGAACACGTTGGTTCACTGACGTCTTTGGAAATATAATATAAAAGAATTTATTGTTGAAATTGATAGGGACGTGTTGCATGAGCGATGACTCTTTGTTCTCTGTTGTTTCCAGCACAGGTTCGTCATTAACGTAAAGTCCAAACGTCGAAGCTCTGCATAATTACCCGATAGATCATTTGTTTTAAATTGTGCTCAAGGAAATTGAGATCGCAAGTTTGGTAAAAAGTGACCCATTAAAAACTCGTGGAAATTCCAGAAGACCGTTTTAGACGGAAACTCCTTAATTTCACTATTTGTTTTGAAGGAATTGGCAAATTTGAGACTTTGAGAAAAGTAAAATTAAACAAGGAAGACTGAAGGTAAATCGTCGGTTTGGAAAGTTGCATTCTTCAAGAATGTATAAATAAACGTTTACGTTTCAGGTCTTTGAGATTCCAAGCTTCTTTCCTCTGGTGATGATGAATGTTTAAAAACGAGTTAACCAGAATGCCGAAACTCGACGCCAATAAACAAACACGCACTGTCAAATAAACACAATGGTCTTGGCTTAAGTCAATCACTTATGCAGTGAGTTTACATGGCCTGGGGGCTGTGTAGGTCAAATCAGCGATGGTTGTAAAGACGACACAGAAACCTACAGTATAATCACAGTTAGGAAATATTCTCCACAGTTTGTGCGGAAACACGTCACTAACCTTGTTTTCATAGATTCCAAAGTGTGCCTATAAACGATATATATATATGTGTGTGTGTGTGTGTGTGTGTGTGTGTGTGTGTGTGTGTGTGTGTGTGTGTGTGTGTGAGAGAGAGAGAGAGAGAGAGAGAGAGAGAGAAACTAACATGTATATTTAGCACATGGTTGTTTGAAACCTGACACATTATCACGTGGAAACTAGCAAATGGTTGTGAGAAACCTTACATTTGATCGCATGTGTCAATTTGAAAACAGCGCATGATCTATAGAAACTGGTTCGTTATTAAATTGAAACGTACATGTGATAATACGGAAATAAACACTTTAATTATGGAAACTGACACACGTTTATAAAGAATCTAGCGTTGTACGGAAATCTAGCATACTGATGTAGAGAAACCAGCACATGATTGATGGTGATGTTGATGTTGGAGATTTGACGAGCGCTTCCCGAGAACCCGATTTCGCACTCAGTACATGATTGCACGGGAACAAGAATGCATTGAAAACTAACGCATGATTCTGTGGAAGCTCACACATGATTCTTAAGCATTTAACATATGATTCTAAGGAATCAAACGTTTGATTCTGTTGAAAATAACACGTCATTCTAAGGAAACTAACACGCGACTCTACGGAATCTAACACAAGATTCTACGTATACTTACACATACTCTACAAATGCTAATGGGCCAATTGTGTTATTCCCTGACCCGCGGGGAGGGACACGACTGGCCCCACCCACATCATGCCTCCCCCGCACCCCACGGCACACTGCCCCCGGATTCCCGGCCCATCTGTTGAGGAACAGTCCAAGTATATCGTACAATAATAAACTTGTCTCCTCTTGGTGTGCAGCACCGCTCTCCATTCTATCAGTTTGTAAATACACAGGCGGGTGGTATATCGCGTGTACTAGATAGACAATATTTACATAAACCGATAAAACGCTTGATAATTTTTGACTTTGCTTTTTTACGTTCAAAGAGGAAAATTCTGGTGGAAGTTGTCGTTTCCGTGTTGAGTAGACGAAAACAAAGGAGAAAGTTTACGTAAAGTCTCAGATTACACGTACTGCTGTTATCAGCTTGAATTACCGAAGGGGTTTGTATTTCGTCCGTGTATCGATATATATCTCTTGAAAATCTACAATCGTGTCAATAACCAGATGGCAAGATCCGCCCTGCAGAGGATTTCAGTGTTGCGGTGTACCGTTGTTCATTTTACATCATAACAACGCTGCCAGGTTGTCAACAACTACGTCATAATGGTTTAGTACCTCTGTTAGAATAGTTATTTACCTGTTGATATATCAACGTTATGCTGACTTGTCATTCACACGTGTGTTTATGTTCGTGCGTTTATGCAAAATTATTCGGATGTGAAAAATGTGTTTTATCTATGCATAAATGTGTATACTTTACCACCAACTGAGCATTATGTGTTTTAGTTTTGACATGGAGCACAGTTAATGTTTTTTAAACATAATGTCATAGAATAATAATTTCGTGTTTTTAGTGTTAATAACACGAGTCTTATCGACCGTATCTTATGCTTGTCATCGCATTACCTATATATTTCGTAATGGTCGACGACAAACGTTCCAGTTCATATCATTCATGGAAAATAACAAGTGATTATATAATCACACGTCGGGATTAAGCAGATCAACACCACTGAGATTACTCAAATCTGTACAAAGAGATTTACGTGCGATACCGACTACAACACACCACGTGAACAGTCAAAAGAAAGTTACGTCACCTGCCCGCTCGTGGCTTCAAAGTGCTGACCTTGCAATTGTCTCAGTGTCAGGATACAAGTATTGATTATTACACGATGATACTCGTGGGATTCGTATACTTACCGAAATAAAGTAATGTGTAAGGTTTAACAAAATAAAGTTATCAGGCTAAAACTGAACTACCCTCGGGCATCGGTGCGTCACTTCTGCGCGTCAGTAACGTTTTTGTAATAAAAAAAACAATTTAACTTCAAATTCAAGCAGACTGTCATCCATGCTTGTAAAGCTATCACAGTATTACCCTATATTGCATTGGGTTCCTGACAACCTCAGGCAAACCTTGTAACCAGCTTATCTTCCAAGGCCAGGTTTTGAAGCGGTTCTCTTCCAAACTTGGGTTTTGAAATTGATCACTTCTAAACCTGCTTTGAGGTTTTATATTTCAATTGTAATACCTGGGTTTTACAATTAACGTTTTATAAACTTGCCTCTTGATGTGAACACAATTTTGTTTGATGATTGGTTAAAAATCACAAAACAATAAATGAACGTGAATCTAACCTGTAACCTCACATATCGTGGATTTAGACCGTTCTTTGGCCATCGGGCTTTTCCCTCGATCGCGGTTTTATATTTTCAAGCAAAACCTCGGAGGCGTGTTTTATCTTAATCTGGACAAATGTCATTATATTACAGAAACAGGAAAAGAAGAGTTAATAGTGTGCCATGTGCAACATACATGTAAATCAATAGCCATTTCATATATATTTTTATATGAACATCCAGCCAATTTGACTAACACTTAACACACACAGGGAGCAGTCATACACGGGGAACACTAGCATACCCAGGGTACACTAGCACTCTCAGGGAACACTAGCACACTCAGGGAACACTAGCACACCAAGGAAACACAAGCATACCCAGGGTACACTAGCACTCTCAGGGAACACTAGCACACTCAGGGAACAATAGCACACTCAGGGAACAATAGCACATCCAGGGAACACTAGCACACTAGGGAACACTAACACACCCAGGGAACACTAGCATATCCAGGGAACACTAGCACACTTAGGGAACACTAGTACAATCAGGGAACAGTCACACTCAGGGAACAATAGCACATCAAGGGACCACTAGCACACTAGGGAACACTAGCACACACAGGGAACACTAGCACACACAGGGAACACTAGCACACTCAGGGAACACTAGCACACTCAGAGACACTAGCTCCCTCAGGGAACAATAACACATCCAGGGACCACTAGCACACTAGGGAACACTAACACATCCAGGGAACAATAGCATATCCAGGGAACACTAGCACATCCATGGAACACAAGTACACTCAGGGAACACTAGCACACACAGGGAACAAAAGCATATCCAGGGTACACTAGCACACTTAGGGAACACAAGTACAACTAGGGAACACTAGCACACACAGGGAACACTAGCACAACCAGGGAACACCCGCACAACCAGGGAACACTAGCACACACAGGGAACACTAGCACAGTATACAGTACCCTGGACAGGTGTCAGGGACCTTACCTTTCCACACAATGCATTCGACCGTTTCGACCCATACCGACCAGAGACTGTTGACTTCTGCAAAACATGAAAACTACGGTTAGAATAACATAGGTACAGAATCAATGCGATGCAGCAGAAATTCCGTGATGCAATAGGACATTCAGGTAGATGCAGTTTGTTTGTTTGTTGTTTAAAGCCACACTCCTCAGCAATATTCAAGCTTTGTGACGGCGGTCTGTAAGTAATCGAGTCTGGACCAGACAATCCAGTGACTGACATCGATCTACGTATATTGGGATACGATTACATGCATCAACCAAGTCAGCAAGCCTGACCACCCTATCCCGTTAGTCGCCTCTTACGACAAGCACGGGTTGCTGAAGACCTATGTTAACCTGGATCGTAACGGGTGTTCGATGAGGTAGCATGTTCAGGTAGAATTCAGTAGAATGTCAGAAAAATGTCGAATATTCAGTGATGTAGTTGTACGTTCAATGATGAGGTGGACTTTTCAGCAAAACAAGAGAATATTCAGATAGACGTATAACATCCAGATGGATTCATCATAGTAATATGCTAGATGTACGTTATGTAGTAGAATGATCAAAGATAAGCTCCGTTAACGTCTAAAGTAAAGTTGGTTGGTTGGTTCGGTGTTTAACAGACAATGTATTTGAAATACATAACGCCGCACTCAGCAATATTCCAGCTATATGACGGCGGTCTGTAAATAATCCAGTCTGGACCAGACAATTCAGTGGTTAATATTATGAGCATCGATCCACGCAAATGGGACCGATGACATGTATCAACCAAGTACGCGAGCCTGACCACCCGATCCCGTAAGTCGCCTTTTCGACAAGCATAGTCGCCTTTTACGGTAAGCATGGGTTGCCGAAGACCTATTCTACCCCGGATCTTCACGGGTCTCTGAAGTAAAGATTTTACATCCGAAAACCAATAATACTGTATGTAACATTCTTAGTTGTAATACAAAGCGAATCACTCCATAGGCGACACGTGGTACTATGCCATAAACGAACGTTGGGAACATTGAATTGGTAATATAATACAAGCGATTGTTTATTGTGGCCAAAACAATGCGTCATGTGGTCATATTAAGCATAGAAAACACAAAACCATTAAAGTTTCTATACATGTAAAGTATTTACGTCGTTCAAGTCCGCTTTTTAACCTGGTTTCTTACGTTCGTTAACGTTAAAAGCAGTCAGGCGGCATTTGGTTACATCTGGCGACACTGAACTCGTCCAGGGCTACCGTTTGATGTGGTGGTATGATAAGCTCACCGTTGTAGTGGACAGAGCTACCGTGCCGCACGTCAGGTTAAGCAATTAACAAAGTCTTTACATATCCTAACGAGTTTGCAATTTAATCCCACTTTTTTATCACCCCACTACTTCGTGAACTACTAAATCGACAACGCGACAATACCTCAGCGTGAGGCTAGGAGCGACTCAAAAGACGCTTTTTGTACCCTTTGAACTGTTTCATTTACAGTGTAATCAGTCTATTTATCATGTTCTATTTAACCCTTCGTCCGCCGTGTTGCTCACGAGGTCTTTGGGTGACATGTTAATCTGATGGTTATTTTCGATAAGTTTTAAAATCTGCAATGTTTTGACGGGATATAATTTCATTGACATTGTATAAGACGAGAATTGGTAATTTATTTTCGATGAACAGGGGCGATTTGGTTTGTAGTGCAAAGTCCTATTGTTCGCAAAGCTTTGGTGACTGACGTGTGTTGAACCTAGGATTAAACACTGCCTGTGTTCTACCCCACACCGACCGAGATCACAAATATTATTGATCTAATCATAAAATGCATTAATCAAAATGTAACATGCGTGCAGCGGGTATACTGGTTATGACAATATAAAACATTTATCATATTCAATGTGGCATTATTCTTATTTTTAAACCGAAGACGCCATGTATCACGACTACGACTACTACTACTTCTTCTGCTTGTGCATCTGCTACTACTGGGGTGGTCGGGTAGCCTAGTGGTTAAAGCGTTCGCTCGTCACGCCGAAGACCCGGGTTCGATTCCCGACATGGGTACAATGTGTGAAGCCAATTTCTGGTGTCCCCCGCCGTGATATTGCTGGAATATTACTAAAAGCGGCGTAAAACCATACTCACTCACTCACTCTACTTCTGCTGCTACTACTACTACTACTACTACTACTACTACTGCTAATGTTACTACTACTACTACTGCTGCTGCTGCTGCTGCTACTACTACTACTACTGCTGCTATTATTAATACTAATATTACTGATGCTGCTACTACTACTGCTACTGCTGCTGTTACTACTACTACTACAACTACTACTACTACTACTGCTGCTGCTACTATTAATACTAATATTACTGATGCTGCTACTTCTACAATAATACTGATACTCCTCCTCCTCCTCCTCCTCCCTCTCCTCCTCCTCCTCCTCTTGATACAAGTTAGTTCTTTGTTTATCATAACGCCTCCCTCCCAAATCCAGAGGAGATCTCAGTTACTTTAAGGCATTCCTTAATTGCAAAAATATGTTCAGCGGAACAAATTCCCCTTTTTTTCCAATCACAAAAGTGTGAGACTATGAAATCAGTTGGTTAGAAACATTGAAAATTCGTTCAAAAACGATTATGTAGTAATACCTACAGGCGTCTTTGGTATTTTCACGAGAAACTCACCATGCCATGTCCGTGAAATGGAGCATGGTGGTATGTTTTCGTCGTAAAGTATAATGTATACTTAGTTTAATATATATCCTATGGCTCTTAATGCTTACTTACATTTCGTTGTATTGGTTAAATAACATTTAGAGAACACGAAAAGAGCGGCGGTAGCATCATCATCTCCTCCAAGACAGACAGATCGCAACCACGTGGATATCAGGGGTAACTAGTACCACCTGACGTTAAGTAGCCATGACGTCGAGAAGAGTTAACTATTTCTGACGATTTTAACAAAGATTTCAGCGTAAACAACGAAGCACTTTGAAAGTATAAATCATTGGTCCCTTCAGAACAAACGCTGTTCGGAAACTTGGTTGGGTAGTCTGGTAGTAAAAGCTTTCATTGTTGCGACAGTCCATATGTAAACAGTTTTAAGCGTTTTACTCTAATATTGCTCATACGACTCATACCACTATGGCTAAAACGTTGTTTGATCAAGGTTACAACATTCAAGGCTCAGTAAAACTTTCAAAAAGTTTTATGGTCCCCATGTGGAGGCCATTTCTAATTTCGACGTATTTGTGATGTCCGATGTAAGTCCCTATTTTGATTTGTACCATATGTTACCGTGTTGTTTTTTAGGTGAACAGTTGGCTTGCCTTTGCATGTGTTTGTGAAAGGTGCAAGATACGCTCACCTTTTCGCTTTTAACAGAGATTTTTTGTGGCAATTGGAAATGGTTTTATCTGTTTCATTAATAACGCAAAGTCACTCACACACTTACCAACTGGGGCGGCGGGTAGCCTAGTAGCTAGAGCGTTGGCTGGTCATGCCGAAGACCCGGGTTCGATTTCCAACATGGGTATAATGTATGAAGCCCATTTCGTGTGACCCCTGGCGTGAATCTTGAAAATGTGTCGTAAAACCCTACTCACCCACCCATCCACTCACTCAATCACTCACTCACCACTTTTGGTCGACCCTGTTAATTTGAACATGGCGGCTTTCGGGCCATTCAAACCAGGAACTAATATCAAACTCTGCTCTTCGTTAAACCAAACTCCATTAATAACTAAGCGATTTCCACCATACTACTGTATTGACAAGGTTTCGTTTTATGTCAAACACAAACAAGATGTACGTTTATATAAAAGAGATAATTGAAATATTTTTTTCTTGAAAATTCACACCATTGTCTTTTATTCTCACGGACTATACCTCGCCAGCTGTAAGCAATACCCCCGCCACTGTACTCCACATTGTTACAACCTGACGAGACTCCTGATGTGGCTTCAGATTGTCTCAGATTCCATTAACTGGCTACAATATATAGATATACATACATAGATAAAACCACGTAGACAAAACATGGAATGGGTTTGAACACATCATGGAACTCGATCCTCCCCCCGACAGATAGTAACGGTTGTCTGTATATGATTGTGTGAACTATACCGTGGCCAATACTGTTACAATGTTACCCATCTACGCTGACGTGCTTCCATGAACATATACCTATAGTAATAGGCTAATAATTCAATATCACGTTACTTATGCATACATTAGGACCGCTCACAACACGAAGCAATCTGGACGTGTGGTCTGGAATTTTTATCTGATGGCGATACTGCCCTGTGCGAAATCACTGGACCAGAAAGAAGGAGGAAGCACGTCACGTCAACCCATACAATAAGACGGGACCCAGTTAAACTGTAGAGATAATACAAAATTGAATGCAAATATGGCAAGTGTGTACTTGACTATGGCTGTGGTATTTTATTCTTTCGTTCTGTTTTTAATTTTAAATAAAGGATCGACTGGTGTACACATCTAATAATTGTGTCTTTTGAAGATACCGAGATTGTTGCTCATCCAGTTTCAATGCCTCGGGTGTTGATTCTATTTTTCGTTTTAAAAAAACCCTGCATGTTTTGTCACGTTTCCAGTCGAAATTGGTCTATTGCTCTGATATAAAGCCGTATATTGCATTTATATAGACGAGTTCCATTAACAGACAATGTATTTGAAATACATAATGTATTTTATGAATTATTAAAAATTGTATTATCACCAAATGCTATACATTTTCCCTTTTACACTCAGCTGGAATATTTTGGCTTCAAATATTGTTAATCAGGAAGTAAAGTTTTCGAAATATGTTATCCTGAAGTGTATATCAACTTCGGAGTTGCGCATGTTTCATATTTAAATACTTATTCATTGAATTCCAGATTTAAAAGTTGAAAACTGTACATACACTAAAACAGTACGGTTCAAACGTGAACTTTAGCCCGGTGGACCAAGTTGTCCTACGCACCGAAATTCGCTGTGTTGCATCTCTGAGGGGTGCTAGAAACCAATGGTCGCGGGTTCGAATTCCCGTTTGCTTCTAGGTTTGTCAGCACCATACCCGTACCATACATCAAGCTGACACGATGAAATTCTGTTTAAAAAGGCGGCAAGCCAAACTCACTCAAACCTACACATAAAATGTCAACGCCAGAAAATAACCATCATCGATTATCCGCCGAAATAGATCCCAATGGGCCTAGAAGCAAAATTACAGTGAAAATTATATGAATGGATAAGTGAAAATCAATGGTGAGACCAGGTGTTTGTGAAAATCAATAACGACACCGGATGTTCGCGTAAACTAAATTAAATTAAACTAAATCGAATAACGAAGATTACCGTTGGGTCGTGTACCCTTGTGTATACCTCATTTGAAAAAAAAACCACCATAACAGTATTTATCCCAGATATCTACAGCTGCCGTGCACATGTTATAGACATAAAATATCCACTCCAATATATATCAGTATTGGTAAAAAACTGATCAAGATACGTCATGGCAGAGTTCAAAACTAGCTCTTCACGCCTAACCTTGTGTAATTAATTGCATGAAATGATGTGTTTTATCTCACGATAATCTCACGATACATTTCAGCTTAGCTCGCTTTTGAATGGCACATTGGGTTTGTACAAACCTCGACCAGATGGTAGCACAACATGGCTGTAACTCGTTAGATGTGGTATATGCGCTTGATCTCTGAATTTTCAAGTGAGAAGATTATCAATGTAATTTCAGAATACAAACGACCCTCCGTGGCTGCCGATCGAGGAGTGTCGACTGTGCATCCACTGAATAGTGGATCATTACAACACCCCGAACGAAGAACAATTTGAAACAAGGGTATGCAAACGTTGCTGTGTTTTGTCAGATGGGTGCGTGTGTTTTTTCGCTTTTATTGTCCAGCATCGGTTACTAATTTGAACCCCAACTGTATCCCCATTAAATGTGCGAATGTCTTTTATATGTCTTTCTGTAAACTCAAACTCGATTTTACTGTAATAAATATCTCATCCCCAATCGCCTTACGCAAATCTCCTTCGCCCACTCCACACCTATACTACCCCTCCACCGACTATCTATATCGAACAACCCATGCTTGCCGTAAAAGGCGACTATGCTTGTCGTTAGAGGCGACTAACGGAATCGGGTGGTCAGGCTCGCCGACTTGGTTGATGCATGTCATCGTATCCCAATTACGTAGATCGATGTCAGTCACTGGATTGTCTGGTCCAGACTCGATTTTTTTACAGACCGCTGTCATATAGATGGAACATTGCTGAGTGCGGCGTTAAACAACAAACAACCAAACAAACCGATATCAAGCCAGCAACCTATGCTGGTTGAATGGCGATAACATAGATCGGGTGGTCAGGCTCGGTGAATTGGTTGATTGCATGTCTTCGTACCTCGACTGGTTGGATCGTTGTTCGCAATATCAATCACTGGAGTGTCTGGTCCAGACTCGATTATGTATTCGCTGCCGTCATGTAACTGGAAGATTGCTGAGAGCGGCGTTAAACAATAAACAAAAAAAACCATATCGATAATGCCCCTATCACTTCGACTTCCTCCTTCCCAATCCGTCCCACGAAATCTGTTCCTGCCATTGCGAGTACTACTTCTACAACTATTACTACTACTACTACTACTACTACTACTACTACTACTACTGCGACCGCCTCCGTGAACTAGTTGTTGAGCGTCCTGGGTTCGTACCTTGGCCGCGTCATACCAAAAGACTTTAAAAGATGGTACTTGTTGTTACCCTGTCTTGCGGTCGACATTAAGGGGCTAAAACAAGGACTGGTCGGCTCGGAGTCAGTATACTGTGTCTGATTAGGGTATTCATGTTAAACTGCGGCATGGTGTCTCAGTGAGCTAGCACTATAAATCGGCATCAGTCCGGACTAGTACAAACACCCTTGCCCCTGACCTACCCCAGTGCGCACATCGATCCCTCCACCTACCCCCAACCAACTCCCTGCCAATAACCGCACCCGCCTGTCCCTACAACAGTCCTCAACCACATCCACACAACTATATCTTTATCCATGCACTTAACCTTGACCATTCTCCAGCCCCTGCCGCTGCCCTAGGTCTCGCGCCTACCCAGCCCTATACCTACCAAACAGACCACACCACACCACACCACACCACACCACACCACACCACACCACAACCTACCCCATTACACCCCACCACACCACACCACACCACACCACACCACACCACACCACAACCTACCCCACCCCACCACATCCCACCACACCACACCACATCACACCACACCACACCACACCACAACCTACCACACCACACCACACCACACCACACCACACCACACCACACCACACCACACCACACCACACCATACCACACCACACCACACCAAACCACACCACAACCTACCCCATTACACCCCATCACACCACACCACACCACACCACACCACACCACACCACACCACAACCTACCCCACCCCACCACATCCCACCACACCACACCACATCACACCACACCACACCACACCACACCACACCACACCACACCACACCACACCACACCACACCACAACCTACCACACCACACCACACCACACCACACCACACCACACCATACCACACCACACCACACCAAACCACACCACAACCTACCCCATTACACCCCATCACACCACACCACACCACACCACACCACACCACACCACACCACACCACACCACAACCTACCATACCACACCACAACACACCACACCACACCACACCACACCACACCACACCACAACCTACCCCACCACACCACACCACACCAAACCACACCACAACCTACCCCATTACACCCCATCACACCACACCACACCACACCACACCACACCACACCACACCACACCACAACCTACCCCACCCCACCACATCCCACCACACCACACCACATCACACCACACCACACCACACCACACCACACCACACCACACCACACCACAACCTACCACACCACACCACACCACACCACACCACACCATACCACACCACACCACACCAAACCACACCACAACCTACCCCATTACACCCCATCACACCACACCACACCACACCACACCACACCACACCACACCACACCACAACCTACCATACCACACCACAACACACCACACCACACCACACCACACCACACCACAACCTACCCCACCACGCCACACCACACCACACCACACCACACCACAACCTACCCCACCACACCACACCACACCACACCAAACCACGCCACACCACACCACACCATACCACACCACACCACACCACAACCTACCCCATTACACCCCACCATACCACACCACACCACACCACAACCTACCCCATCCCACAACAACCTACACCACCCCACCACACCCCACCACGCCACACCACAACCTACCCCACCACACCACACCACACCACACCACAACCTACCCCATTACACCACACCCCACCACACCACACCACAACCTACCCCACCACACCACACCACACCACACCACACCACACCACACCACACCACAACCTACCCCATCCCACCACAACCTACCCTACCCCACCCCACCACACCACACCCCACCACACCCCACCACACCACACCACACCACACCACACCACACCACACCAAACCACACCACAACCTACCCCACCCCACCACACCACACCACAACCTACCCCACCACACCACACCACACCAGACCACACCAGACCACACCACACCACACCACACCACACCACATCACATCACAACCTACCCCACCACACCACAACCTACCCCACCACACCACACCACAACCTACCCCACCACAACCTACCTCACCCCACCAAACCACTCCACTCCACACCACACCACAACCTACCCCATTACACCCCACCACACCACACCACACCACACCACACCACACCACAACCTACCACACCACACCACACCACCACACCACAACCTACCACACCACACCACACCACACCACAACCTACCACACCACACCACACCACACCACACCACACCACACCACACCCCACCACACCACAACCTACCACACCACACCACACCACACCGCAACCTACCACACCACACCACACCACACCACACCACAACCTACCACACCACACCACACCACACCACAACCTACCACACCACACCACACCACACCACACCACACCACACCACAACCTACCACACCACACCACACCACAACCAACCACACCACACCACTCCACACCACACCACACCACACCACACCACACCACACCACACCACAACCTACCACACCACACCACTCCACACCACACCACACCACACCACACGACACCACACCACACCACAACCTACCCCATTACACCCCACCACACCACACCACACCACACCACGCCACACCACACCACACCACACCACACCACACCACACCACAACCTACCCCATCCCACCACACCCCATCCCCCCCACCACACCACACCACACCACACCACACCACAACCTACGACACCACACCACACCACACCACACCACACCACACCACACCACAACCTACCCCACCACACCACACCACACCACACCACACCACACCACACCACACCACACCACAACCTACCACACCACACCACACCACAACCTACCCCACCACACCACACCACACCACACCACAACCTACCCCACCACACCACACCACACCACACCACACCACATCACACCACACCACACCACACCACACCACACCACACCACACCACACCACACCACATCACATCACAACCTACCCCACCACACCACAACCTACCCCACCCCACCACACCACAACCTACCACACCACACCACACCACACCACAACCTACCCCACCCCACCACACCACACCATCACACCACACCACACCCCACCACACCACAACCTACCCCACCCCACCACACCACAACCTACCACACCACACCACACCACACCACACCACACCACACCACACCACAACCTACCCCACCCCACCACACCACACCATCACACCACACCACACCACACCCCACCACACCACAACCTACCCCACCACACCACACCACAACCTACCACACCACACCACACCACACCACACCACACCCTGATCCTTATCCTATTGACGTTCCTTATCCCATTGCAACAAAATACAAAGAGAAGTATATGTATGTCTATACATTTATTCATATACACAGATCGGGCGTTCATCTACGCCCTCAACCTCACTCCACCCCACCACATCCCCTACCCCTATCCCCATCCCCAACCCCCAATACATACCCCCCACAACCCAATGTGAAACGCCGCCCCCACATCCCTGCACACCGACTTTGCTTTTGACAAGGGCAGCTGACCGTGAGGCGAGCCGCGATTCCGACTTCTGGCGAAGGAATCTCTGCCCGGAATTCTAATTTATTTGCTGCTGAAATAACTATTTACCCTGATTTATTGACAGTTCTCAGCTCAATAAGCCAGCATATCATCTTGTACCGTCATTATCTATAATACAGGGGCTTGTTAGTTTAGGTGTCAGGGAAGATAAGATACTCAACGCTCCAGCGAGGGCCAGTCCAGGTCTACCGTAAACGATTAATCATTAAGAGTACCTTTTTTATCACTTGGTACGGCCTGCCGTACACTATGGCGACGTTCATGGTGTATTATCATGTTAACGGAGAGCGTGTTGCGTTGACAAATTTCTTACATGGATCCCCACTGGATATCCACGAACCCATGCTCCTTTAGAATGCGGGGAGGCCTAGGATACAAATGTATCAAGTTATATAGGCAAGCATGTCCATATTACACCGTCATATTCATAAAATGTGAGAAGCCGCTTTTAGCAATGGGCTTCACATTGTAGTCATTTTGGGAATCGAACTCGGACGTTTGGTGTGAGAGGTGGTGGGGTGGCCTACTGGTTAAAGCGTTCGCTCGTCACGCCGAAGGCCCGGGTTCGATTCCCCTAGTGGATACAATGTGTGAAGCCCATTTCTGGTGTCCCCCGCCGTCATATTGCTAAAAGCGGCGTAAAACCAAACTCACTCATTTACTAACGTTCGGTGTGACAAGCGAACGCTTTGACTACTAGACTACTCCGCAGCCTTTCAAAATGTAATTTGGACGTTACCATTAATCCTTATGTAAAACACATCTTACAAGTAGTATATATGTATTGGGACACCAGGAAAAGATGCACCTGAACCATGGTCTACGATGTGACGACCCAGCGCTATAATCACTAGGCTGCCCAATATATCGATAGAAAATCCCTAGAGACCGTAAAGTTTTATCGTCTAAAATGAGTTGCCGAGTTAAAGGAGTTAAAGACTAACACTGTACTTAAATGAGTATAAACTTCAATCCTGTGTAGCATTCTGCGGCTATGAAGTGTAAACATGAACATGAACACGCACTTCGTGTCTAGTTCAATATATAGACGAAGAGGCAAAATAAAGTTTGTATTTCATGTAATTAAAAATGGAAAGAAAATGTTGATTGATTTGATTATGTCTATTTAACAATCTCTCATTCCTGCGACAGTTTGTAAAAAGTAATCTGTGGCTGGGTAATTTTGTATAAAAATAAATTGGTTCAAAGAAGACTGGGGTAAGAAATGAATTTGTAACGACAAGACCCGGACCACGTTTCAAATGTAAACTTATGCCGAAAGAAGCAAATTTATTTAGCCCTTTTTAAAAAAAATAGGAGTTGTGTATTATGCGAATATTTTAAAATAATCTTTTTAAATTTTAAAAAGTTTTAAATCAAATAATTTCTTTATAAAAATTCTTTGAGTGCTGACTAAGCTCCAGTACAGTTAATTTTTTGGTTACAAAATCAAACGTATAATAAAAATACTGAGATGTATAGTTTCTTTTGCCCCTCAGATTGTGTATCATGTAAATGCAAGAAAACATTAACGGGTTCCTGTCCCTGCCAAATACTCCCTGTGGATCCGGGTTATAAGTGATCCCTGCGCCCAACATAACATCCGATGGTCAGGCTGTGTGGCTGATTGTGTCATCGTACCCGGAGACATAGATGGGTGGTGATTTTTAAGTCATTTAGTAACTTATTTAAGTAAGTGAGTGAGTATGGTTTTACGCCATTTTAAGCAATAGTCCAGTAATATCGCAAAGTGAGATCCAGCAATGACCTTCACAAATTATACCCATGTGGAGAATCGAACCCGGGCCATCGACGTGACGAGGGAATGATTTAACCACCAGGCTACCCCTGGGCCACGATTACCTACAGACCAGCGTGACAGGGCTAGAATATTCACTCACTCACTCACTCACTCACTCCAACAAGATGTGCTGTCATTTAATAACAACTGCCATATGTTCGCGATATAAACGAGTATGCACGTAGCAGTATTTTTGTAATCAAAGTGACGTCTTACATGTTACAGAAGAAAAAGTATTGATAAGATCTGGATAAAATGTCACGTCGTTATATATATTTTCTAGTTACAGGTACAGTAACGGTTGATAGACCTGGATATTGAAACAGATGTTGCAAAAGATGTTTAACGATAATTTTAAGTCGTCATGGCAATGCGTGATTAATCAACTGGGTTAACCAGTCGAGACAGCAATCAGATGAAAAGTAACACACGACAACTGATTTCTGCAAGATGGAAAATATTTCGTTGGTATATACTTCATTGCAATGCAATAAAATCCACCTACCGATTGCAGTCATTCAGGGCTTGTGAGTGCGTGACACGCGGTACACCTTAGGCATCTGGCAATGAAACTCATTTGGGTTTTTTAACGTTTTATATTTAATACAACCGTGTGTTAAAGTGACGAGATACCATATGCTGCGACATGTGCCACCTATTACCGAGTTTACTGCTCGAATCGTACAGTAATAGACACAAACAATCATCAAACGGCAATCAAGGGGTCATATTTCGATCTTACTATACCTCTATTATAGCCGGTAGGCGTGAAAGCTTTGAATAAATGTGTTATTATGGTGCACACGGGACAAAGAACGCGCACAACACACCCCATACATGATCTTCGGCTTTGTTCCCGGGGGAATATTAAAGTACGAGACCACAGGTCGCATTAGTGTAAGAATGCCATGTTTGCAAACACATTATCTCGTGGTGATTTAATCGGCGAATTTATTCGTAAGAATGGGCATCATTGCCATTTCATCAAAGTTAGTTTCACCAACAGGGACACAAACGCACATACACACTCACTTACACACACACTTACACGGGCACACACATATTCATACACACACATACACACACACGCGCGCGCGCACAGACAGACGAACTCACAGACACATGCACGAACACAAACAAACAAAACACACTCACACATACATTCACACACACACACTCACACAAGCACTCACACATATACACACGATGTCACTTCCGTACACGCACACACTAACACGCTCTCACGTACATAAACACCCACTTATGCACACACACTCACTCACACTTACACACACACACACACACACACACACACACACACACACACACTGACACAGTTTTACACGCACACACATACGCGTGCGCATCTACAATTATACACACAGTGTAATGCATATACCAAGGTTTGCTTGATCAAGTTCACAGAAATATACAAAATGTGAAACTTCAAAAATGTCTGTGAAACCGCGTAATCCTCAAACGCCAATTACCGTTTAAGTCTATGTTACGAGGGGCACGGGTGGCTCAGTCGTCTAAGGCGCCGAGATTCGCTGTGCAGAGTTGCGTTCCTTGGGCACGCCAGAAACCTATGATTGTGGGTTCGAATCCCGGTTTGCCCCAATTATGTTTCTAGGTTTGTCAGCACCATACCCGTGTTCGTGGGTTTCACCGAAGTGGTAAACGTCCGAGACCTGCATCACTTCGGGCTTTCCTTCCACATTAAGCTGACACGCCGTGATATAACTGGAATACTGTTAAAAGCGGCGTAAAACCCAACTCACTCACACACTCTATATTACGTCACGGTCCCGGCATTATCAGCATCGACACCAATGCCTTACATCTGCACAATGCTTGTCGCGAACTACCGATAACTCAAAAGCCCCAAGGTTAACGGATAGAAGGATTTCATTGTGTACATGAAGGCTTACGTTCCTACCGAAAAAAACAAACTAACAGTACGCCGTGTACAATCTCAGTCCACCACACACTATGAAACATGAACCTGTCCATGCTTGTATTCACGTTCCACTTGTGAATCGCTATGTGTCGTTTGTGCAGCCGGGGCCAGTATTGTTTACTACCACAGCTGGCTGACATTTCAAACATTATCATAAGGACTCCCTCGGGCGTCGTACAATCACGTGGACCCACACAACGCCGAGCTCTTAAAAAAACCTGCAGTTATCTGCCCCTCGATTGAGACAAGAGATTATAGGGATTAAAATACTTGAATCAATTTTACATTTTATATCTCATTCATTTGCAACAGTTCCAATTTATACGGCCATAACAAAGACCCGCTACATGGAATTGAGTGATTTGCATATATAAATAATAGATAATGACGTTCCTCCTGTACTTCTGTTGTGGAAGTAAGCGGCATTGTGAACAATCTAAATAGATTGAAATGCCTCCTTTGTGTTTCTATCATAGACACTAGGAAGTGCCCACTGATGTCTCAATGTGGACACCACCGAACACCGCCCAGGCGTCAGTGCACACGAATATCAAATGCGTTATTGTGTAAAAGGGTAAATAAATTATTTGAAGGAACTCTGTGTTGTGATATCTCTATGATGGTTTCCATACTGTTCGTGGTGTGACTCGAGAGCTGTGTCACATAACGGTACATATTGTCTCATTTGATGCCATTCGTCTGAGGATTCTTTCACGTCAACACAACGCTTACGTGTATCTTACTGTAGCGCAGCATCACCTAGCAGATATTTATGCTAAGGCACATAAACATGCTGGTGGAATACTTATATATGTGGGATACAGCAAGAGCTGTCGTATTTTAATGTATCGAAACAGCATCGAGTATATATCTGCTTGAGTGTAGTGAAACAACATCAAGCATATATCTGCCTTAGTGCAGTTAAACGAGATCGAGCATATATCTGCCTTGGTCTAGTGCAACAACATCGAGCATATATCTGCATTAGTCTAGTAAAACAACATCGAACATATATCTGCCTTAGTGTAGTTAAACAACATCGAGCATATATCTGCCTTGGTCTAGTGAAACAACATCAAGCATATATCTGCCTAAGTGTAATGATATAAGATCGAGCATATATCTGCCTTAGTGTAGTGAAACAATATCGAGTATATATCTGCCTTAGTGTAGTGAAACAACATCGAGCATATCTCTGCCTTGGTCTAGTGAAACAACATCGAGCATATATCTGCCTTGGTCTAGTGAAACAACATCGAGCATATATCTGCCTTAGTGTAGTGAAACAACATCGAGTATATATCTGCCTTAGTGTAGTGCAACAACATCGAGCATATATCTGCATTAGTCTAGTGAAACAACATCGAACATATATCTGCCTAAGTGTAGTGAAACAACATCGAGCATATATCTGCCTTAGTGTAGTTAGACAAGATCGAGCATATATCTGCCTTGGTCTAGTGAAACAACATCGAGCATATTTCTGCCTAAGTGTAATGAAACAAGATCGAGCATATATCTGCCTTATTGTAGTGCAACAACATCAAGCATATATCTGCCTTAGTGTAATAAAACAAGATCGAGCATATATCTGCCTTATTGTAGTGCAACAACATCAAGCATATATCTGCCTTAGTGTAATAAAACGAGATCGAGCATATATCTGCGTTGGTCTAGTGCAACAACATCGAGCATATATCTGCCTTAGTCTAGTGAAACAACATCGAGCATATATCTGCATTAGTCTAGTGAAACAACATCGAGCATATATCTGCCTTAGTGTAGTTAAACAACATCGAGCATATATCTGCCTTAGTGTAGTTAGACAAGATCGAGCATATATCTGCCTTAGTGTAGTGAAACAAGATCGAGCATATACCTGCCTTAGTATAGTGCAACAACTATGTTCTTCAGTGTGGTGAAGGGGGCATGGATGGCCCATGCAGTCGTCTAAGGCGCTGCGATTCACTTTCTAAAGTTGCGGCCCTTCGACACGCCATAAACCTGTGATTGTGGGTTCGAATCCAGGTTTGCTCCGATTATGTTTCTAGGTATGTTTCTAGGTTTGTCAGCACCATACCCGTGCTCGTGGGTTTCACCGAAGTCGTTAACGTCTGAGACCTGCATCACTTCGGGCTTTCCTCCCACATTAAGCTGACACGCCGCGATGTAACTGGAATACTGTTAAAAGCGGCGTTAAACCCAAATCACTCACTCACTAGTGTAGTGAAACACGATCGAGCATATATCTTCCTTAGCGTAGTGAAACAACATCGAGCATATGTCTCTCTTGGTGTCGTGCAACACCATTTAGCATGTGTTTGTCCTTGTGAAGCGCAACACCAGCTAGCATCTATCTTCGTGTAGTGCAACAACATCGAGCATATGTCTCTCTTGGTGTCGTGCAACACCATTTAGCATGTGTTTGTCCTGGTGAAGCGCAACACCAGCTAGCATCTATCTTCGTGTAGTGCAACAACATCGAGCATATGTCTCTCTTGGTGTCGTGCAACACCATTTAGCATGTGTTTGTCCTTGTGAAGCGCAACACCAGCTAGCATCTATCTTCGTGTAGTGCAACAACATCGAGCATATGTCTCTCTTGGTGTCGTGCAACACCATTTAGCATGTGTTTGTCCTTGTGAAGCGCAACACCAGATAGCATCTATCTTCGTGTAGTGCAACAACATCGAGCATATGTCTCTCTTGGTGTCGTGCAACACCATTTAGCATGTGTTTGTCCTGGTGAAGCGCAACACCAGCTAGCATCTATCTTCGTGTAGTGCAACAACATCGAGCATATGTCTCTCTTGGTGTCGTGCAACACCATTTAGCATGTGTTTGTCCTGGTGAAGCGCAACACCAGCTAGCATCTATCTTCGTGTAGTGCAACAACATCGAGCATATGTCTCTCTTGGTGTCGTGCAACACCATTTAGCATGTGTTTGTCCTGGTGAAGCGCAACACCAGCTAGCATCTATCTTCGTGTAGTGCAACAACATCGAGCATATGTCTCTCTTGGTGTCGTGCAACACCATTTAGCATGTGTTTGTCCTGGTGAAGCGCAACACCAGCTAGCATCTATCTTCGTGTAGTGCAACAACATCGAGCATATGTCTCTCTTGGTGTCGTGCAACACCATTTAGCATGTGTTTGTCCTTGTGAAGCGCAACACCAGCTAGCATCTATCTTCGTGTAGTGCAAGAACATCGAGCATATGTCTCTCTTGGTGTCGTGCAACACCATTTAGCATGTGTTTGTCCTGGTGAAGCGCAACACCAGCTAGCATCTATCTTCGTGTAGTGCAACAACATCGAGCATATGTCTCTCTTGGTGTCGTGCAACACCATTTAGCATGTGTTTGTCCTGGTGAAGCGCAACACCAGCTAGCATCTATCTTCGTGTAGTGCAACAACATCGAGCATATGTCTCTCTTGGTGTCGTGCAACACCATTTAGCATGTGTTTGTCCTGGTGAAGCGCAACACCAGCTAGCATCTATCTTCGTGTAGTGCAACAACATCGAGCATATGTCTCTCTTGGTGTCGTGCAACACCATTTAGCATGTGTTTGTCCTGGTGAAGCGCAACACCAGCTAGCATCTATCTTCGTGTAGTGCAACAACATCGAGCATATGTCTCTCTTGGTGTCGTGCAACACCATTTAGCATGTGTTTGTCCTTGTGAAGCGCAACACCAGCTAGCATCTATCTTCGTGTAGTGCAACAACATCGAGCATATGTCTCTCTTGGTGTCGTGCAACACCATTTAGCATGTGTTTGTCCTTGTGAAGCGCAACACCAGCTAGCATCTATCTTCGTGAAGTGCAACAACATCTACCACGTATCTATCACTTAACGTTAAGCCATATTCACAATAAAACTATATCAGCCGAAGCGTTCAGCCACAACACCTTTCTCAGACAAAAGTACATCCCCAGTAAGTTTGAACCGAACCACTTTGTTTGTCTGATATTTCATATCGCATGATGTATATAAGCCGAACACGTACTCATTACCTTAATCACATCGAGACATTGTCTCAGTTTAACGCAGGGCACTGATGTCTAGATCTATCCACAACATTGGCAACAGACCGTGAAGCATGATTCCACTTTGCTGTTCTGACACATGAATCTCCGTGTGGTACATGGTGTGTATATGGAGCGGGAGGCTGGGGATGCAGCCAGCTGTACATCTTCCCACTGTGTAGTCATACGTAAACCTGTACAAGATGTTTATTTATACTTTCACCAACAAACAGGATTCTGAACATCATTGTAACCTTATTGAACTAATTACGCAACAGTGGTGTACTCTTTGTAGATTCACGAGGAATTAAGCAAGAGCTCTGATGATCTAACCGTAGACGTATACATCATGTTCAATCACGTATCTCATGACACCGGCATGAACACAGCTACTTCATTTGGAACTTTTTTCACAATTAGGTTTCCACACATCGAATACTCCCGCAAATCTGGAAACACATCATCTTTCTGAATGTACTCAAACAGCTGGGAGACACATATGGCGGCATTAATAAATGCTAAGACGTCATGATACAATGGATGACATTATAAGTTTTTTTATGACAGTTTAATGATGATGGAAGAGGAGGATTGTGATTATGATGATGATGATGATGATGATGATGTACTGGCTCCATACAAAAGGCACATGCTCAAAGATCAATGGATCAGTGTGCATTCGATTTTCATTCTCATCTCCATTGGGAGTATACAACCCAAGCTGCCGGTGAGGCGCTAAAAGGTTAGCAGCCACATTACCATCTCACCCTACCAACCAGATTAGCAAAATGCCGCGAAAAATCAAATAAATCGAAGTTTGTCTTACAGATATTAAGCAAACGCAATAGTAAAAGGGATGCGGTATTCATGTCGCCATGCTGAATGTCATCTTTTCTTTTCAAACTCGGGACATGACGATTACCAAGAATAGTATTCATACCCAGCGATTAGCAGAAAAGATTTCCGGGATTCAAAGCCAAAGTAACGCCGTTCTTCAAGCCTCAGTTTGTGGGGCCCACGCCCATTCGTTTTACAATAAATTAGTAAATCCAACAGCCCCAGTTTATGCTTGAAGGGGAATGACCTAGACTCACGTGTGTATATTTATACCCTAGTTCTTAATAAGGCGACCGTGACATACTAGACTAATAAAGGTTCCGCTAATTCAAGTGCAGAGAAGTAAGTCACTGTGTACACTAAAAAAAAATCATGAATCTTCGACAGTAAACACAGCTTATGAGATCGCTCACATGCAAAAAGTATAACTGTGCTTTGCTATTTGGCTCCGCCGTGGCGAAAAGTGTAAGACGGATAAGGCAGTTCTTTTGTTCTTGATGATGTGGCATGTCTTAAATAAAAGCTGAATGTTGACGAGTGAAATACATTTCAACACCGCCCCTTCAAGACCACGTGGCGAAAAGCTTAAATTCGGTACGAACCCCGTTATAGCGAATACTCTTGCTAGTTGGATGCAGCTTAAATCACCTTGGTAATAAAATGTGTTGCATTTTTTTGTGTCTAACTTATGGCTTTTCTTCAGCGACAATTCGTGAATTTCGCAGAATTAATTGAACATTACGGACACGTGGCATGTCCGCCATCTTGAAATCAGATCCGAATGAAATTGATTCTGTTTTTGACTGCTGATTGACAGGAGGTTTTCATTTCACCTGGACGATGGATCACTTAAACGACTGCGCTCCTCGGAAAAATATTTTCACACAAAACAATTTCAAACTATTTAGAGACAATAAAGGAATTTAGAAAATCTATATTACGAAGGTAAGCAGCTGGTAGAATTGCAGTTATTTTTTAATTACAGCGTGATAACTGACAAGTATTTATAAACAATTAAGTAAACGTATATGGTTTGCCATTTCAGCGCGTTCATCACTCGACAGTTTACGCTCATCAAACCAAGCAGGAACATGTAATGGAGTGAGTGAGTGTGGTTTTACGCCGCTTTTCGTAATATCCCTGCAATATAGCTGCAGGGGGTACCAGACGTCGACTACACAAATTGTACTTTTGTTGGCAATCGACCTCAGGCCTTCGGTGTCTACGTGTCACAACTTTCGAGGTGCAATCAAAAAATGCTCTCTGCACAGAGATTTCAAAGAGCCCTATGCGACTCTTGCTCCAAACTCGTTTGATCAGATTACAACAGCCAAGGCCTTAGAAAAGCTTTCAAAACGTTTCATGACAGATATGTGGGCATGTTCAAATTTGACACATCAGCAACAAAAATGGTGTCTGATGCAATTCCCTACTTTGACTTGTATCATAAATATGTTCCCGTATGTTTTTCAGGCGAATACTTGACTTGCCTTTGCACGTGTTTGTGACGCGTGCTCACCATTTCGCGAACCCCTGGTGCCATAACTATTTCATAATGATTCATAAACACGTGCTCATGATATAGTCTTAATCGTACTATGAATTTCTTTGTAGACATAACATTGCAAAAAATATTCATGGTTGGATACAAGATAAATTTAGCTGAGGAAGATATCTTATTGTGTTCTATGTTTCAGAGATAATAGCAACAGTCAACCAGACGCGTCAGCGCCAGAGAATAATCACTCCTGATTTTCTGTCGAAACATATGCCATTGGGAGTAAAAGGCGAAATAGGGATGAAAACTATATGAAATGATCACTGAAAATCAGTGACGACACCAGGTGTTCGCGAAAAGAAAGAAACTAAATGCCCCCAGGCCTCAAACTCGCTTCGCTAGAAATCACGATACTGCGCCAAGCTTGTTCCCCTTCAAGGTAAGATTTCAACTACTTTAATCTCTGACCAAAGGTGTCCAACATGTTTTAGTCTGCTGCCTAACAACACGTAAGCAACGTCTTCATCGCACTGTGGTATGCTGGGTAATTAGGTACTCTCGTTAATAAAACGCCTGAAAGGTGAGCCGTGAGCTCGTATCTCGACCCACTTCCGGTTATAGAGTTAATTTGGAGGTCTTCAAAAAGTCGAAATTCCGGAAGTAATTTTGTTGCTTGGCTTCGAGCGTATATTCACAAAATATGTGCCAAATCTAAATTTTAACAGACTTACGTTGATTTACTCGAAGCCTGTCACAGTTTAATGTTAATTACAGACGAGAGGATGAGAGGTTTAGTTGTTAGGTCAAAAACGTTTCACACCTAATAAAAAGATTTGATTTACGACTTCAGTAGATGTAAAACCGTAAATAAGTGTATACATATCTGTCATTAAAGCGAATCGGGATTTGTTTTTTAAAGGCGTTATACTGGTTTCTTCATTATATGAATTCGAATGTTTACCTTTTTATTACATACAAATACACAGCTTCACTTGTTAATGTTTTATATTGTCAATAGAAAGAAATCCAGATTCTTTTATTTAGCATATTCAGTACACTTAACTACACTAAGAACATGAACTGTCCTTTCATCCCGACCCTGCTTATACCATGCGCATATAACAGATTAACTGTTTCACGTAGTTATGTGTTTTTGTGTCATGACAAACACTTTTGGCTGTCTTACAAATCCCAAATTGATAGGGATAATGTGGGAAGAATATAGCAAAAATATATTTTTATCCAAATACTCTGAACGCATGAACGCAGATAATTTGGATGCGTAGTAATGAATTCAACATACAAGCTAAGTTTGTGAAAGTGTGTTTGTTGTTTGTAAACAAAGAAAATGTGGTGTCAATTTCACTGACATGAACACGTTTCTTCTTTAATACACACGCCCATGTTTAAAGCTGTCGTGTAACACACACTCACCGATGACATACAGACATGACATTTAACCCTCAATGAGAATCCAAGATGGCGACCATATGGACGCACGTGCGATCAACATGCTAACGGCCGCAATGCGCATGATGATTATTTCCAAGAAGAGTGATGAGTGGTGAGCTAGTGAAATCAACATGCCAGCTACTGCAATGAGCATGGGGGTCTTTGAAAGAGGCGCGAGCGTCCCGAATTAACATGAAATCGATGCCATTTCTTCTGAGAGGAAAGGGGCGTGATCTTGATATGTACATGTGCAAATGGAAGAGGAATACATACACTTATACGTCCTCTCAGAATTTTGATTCAAAGATAAGGATCTCTTAAAGTACTTCATTTGTTTCAAACAGGTTTTATTTCCTTCTGGGCAGAATGTTAATACATTTGAGGCAACCGGCAATATGTTTACCTCAAGTCGGTGTACTAAAAGTGCAGGGTGTTTTTGTACAGTGAGTGTATTTTGTATGCACACAAAACGTGTAAATCGCGTGCAGGGACATTTTATGTTGATTACGTTTTAATAACCACATTGAATTAAATTTAGAAACCGGCGCTGGAACTTTGTCTCGCGTTCAAATTCGGATTTAAAAAATGGTTTGTTTTGGCCCAGATTTTATAATTTACAGGCTGTGGTTGGGCTATGGCGTTAAACAACTCTCCATTTCTCCCTCACCATCTTACTCACTCACTCACTCACTCACTCACTCACTCACTCACTCACTCACTCACTCACAAAGACATATACTATATTTTCAAACATGACAAATGTGATGTAAAAAAAAGATCGATATGACGTGTAAAACAGAATGTCTTACATGCTAGCTCGAAAGTTGGTACCTTTACATGAATAAAAGGTATTTTCAAAAAATAAGTTTCATCAATCAAAATAGTATATAAATTGCACATTTTCCTTGCGGCGTAATGATTAACTAGTTTTGTTTGTAATGGGATTAGGCTGGATTTGAATACTAAGAAAGAAAGAGATTTAACAAAAAGCGTAAAATATAAGGCCAGTTTGACGTTGATAAGAAGCCACATGAAACAGACTACTTATAGGAAAACCCATGTTGCACTACCATTGGGGTTTCGGAGACGATGATTAAGTGTGAATATCCAATGTTTGTGAACTTGTTAAACGTTGTCCCAGTAAAATGAACCTATTCGTAACACTCCTTGTCGCAAATTAAAATAAACTGTATTATGTTGGATACGATAGAAAAAATCACGAAGATTATAGATCCTATTATCGCTGTAAATACACAGCAACATCGATGCCATGCTTACTGAAAATAAAGCGAAGCTGACAAAAGGTTAGAACAACTCCACAAAATACTGTACTTTGTAACGCGCACACTAGCACGTGGTATTAATGCATTGTGAAATGTACACGGCATATATTGATATTGACACCGCAAAACGTAATCCTTGTAGTATTGAGCTCACGTGACTTTTCCGAGACATTTGGCAAGTATATTGCATCTAGTTTCCTATCTGTGTAAACAGTTGTCTGAATCAAGGGCAGATTGTATTTTAGGCCTCCCATACCTCTTTATCTAAATCTCGAAAAGATTACTTTTCAAAACAAGTTTTACTTTCATCTCGGGAGAAGTTTATGGAGTTTCGGCATATAAAGACCATCTATGCTTTGTTTGTCGTCAGTGTTGTAAGGTACTCTGGTACAGGCACCATCCACAACACTACACGCCCACTGTTTAGAAAACACTGCACTTTACGCTCAAGTCTGGGAGAGTGTGCTGAACGTATGAACAGAGCCTGCGATCGTTCGCTGTGGGTGCGTTCCAACTGTCAAGTCACAATTGCAGAAAACACAAAGTTTTGCTGTCTTAAAGCTAGCGATTTATGGTATGATGATCTTTAAATGTTAGCGTAGGCAGTATACATACATTGTTACGCCACTAGTTCCACTAGCCCTGCTCTTGTTTGAGCAATGCCTTCCATTGATGTATCTCTCCGTTTAATTATAAGATATAGTTTCACTTCTTATTTTCCACGAGTAAACAAAGCACATTCAAAACATAAATCTGCGCTGTTACAGTCGAATAAATAAAAAAATTGTGGTTAGAGACTTTCAACGTGACTGCACAAAGGAACGGAGGCATGTTTCCTCGAGTGAGTGAGTGTGGTTTTACGCCGCTTTTAGCAATATTCCAGCAATATCACGAGGGGGGAGACCAGAAATGGGCTTTGCACATTGTATCCATGTCGGGAATCGAACCCGGGTCTTCGGCGTGACGAGCGAACGCTTTAACCACTAGGCTACCCGACCGCCCCCATAACAGAATATAGAAGATGTCATCCATCAAATACCTTGTCTTAACGGTTTACAGTTTAGCTTACCGTTAACATACGTGTGCCCCATGTGTGCTGGTTCCAAACATGGACAATATGTTCCACTCTTGTTAACATAAGAGACCAACATGTCACCTCAATTCTTAATTCGAAATGACTTGAAACCTTTCTTAACTCAATTGATCAAAACCGATTATTATGTTCCTTGCAAACTCAAATCGAGTCGTTTTGCGTTCAATCAGTAACCAACATGTTCTGTAAGCGCCAATGCCACGTAATATCAATCACTAACGACCCAATATCATATGTCATATGAAATATCGTTAAGAGTCAACATCATGTGTATATCAAATCTTTATCTCGTAATAAAACTCACTGATAGCAGTCAGCAATGTTCACCCACTGTTCCTGGTAATGGTGATGTTCTCGTCACTCCAATCACCACACAATTCCAGCATCAGTGTTCTGATTTCCACACATTTAACAGCTGACTCTGATAATATGAATACTTGATCATACAATTATCAATCTGCCCAAACAATTAGCTCTCTCGTAACGCTGATGGCCCTGTTTTATCAATATACGTGGACACCGTACGTGCAAAGCTCATTATCTGCTTGGCTTATGAATAACCTACCATAGCAGCTAAAGAGAAAAGAAAGGTATACCCTTCAACGACAATTAATTTCCTAAGCCCTAATAGTTCTGGTCATTGTTTTTCAATACATATAAAGTCACATAAACATGCATATGTGATTACTACACACCTAGCGGACCGTCCCGGACAACGTCATGCTGATAATACGAACAGCATCAGCCTCGCTTTCAAATATGTGGTCTTAAAGATAATCTTTTTACATTGCGTTAACCTACTCCTTGTGATCCTGGTTGAAACATACGTACGGACACGTGCACATATTAAACTTCTGTTTTTTTGCATCCAAGAGATATTGACAATGTGTGCAAGTATGACACAGACGGTTGTTGTGTTTTTTTAACTAAATTCATTTCTTTCACCATATGCCAAACAGCTGACGGGGTCCTTCAAACTGTTCTAGAAGCGTAAAAAATAACGCCAGGCCAAATTGTATTTTATTATCTGTATGAAATAGCCATTTTGACGACGGATCCAACGATGCGTGTTTTCTGTTTATTCTTGGCATAGTTAATGTACAAACAATTTGCATGCAATACGATATTGTTATGGAAAATCACACAAAGAACAACAAGCCCTGATGATTTCATAGCTATTCGACTGCAGGGCTGGTGCCATCGGTCATGGGGGTACTTACCACGAGCAAAATTTGCACAAAAAATGTTCTTTAAATTAGAACCTGGGAGTGTTAATGTACTGAGCTTGAATTGATAGTGTTTTGGTTTCCTGGTAAAACAATGAAAGTTGGCCATCAGTATAACTATATGCTAGGATTTACCAACACGTCTGATCGGCATTGAAGACAATAATAAAAGAAGACGGATGCACTTTACACACTTTTGACCCTTTTATGTCTTAGGTGCGTGAAAATATATAGAAAATGCGTTATCCATGTATTCAATAAAAGATTATTTGTATGCGCTTTGGTGATATTTGCTGTGATACCGGCGAAGAAAAATAGGCATGATAGAATTACCACACGTGGCGCACGGATTTAAAAATCTCACTTATTTACGACCGGTCACGAGAATAATCGGGGTTAATAAGATTATCGAATAAGGCATTTCTGGTCTCATCGTCAGTTCAAAAGTGTTTAATAATTGTAATAAATGGGGTTTATCATTTTATGGGTAGTTCTAAAATAATGAGAATTCAATGTTTCAAAATATATATTTTAGGAAAATAACGTTTCTCATTCATCACTAGAGAAATAAGTCAATAAAACGTCATCTGCTCTAACTTATCAAGGACCAATACACTATTTAAGATGTAAACGACACGTTGCAGCGCCCCTCATGGTTTATTCTCCCTGCCGTGTTATTAAACAACGACCACGAGTCGTTTATTTCTTATATGAATTATCAACATTGTGTGCAGCCTCTTTAAGGATGTTGAAAAAATGTACAAGCTTTAAAAATAGTTACCTTAATTTTAATTATGATGACTCCCGGAATAGAATCCGACCCTGGCAATGTCGGACAAGGCCATTTTATGAACAGGTGTATTAAGTTTGGTATTTCCCGCATATTCTCACAATTCTCACGTCGATTATCTGTCACTTTTCTCCTAATACATATTGTAATATCTCTTCCACTTATGGATGCGACTGTTCGGCCACTTCTTTTATCTGCGTACCCCAGTTAAATACATGGGGAACAACTCACTAGACACTTCCCTCTCAAAATTAACGTCGTCCAATATATGACGTCATAAAGTTGCGAGGGCATATTCGAATCATTCGAATGATGTCATGATAGAACAATGTTTTTTTTCGTGAAATAAACCACGCTTCGTTCTTCGTTGCTCAATGCGATTTATCGCGTAGCTATCTTATATAAGCGGATGGATAATGTTCCTAAGAATGCAGAAAAATCTCACATATCTACCAAATTCCGCCTAAATTATGCTGTTTGAATATAAACAGGAACTGGAGTCTCCAGTGTGAATAAATGAAATAGTGTACGTTCTAATTTCCATTAGATTCAGGTGTATTTTTTAAAACATCTTTATAGTCGATAAATCATTATCAACTTCATCAACGTGTTTGTTTACGAAGAAGAGAATTAGGGCTCCTCTAACACGGTCAGGAGCCCGCTCAAGTCTAGGTCTAGACGTAGTAATTAGTACCCCGTGTTGGAATGAGACTTAGTCGCTCTGTAATTAGCGCAAGCAGTTACAACTACCATAAACTAGATTCTAAACCTTGAGTAGACAGACAGCTAAAGTAGACGGGTAGGCAGAGTGTTGTTTAAATCACATTATTCTGAGTAAACAGGTAAAGTAGTATATTCCCCAAAATAAAGTTATCAGCTTTGTTGAAATTATATTTTAAAGGAACACTTGTCTTTGACAGCCTAGAGCTGGGAAGGAGTGGGACGCTAATGTTGAGCGGGCGAAAATAAGATACTTGAGATGAGAGGTGCGGATGACACTGGGTTTGTTTTGTCATATATATGATCCAGGATATGCCTGAGAGACGAAGTAGACTCGAAGCCATCCCTGTTTCCAAAGTGAACTTTAAAAATAATATGAAAACTCAAGGTATATCTTATTTCTCACAACTAGTGGGTTCCTGACGCCACAAACCTCTTACTTTTAAGAAAATTTGTTTTTTCTTACCTTGTTGTTACCGTTTGTTTAATTGTTTATACTTTTGAAATTTTAATAATATACTGCTCCAGTCTATATTCTGAGTCGCTGCAATGTTGCACGTTTACCCACCTCCAGCACCTCAGGCTGCCCCATAAACAAAAATATACGAAACATCTCAAGCAAATCTACAATACTTTGGCAAGTCTAGATTTCTTCAGTTTCTTGAAAATGGTGGCTGGGCTCCTTTATATAATATATGTAAAGAAAACTTAACAAAATAAATCCTTTTCATTTTAAAGACTACTTATTAATCTAGCATCTCTGCCGAAACGTTTCTCAATAGTGGACAGGGTTATTCGGCTCAAACGAAAATAAACATGTTATACTTCTCCTTTTTCACGGTTGGCTGGTTGTAAGATTCGAAGCGCGAAATCGAACTGGGAATGTGCGTAGGTGAAAAGATGAGACACCCGCTGCGCTATCCTTCCTTCCTCGCTCGGTTGAACTGTACGTTGTTAAAGCGAGGTCCGTTTTCACGAGAGACTCATTAAACTGACATACCTTTCTCTGCCGGATTCGCAAACAAAGGCAAATACTTTCTCTTCTTGCACGTGCAACTTATATGAAGCACAACAAACTAAAAAGCGAAAACGAACATTAAAGCTTTGTTCACGGGTCACCAACACATTGTTTTCCATTTGGATGAGGTTTTCCAAAATAAACACCATATTTCAAAAGGCACACAGAAAACAATATCGGGGAGAGTGCCTCGCTGACACTGAGAAGAATTCCCCTATCTTGCTTACAGAGTTCTGGGAAGGTGATAATCCGTTTAATGCGTCTATTCCAGGAATTCGAGAGAAAAAATAGCATTGTGATGGGTTATTGGTTTTGGCTTTGAACTGAAAAAAAAAGTTTCTTAAACGAAAAAATCTCTTAAACCTCATGTGTTAGATTACATTACCAAACTGAACACGGAGTCGGTGCATGCGCCGTGGTTAGATTGGTGTTTCTCTGAACTAAGTAGTGGATTTTTTTACCAAGCTTGGTGTAAACAGTGAACGGCTGGGTTATGTGGGGTTGTTAATCGGGTATACGTATGTCTTAAAAAGGAAAAAAAACATGTACGTAAGAGCATTATTGCACTGTACAAATGTACTTCAGTTTTGCAGACATTTTTCATCTTGAAACAGATGTGATGTCCTTTCCATTGACGTGATCGATATTACTGCATTTTGGACTGGCCATGGTAACGGTCAAAATACAAATGACCCCTCTATTTAGTTTCGATGTTGTCGAAATTGAAAATACATCGAATTTTCCATAGTTCGAGATAACCGGAGTGTCGATATAAGATCATGATCACCAGAAGGGGTCAATCTGGACACCAAGATTAACATCTAAAAGGGGCATTTGGCTCGACCACCGGTTAGCTTGATTGGAGCCGTTCTAAAACCAGCTAATCGTTGAAGTTCACATAAATATTATATACTTTTCAACATCATTTCCTTCCTCATTGATACACTTTTGCCAACGATGTTATAGGAAATGTATACCAATTTCGTAAAAGTTCCTCACTTAGTTGCCCAAAAGGTTCTCTACAGCTGCTATGACATCATCGTTCAAGAGGAACTGGATTCCTGCTAGAGTTAGGATGTTATAGGACACATCGAAGTTTGACCGAGACAGATGAGGAGAATAAGGTGGGTGCTGAAGGAGTTCAAAGCCACACTTAAAGCTTTCAACATCCTCCATATTCACCAGATTTGAAAAATAATTGGCAACCAATTCCATTCCATCATAGTTCATAACCGTTTCAGCCAGCCTTCGTAAGATATATGTCTGTCTTCTATCGTATGCTCCCAATGATCCTGTCAGTGGATCATTCATTGGGGTATTATAAGTGTATCCATTATTCCAAACCAGGACACTTTTCCTCGGGGCAGAAGTAGATGAGGTGAGGTGAGGTGAAATGGGGTTTAAAGTCGCGTCCAAGATTATTGCACTTATATAGCGACGTGCATGTACGTGTGTGTGTTTGTGTGGCTGCTTGTACTAGTCCGGACTGATGCCGATTTATAGTGCTAGCCCACTGAGATACCATGCCGCAGTTTAACATGAATACCCCACTTAGCCACAGTATACTGACTCCGAGCCGACCAGTCCTTGTTTTAGCCCCTTAATGCCGAACGCCAGACAGGGTAACAACAAGTAGCATCTCTTAACGTCTTTTGGTATGACGCGGCCGGAGATCGAACCCCGGACCTTCCGCTCTCCGGGCGGACGCTCTACCACTAGACCACGGAGGCGGTCCAAAAGTAGATGAAGGCAAAAGTAGATGGAACCATTAAAGATTGACAACGTCCAGAACCAGGCTTGAACCGAGCCAAGGTTGTGGAGCAAAGCCACTTTAAATGCTGTGATATTAATTGTAGTCGAATTAATGAGGTTACATTGTCATTTCTGAAACTGCATCCAACATATGCGTGATGTATGAGTGAATGGTTTGATGTTGGTGCAATTCCCTTTTCTGACTTGTACCATATGTTCCTGTGTTGTTTTTCAGATGAACAATTGACTTGCCACTGCATGTGTTTTAGGCCTTCCGAGAACACACGGTACCATCAATATTTGATAGTGATTCATAAACAAATGCTTATGACACATTCGGAATCTATTTTTTTGTTTTTTAGTTGCTTTTATTTGCGCACATTGAGGCCACATGCCCTTTGTCCATTTTAATAGGGTCACGGTAGCAGTGAAAATGTAGAATTTAGAAAGATTGACAATCAAGTTTCTTTTTGTAGAAAATAGGAGAGAATAAAATTTATGGATATTCGGATGTATATGATATAAAGTTGGAATATATATATATCTGTCGAAAATGATCAAATGCAGGACACACAAGCAGAAAATGAAATTCGTTTAGAATTTTAGAACAGCAATTTTTACAGTATCTCACATGGCGAGTTTTTTTTTCTTCTGCCAGTTTCAATTTCAAGCCAGTGTGAACATCATCTTAATCGAGATAAGCATGTGCGAAATTTACAAACATTTATTCAAGTTAAAGTCGAAATCAAATAACGGACTCTGCTTATAGTACAGATTTCTCATGAAAAAAAATGTCGCCTATTCACCGGTCTAAATCGATGCAATTCAAAATTGGAGTTGCCTCCCGTATCTGTCCGGATCCAGTGATCACTGATTCGATCCGATTATGAACCTCGGTTCTGCATATCAGTCTGCGTAAAAGATTACCCCCTCCTCCTCCTCCTTCCCACAAACCCCAGCCCACCGACTCCACCACGTGAATACCTACTCATCTTATGGAAGTGTTTGACGTTTGAGTTCAAAGTAAATAATAGCAGAAATAATGTTTGGAGTGCCAACATTCATCTTACTTGAGGAAGTAAAGAATACAAGATCTGTTTTACCTTGATGTTCCCTGTCAAACATAGGTTTGAAATTCTTTCCAAAAGTTGGGAGCTCGAACAAAACGGGGGATGTTTTACATGCTGGTTTCATCTTGAGGTAGGTGTTTGTGATAGGATATTTTTCTCATATGTATTTGGATTCCATGTGGCAGTGATGTAGAAATAACAGTAGTCATTTTAGGTTTTGGCATTAAAGATTTGGCAGATTTGCAAAATGTTGACCAGACTGAAAATTGATTCTATTTATAACTAAAAACAACGAAAGTTCTCTGCGAATGTTTTGATGGTGGTGAAAACGATATTCAACATCTTCACCGATGTCAGATCACAACATTTGGTTCCGCCAAGAAAAGTAGTACCAGTGACGAAATGATGATTCTGGTGATTGGCATATTTCAAATCAAAGAATATATATAAAGAAGGACTGAAGGGTGGGGTTTGCAGCTCTGTTTCATTCGGAATTCACAGTAAGGGCCTTGCACGAAAGACGTATCGCCAGCTACGGTATCACTATTTGTTCAAACGTGCGCGGAAGGATAATGTCACTATTTGTACTCAAGGTCGTTATACATAAATGAATGTGGAGATGGGTTATGGACATTGAACGAGTGCATATCATGTTACATGTTGATTTGTAATAAAATGTGGAACTGGCCTGTAAGGAATCTCATATATTTCAGATCGTGAACGAATGGTGTTATATGCCGCTTTTGTCAAAATTTACAGTGGACCGCCTCTGTGGTCTAGAGGTAGGGTGTCCGCCCGGAGAGCGGAAGGTCCGGGGTTCGATCCCTGGCCGCGTCATACTGAAGGCGTTAAAAATGGTACTTGTTGTTACCCTGTCTGGCGCTCGGCATTATGGGGCTAAAACAAGGACTGGTCGGTCTAGCACCATAAATCGGCATCAGCCCGGACTTGAGTGTAAGTGTGTGAATATGGTTTTACGCCGCTTTTAGCAATATTCCAGCAATATCACGGCGGGGGACACCAGAAATGGGTTTCACACACTGTACCCATGTCAGGAATCGAACCCGGGTCTTCGGCGTGACGAGCAAACGCTTTAACCACTAGGCTACCCGACCACCCCAGTAGTAGCAGATGCACAAGCAGAAGAAGTAGTAGTAGTCGTAGTCGTGATATATGGCGTCTTCGGTTTTAAAAGAATAATGCCACATTGAATATGATAAATGTTTTATATTTTATACTTGTACAAGCAGACACACACACACACACACACACACACACGCACGCACGCACGCACGCACGCGCGCGCGCCTACACACACACACACACACACACACACACATGCAATAATCTTGGACGCGACGTTAAACCCAATTTCACCTCACCCAATATTACAGCCAGTAACATCCTGCATGGAATCCACACATTGTACCCATGCGTAAAATCGAACCTGCGTGATGATCGACTAAACCTGTGAAATATTACGGTCGAATTCCGCTCGATGTGTGACTTCAATATGCAAAACTAGACTAACGTCAATCACGTTGTATGCCTTAATCTAGATGACCATACGACAGGCATAATAAACAACGACATGATTAGTCGGATAAAGCTCAATATCGACAGCGCTAAAGTGTAGATATGTTCTAATTTGCGCTCAATCAGGCAATATATCTAGGACCATAAATTAGTTTTAACGACATGCCGAAAAACGACTAATTTCCCGCTATGGCCACCGTGAGCCACGTTGCGAAGATAGCCATTTGTGTCAGACGAGATAACCCCAGTCTTACGCTGATTTGTCATCGCCACCGCCCCCTGGTGGTCACCGTATGAACTACCCTCAGCTATTATCTGTAAGGAGATTTTGATGAGACGAGAAGCACGTTGAGAAGAATAATTAGCTATCGTATGATCTCAAGATATGCACTAGGCATTTTGATGGGAGCATTTGCAACCAGTCACTCTGCGATGAAGATGATCATTTATTTACAAGATGAGCAAAGGGGTGTTTAAGGGTGTATTCACAACACAGTTTGCTGAACTTTATCCACGCTGGGTTCAGAGTAGGATATCCAGCAATATATAACACGCGGACGTTGGTAAGGACCGGCTTTGTTTGGAGTCAATCCATCAGGATCGTCCATTCACAGAACGTATATAGATGCTGGAAACAGAAATGAAACAAGAAGGCGATGGTTTGGGCGACGTATTGGCGTGTGTAAATAAACGTGTATCCTGTGTAAATCCTTCTGTGTCAATCCTTCTGTCGGAAGCCTCTTCCTGGGAGTAGTCAATGGCTGTGGCACATATTTTCTCAGATGTAAATCAACCGTCGCTGGATGTCGTTGATGTTTGTATTGATAGTATCTGCGCCCGAACCCCGACCCCACACAGTTACAAACAATACAATGGCGGTGAAGAAACAATCAAACAGTTTGTTATGGTGCTTAAAACACTGATGCTTGAGGCCATGTCAATTACAAGCACGTCACAAAACATGAACATGGTACACCCTGCATACATTTCCTAAATTCCTACCACCAAATGTAATAGTAATGATAATAATGATGACGATGTGAAAGACAACAACAACAACAATACTAACAATAATAATTTCCAGATTTCTAATAATACAGTTTCCAAAGAAAATGAACCCCATAAGGGTAATAAACAAAATCATCCAAAGAAAAAACGGTTCCAAATTAAACTAAATGAAACAAGGGAAAACATATCCTGGATAGAACTTTGCTTAAAATTACGTTCCTCAGGGCAATCAATGTCAAAACGGCACAATTTGTAAAGTTTAAAAACAAAATACAAGACAACAAAAGAGAAGATTCTTAATCAAATTCTTGAATATCTGAAAGCAAAGTTAAAGGTTTGGACAGAAAGAAAAAGAAAGTGGGACAAGAAAAATAATTTCATAAAACAAAACATTGTTTAAATCTAATGAAAAACAATTTTACAGGAAACTAAAGGCATCCAATGGCTGGGATGAGAAAAGACCCCCCATGGATTCCAATGAAAGGTTTTGGAAACAGTTGTGGTTTATACCCGGCAACTGTAACCATGGGTAGAGGAACCATTGGTAGAGGAATATAATGATTGTGTACACGAAAAAATAAAATCACCATTTTTGTGTTTCATTACACCTGATTGCCTGAAAAATGTAATTTAAAAAGTCCAAATCTAATACGGCGCCAGGGCCTGATGGTATTCGAAACCGGTTTTGGAAACTGTTCCCTTGTGTCCCAACACCATTACTTCACTGTTTAAATTCTCTTGTTGATACAGGGGATGTTCCGCCTTCGTTGTGCAAAGGTCGAACAATACTTCTCCCAAAGAAAGGTGATTTGAAACGTCCGCCCTATTACGTTTCTGAATACACAATACAAAATATTTACAGGGTGTCTAACAGATGTTGTGTCATCATACTGCACATCCAATGACATTATTAACATAGAGCAGAAAGGAGCAAGAAAGGGATGTTGGATTTGTAATGATCAACTAAAAGGTCAGAAAATGATCCTTGAAGAGGCTAAAACTTTATTGACCATCTCGTGGAAGGTCAGGCCTATACGTACTTAGGGGTGCAGATTAGGGACAAACTCCAGAATGCCCATATCAAGGAAAAACTTCGGGTAGAGTACAAATGTAGACTTAAGAAAATCTGGAGTTCAGAGCTAAACGCTCGCAATAAAGTCAAAGCAACAAATACTTATGCTGTGCCCGTCCTTTCGTATTCCTTTGGTGTTGTTGATTGGACGAAAAAAGAAATTCAGGGTATTGACACCCTCACACGAAGAATCATGTCAGACAATAGATCCCACCACCCTCGCTATTCCCTAAATCGCTTATATTTACCAATTATGATGGGAGGGCGTGGTTTGATTAATGTGGAGGCTCTTCATGATAGAATTGTTTTGTTCACTTTTGCACACATTTATTTGTCTGATGATCCTCTGGTGAAGCATTTCAAGACTCATGATGAAAACAAGGCATTCCACAGTTTTCTAAAACGAGCCAGGAATGTTGGACATAATCTCAATGTCGGTGTTGATTATGTTGATGGTTCTGTACTTGCTGCATGGTACAGAATTGAGTGTCAACCAAGCGAAGTGCCATATCAAATCGGCCGAGACTCAGTTTAGAGACGCTATCTGAACGACCACTGCATCGAGTTTATGTGCAGTGTGTTGAGAAGGTAAGCAACCCTGCAGAGTCCTTCGCTTGGATGAGGTCGGCTGGCCTGAAAAGTGAAACAGAAGGCTTTTTTTTTGCTGCTCAGGACCAGTCACTTCCCACTTGAAACCGTCAATGTGTGATTTTGCATCAAAAAGTAAATATGAAATGTAGATTATGTAATGCATTTAATGAGACTGTCTAACACATTGTCAGTGGATGCCCAGGTTTGGCACAAGCGACATGATGAAGTGGCTCGATCCTACTGTTCTCTGTGCCTTAGGTTTGGTACCTCCCAATCTGCTGACTGCCATTGGGAGAGTACCCGGGTTTGCTACCAGGAATACAGCCCTTCTGATAATCTGGGTAACGCAGAAGGCTGCAATGTTGGGGAGTCTTCACATTCTCCGAAAAGTTCTGGATGGGTTTGACTAGGCAGCGCTTCCTGGGAGGTGTCCCATTCGCGTAGAGGGGGCAAGGGCCCTGAGCTGATGATGAGCCTAACCAGCCTGTCTGTGCCAGGATCACCCAAACCCTATTTGCTGCATTTATTTCTTTTAATCGGTGAATGATAATAATATCGGAATTTCTATACAAGTAGAGAATGATTTAACATTAGATTCTGATAATATCGATGGTGATGACGATGATGATGATGATGATGATGATGATGACTATGATGATGATGGTTTCAACATAAGATCATGATAACCATCATCATTATTATAATCATCATAATCATCATCTCTGCGGAAATAACTCTCAGAAAATAGTTTTAACACAGGAGACGACAGATCAATGCCGGTTTCGTAAGAGACGTGTACATTGAGTGTCCTGGGCGGGAACAGTTAACTATTTATACTACCTACCAGTGGCCTTGAATTCAGGTAGAGTAGATGGTGAAACAGACAAACAGCCAATTAGTGGCTCTTGTCAGTGAATATTATACCCTCAAAAACTAATCTGCCATGTCACTACAAACATGCGTTGCTTTGACTACAAACGAATGGGAAATTGGATTCACTATGCGTGACAAAAGCACAAAAACCCGTTGCAATAGTATGACGTATACCCATACCTTCTCAAGGGAGCTTTCTTGGGTTTCCTCAACATGAGGTCAGATCCTCATATGTTCATCGATCCTAAAGATCCAGTATATTGTTGAGTTGTTATGGAAGGTGGTTCTTTAGTTAATATACATGAAGTAATGAAGGCATAAACTGGTTTCTAAAACAGGCTGTTGTTTGACTAAACACGAACAATCAATCGCGATGCAAATTGATTGCTATTTTAATGGTTGATGTTTGTGTATTGCCATCGGAATATTGACAATTGCAACGCATCGAAAGTACAGTTACTGACTGCATCCTGGCTGAAATGTTCTCCTCGTTTTACACGTACTTTCATAATTCAAACAGATTGCCAGAAAAACAATCCCCAAAACGGTTTTATGAACAACAGTGAGTACAGTACGGTTATAACGAACTCAAAGGGACCAGTAGTTTTAGTTCGTTAAAACCGTAGTTCGTTATATATGCAACATACATACAGCAAATGGACGGGGCCAAAAAGACCCCTTTTTTGTATCGTCAGTTCGTTATAAGCGTGTTCGTTATAAACGTAGTTTACTGTAGTTTTTCGGTGTAATATAGAGAATCTCACCCTCGTGTCTTTTGATATCAAATATATCAACACGAGTTGATAAAAGTGGGAAAACTCCGAGGCTTGCCGAGGATTTTTTCCACTTTTATCAACAAGTGTTGATATATTTGATATCAAAAGACACGAGGGTGAGATTTTATTTATCATCCAACATCATTCTTCCAACTTTTTCAGTTTGTAGAAAAATATAAGCAGTTTCTTAAGTGTAAAAAGCACTACTAACAGCTTCAGTAGCAGAGCCATTAGTGATGTCATTTGATTGTGACGTCATGGTAACCAATGACGTCATAATGGTCTGCAAAGCATTGTGATGCAATTTCATTGCAGCGATATCTACAGTATAGATATCGCTTGATCTCACCCAAGCGATATCTCCTGTGGGAGCCAGTTTTGGATGATAAATGTACGTCTCAGCTTCATGCTGAGGCTGTGGTCAGATCAAATGAAGTTAAAGTCACGTACAGGATTACGTCACTCCTATAGTGACGTGCGCGCGTTTGTGGGCGTGTGTGTGTGTATGTGTCTGTCTGTCTGCATGCACAAGTCTGGACTTAAACTGGTTTTATTGTGCTAACCCACTGAGATACCATGCCACAGGGTTACAATTAGCCTTTCTCTAAAGTTGTACTGAATGATAAGCCTTTATAATAGGCAAGTCTAGATAAGGAAGACAGCCTTTTATATGGACACATGTTCTTATTATTTATATAATCTAGAAATTATGATTTAATCTAATAATTATTGCCTCAGAGACTTTTGTGCAAGTCCATGTTACAACAATCACCATCTTTTAACAACTTTTGGTATGACGTCTTTATGCTGTCGAAAACAGAAAGTGACACACGTTTACCACCTGTGGACACATATTTGCCAGGGCTATAGTTCTGACGAACCGAGGTTCATAATCGGATCGAAACAGTGATTCAGGCACATGATCAGCGGATCCTGGTTCATATGAGAAGCAACTCTGCATTGTGAATTGCATCGATTTAGACCAGTGAACGAAAACATTACCATAATTATAAGAAACCTCTACTCAAAGCAAACTCCGGCTATATCATAAGCATGCATGTGTTTATGGATCACTGTTAAATATTGATGACACCAGAAGTTCGCAGATGACGATGAATCGCTGGTAGAGCAGATTGATGGGCGGATAGATATGGATATTTATTTATTGAGTGAGTTGGGTTCAGAGCTACTTTGAACAGTATTTCAGTTTCACGCCATGTCAGCTTGATATGGGAGGAAAACTTAAAATGATACAAGAATCTGGTGTTAAAACCTACAATAATTGGATTCTGGCACAAGGAAGGGACGCAACTCAACACAGCGAAATAGATTAGTTTTAGTTTCCAACTTTTTACAGTGAAATCCTATGTCACGTAACTGAACAGATGTGATGCGACAAGAAGAAAACGTTCACGGTTGAACTATATGGAATGAGTATGGTTTTACTCCGCTTTTAGCAATCTAGCAATATCACGGCTGGGGACACCAGACATGGACTTCACGCATTGTACTAATGAAGGGAATCGAACCCGGGTCTTCGGCGTGACGACCGAGCGCTTTCAACACTAGGCTATCCCACCGCCCCCGATTGAACATAATTACTCATAAAGAAATTATTTCACTTCCTATAAGTAATAACTGCACGGTGTGAGGAAGAAACCTACTGGGTCATTTCTGTTTTAAATTACACTCTTACGTACAAACTAAACTACATCACTCCCTAATACCCAAGCCGTCATATGACAGAAAGAGGTTCTATGTTTAACAGGAAAGGCTCGTAAACAACTTACAAACAGTAAAGAGAATCGGCAGGCCGTCTTTAGATACAACCAATATAAATCATCTTCATATTTTCAACTCATTAAAACCATTTCGACATCATGAAGAGACTTGGCAACATTTGCCAGCATTGGTACTTCCTTGGACAAACCTTCATTACGCGAGGCATACCTCTTGTCAAATACTGATAAAAAATTACTTCGCCTAATTTCTTTACCAGCTACAAACGTGGAAGATAAACAACGCAATTCCAAACCATTACTTTGTGGCGCAAATTGCTCTATTATCCTGCGATGTTGGACATTTTTGTTTACTTGTTTATTGTTTCTGCTTACTTTTCTTCATACAATGTAGGTCTAACATTCTAAAAGGTAATTGGCTTGTATTATTTCATGATGGTATGCTCTTTGAGACACCGATACGTGACAAGGCAGCATTTGTATGAACGCCGAAGTATATCATACGGAATAAATATATATATTCATTAATATCTCTTTGAACTCCAGTCCATCATCAGTACTAAACGTATATAAGTGTAACGACTTGCAATTACCGTTGGAAATGAATTTCTTTTCAAACTTTATATCGTATTATCAAAACGCTCAGCTGTTGTAAAGCAGTTTTTTTTAAATTATGACTACATTATCAAACTGGCCTGCCGTGATAAAATGTCATTTTCCATGGGGCGGTGGCATTATAGTTGTTGGCCAGCTTAATGAAAGCCTATTTCAACAATATGAATTAAACAAGATAGGCAGGCGGTGAATGTGAAGTGTTTATGTAACGCCTTCGGACGAAGAACCATCAACGATACCGCCGCCACAGACATCAACATTAAAAAGAAATCACTGCTCCTTCATTTAGAAAGCCTGAACGAAAAAAGTCAGCTCGTGTACTAAGAAAAACGGTTTCGATAAAGCGTGGCGGGAAACATTGGTTGCAGTTCAATCAGGTCAGTTCGGTACGAAATGTTACAGGCGTTGGCTTGTTATATTTTCTGTAGTTTGTGGATGTTTAATTCACAATTTTCTTTGATATCAAATATCAATGTGATAGAAATTATTGCAACTAACAAACGTGCATTGTCAGTGGGAGTTTCCATGAAGAAAGCGGTGCAGGAGTTTGGAGCTGATTTCGGAGACTTTCTCTGACTTATTCTAAAGTAACGACTCAAGGTCGTTCCGGATGACCCTAACCGAATGGGGTTGGGTTTTTTGCAATTAGTCCGTTTCTTTAAGTGAATGGAGCTATGGAAGATCAGATGTATATAATAAAACTTCAAAAACAGATTTGCGGGTGCCATTTTGTTGCCCGGGAATTTCATTTCGAATCACGTGGGAATGCTATGACGTCATGAGGCAATGGATGAGGTAATATGCTTCCGTGATAGATGGTTGGCAGACTGTGGACAAAATCGAAATAGAGGTTATTCTGATCAACTTCATGTGCAATTCGTGTGGTATTAATTTCGCCAATGCAACGGGATTTGTTTCAGATTTAGGATTCACAAAAACATAGACCTATCTTAAAAAGTTCTCATGAGAAGCAAAAAGTCGGGAAGATGCACTGTACCCAGTCCCTTTCAACAACGTCCGTCCACCAGTCAGATTGCAGCACAATTCAGGATTATTTCTACTCGAACGGTTCAGACAAATCGAAGTGAAAAATTAAGAACAAATTATTCATAGATCAGTATTAACAATGACACCAGGTCGCGAAAAATTCCAGAAGTACCCATCTTGAGTGAAGGTTAAAGTCACTATACAGTTGATCCTTGAACAACTGCGTGTCTGGCAAAGTCTAGGAAACAGTCTTATGTCAAATAAGTCGACGATGACGACGAAGTGTGGTAAGTTACGTTGGTAGAGACATCATCGGAGTGGGTAGGGGTTAAACAATATCACAGCCCTATACTGTTTTCTTAAAGACAGAAGGACAGGCAGACAGACGAACCATGGACAAGGATAGGAATACAGTCCAACCGCCCGACATGGCTCCAACCTACAGCGTTCACGAGAAATACTAGACTTACATTTTGCGCAGTCTTCGCATCACTATCACTTTGACATTATGAAATATTGGCAATACCTTGGTAATCTGCCAAAGGGAACCGCTTTTGTTTGATATCGTCTACGCGGAGATAGTGTTTCGCATTCGCGTCAGAGACATGCGCGCTGGAGGTGTCAATATATGAGCCAATGAGGGGGAAGTTATGCCATCAACAATAAGACACTGTGCCAAATATTTCTTGCGCATGTACTCTGTCATATCTTTGACCGTGACACAAATACAACCATATTCCCACGCGCGAAGGGAAGAAAGTTAAATCGTAGGTCCAACTCCCTAAAACGGACACTTTGCTGCCTCTCGCTTCGCCTGGGCCCTAATAGACCATGATGGGTTTTTCCACAAGATGATATGAATATGCTGTATCCGCAATTTCCTATGTTGATACATGGTGGCGGTGTTAGCATTTGTTGGTGTAGAAAACATATGCGTGGGTTATGATGAATGTCGATATTACCGGCAAACGAGCGGGATTCTTTGTCCCGCTTAATGCGACCAGCTGTCTGTAAAAACGATATCAGCGTACCGAGGAGCACACACAGTGAAGATGGCACCACTTTCCTGAGAAAGGTTGTGGACGAGATGCGTGTGAATGCACTATTTTTAACAGGCATGATCTGCACGTGTTAGTTTAACGAAATAAGGTTTTAGAAAAATGACATTGTTTTTTGGGTTCAATGTCTTTTTATGTATCAGTGTGATATTATGTCAGTACATGTATCACGTGTGATACTAACCATTTATATCTCTCAGTGATAAAGGCATAACGATATTTATTGAATTATCGATGCATCGCGAGTGACTGATAGCAATGAACCTATTGTACCTATTTTACATTATTATCCAACAGTTGTACCTTTTTTACAATGGTATCCAATAGTTGTACCTATTTTACAATGGTATCCAATAGTTGTACCTATTTTACATTATTATCCAACAGTTGTACCTATTTTACATTATTATCCAACAGTTGTACCTATTTTACATTATTATCCAACAGTTGTACCTATTTTACAATGGTATCCAGTAGTTGTACCTATTTTACAATGGTATTCAATAGTTGTACCTATTTTACAATGGTATCCAGTAGTTGTACCTATTTTACAATGGTATTCAATAGTTGTACCTATTTTACAGTGGTATCCAATAGTTGTACCTATTTTACAATGGTATCCAATAGTTGTACCTATTTTACAATGGTATCCAATAGTTGTACCTATTTTACAATGATATCCAATAGTTGTACCCATTTTACAATATTATTCAGTAGTTGTACCTATTTTACAATAGTATCCAATAGTTGTACCCATTTTACAATATTATTCAGTAGTTGTACCTATTTTACAATGGTATCCAATAGTTGTACCCATTTTACAATATTATTCAGTAGTTGTACCTATTTTACAATAGTATCAGATAGTTGTACCTATTTTACAAAAGTATCAGATAGTTGTATCTATTTTACAATAGTATCAGATAGTTGTACCTATTTTACAATAGTATCCAATAGTTGTACCTATTTTACAATAGTATCAGATAGTTTTACCTATTTTACAATAGTATCCAATAGTTGTACCTATTTTACAATAGTATCAGATAGTTTTACCTATTTTACAATAGTATCCAATAGTTGTACCTATTTTACGTTTATCAAATAGTTGTACATATTTCACAATAGGGTTCAATAATATTTTGAACTATTGCAATAATATTACAATCTTAAACATTCCCTCGATTGTCACCCCAACGGGGTGATTACCGATGTGAAAATTGTTAAACATTAATTAATGCATTGATAGCTGTATGCGTAACGCGTATTTTGTTTATATAGAGATCTTTATTTATTTTCAGTGATGGTTTCCAAAGGATGTATTCAGCGTAGGTAGCATATTATTATAGTTTTAAATTTGATTGGCTAATGTGTGTGCCTTTTAGCTTACGGTAGGTTGATAAGCTTGCATCTGCCATCTTTGACCCATAATGTGTCACTCAGCCGTCGCTCTTTGAAGAGGTCATTCCCCGTGATAAAACTTACTTAATGATTAAAATGACATTGAGTCCTTGTATATTTGATATCACTAATATTTGCATTCGTTAGTCAAACATCAGCCAAGGCTTTTGATGTCAAGGTTTGGATTTTATTACATTTATCGACTCGTGCCACCGTAGCTATCACACGCATCACAGAGTGGAGGTTGAACCATCGATGGTTTGGTGGGGTGAAGTGAAATGAGGTTAAACGTCGCGTTCAAGATAATTGCACTTAAATAGGTGAGTGTGAGTGAGTGTGTGTGTGTCTGTCTGTCTGTCTGTCTGTCCGTCTGTGTGTGTGTGTCTGTGTGTCTGTGTGTGTGTGTGTGTGTGTGTGTGTGTGTGTGTGTGTGTGTGTGTGTGTGTGTCTGTCTGTGTGTGTGTGTGTGTGTGTGTGCACTATTATGGCCTAGTGCTAGCCCTATAAGTGAATGAGTGAGTGAGTATGGTTTTACGCCGCTTTTAGCAACATTCCAGCAATATCACGACGGTGACACTAGAAATGGGCTTCATACATTGTACCCATGTCTGGAATCGACCCCGGGTCTTCAGCATGACGAGCGAACGCTTAGCCACCAGGCTACCCGACCGCACCGTTAGCCCACTAAGACCCCATGACGCAGTTTAACATACTTACCCCACACAGACACAGGAAAGTGACACCGAGACGACCAGTCCTTGTTTTATCCTAGCAGGGTTACAACATGTACCATCTTAACGTCTTTTGGTATGGCGCGGCACGGGATCGAACCCCGACCTTCCGCAAGACAGTACATCGATGCATTGGCGGCAGGGTGAAATATCACTAGTTGATATCGATAGCGATGTAGACAATTAGGTTCATTACAATGAACATATACAGATAATTAACACCTTCAGTGACTGATTGGCCATGTTTACGCCCAATATTCCAATAATATCACGCAGAAACGGGCTTCGCACTTTGAATCCAGTGTAAATCGAACTCGGACTTTCCGCGTGACAAGAGAACGCTTTACCCACTAAGCTACCCCGCCCCCGCCTCATGTCGTGTTTTTCATAACATCAAAACTCCCTGTGGCCCGTGAAGGTCCGTTGGTCAGGCTCGCTGACTTGGTTGATGCATGTCATCGTATCCCAATCGCGTATATCGATACTCGTGATTTCAACCCAAGCACTAGATACTCGATTATTTACAGACCGCCGTCATACAGCTGGAATATTGCTGAATGCGACGTTAAACAACAAACAAACAACGAAACAAACTTTTTTCCCTGCAGTCAGAGACCTATGGCCTCTGCTGCAATATACCGAACCAAGAAAATGGCCGATTCACTTCTTCACTCACTCACACAATTCATTCAGAATACTTTAAAACACACACTCACATTCATACATATTCAAACAAGTCAATACACATGTTGGACGAGCACACCTGTTATTATCAATACGGCTTCCATTGCCCTAGATTCTTAACCATAACGACGGGAGCTTGGGATGGACAATATTGCGTCAGATAATGGACTATGGTCACTTCAGATAAGCCGCACGTGTCACGAGACGTCTGATCGCCACTGGTCACGCGCTAATGTAAAGCCTTCTACGTCATATGATAAGGCGCCACCTGGTAACGTAAATCTCCGTCTGGTTCTTTGTTTACAGTCCATTGAGCTTGTCTGCAAGGTGATATTTTCACGAACACGTCTTCTTGAATCGCCTGTACATATGTTTATGCATATTCATCCATGGTCTGTCAGCACTAGAACCATGTCCGTTGGTTTCATCAAATTCATAAACGCCCTAGACCTGAGTCACTAATCTTTCCACCCGTCTCCGTGGTCTAGTGGTAGAGCGTCCGCCCGGAGAGCGGAAGGTCATGCCAAAAGACGTTAAAAGATGGTACTTGTTGTTACCCTGTCTGGCGCTCGGCATTAAGGGGCTAAAACAAGGACTGGTCGGCTCGGAGTCAGTATACTGTGTCTGAGTGGGGTATTCATGTTAAACTGCGGCGTGGTATCTCAGTGAGCTAGCACTATAATCAGTCCGGACTAGTACAAGCAGCCACACAAACACACACACGTACATGCACGTCGCTATATAAGTGCAATAATCTTGGACGCGACGTTAAACCCCATTTCACCTCACCTCACATGTTCAAATCGGCGTAAGTCCCAACCAACTCATTCACTGGCTTGACTTGTTAAACGTCAAGGTAATTTAGAGACGATCACCTTTTATGACCATTTGGATCAATTGCAAACAAACATATGTCAGTATTAAATTTTTGAATGACATCTCAAGCATGTGTCGTTGGGCGAGTCTATCAAAAATACATACCTTCGAACACGTTTTCAACAAATGATTAAAAAACCATGACATTAGTATTGTGTAAACTAGGGGGTGTGGATGCTATCAATATTTGCTTCGACTTCAATCTAAATTACACTGCGTGAGAATAAACGTTTCGAAAAAACGTCTTTTATATATTCACCACCGAGCACGTCAATCAAATGTTCATTTCATGTCGATTTCATCTGGCTGGTTGTGTGTAGCCGTGATCGATGTCTGAATGATCTGCATTTCTATTGCGCGAATATGTGTGGTGATTATGGGCAGTGAAAGCACGTCTCTCGGTCGCTTGTGTACATTGTGTACTTGGTTGCAGCATGAACAACTACTCCATTGTCAGTATCTGACACGTAGTCCCTCTAGTGATGGACGATTGTTTGATTGTTCACTGACATTCGCACCTGTGGTTCCAACTGGCCACGACTAGTTGAGCTCTGAATATATACACATCACAAGCTACCAGTCGACATTCCCAAGGAAATCCATTTTTATGATCCTTCAAAACTGACCATAAATGTTGCAATCATTTCTGAAATGTATTGATTATTTTACCATATTGATTATTAACTATCAATAGTCATACTGTTGAATATTAATGTTTCAAGAAAAAATGCAATGCATAAATGTGTATTTATAAAGCTAATGTATTGTTCGTATAGTCTTATAGATTTCTATTTTCAGAAGCCTTAACTGCCTGTTATTATTCGGTGTATTCCACAAAGGAAAACTTTGGAAACAACTGCGGATCAGTGAAACCCCGTTTACTCGAGCTACTGTTTACATCGAACGTCAAGTTATCCTTATGTCGAGACAACCGGGTTATCGATATTTTGTCACAGTGAACATTCTAATTGTATTCAAACAACAATAAAGAGTGCGATGGTTTAATCCATACCTTGACCATAAATAACAACGACAAAACCCTTTCAATAATCAGAAGAAATCTCTTCAAAAAGCAGAGTGCATTGTACGACTCCGACTATGTTTAAGAATCACAGTCAAATGATGATGACACTGGGTATACGCGAAAAGGTGACACCCGTTTCGCGTAAACACATGCAAAGGCAAGTCAATTTTTTTACCTGACAAAACACGGGAACATATGGTGCAAGTCCAAATAGGGAATTGCATGAGACATCATTTTAGTCACTGATGCGTCAAACTTGGAAATGTCCTCCACGTATCTACCATGAAACGTTTTGAAAACTTTATTGAGTCCCGCGAGATGTAACCCTGGCCAAGCCCGTTAGGTTTAAATCCTTCCAAAGGAATGCGCTGGCAAGGTTAAGAAAGATGAAAATATCTCAGCTTATAATCAACTGACATGAATCGATCTGCATACTGTTCTAAATGGATAACACTGTCATAACTACTCCAAGCTATACATATACTGTTATGAAAGGATAACACGGTCATAACTACTCCAAGCCATACATATACTGTTATGAAAGGATAACACTGCCATAACAACTCCAAGCCATACATATACCGTTATGAAAGGGTAACATGGTCATAGCAGCTCCAGGCTATACATATACCGTTATGAAAGGATAACACGGTCATAACTACTCCAACCTATACATATACTGTTATGAAAGGATAACACGGTCATAACTACTCCAACCTATACATATACTGTTGAGAAAGGATAACACGGTCATAACTACTCCAACCTATACATATACTTTTATGAAAGGATAACACGGTCATAACAACTCCAAGCCATACATATACTTTTATGAAAGGATAACACGGTCATAACGCCAAGCTATATATATATACTGTTATGAAAGAATAACACTGTCATAACTACTCCAAGCCATACATATACTGTTATGAAAGGATAACACGTTCAAAACTCCAAGCTATACATATACCGTTATGAAAGGATAACATGGTCATAACAACTCCAAGCCATACATATACTGTTATGAAAGGATAACACGGTCATAACTACTCCAAGACATACATATACCGTTATGAAAGGATAACATGGTCATAACTACTCCAAGCCATACATATACCGTTATGAAAGGATAACATGGTAATAACTACTCCAAGCTATATATATACCGTTATGAAAGGATAACACAGTCATAACTACTCTAAGCTATACATATACCGTTATGAAAGGATAACATGGTCATAACTACTCCAAGCCATACATATACCGTTATGAAAGGATAACATGGTAATAACTACTCCAAGCTATATATATACCGTTATGAAAGGATAACACGATCATAACAACTCCAAGCTATTCATATACTGTTATGAAAGGATAACATGGTCATAACAACTCCAAGCTATACATATACCGTTATGAAAGGATAACATGGCCATAACTACTCCAAGCTATACATATACCGTTCTGAAAGGATAACACGTTCATAACTCCAAGCTATACATATACCGTTATGAAAGTATAACATGGTCATAACAACTCCAAGCCATACATATACTGTTATGAAAGGATAAGACGATCATAACTACTCCAAGCTATACATATACCGTTATGAAAGGATAACACGGTCATAACTACTCCAAGCTATTCATATACTGTTATGAAAGGATAACACGTTCATAACTACTCCAAGCTATATATATACCGTTATGAAAGGATAGCATGGTCATAACAACTCCAAGCCATACATATACTGTTATGAAAGGATAACACGGCCATAACTACTCCAAGCTATACATATACCGTTATGAAAGGATAACACGTTCATAACAACTCCAAGACATACATATACCGTTATGAAAGGATAACATGGTCATAACAGCTCCAGGCTAAGCAAATACTGTTATAAATGGATAACATGGTCATAACAGCTCCAGGCTAAGCATATACTGTTATGAAAGGATAACATGGTCATAACTACTCCAAGCTATACATATACCGTTCTGAAAGGATAACACGTTCATAACTCCAAGCTATACATATACCGTTATGAAAGGATAACACGGTCATAACTCCAAGCTATACATATACTGTTCTAAAAGGATAACACGTTCATAACTCCAAGCTATACATATACCGTTCTGAAAGGATAACACGTTTATAACTCCAAGCTATACATATACCGTTCTGAAAGGATAACACGTTCATAACTCAAAGCTATACATATACTGTTCTGAAAGGATAACACGTTCATAACTCAAAGCTATACATATACCGTTCTGAAAGGATAACACGTTCATAACTCCAAGCTATACATATACCGTTCTGAAAGGATAACACGTTCATAACTCCAAGCTATACATATACCGTTCTGAAAGGATAACACGTTCATAACTCCAAGCTATACATATACCGTTCTGAAAGGATAACACGTTCATAACTCCAAGCTATACATATACCGTTATGAAAGGATAACATGGTCATAACAACTCCAAGCCATACATATACTGTTGAGAAAGGATAACACTGTCATAACAGCTCCAAGCTATTCATATACTGTTATGAAAGGATAACACGATCATAACAACTCCAAGCTATATATATACCGTTATGAAAGGATTACACGGTCATAACTACTCCAAGCTATTCATATACTGTTATGAAAGGATAACACGATCATAACAACTCCAAGCTATACATATACCGTTATGAAAGGATAACACGGTCATAACTACTCCAAGCTATTCATATACTGTTATGAAAGGATAACACGATCATAACAACTCCAAGCTATACATATACCGTTATGAAAGGATAACACGTTCATAACAACTCCAAGACATACATATACCGTTATGAAAGGATAACATGGTTATAACTACTCCAAGCTACATATATACCGTTATGAAAGTATAACATGGTCATAACAATTCCAGGCTATACATATACTGTTATGGAAGGATAACACGATCATAACAACTCCAAGCTATACATATACCGTTATGAAAGGATAGCATGGTCATAACAACTCCAAGCCATACATATACCGTTATGAAAGGATAACACGGTCATAACTACTCCAAGCTATACATATACCGTTATGAAAGGATAACACGTTCATAACAACTCCAAGTCATACATATACCGTTATGAAAGGATAACATGGTCATAACAGCTCCAGGCTAAGCATATACTGTTATAAATGGATAACATGGTCATAACAGCTCCAGGCTAAGCATATACTGTTATGAATGTGTAACATGGTCATAACGGCTCCAGGCTAAGCATATACTGTTATGAAAGGATAACATGATCATAACATGCCCGTAGGTTTCATCAAAGTGGTTAAAGTCTGAGACCTGTATCACTTCGGGCTTTCCTCCCACATTAAGCTGACACGCCGTGATATAACAGAAATACCATACATAATGGGCGTTAAGCGAAACTCACTCACGTATTAAATCGTATATACCACCAATATGCAAATTGAATAGTGCATTTGGCAATATATAGGACTATATTATCCATAAACACATTAGTTTCTCTTACAGACACCAGAGCATATACTGAATAACACAGCCTCTTTCAACCCTTGTTCCTTGTCAGCTCTAGCAGCCTACACTCATCCCTTTTTTCGGTTTCAGGTAAATAGTCTCTTACAGACCCCACAGCATAATACCAAATAAAACATTCGCTCTATTTCTACTTTCATCCTCTTTGGCAGATCTAGCAGCCTACATTTATACCTATTTCAGTTCTAGTTAAATAGTCTCTCTTGCAGACCCCACAGCATATACTAAATAAAACATGCATCCTCTTTCCACTTCTATCCCTTTTGTAAGTTCTAGCAACCTTTTCCCATCCCATTTTCCAGTTATGGTTAAAAGGTCTCTTACAGACCCCACGGCATATACTAAATAAAACATACACCCTCTTTCCACTTTTATCCCTTTTGTAAGTTCTAGCAACCTTTCCCCATCCCATTTTTCAGTTATGGTTAAAAGGTCTCTCACAGACCCCACAGCATATACCAAATAAAACATTCACCCTCTATTCTGGACTGGCAACATTTTATCTGGTCTGGTAACCTTGTAAAGTTGCCAGTCCGGCTGTCTGGCTAATATGTCAGGGAATTTTATACACTGATATACTAAATAAAACATTGATCCTCTCACCAGTCTTATCCCATTATCAGCCCTGGAAGCCTACACTCATCCCCTTTTCAGCTCTATGTACACAGTCTCTTTCAGAACCCTTTCAGACCAGAAATTAAGAGACTTGCGAGTTAATATTCGTGGGGTCGCTTACAGAATATTTTTATTTGACCTATTACACACCTTTATTTCAGGGAATATATGTTAGTCTACAATCTCAACTACATTCATGTTAAAATAAGTATCAAATCAACTGCACATTGTACACGTGGTGCGCCATGTGAAACCTCTTCTGTATGTCTTAAACCTACTGCAGGATGAACTGTATCAGATTGACAGATAACACAAGCTCCAAACCATGACATTATGTTACATGTTTATAGGGAATTCAATTCAATTCATTTTGAAACATGTATAAGATAAAGTCAACGTTTTTAGAAATCATATTGCTGAAAAAGTTATAGTATTTCACACTTTTGGCAGTTTTGATAAAAGTTTTGATAAAATAAACAGAAAATGGTAGAAATCTCTGTCGCTATATTTATAATTGCTTTGTTAAAGTCCATATGTAAGGTAAGGAGAAAGACATGCATTCCCAATTTTTGTTTGTTATTATCTTTTGATTTAACATGAAAAATGCCATATATATATATATATATGGCCATATATATATATGGCATCCATATATATATATATGGATTCTGTTAAAAAAACCATCAAGTGTAATTTTAATTGCCTTGCTTAATAATAAAAGTAATGCATTATCTCCAGTCATTGTAACATTTTGTACGGTTGTGAGTGAGTGAGTGAGTTATTCATCTCCAATAATTGAAGATGTTCGCTAGGCTCTTTTCTATTATATATGACCAGACATTCATACATTTGTTCTCGAGTACCGCTTGTCTGACGAATAGAACCCCAAAATAAGGTGACAGTGTCCGACCTGACTTGCTGTGGAGTGACGTTCATATGTCAATCACTGGATTATCTGCCCCGGACTCCAATATTTTCAGACCGCCGTCATATAGCTGGAATATTTCTCATTTCGGCGTTAAAAACAAACAACATATTGTTATAACGAAAGGATATAAGATGCATAGATGAATTTGATCTATCAAGATTGTGATGAACTCCCATAACGCTTCAGTGGCCAGCGCTTTATTTGGAAATGGCCATGCCAAGCTCAGGTTAGCAAAGGTATAGATTTTGAATAAGAAGGTCACCGGGGAAATTATTCTCTGCATAATTGATACACAGTGGAGGAATTTAGCTCAAAGGTAAAGGGGTCAAAGAGAAACTTTTAGGTCGCAGAGGTTTCCAGTTACCATGGTTGTGTGAGATGCAGTGAGGTCCTATTTAGACGCAGTGTGGACCGTGTAGGATGTAGCGTGGACTGTCTAAGATGTAGTGAGCTCAGGACAGTGTTAGATGTAGTGAGCTCAGGGCAGTGTAAGATGTAGTGAGCTCAGGCCAGTGTAAGATGTAGTGAGCTCAGGCCAGTGTAAGATGTAGTGAGCTCAGGACAGTGTTAGATGTAGTGAGCTCAGGGCAGTGTAAGATGTAGTGAGCTCAGGCCAGTGTAAGATGTAGTGAGCTCAGGCCAGTGTAAGATGTAGTGAGCTCAGGACAGTGTAAGATGTATCTAGCTCAGGTCAGTGTAAGATGTAGTGAGCTCAGGCCAGTGTAAGATGTAGTGAGATCAGGGCTGTGTTAGATGTAGTGAGCTCAAGACAGTGTAAGATGTAGTGGGCTCAGGACAGTGTAAGATGTAGTGAGCTCAGGACAGTGTTAGATGAAGTGAGGTCAGGACGGTGTAAGATGTAGTGAGCTCAGGAGAGTGTAAGATGTAGTGAGCTCAGGACAGTGTAAGATGTAGTGAGCTCAAGAAAGTGTTAGATGTAGTGAGCTCAGGACAGCGTAAGATGTAGTGTGCTCAAGACAGTGTTAGATGTAGTGAGCTCATGACAGTGTAAGATGTAGTGAGCTCAGGGCAATGTAAGATGTGGTGAGCTCAGGACATTGTAAGATGTAGTGAGGTCAGGACAGTGTAAGATGTAGTGAGCTCAGGAGAGTGTTAGATGTGGTAATCTCAGGACAGTGTAAGATGTAGTGAGCTCAAGACAGTGTTAGATGTAGTGAGCTCAGGACAGTGTAAGATGTAGTGAGATCAGGACAGTGTTAGATGTAGTGAGCTCAGGACAGTGTTAGATGTAGTGAGCTCAAGACAGTGTAAGTTGCCGTGAGTTCAGGACTGTGCAAGATGTAGTGAGCTCATGACAGTGTAAGATGTAGTGAGGTCAGGACAGTGTAAGATGTAGTGAGCTCAGGAGAGTGTTAGATGTAGTGATCTCGGGACAGTGTAAGATGTAGTGAGCTCAAGACAGTGTTAGATGTAGTAAGCTCAGGACAGTGTAAGATGTAGTGAGCTCAAGACAGTGTTAGATGTAGTGAGATCAGGACTGTGCAAGATGTAGTGAGCTCAGGAGAGTGTTAGATGTAGTGATCTCAGGACAGTGTAAGATGTAGTGAGCTCAAGACAGTGTAAGATGTAGTGAGCTCAGGCCAGTGTAAGATGTAGTGAGCTCAAGACAGTGTTAGATGTAGTGAGCTCAGGACAGTGTAAGATGTAGTGAGCTCAGGAGAGTGTTAGATGTAGTGATCTCAGGACAGTGTAAGATGTAGTGAGCTCAAGACAGTGTAAGATGTAGTGAGCTCAAGACAGTGTTAGATGTAGTGAGCTCAAGGCAGTGTTAGATGTAGTGAGCTCAGGGCAATGTAGGATGTAGTGAGCTCAGGACAGTGTTAGATGTAGTGAGCTCTGGACATTGTAAGATGTGGTGAGTTCAAGACAGTGTTAGATGCCGTGAGTTCAGAACTGTGTAAGATGTAGTGAGCTCAGGACAGTGTGAGATGTAGTGAGCTCAGGACAGTGTAAGATGTAGTGAGCTCAAGTAAGTGTTAGATGTAGTGAGCTCAGGACAGTGTAAGATGTAGTGAGCTCAGGACAGTGTAAGATGTAGTGAGCTCAGGACAGTGTAAGATGTAGTGAGCTCAGATCAGTGTTAGATGTAGTAAGCTCAGGACAGTGTTAGATGTAGTGAGCTCAGGACAGTGTAAGATGTAGTGAGCTAAGGACAGTGTAAGATGTAGTGAGCTCAGAACAGTGTAAGATGTAGTGAGCTTAGGACAGTGTAAGATGTAGTGAGCTCAAGACAGGGTTAGATGCCGTGAGTTCAGGACTGTGTAAGATGTAGTGAGCTCAGGACAGTGTAAGATGTAGTGAGCTCAGGGCAGTGTTAGATGTAGTGAGCTCAGGACTGTGTAAGATGTAGTGAGCTCAGGACAGTGTAAGATGTAGTGAGCTCAGGACAGTGTAAGATGTAGTGAGCTCAAGACAGTGTTAGATGTAGTGAGCCCAGGACAGTGTAAGATGTAGTGAGCTCAGGACAGTGTAAGATGTAGTGAGCTCAGAACAGTGTAAGATGTAGTGGGCTTAGGACTGTGTAAGATGTAGTGAGCTCAGGACAGTGTAAGATGTAGTGAGCTTAGGACAGTGTAAGATGTAGTGAGCTCAGGGCAATGTAAGATGTGGTGAGCTCAGGACATTGTAAGATGTAGTGAGGTCAGGACAGTGTAAGATGTAGTGAGCTCAGGAGAGTGTTAGATGTAGTGATCTCAGGACAGTGTAAGATGTAGTGAGCTCAAGTGTAAGATGCAGCGTGGACTGTGTAAGATGTTGTGGAATCGTGTAAGATGTAGTATAGTAGTGAGCTCAGGACTGTGTTAGATGTAGTGTGAAACTGCCATTGATGCACATTGCGTGTAGGCTATACACGATATTTATACAAGGGCTGCCCTGACCGTGCATCATATTAGGGATGTATGAATTCTGGTGTATGTAAGTGCGCAGATATGTTGTACGTGTATATTTAGTCGTGTTATGTTTATGTCTGCCAATCACCGCCCCGTGTATATATACTATGCCACGTCAGTTCTGATTAGCAGTTAGTTCATGCTTATATTTGTATATCTCAAACAGCTCAAAATGCGTTTCGACATATGTCATTTCGTTGACAAACTGGAACTTTTTCACTTTAAAATATTAAATAAAAAGTGCACTGGATAACATATAAATATCTTTTTGGCTGTTTGTAAGTTTGGAAACGGGACTCCGTTCAACGTGGGATGTTTGTAATCGCATATTGAAATCAAACAGAATAAAGATTCCCCGCCTAAACAGAGGAGATATATAATACTCTTATTGACAATCCTAACTTAAAAACAGTTAATTCTGAAATTTAAGGATGCATCAGCTGCAATGTTGTTTCATAAAAGTGCAAGACTCCATCAATATATTCATGTACAACATTCTTTTGGTTTGTTTCTTTTAGGCTTCTAATGTTCTATAGTGAATGCTGCTGCGTTTTTTTCTTTCCTACATGGTGGCGGGAATACATTTTAATGAACATGTTTTTAAGTAAAGAGTTTCGAAATTTATTTTACGTGTACTTGGGGAAGGTCCACACAGTGTTCTGTATATTTGATTGCCTTTTCTCAGTTCCAGTTGTTGTACGCTTACGGTTAAAACATAATGCTGAATTAATCAAGTAATCCTGTATGTAATCTACCCACAAATCCTATTCCCGCAGCTAATTTCTTAGCAAGTTCAGATTCGAATCATGAATAATCCTTATTCATGCATGAATGCTGCGTTCAGCCATGATATAAATAATGCCAGTTAATCCCCTTTATCCCATCGAAGTAAGGGACATTTATTATTGACCATTATCTAACACTATACAGTTGAATTAACTATTCAGGGGCAATAAGATTAATGTTCTCAAATTGCGTCTTATCACGAGGTCAAACAGAAACCTGGGTTCATTAAGCACCCTTGTACTTTACACTAAATTCAGCGTTTTATCAAATTGGTATGAAATGTTCGGAATAATCATAATTTCAATTTGTTAAAGTATCTACGTAATAATATTTCTAAGGCTGAGTGTATAGCGAGTGCTACAGCAGGATGTGCTTAGTCTTTAACGAACACCTGGTGTCATCACTGATTTTCAATTAACCATTCATATATATTTCATCACTATTTTGCTTTTACGCCTAACGGAATTTGCTTCGAGATTTTCGAGACTGATTAGTCTTTGGTGTTGACTTTATTCATCAATTGCTTCACACGATTGCGTAAATAAAATATAATCACAGCAAGACTTTTAAAACGTTTGTAAATTATTCAAAAACTAGAATATTCTACATTAAAGATCGATACTCTGCAACCAAAGAACCTATAGAGCTCGTCATAAAATTCACAGAAAAATATATACAGGGAATATAGCATATCAATAAGGTGTTATTCAAACATATTTACTTACACTTCATAAACCATAGTTTATAGAACATGGGTGCAGCTCAAGTAACACATCTACATAAAGTTCAAGATGGATATTGTGTCGTAAAGCTTTACCTGATGGACATAATCGATTGACATATTTAACGAATTTAACGAATTTAACATAGGATTATACATTATGCTAGTTTTGGTTTAATCATATTGCACCTGCATAGACATTGAACCTGATTTACCCATAAAAAAAACTATCTAAAGTCCCGTTGATGTGAGTGCATTCTTTATCAAACGAAACAGTAGCCATTTGTACCAGAATAACATGTTGAAAAGATGCGGGATCATCTGAATTTTGATATACGCTCACTCGAAGTCTGCATTCTCCATTGTGTCGGTTTTTACGTGCCACATATCATACCTGTGCTATAAAGTCTATTCCCAAGCTTCTCTTTTAATTCATTTTGAACTAAATTAGCGTGGAGGAGTCCGACACGCTACAAGTATATGCTATCAAAATTTCACCTGCATATAAAAAATAAGTCATTTAAGAAAATCATATGGAGGAGATCATATGTTATTGTATTACATTTTGATTTTTTATGGTTAATATGGTCATAGGTAATTTCAGTTTTCGGTCATTCGTGGACGCTTTGTAAAACTTACTTCTATGTGTACGGGGTTTACTTTCTAACGGTATATTTTTGAAATATTCGTTATCACTTGAGATGTGACATATGTCACTAATCGATGCAAACTAAATTACATCATTAATATGTTTAATAATTCATTTTTATCATCAATCAATTGTGTTTGTGCTTCTTAAATTCAAATCGCTTATTTTACATAGGAGTAAATTAGAAAATCGACGCTCCACGCTTATTGCATTATGTAAATATAAACAAAATATTTCTGAAAACGGAGAAGAATAGGAAAACCAGATGGCGTTCTGCCTAGTTCATTTTCTGGCTGACGTTTTCCATTTGTTTTACGAAATTTGTTTTTTGCACGATTTTTTTTAAAATACTTATGTGTATGAAGTCAAATGCTTAGCTTGAATTACTTCTATGATGTATGATTCCAACAGCTGTGCGATTATTTTAACATCTGCGAACGAATAACGTTTATTGAAATCTGTAAAAGACTTACGTAATTATTGAAGATGGTATTTATTTGTGTACATTAAAAAACTTTGCCTGCACACACAAGTGATAGGTTTCAGTGTCTGTGTGTGAAGAGTTATGAATTCCAAGCGAATTAGACATGTGTATTCCCAGCTTAATATCTACATATCCTTTATAGCTCCCCCCCCCCCCCCCCCCTTGTTGATATCTATCCATACTTACTCCACACGGTCTTCTGATACGGTGATACAGTTTATCATAACACACATTTACACTGATATGTGATAGACTGGCACATGTTGGGACTGCGTGAAATCTCAACCTGCCCTTAAAGACATGTTTCACGTTCCCCCTGGGTGACAGAGGTCCTTATGTTAGTTAATGTACGAATTCAATCTGAAAAAGTTAAATTTATGCCCCTCTTCTGTCGTGTAGCTGGGTTCCTGTGTAGATCAGCGGCTTTTGCATGCGTAGATTTACAGTTGTGGCGAGTGGCGTTACGTGGGGGATGCATGGTTAAGGCCATGTTTACACGTGCGTTTAAACTAATGCTGTATAATTGCTCACAATATTATGACAAGGAGCTACAGCGTAACAAAAAAGATTGATCAAAGAAACGACATTTGGATTGGGGTAGTGGGTGAGAACAGAGATGTGGGGAAGGATATAGAGGGAGAGGCGCTTTGAATGCATGTGGAATATGAACATATTTATAAACGATTCAATAATTATGGAAATTGTATTTAAATAATTAATTTTAAATGATAACATATATTTTTTAATATAATCGGAGCATTGGGACTTTCCATGCATCTTGAAAATAACCATTATATCCACAATGCAACGCTGACGTAACTTTTACAATGTAATTACTATCAAGTCTTAACTCCTCTTAAAAGTATAGGTTATGCATTGATCGTAATTCGGATTAGTCGGAATCGTACGGTGGATTTCCTACGGGCAATGGAATCTGTTTCGGCGCATAATCGAGGCTGGTTGTTGTCTGGCGTTGACGTTTTATATTTATGATAATGGAAAGGACATGGTCGCTTTTATTTACGTATTTAGTATTATTATTTATTAGGACACAAACAGTTTCAAGGGAATTCCATTTTAAACGCTTCGTGTTAGTTTCCAATTGAACCCAGCTGAAAAACAGACAAGTCTTAGGCGTCAACGTGTGTATAAAATGTATACTTTTCCTGGTTTAAGTTTATCTCACATATAAGATCGCCTGATACGTTCAATGGCATTTCCCTGGGTCCTGATGATATGCAGTTGTATCTGTCACTAATCATCAGCCCCCTATGCAACACTTGAAATAAACATGTAACACTACTTGGAACTACTTGACACAGCCCAAATAAACGGTTGATTAAACTGATAAACGAGTAAACATGATCAATATCGTTTCGACAGTGCAGCTGGGGCGCCTTTATGTGTCAAACCCATGATTTGAAAAGTTGTGAAATATGTATAGCTTAAAGTAAAACTATATATAAATATCATCTTTTGATATAATATTTTGATTGCTGTTTAATGTGTAGGCAAAAATACACACTGTGGGGTAATTATATTTAATTACGGGTTATTGTAAGTCTTAATGACCAGAACTATTGACGTTAATTTACGCTTAACTAAGGGAATGAAATACTCTTAATGCACGTATGTCAATATTGTAATACCTTTACTGATGGTACAAGACAATTAGCTTGATTTACAGGGCGAGGACAATGCCTGTACTAATATCCCATTGTCTTGTCCTAGGTTCCAGCTAATTAACCTGCGCCGTAAACCCATTGCTAGTTACCGCTCTCTACATCTGTCAATCACTGTCAATCCCCTTTGTAAAATGTATTCACAACTAAACAAACAACATAGATTGTCGTTAATCACTTGTTCATTTCTCCCAGCGTGACTGCGTTGTGTCATTTTCAGTTCGTTACTGTCAGGTTCCTACAACCTATGTGTTGTCATCCATTTCCATTGTATATTTAACTTGTAGATTTCAATCAAGTTCCTCTTGTTTACTGTCAATGTAAACGACATGCAAAAATAATCGTTCATTGACGTTATTATGGCAACAGTTGCTGAGTGTCTATTTCATGTGTCAGGATGTGCACAGATGTATATATCATGTATATATACGCTTGTATATTACCGTTGCTCTGCACATAAACATGTTCGTTGTATTGTACCTTGTCCTGACACAAGTCACATTGTATACACTGCCATTGATAATTGGTAGTTTCAATTGTTAAACAAATGTCATACATTTATTCCAATAACGTATTTCTCAGTAATTGGTCCTCGACGAAGGGTCATAATGTGTTCATTTCAAATGCGTCCATCAAAATGTTATTGGAAATCATATATTTTAAAATAGATTGTTCATTATTTCATTCTACAACTATCACGTTTCCTTGGCAACATGTCGGATAATGAAACTGGGTTTTCAATCAACAAACATCAGTACATTTCATGTCACCTTATAAATAATATTTTTGACAAAGGTATGACATATTTCTTAAATGATATCATGCTTATACGCCAGGTCGTTAGAATCTATATTCGTCTTCTAAGCCAGCTTAGTGGATTTGATATACTCGTTGGTATTGGCAAACATGTACATTTCGTGAGAAGCCTTGTTCATTGCATACGGGACGTGTTAGTCATTTCAAGGACTCATTGTGATGTCATCTGTTTGTTTGGTTTCCTGGCAAATTTTCAGTAACTGTTCTCAAAGTGTCTCTTTTTTATCGGTGATATTACAGCAACGTGGAGATACGTTGTATGACATCTGGCATTCAAATACTCATGAACCTGCTTCCCCTGTGGTAGAAACACATATATGTACATGCTACCTGAAGATACAGGTACAGAATGATATAAAGAATATAAGATTTCCCCTTCTAAAAATGATACAAAATACGAAAATGTGGAAAAGGTTGTGATAAAAGTCGGGACGCCCCAGAATTAACTGTAATTTTATATATATACATTTTTTTATATATTGTAAGTCATAATATAAATGTATGTATGTATGTGTGTGTGTGTGTGGGGGGGGGGGGGGGGGGGGGGGGTATAACACTGCACATATGTTCTCATCTATAATATGTCGATTTGTTTAGAAGCACATTCAGTACTCAGAGGGTAGTGATTTTTCATCGGAAGAATATAAACCCCATTAGTTTTTAAAATATTTGATTTTTTGATAATGTAAATTGAAACTAAATCTTATTCCTGCTCTAAATGATTGTGTTATTTTGTTAAATGTCCTCTTATTTTCATTCACATCCAAATATACATCAGACTAAAAGGGGTAGAAAATATGAGCAGGGCTTTTTTTCTCCTCAATACCATTACAACGACACCAGACTCACCAGTTTTATCATGACAAGTGTCTTTGTACACATAACAGACTGATCAACCTGTGAAATGAGACAGGCCATAAAATCAAATATATTTGTCATTGGGTGTTAGTCATGCTCTAAATTTCGAAAGAGCGCAATATTATTCGTAATCCTCAACTCGGGTATTATACATTTAAATTTAAATAGTGCAGCATTCAAAAACAGGTATTTCGTATTTTTTTAGATTTCAATTTACAGCAAACTACATGTATATAACCGCCGTCATATAGCTGAAATATTGCTGAGTGAGGCGTTAAATTAAACAAAAAACAAATAAACAAAACATGTATATACTAAAGAAGAATTAATTTCAGCCCTGATACTTGCTGTATTTGGTTGAATGTTCATCTATTAGCATGGGAAGCTTTCACACATCACACATAATAAATTTTGAAAGGCAGATTTTCCATAAATACCATGCTGTGATTAGAAAGTATGCCCCTAAAATTACAGGGGCTCTTGTTGACAAAGTAGTTCGGGTATGGTATTTCATTCAGGGCAGTCTGTCAGAGCCTATCATACATAGGACTCCCCGGCGCATGCCTCGCATTCGTCTCACAAGCACAGATAGTAATGTGTGTGTACACTACTCAACATACCCAATATCCGGAAAATTGAATTAAAACACAGATGTAGACAAATACCGGAGGCCGCGTACAGGGGGACAAACATGTGTTCAGTCGGACCACTGCTGAGAGGTTTGGGGAGGGGCGGGGAGATATGGGGGCAGAGATGCATACGCTAAACCATGGAGGGAAGGGGGGTCACGCGACAAGGTTGTGCAGGTTTAAACCTTTTGGGGGATGAAGGGGGAGGTATATCGTTGTTTTGCCATTGTTTATTGCTTTTCGGTTCAAGTTCAAATACAATTTACACGATATAACGAATACAATCATGATATACGTGTATATAGACTTGCACAAGTCTCTAAGTCAATAATTATATGAATCATAACTTCTAGATTATATAAATAATAAGAACAAGTTGTCCCCATAAGAGAATGGCGCCCTTAGAACTGTGGATTGTACTGGGTTGTTATCCAGACTTGCCTATTTTAAGGCTAGAATTACAATACATCCATGGACTTATCTTTCAGTACAGCCTTGGAGCAAGGCTAACATATATACTAAAACGCATATTACTTGTATATGAAGATGTGTGATCGAAAACAATATAAGAGATGCTCCTTTGATCTGTGGGGGTGGGTAATGCATCTAGTTGGTCGTGACGTGGAAGGTGTTGGGGTGATGCAAGCTTGGCATAGTCGGCCTGGTGTGGAGAGTGAGAGAGAGGGGGGGGGGGGGGGGAGCTTTTTGATGTACCCGTCCTTCACAAGACGTTATGCAACGTCTGTATACGCGCGCACATGGCACCCCCTCCCCTAGGAAGAGGCCAAACAGCCCGGGGAGGGGGACAGGCGGGATTGTCATTTACCTTGTGTCCTAATTAGTGGAATTACGACATGGGATTATATAACTGACACTGTGCCAGAACAATTTTGATAAATTCGACAATAACAGAAGTACACCACTGCCTAAGAATGACATAATTCACTGTAAGACAACGATAACACAATTCGGAGGTTTACTCAAATAAACATACGTTATTTGTATTAATTTTGGTTGTCTCGCCTCCTGAGTAGACATATATATATTTATATGTTTAACTGGCATCTAACAAAATAGCTCATACCTATGTTTTTTATTATCATTATTATTGGTCAGTTTCATTCACCTTGATGAGGACCGATGAGAAAAGATAATGGTCAACATTGCTAGACTTGCACATGGTCTATTATGATTTTTTTTATTACACATTACTTTTTTCTCATCAAAAATATATTTTCTCATGCTCCGTGATACATGCCAACTATTATAATCTAGATTCTTTTCCATCAAACTAGATGTTTTTTTCGGTCATTCTGCGTGCATGGGAAGTTGTTTCTTTCACATTTTATCAAGCAGCATTTCCGTAAGTATTTGAGTTAACTAGAGTTAGGATCAACCTAATGGCATCACTAGAAATAGGTGACCTAGGTCATACTGTCAAAATCACCCTTTCAAAACAAAATAATGACCCCTCTAAAAGAATGGTCAAATTTTGTCGCTGAACCGTTTTCCACCTGTCTCAGCTGAGCTTGAAGTGAAAGTCAAAGTTGGGAAACGTGTATTTTCATCAGTGTAATAAATATAATCTGACATCATTTTCTTCATATATACACTGATGTGCATTGCAATTAACCTAAAAATATGTATAATCATATGTATGGAAAAGGTTTTGTCGATTATGTTTTCATGCTCTCATTTTATGTACTATCATTTGTCATGCTGTTATCACTGCACTGTATAATTGTCCTATTTTTGTACCATGTCCTAAGAGGACGTTATTGGACAATAAAAGTACCGATTTTTTTTATTCTTGCAGTTTATTGCACCACCGAGCTGACGGAACTGGAGACAATGTAACGACATACATCTGTCAGGTTATTGATAGTAGAATTCATCTATTTCACGACCGTCAGTTTAATATCGCCACACATTGATCCAGCATGGAAACAGTGGGACAGGTAGTAGATATCTATGTAGTTATAACGTCACATAAATTCAGTTCATACTACAATGTATCCCCGTTAAACCGGACACCGTTATTCCGGCATATCGCCTGTTGAGCGATTCCCTTTGGGAATGAATATTCAAATAAACGTTGTTACTAACCCATACTTTTCTTTCGTTAATCCGAAATTATGGTATTCTAGACGCTTTCCACAGGGTAAGTACACTCCGAATAAAAGAGATTTCACTTTCTGTTCTTGTAATACAAATTCATTTTATTATCTTCAATTAAACTTGGTTTTAATAGAAGCGACAGAAACCTTTCTATATCCATCTTAAGGCATATCTCTAAAAGTAGAGACTGCGATTCCAACTGTATCGTGATCATGTGTTTATGAATCACTATCAAATAGTGAAGATAGCAGGTCTTCGCGAAAAGATGTTCGTATCATGTGCCACCCACCACAAACACATGCAAAGGCAAGTCAATTATTCTTCTGAAATAAACATGGGAACACGTGGTATAAGTCAAGGAATTGCATAGGGCATCATTTTTGTCACCGATGCGTCAAATTTGGTTTTGTCCTCCATACGTCTACCAAAAAACGTTTTGAAAGCTTTACTGCACGAGGCATTGCATATTTAAACCTTGATCAAACAACTTTTGAAAAGTTGTATGACGCTCTTTGACATTTCCTTAGAAATAGCCACATCATGTTGGCGCAGAATCATATTGATGGATTTTGGCGCAGAATCATATTGATGACTTACTGCTGTCTCCTGTTTTTCGAAAACAAATGATTCTGGAAATCTGATATCTCTTCAATTAAAAAACAACACCATTTTACAAATCTATTTAGTTATTACAGCGTAATAGTCAGCCCTGATACCCATCTACACGGCTGGAACACACAGCTTGACCACTGTATACCGCTGTCTCTTCCTAGACCAACATCCCCCACCCCTACCCACCGCAATGTGTGTGGTAAGGCGATCCCCACCCCTGGAGCTCCCTGTCACAACAGGTTACAGTGGCTCTGGGTGAGACCCTGTTTTAACCCCAACCCTGCATTACTGATCATTAGCTTAGATCATCTCGCTCCTAAAGCCATTTGCACTAATCACGTCCATTTGTTGATGTACATGTCATACTTTAAACATGTGGTCAGATGAAATGTACACACATGCATGCGGTATGGGGTCAAGGTCGGGGCTTGGTGATGGACAATTGATAACGTGCCATTCTTTCTGCATTGTCAGCAACTATTTGCCTGTATACAGACTTGGTCATGTTTCTAAGACAATAATGATTAGTTTAAATAATAATTTCTAGATTATAAAAATAATAAGAACAAGTTATACATGTAAGACCTCCTTTTACTGTCGACTTGCCTATGATCAGGATAGAATTACTTCACATCCTGTATCTTTCAGTACAGCCTTGGAGCAAGGCTAGTCCGCATACACCATGTTGAAATGCCACAAAATACGTTAAAATAAAATTTAAACAAATATTGAACAAGCCACTGGGTGCAATTACGAAATAACCTTAACTATATCCTGAAATTCCTTCCATCTTGATTGAAATGTACAACCACACCTACCTGAGATAAATTAATGAATTTTATGTAAATATAAATTTAAGTAAATAGATTCCGAAGTTTTTTTTATTCATTTTAAACAAAACCATCACTTCAACCTCGATAGTTAGTATTGATAAAAAAAGGGATGAATCGAGGCCAGGGTAGATTATTTAGGTCAGTATCTAAACCTATCTGTTGCCAAAGGTGTATTTATTGTTAGTATAACATATTGATAATAAATAAGTAATATACGCGTGTTCACGTGACACTTGTTTATGTTTGTCTATTGTACAAATATATTAATTTATATGCCTTACATTGTTCACAGTGTGTATACTAAAAACCTATCAAATTGAACCACCAGATGTGATGGGATTCAAAGAGCGTTAGCTGTCACGTTACATTGTGATGTGTGTTTTCTCTAAATAAGAGTGTGGAACCGAGTTCGTACTTCGTGTTCTAAAGATGATCATAACAGTTATAGCTGTTGGTTAAATATATAAAAACCTACTCGCTTCTTTGCTTTCAGACACACTAAAGGGTTTTTCTTCACCAAAGTCGTAGCTCTGCGTGGATGGAAGTCGCGTAATAAAGACGCTGCGAGCAATAAAACGGTGTATTACTTATAAGTTACGATTTCAAATCGAAAAAAGGTAAGTTTGTACATAAACCAGTACAAGTGGGCCAATACTGAAAAAGTTAGTATACTTATTTACATGTGAAACCTCGTTAATCAGGACCCCGAGAGTCCGGAAACCTTGTTTATACAACGAATGTAAGTGGATATATTTACATATGAAGGTGCATACAAAGTGATGTTGAACCGTCTACCAATAAACCCTTGATCCGGAAATGTGTTAATCTAAACGATCTATAAAAATCTCTACCGTCCGGATTAACGAGGTAGAACTTTGTAATTGATTATACTTACCTGTATAATCCAAACAATGTGTTGTACCTCAGATAGTGTTCAGTTTAACATAGTGGCTTCATTTTCAGAATCCCATGCACAAGCCTAAGTGTAAACAGCCCTGGGTCAACGTATACATATCCCACGTATACATTTTAAGATCTATGTTGTTAGTTACCGTGGCAACAAGGTTTCTGCATTCATCAAAACATTGTCTGAAAACATACCTAGATTAACATGACCAGGAACTGAGAAAAAACGTCGATGCTGGCATGAGTTAAGCAGGTCGATGCTGCGTTGGCAGTTTCCTCGCCATGTAGTGATAGCACAATCATCATCGATGAGATGATATATATCTGTAAGGTGTGAATGATACCTATATTCGTGGTACAGTAAACTACGGTTATAACGAACTCAAAGGGACCACTTATTTTAATTCGTTATAACCGTAGTTCGTCATAAACATATGTACAGCATACATACAGCAAATGGACGGGACCAAGAAATAGTTCGTTTTATCCGTCAGTTCGTTGTAAGCGTGTTCGTTATAAACGTAGTTTACTGTAATTATTTTCCATTGAGATTCCTGATTTGTACTTCTGTTTCCATTCCTACTGATTCTATAATATAATTAAACATAATTTAAATCTAAAATGTGTTTTACTCTTATTCGTCCTGTGTGTAATAAAGATATTTTAAAAAACAATATGTGCGATAGTTCAGATAATTATCAAATACATTGTTAGATTTTAGTAGATTAGAATTTTAAAATACCTTGTCCATACAAGCCCCAAAGCAACATTGAAATATGTATGACTTGTGAGTTGGGTTTAACGCCGCTTTTAACAGTATTCCAGTTATATCACGGCGTTTCAGCTTAATGTGGGAGGAAAACCCGAAGTGATGCAGATCTCAGACGTTTACCACTTCGGCGGAACCCACGAGCACGGGTATGGTGCTGACAAACCTAGAAACATAATCGGGGCGAACCAATTTCTGGCGGGCCCAAGGGACGCAACTCTGCACAACGAATTGCGGTGCCTTAGACGACTGGGCCACCCGTGCCCCCGAAATATGTACTCCGAGGAATCATATTCCAATTCCAAGATATTGCCTATTATGCTCCATAACTATCAACTGCAATCTAGCAACTTCGCGGTCAACAATGTGTGTTATGTCGTTAAGTACATTGTCTTTATTTGTACATCATTTTTTTAATGTATCCCCCCTGTGTAAATACCCCGTGGAATGTATCTTGCTTAAAACACATATGTATACCTCTCCATGTGGGCATGCCAAGAAAAATATATTTCACATATACGTTTATGTGCTTGAATATTGATATTCCCACTTGAATGGTGCTATTAAGTTGGACGCCACGCAACTTTCAACAATTGCTTCACGCGTTCTACGCGCAATCGTAGAACACATCAAACATAAGTTCTTGTTTGCATCAATTATTTAACCAAAAGCCATTACAATTGAAATGCCTATAATTAAATGTGTCAGATGTATACAACTACAAGCCTTTCCAACCAGGACATTTAATGACCCATTGTCTTTAAATACCTGAAACATTATCCGATTAAGCTCATCCAGTTTCTAAGAAACAGATTTGCTGTTACAATATCTAAGCCTTTTCATTCCAAATTGAACTGATAATCAGACCTTGTTAGCGTAATTGAAATTAAACGACATTCAACTTGCAAATTCTTTGTGGCACTGACAGAAAAGAAAACATTGAAGGTGTACCAAGTGATATTAACATGATATCAGCACTTCTCTCTGTCGCTATGTATGTATCGTGTTTTAATGAACTGATGGTAATAAACACTACTAATTGTTATCAAATATTTGTTTTTTATTAGATTTCCCCTTTTCCGTTGCCAGCACGTGTCGAACATGGCGTAAATCAAAGTTAACTTGAAACACGTGGCGGCCTCACACCCGGCGATGTCGGTTTCAGGGGGACCTTGCGATCGTGTTGTCAATCAAGGGAACTATGTAGGGTTTGTTGCTACACATAACATCTAGTCTCGTTTTAGATTTAAATAATGGATTTCCTGTAAACCCCCATATCCCATCTGCTCTATTTGCGAGCTTGTAAGGGAACCTCCAGTGAACTATTGCGTCTTAAAGTGCATGGCATCGATGTTGAGTGATTGCTATGTACAACGAATATGCTCGTGTATATTTCATGGACAATTCGAACAGAAAAATTTGACGTATTTTACAAAGTGAATGTACATGTATGCAGCATCTGATGAAACTATTTACTTTGATAAAAGCCTAAGTTATATCTATATCCATACGCCGATTCAAGAACTATGTAACGGAGTGGTGATGAACAAGACGTATGAAGCTGTTAGAAGCAATACACGTTAATAGAAGATGGGAAATATCTATTCTCATTGCTTGACAAATATACAACCTGATTAAGGCAGCTGCGTAATCTGATATCACTGACCTATGATATTGTTATGAATACAAATAATCGATATATGTTCACAGTAGACAGGCGAGTTTCACTTCACGTAGTCAGTGTTTAGGTAAAGCCTATCATGCCTTTGAGTGACGTTACACCGGGGCCTGTGTATTCAACAGGCTCATGTCATTTTCATTGATTGACAGTTATGGCCTCTCACATATCAATATCAGCTTGAAATCAACATCGGCTTGCAGGAACATGCAATGTCTGTTTACACTGTGCGGTTCAATCATAACGCCATAAAATACGTTCTTGAACGTTAATGATACCAGATCGAAAATCGTCTTGTGTGCATGTGGCCTTAATTAATCACACATTGCTGTAGTGAACTGTCTGGCAATGTTAATGAAAAATCAATTCAACTCAATGCTGATGTACCAGCTGTAGAATTTGCAATGTTCATAATAAAAAATGCAATTAAATACAATGTTCTTGATTAATGATCCCAGCGTTCCATGGATGTGAATAAGGTTGGACTTTCATTGATGTTATATTAAATTTGACGACGTATCAGTGACATTGATAACACAGTTTGGTATGCGATCACATTGTATTTACCTCTACGCGTGCTGAATCCGAAGCATGACGCATATCTTTGTATTGGCTTGCACACTAGCAAGTGGGATACAAATGTATTGAACAAGTCGTTGAAAAGGTTCGTGTCGTGAATTTAAAAGAATAATTAATGCTCTAAATGTAAAAAAAAAAATGTGGCGCGTGGAGATTTCATAATGTTGGAGTTTGTTTGGGCTAACGCTAAGGGTCAATGAGTTGTTTATGTTTTATTGTGATTTTAACATTACTGTTGCATAGCAAACGTCACTCCCACATTACGTCAACACACCACACGAAGACCAAACCACGAATGATGTATGCGTTCTTCGAATGTGTGAGGCAATCATTTCACACAAACGAGACCCATGGGTTTCCAGAAATGGAAACAGTCACCTGAGAATGAAACCAACACGTCAAACACAACCCAAAGCCGAAGACAATGGCCCAAGTCATTCGCAAAGCGCCGTAACGAAAGAATCACACACATAACACACCTCTAGAATACAAGAAAAAAACTTTATTCAAAATCATATCGAATTTTTTTTTTTTGGAAAATGGGAAGCTGTCTACTGTAGAGTATAGGTAAAAATGTAATTAGTATATATCACGTCAAAAAAACAGAAACGCACAGCACTCTCGCTTACCTAATCGTTCAATAAAACAATCCTTATACAAATATCTTTGATAAATATCTATCCCAAAATAATCTTCCTCTAAGACATCGTGAAGATTGGTAACGATCCGTGAAAGAAAACGCCAAAGGCCTCCATAATGTGAAATTGTGAAAAAATGTTAGGTTCAGACAGGCTGAATGTCATGGCAAGGACGTTGTAGAGACGTCAAGTTTTTCACATGCAAAATGTGTTGATAAGGGTCGGTCTACCCCAACGTGGCTTTGGACCGTCGGTACGGAGCGCCATCTTGAAGCTGATCTGTCCCCGTACAGAAACAACTACGACAATTTTGACACATAGTTTGAAGGCCCGCTTAACAATGATTTGGCAGCCTTCCAAAACATAAGTTTAGCAGCTTATGTTTTCCATGTAGCTAAAATCCACACCTTCCGACCAAGAGAAAATACTGCTCTCTAGATGGCGCAAACTTTGATATTTTCTCTTCACCCTCTCCAGACGGAATAAATGGAATTCCATTCAGAGCACCACCATAGCACATCCTCGCAAAAATCTCCCTTTTTCCCATGCCCTGTCGTTCTCCAAACGCACAACAGAACTCTTGCAGATAATACGAAACGATATCGCAAGCGGCTTATCGGGCGGAGCTAGTTGGAGGCGGAGCTACTGCACGTGATTGTAATGTATGCACAGTGGGCGGAGCTTAGCTGAGCTGCTCTGATCGGGACCAAGCGTACAAATACACGTCCAGGTAGAGTAGCTAGCATTGACAATTTGGAAGGTCAGTCACTCGGAATAGCGAAGGAGTAACTGTCCATCTACCGTCCAACCTTACTAGTCGTTTGTTCATAGTATCTCGGACTTTGCTGTGTTTATTTCTCTATACTTCTGTCTGTCTCTCTCTCTCTTGTATTATATCATGGCGACTACCACCCCCACTACTGGCGTGCAGCAAAAGGATACCACTTTCACTAAAATATTCGTCGGAGGGCTACCATACCATACGACTGATCAATCGCTGAGAGAATACTTCGATAAGTTCGGCGATATTGAAGAGGCTGTGGTAATTACTGACAGACAAACAGGAAAAAGCAGAGGATACGGATTTGTAAGTATATTTGGTTCGTCACATGCTTGTTGATAACACGTAGGATGAGATCCACATATGAACTATAGCAGTCGTCGGGTTGTATCACTCCAGAACGGATACCAGTTTGTGAACCTGTTTATTCATTACACCCTGTCTTTGTTTATTTGTTCTGAACACTCGCCACTTCCTAACTATGTACGTTAGAGTAAAGATTGTGTAATCTCGCGTGTTAAACTCAAACTGTTTTTAGCCTTCCGTGTGGAGCTTCATATCTCAATTTGAAATCTCTCTTTCTAAGATCGTATCGGACATGTGTAACTTGAACCTTAAAACACGTTTCCAGGAGTTATCAGTGAAATGAGGTTTTAACAGAGCAGTGACGTTGGGACGTTCCCTGGGTTTCGGCTGTACTTTATTTGGGCCTGTCATGACACATTTTGTCCCGTCTGAAATTGACATGAAATTAGCAAGATCCATTCGGTGTAAATTTCACGAAAATATAAAAACAGAAAAAAACAGAATGATGCAAGTTATATCTCGTGCCCTCACAAACTGATGATAAATTGGACATTTTATGACTTCAGACAGATAAGAGTAATAAAGCTCCCTCACTCTGATAAGCAGGGCTCTGGCATGCTGTCAGTAGCATGCGTAGCGGCGCTTTACACCGTCATCAATTGCTTTGGTTCACAAGAGACAATACCAACTAATGTATCAGCGTTCGTAGTATTGTAATACGCAGATGCTGATCGATATCAAGTCAATCATGTTTTATTTCAATGCCATCCCGTTACTCATTGTCAGGTGCTCAAACAACTGGTATAATCAATTTCTGTCGGTTCAACTACACATGGGCCCTTAAAGCTCTATAAAGGAAAATGTTCCTTAATTCTCTCGCCTAGTTTCCCTTTACATCTGTCATATATACCTCTCGTTGTCTTTATCTTGTCAATTTCATTGTCCCCAAAGTACTTTCAGCTGCTTGTGCTTAATGAGGCGTTGCTGTCCCATGTAACTGCATTGTTGATTTCATGTATGAAATAGACATTCTAGGACAATAGAGAACGTACATATGTCACATCCAGACCCAAATAACCCCCTCGAGACGCCCCTCCAGGGTCCATTATACTGGTCACTGCTTTGAAAATAGAATTCGATTCGTTTCCATGGTGACAGCGCAACGAACTGTCCAAGCGTTATTACTTCTGAACATAGAGCTGCTGCAATCAGTATTTACAAGGGTGTTAATTAATATTAGATGTCGGGAGCATGTACGACAGCCCCCTGTTAATGAACGAGCCATGTGTTTATGATCAGACGAACAATCCTGACACGTCCCGTGATGTGCTAGACCGAATAGCGTATTCACTGGAGTTGAAAGCAATTTGAAATATGCACTTGATGGTCCGAGTGAATGTTGGCGAAGAAAGTGGGGCACCATTGTTCTAAAACATGTATGAATTTTCGCCTTTTAGTGACAGTGGTATTACGTTATCAATCATATGATTTTGACAGTAAACTCTTAAATGCACGTGTTTTCTATCTTGATATGGGTTGCTGTATAACAACAACAACAACCAGTTGTTCATTTCACATATGTATAGCACACGTGAATCTCAACTGAGTACTTGATGAATATTACATGTAGATTTCCAATGCTGTGTTTCGCTCGGTTGCAGGTGACAATGGCTGACAGAGCGGCGGCAGAGCGTGCTTGCAAGGACCCCAATCCCATCATTGATGGCAGAAAAGCCAACGTGAATCTTGCTTATCTGGGGGCGAAACCTAGGGGGAACCTCACATCAGGTAAGTTCCTCTCCCCCATACCCCACCACCACCACCAACTCAATACACTGCACGGTCATGTTAAGCCATCGTTCACGCCGGTCAAATCTCCATACACCATCTACACGTTGAAAGGAATCAATTGTTTACACGCAGTGTTATAAGTAGCAAGGAATGACCATGCATAATTCAGGAGCATGCATTACTGGCTGTGCATTCTGCCTGGTAAGTTGAACATGATATAACACATAACCAAATTTTGAAACATTGCACATAATGTAAAGATATTTTATTTATTTATTTATTTATGCTGGTATATCATATATCACTGCGCCAGCTGAATATCAACAGACGTGTGTGTATTGGTGGTTCGAAATTGAGTGGATCGAATTGCAACGTCTATATTACCATCATAGACACTAGTTCAATGCCATGGCTGAATTTATAACCCGATACACGTCACACATTCATATACACTGACAACAGGACAGTATGGCGTACTTTAACATGGGCGGCACACCCACTTAAGTAATAATTCATTTACGGCACAACTATAAGAAAACAATACTTCAAATAATAGACAAAAGGCTATGACGTCATTCAGAAATCCAAATGTATGGCCATCTCTGGCGTTTTTATATTTGGGTAGCCCCCCACCCGAGGTAAGGAATGTGAGAACCGTTATCCGTTGACCCGATCCACTTGGGTGATTCTCTATTGACGCGCGTTGCGAGTAATATATAGCTGACAGGAAAATAGTATGAACTTGAAGCTGTTCTAAACCAAGCCACTGTGACCGACCGTCTCTTTGGGAATGTTCTCAACGACGTTAATCCTCTCCATAAACGGCCGTCAAGTCTGGGTAAACAGGCATATATGGAAAGGAATGAATTGGCCATATAAACCTAATTAAACGTATCATAGAATCTTCACAGTCACTAACTGCTTGATGGTCCAAATAGTTATTAATGGAATCAGAGTTTTGATAAGACCGCTGCTTCACATAGTTGTTTATATTGAATTGTGTTGACGACTTTTTAGTGCACTTTCTTTACCGAAGTCATTATTAATACACTTACAGAAGTGATTAAATGTGATTAAATCTTTGACCTCTATTATATCTCTGTGTGAATCAGCTTATTAAACTGGCAACGTGAATGCAATTCAAAGTTTGTTAACTCATTTAATACCTCCTCGAAGTTCCAAAGCCAACGTCAGTTACCGTAGGAAATGCGAACGGTAGTAGATTTGTCCAACTTAATGAAGTTTGGTAAGGTAAAATGTCTTAATAACACTGCACTGAAGGTAACTTTTCTGACGTTGAAACGTCTAGTCGGTGGTATTGAACAACGACCGTAGCTTAGGGAAAACTGTCTGGGTGGGTTTCCTAACCTCGTTATCAGTTAATGCGAGCAAGTAATTAAACGTTCTACCAAAAGCAATTTCTACTTAGCGAGATTGGACGAGGACGCGTCGATGGCATATCTTGATGCTACTGCCGCGAAAGGCCAACGTCCAGTAGGGTAGCTCGTGACAGAACCCGGATGAAGCAACATGGCGCCGACACATGTATCCATAATTATGAGCTTTTCAATACACGTGCTTTTGATACTCCGTATCGTAAGAATTCACAAGTATACTAATGTGCACATCAAAACTACTATGTGGGATGTTATTTATAGGCACCATAACATCGTGTTAAGCGTGGAACCCGACATAAGCCAATAAACATGTCTACACTGTTTCTTATAGCTGGAGTCATGGAAATTAAATTTAGTAATTTAGCAAATGATGTCATGTGAAATCAAACGTGGCGCCTGCCTAGCTGATTTAGCGTTTTAATTCACACGATCTCACGTTCTGGGAAAATATTTGATTCCATGTTTGTTGCAACTAGTAGTGTGCTTACCGTAGGGAAGCGGTAGGAGAAACAGGCAAACTGCGCCGAAAGCAGCTGGCAGATTTCTCTCGTTTGCCATCTGGCCATAGCCTTTGGGTTAATGGTACCAGTCATCTCCCTCGGTCTCATCCAGCGCCAAGACAGCTACCAGATTCTATTTCCTAACAAAATACGTGATGAAAAAAGAAACGGAAAACGGAATGTGATTATTGACTGCCCAGGCACCCGCCGTCATAGCAGTAAATCCCAAACTCTGAAAGACTCCTGCTTGTTTTCCAAATACTTTTACGTATGTGTCCCAGATACTACTTATTTTACGATGTGTTTATATTTACGTTCCGTGTTTTCTTTCCTATAGAACCTATTCACTTATTGGCCAATTTCTTCCATTGTTTATATCCGTGATCAGTAATTAGGCCAATTTGCGGGGTTATCTCCCCTCCTACCCTCTAACCTCCTTCTGGTATTTGTTATATGGATCTCCTCGATTTATTCTTGGCTGTTATAAACTTGATGACATGCGTCTGTCGGTGCACTGAAGATGGTCATTTCTACATACTTCAAAGACAACGAATAAATATTTACACAGTTATCCGTTCTCATCTTCCTATTTGCGTATCCTTCCACGAGGCTAGACTTGAACCCAGAAACATGGCGTCATCTTCACAACAAACGTTATATTTGCGAACAATGTTCAGCATATTTTCATAAACAGATGGCGTCTGGTTTATGGCTGCAAACATATCGTATTAAATTTATCTATCACAGTGAGAAATGCTATAATATTCACCACGTCTGTAAATCAAATGTGATTCATGTATGTGTTGTATTTATGTTCAAAATAGAATAAATAAAGATCGATTCCCAAAAGGGTGGACAGAGTGAATATTCTATGCCATCTGATGCACTTGGAATTCGAAATAACTGACAATATTTCATTTTGATCTTTTGTTCATGTAGTATTTCTTATCACACAGTTTAATGATAGTGTAGTTTATTTTATCACACTATTTAATGATAATGTGGTTTATTTTATCACACTATTTAAAATTAATTCTAATGTATTGATTGTTTTCATTTCAGCGAGTTTACCGTTTGCAATAAAGACAGGCATTCCTATGCTTCCGGGACAATATGGGTGAGTTTTATAGTCTTTTCAAGCACTTCAACTCTCAACAGGAAACGCTATGCTCGGCGTACAAGGTTCCCTAACCCTTCTCTTATATGGTCAGGCTGCTAATTGATCCCCAGATATGTTTTGTTATAAGAGTGAATCTGGTTTTCATATGCGCTAGACGTTTCTCCAACCTCTGATATTTGAAAATGTAAACTCCCACCCCATGCGCGTGAGCGGCTGACGTCACAACATGTCTTCCCTTTCCCTGATGTTTCAAAATATTGGCCACCAGATGGCGCTGAGGATCAGATTCATTGTAGGAAAACATCCTGTGAATCCTTTGCCTCAAAAGTCTTGGTGCAGTGCGAAAAACATTTCAGAGGTGGGTGGGAACAAGATGGCGGCTATGACAAAGGGAAAGCGGGAGGTGTTAAGTTTTGGATTTTTTTTACAGTAAAACAAAAACGAATTAAAGTTTTCTGTTGAAGGAACTTTATCAATATTGAAATTTATAAAGAGATAGTTCTTGTAATGTAAGACTAGATAGTTTAGCCCTTATAAGAAAAAAATGTAAGATGTATTCCTTTTTATCCCATAGCGACAAACTGAGATGAGGGTAGCTGGCATAACGCATAACACTTCATCTAGGTCAGAAGACTTGACCTTAGGAGGTCACGTGGTGACCAGTGCTCGAACAAACGAGAACAGGGTACCTGGTGTTCTTGTGTTTTGTGCGAGATCCGATTTCGTTTTAACGTGGTTTGACTTTTTTCATTTTGCTTGCCGCGTGTGGTGAGGGCCTGATTCCTACTTTGTGTGACGCCGAATCCCCCGACGTTATTTTTTTCATTTTAAAGCCCGTGTGTTTGTAACTGGACTGTGTTGTTCCTTTAGTCTGCCGCTGTTGTGATCTACTAACAACACTGAGTCAGGTGACAGCAAGATATGAGACCTAACACCTGCATACACACTTAGTCTTTCACCGCCTAAAGGCTTACAGTAGGATCTCGTCGAGGACAATCAGTACTGAGGCTCCAATGTTAAGTCTTAGAACATCGTTTGTTGTATATATTGGCGTTTAATATCGTGAAAGTTCAAAGCTGGCCTTTACAATCAAGTATTTATAATTATCTGTAGGATTTTTTTTATAATCAACATCAAAGGTCGAGTAGGGTCAAGGTTAAAGGTCATTGGTTCCGTTATTCTTAGGTAATACAAGTAAAACGTTAAGTAAGTTTATTAGGTATCCCTGCATTGTGCAAGTTTGACCCAGGTGAAGTTCTATCACAGTTGCCCTGTTAGACTCCCGAGTTCCCAACAGTGGCGTGGTTAGTGTGATAGCCGGGACTTATCGGCCATATCTCTTAGCTCTGATAACCGCCATTAAGTTAGATTGTATTCTTCGTGTCACAGTCAATTGTGTTTCTCTTCATCCGACAAAGATAACTGTTCCTTCTCTCACCAGACTCCAGACTCAAAGGTCAAGGGTGAACACTCCTGATTCCGACAATGTCCACAGAACGAATATGAGATATCACTCGCTGCTTCCCCCATGTGTTCATTTGCCTCAAGCTGCCGGAGAGCAGATGCACGTTATGGCCAAACTGGTCTCCCATACATGTATCAGTTAGAGCGATAACGCGTTTCCTTTGTCCAGTTCAAACTTCGATAGCGAGTATGTACAAGAGATTAAATCTCCCTGCCAAGCTGGTGGGTGGGGAAGAGACGTGGTGATCGTTTCAAGGTGGTGAAATTCCTTCTGGACTGCTTAAATTAACTAATTTTATGGGTGTAATTTGGCTATTAGAAAGGGCCGCTTCTCGACTGACATTGATGTATAGTATTTCGTCATGGAGCCATCTAGCGAGGGGTTTTACTCGATTCTGACGCGCCCGCCTCTATTCTTATCCCCTCATACCTATTTCCAGACCCGTGACTTTACTTTACCGGAAACCCAAGGTTTTCTCAATATTAAGTGCAGTTATGGAAATACGGGATTACCCCTCAAATCCTTAAATGAAACTTACTAATTAGAACCTCCCTATCAAATCGGAAACAAATTCGTAAGGTCTGTTTAACCTTATAATTCTTTCAGTCTCAACGTGGGTAAACTTTCAACCATGAAACTCTCATACATGCTTGTTTCAAATGGGTTGCATTCCTATGTTAGGTTTATTGCGAATTTACGCATTTCAATTCGGCTACTTTCCTTGTTTGGGAGATTTCTGAGGCAGAAGCAATAATGCCTGTTGCGCTCTCGTGAGCAGCTGTTGAATATATACGATTCCCGTTCCCAGTTGTCTAGATCGCTGCGTGTTTAATTAAAGTTCGCGATGAGTAGTGCTTGGACTGTGTGTCTGTAGATTCGACATTAAGTGATTTTCTCTGTGTATGTAAAGGAAAACGGCTTCTCATCACAAATAGTTGCTTGAAGACAGAGATTAACTCTAGCTTCTCAGAGCATGTAGGGCATCCATAGTACATACGAAATAAAACAGATCTCCACACGTAATTGTTGGGACGAGTTCAGTGAAACCACAATACCATCCACCTGCTTGAATCTTCAGCCATTATTCCGCTCGGGTCATGCAAAACATATAAATCCCAACCCAACCCCTCTCCGTTACAATCCGTTGTACGAATACAACAACCGCCGCGCTCTCGTGAACACGGCTTCTCATAAGGCATTCAAAATTACTGCATAATAAAGTGGCGACAGCACTGCAGTGAGACCATTGCGTCCGCATGATTGATCAGGTACCCTGACCTCCATTTGTCTGTGACCCCACTGTGTATACCCACCCGTTACCCCGAACCCCGTTCCTCAGTCAACATACACATTTATTTACCGTTGAACCCCAGCCGCCATAGCTAGCCGATAACGTATATTCTCGTGGGGAATACAAAAACACGACCACAGCTTGCGTAATATCATGGCGCGGAGACGGATTTATTTCAGTTCCGCTAAATCGTTCTGTTTTTTAGATTTGTAAATACTGTTCTAATCATTTTGTTTGAACGGAAATTGTAATCGCTGGCATGACACACAGGATCACAGCGGCCATTAAACACGACCATCGCAAGCCCCTGACTGTACAGCAAAGAAGACTGGGAGGCTATCTCGTTATCTGTTTCGTGATCTATAGTCAGATCTAGGTTGTCGGGTTTTCTAACATGGGCTAACCTATATCGGGTAGAGCATTTTCCTGTTGGTATCCGAGGTGTAATCAGAGTGACGTGCTGTAAAACCTGTCGGCGGGACGTGTGCATAGTCTGAAGCGCTGTCGCTGTCATTCGGTACACATGTTTCCCGCCAACACTCTAAAGCAGACGATCAGTTATGGCGACGCAGACGCGTTGTCTATGTATAGCAGCACATGCTTCTGACCCGTCAGTAACTACCATGCCGTTATTTTGTGCATCGGTATCAATATCGCGATTGCTTATTAATAATGCATTTCCTTGATACTTAGTCATGTTTAAGTGATATTATGCCTTCGCTCTACAATGAATCTATTCAATAGCTGTACATGCCTATTTGCACTGTTTATGATCCAGCATCATTTAAAGATCAAACGTATACCTGTACTTGACAATAGGATATGATCTACTGTGTGGTAATTTTACGATAAGTTTTCGGCATAGATATTACGACATACTGTGAACGTTTCACCTGTGTCTGACCTCCTTGTCGAGGTCGGCATGACATAAGCAATACATTCTGATGTCAACGGTTTCTGGTTAAAAACCCTCACAGCAATTGCTCTGTTGATGGAATCCGGTAACTCGACCCATCTTCCAATAACGACCTCCGTTGACAAATTTGACTTTACTTACAACAATGGCAGAAAAAAACCGGAAGAACACCCCACCACGCAAATAATTTACCCCCTCGATGTAAATTGAACCATCAAAGCTTGAGCGTGATATGTATGAGTTATTATACAAACAAAACGTAAATCCTTAAGGATCGTGTTCACCATCGCTAATGTGTTTCATAAGCAGACTGTTGACTCCAACGAATAGCTAAAGAATCACGAAACGTTCAACGCCACAACCATCATGTAATGAAATTTTGGCTGCCAGACGATAGAATATGCTTTAACTTCAAGTAAGGGTGTGTAAGACTGAAGCCTTTGTTCTGGTCACGACACGCACAGGGGCTGTTGAAGATTGCTGAAGTCTCGAATACTCCAAACCACACGAGCGTATTCAATGTAATTACGTTGGCTGTATTCACACCAGATATACGACTTGTATTACTCCTGTCTAGTAGAAATCATCTAACTTGATTATCGCTATTGAAATGCAGGCAAGATGAGAACACCTGGACTTATTTAACGCACAATTCGCTCATAAATCTCGGCACAGTTCGGATCAATTTCTCCAGACACCTTCTCCGCATCTGCAACCACTTACAGATTATCGACTATTGTGTAATACGTACCTGGCGCAGAAAACCTCCTTGACTCACACGTGGATGTGATATTCTTCATTTGCAACGTTGAGCGCAACCTTGACCTGTTTCAGTTGCAAGATCGCGATTCCGGATTGTTTTTTTCAAACGTATCAGCAACTCAAGAAATACCAACGTATTTCAACCAGAACTAAAAAATAGTGTTATCTTGGCAAACGCGTGGGCCAAAAATCTATCATCGAATACACTCTAAGTGTGAACAGGATTTTAACAAAAACGAAACTTCTGTCAAGTTGTGGATTCATTGTACCTAAGGCTATACTTAGTGCATCTGTGGCTCTTTGTCAGATTAGCTGGTAAATTTGACCTTGACTTGAGATGACCCTTCGTATGTCATGACTTGAACCGACACCTGATTCAGTCTTCATCGCTTATCGTCACAATCGGAACTGTCAAAAGAAGGCTCTGATTTACCTCTTTAAAAAGCCGAGAGGATCCGATTTACCAATCCCACAGATCACACGCGCCCTAAACATTACCGCGACAGCTCTTGTAAGTAAAAGTCGCTTTTTAATACACCGGAGCAATTTATTTAAAATTAGGAACACTTCACATACGGCCAAAGAAAATTGAAACAATTGCCTAGACGCCAAGCATAGACTCAGACATTAATTCAGCATCTATCTTGAATCATTTGTAGTTTTACCTGATATGCATTTGAATTAGTCTGAATTCTTGCTGTGTAGCGATCACATCTTATATATTTGTAGAAGAACATATTCATTATGTTTAATTCCAACAGATGGCGATGCCTGTTTGCTGACGAACCAATAATTTTCACGTCCTCGTCTTTTGAGATAATTCATTGCTATGGTGGTACCTCAGCATGTAGAACGAGCTCGCTGCCTCTAGGAGTCAAGTTGCAGGATGAAAACTGAATGTCTTATTGTCGGAGTACGAGCTTGCAGACACACAGAATTAGTTTCCCTATCCAGTTCTTTCCCAACCATTTAGCATTCCTTTTCGTCTTCAGAATGGGTGTTCTATCTTATAATGTAAACCAATTGTCACACTATTTGACCAAATCACTGTAGGTAACCAGGATCTGAATTAAACGTGACTTTGAAATATTGCATTAATCTGCCGTAAACCATCCCAAACAGGTAAGTAATTCGGGCAGCTAATTTGAATGCGTTCTTTCGAACTGAGTAACTTCGGTAGACATCAATAGCACTATATGTTTATTTTCTGAGTTCATATTGACAGGAAACAAAGCAACAAATACTATTTCCCGACAGACTATACTTCTTTGTTCTATAACGAGGCTTAGTGCAGTGGTAAATAACAAGGGTCAATTACAGCTCAAAGGAATCAGTTTCGGACAATTGATTTCAAATTATTGGAGCGTTCCTTTAGGAAGGCTGCTGTTTTGACATGTAGATAACAGATAGGTGGATATGTCTGTCTATGTCTTGTCACAACACAGATATTTCATGCTGCTTTTTCATTTACCCGGGTTGTTAAAACCGTACGAAATTTCACCCTTGAGCAGACTGAAGGCAGAACCCCTCATTTGAGTCTCTATTGAGGTGCAGCTCAACTCCACCAGTAATGTGTTTCTCTAGCAACTGGTCTATTTCCTTCCATTGTTTGTTATGGTCGTAAAGAACACTGTCTACAGCTGTACAGGCGTTGTATATTTCAACCTAAGTGAAATTGAAATCATTCATCGTAGATCTTCATCCTCGTATCCAGTTTCGGGTATGTGAAGTGCGACCTTATCTGGAACGGTAATCCAGACAAGCACGACTATGCTTTTGAACTAATTTGCTCCGTGTATCGAGCGACTGTTATTCTAGTATTTACTTACCCTGACATTATTTTGGACAAGCGTATCGCTTATTTGTTATCAACAAGTTACATAACTATGTCAAATTTGAAATAGCTGATTTGGGTATCGCTGATCAGATTAAATTGTTTGAACTTTGCTAACGGTGAATAGCTTTTGAAATAAAGCAAATGCGGGGAGTTTAGATATGAGGCATTTGTATAGCTTGAAATGTATACAAAGATGGCAGATAGGCTTCTAACGACAGAATAATAAAACACGTTGTAAAACTATGTTGTAATTCGAGCCCCGAGCGGCGAGCCGCGTGGTCCGCCATTCATCTGTATCATGCACGGGTAATTTTTGCTGTGTGTCGAAAGATAAGCGCCCTAGTAGTCGAAATCTTAACATCTAGCTCTCTCTTTCGCCTTCTTGTAACACTGAAAGCGAATTTCCAGGCACCTTGAGTCAAACATAAGAAAATTCAAAATATATTGCTGCTTTTACAATAATGACGTTTGCGATGCGTTCAACTTAAGAAGAAAAAAATCAAGTCGCCCCCCATCGTTCTTGTTTTCTGCACTGCCATAACTAAAGAATATATTATGTTTTAGTTATTGATTATACTGGGACTTTATGACGTCACGACGTTGGCCTATTGCCCCAACATTCAGTCAGGAAGTACGTCTATTGCAAATTTCAAAGGATCTGAAGATCAATGAAGAATTGCCGATTAATAGCCTATGACTGCTGGTTTTCTTCAAGTCCGTGTCAGTTTTATACAGCGCCTAGATTGTATGATACCTTTCTTTCAGTAAAAGCACTAAGGCTGGTTTGTTTTGACTTCGAGGCTTTCACCCGAACTAGGACTGTTATAGGCACCGTTGTTTGTTGTGATAACACAAGTCAGATAGTTCTTGTCATAATAGGATTAAGCTGAAGGAAGTCGAAGTGCGCATGTCCGTTGACCCTAAGGCAGAAAGGTTCTACGTTCCAGGCGCCTATGCATATGTACACCTGTCCTGTATCCCTATAGCTATAACACAACAGTATTGACCTGTGTACCCGCCGCGTTTACCTTTCGGATAAAGGAACTACGTATCCTGATCAACTTGACAACAACTTAACTACACTAAAATTCGCATAGTCAGTCTATAAAGTTGACTTGCATCTTTGGCCAATTCATCTTCATCTTTTCTTGGTGACGAATCCTTTTTGTTGTGTTTGACATTATGGCAATTATTGTTGTGTGGTTATTTCCATTTAGAAGCTGTTTTTTGTTGTCACTATATACATTTTCTGCTCACTCTGTTGATCTTGCTTGCTTTGGCCACGCGGGTTGTAGACACGACCTAACGCCGGAGATGGCACCGTATTCACTGCTCCGGAGACCTGACTTCCATTTCCCATAGAATAGCGTACTTTTTACTACACGAGTGTTGAATAACGGTTTATCTTTGTGTGTTTTGTGTTTGAATTGAATAATGGGTTTTTGTTCAGCTCTTAATCGTCTCTGAGAATAGTTGTAGTGAGATGACCAAATTCCGCACTAATTGTAACATGTTGTTTATTCAAAGTAGAGAGAAGATATAAAAACCATTCACGCTGCCGTTGTCAAGATACTGAGCTATGAGCGTATACAGGGCATGAAATCTGGCGAAACAGAAATCAGCGTTCCTTTGAGATTATGATAAGGCATGAAAGAATGTTGTAGTTATACTCTGCCAAATTTTCAGTTATTTTCGTATACAAAACCTAATTATGTTTTACCCTCTTAAATGTAGATTATTGAAATGTTTATTTACAAACCACGTTTGACTGAATGTTACGAGTGAAAATCTAAATATCTCATTTTCTGTTTCAGCTTTCCACAGTACGTGTATCCTTCCGCCTACTTGGCCTCGCCAGGAGTTTTGGCAATGCCCCACTCACCGCTGTCTCCCACAACCGGAACTACATCCGCCCAATACATCGCGGACTATTCCACGGCCGCTTACACCGGACAGTTTAACGGGGGGTTTGATGCCTACCCCTACACGACGACAGCTAACGGATACGGAGTACCCGCAGCCTATACATACGCCGTCCCACAACAAATAGCGAATGGAAATGGCACACACTTCGCCCACTACCAACAACAACAAATTCAAGAGCGAATGCAGTAAAAGAGGACTGAACCTAGGAATCTCCACATAATTATGAATGGACACGGACTCTAAATCTAGACAGTCCACTCGAATATTCTGAAAGTCCGAGAATATCTGACCATGTGACGTACCCTCTGCCTGTAAGCCCACCCAGGTGGCGCCACCATTGTCTCTTCTATGCAAGGGATACGTACCTTGATTAATGAGCGTATGGAACTATTTGACAGTGCGGAAGTATTATTGGAATGAATTGTTCTATTCCGGTTTACTGCGGATGGATACAACCCAGAAAGTGTATATACGTCCACATGTCGTAATGCTTATCAAAATATGACGTCAGCATTTTATGTGTAATATGCAAATGTTGTTATGTTCACGTGTCGTCCTAGTTTCCGTCCAGATCGCTTTGACTTGCCGCGAAAAGCGTCAACAACATGGCGACCTTAATGTTGTAAGGTCTCATATATGTCTCATCTCGCTGTAGATAGATACCACTGTAGATAACAGAACTTGTAGCTATTGTAGAATCACTAGTTAGACATTAACCTGGTTTTAGGATAAGATGGCGGAGCTGCCAAATGAATTATTACACCATAATATGAATGAAATCCAGATGCATTTTGACAGAAGTGCTAGAAATGATAAATTTGATATTATCAACAACCGCCAAGTCTTTCTACGTCATAAATCCCTTACGTCATCGTAGCGACAGTTTCGTATCTTTATTCTCATCCGTAGTTTCGCATTTTACCCGTTAACCCATTTTATCATTATTGTGTATTATGTCCCCGGACGTCCAACTCTCGTCTTCTTAGTGCCTTATAAAACACACTCTGCTTTAATATATATGTTGGGAGCATGAATGAGTACTGGCGTACGTCTGAGAATATGTGTCTTGAGCAGGATATTATACAAAGTTACAAGTCTGTATGTTTTGACTTGTCTAGAGATGTACGTCTCATTTTCAATCAGTATTTATTATATCTTGTTGAACTTATAATATAGACTTGGCTCCTGTATCCGAAGCTGCCATCTCACAATTGTTGTTATCAATATTTTATCTATGGCATGCCATAGGGGACACATTTCGACATTATTACTATTTATAGTTCATATTTATGGGTGGTTTTGGATACAGGAGAAACAGTCATTATATTGTTACCTCCTTTTGTACATTTTGAACATACCGAACAAGCAAAGTGAAATCCGTCTAATTTATTCAATTTGCGCGTGATCCATTTTCCCAAGGCAACAGAAGTCTTGCGGCGAAGAGCCGAGCACAGGGACTACTTGCACTGTTTTTCCGATTAAACACATGGTAATGTGCCTTAAGGTTATGTATTCCTACGCCAGTTGTATTAATGGCGGATAGATATGTGGGCAGTGAACGCGTTCTCACTCATCGCTGGTCTTTTTTTTATTTCGTCATGAATTTTATTTTTGTATCAAATTTGTTAAATCATTCTCATTCACTATGCTGCATTCCATGCACAATTTATAAGGTTCCTTTTTAACGTATATTTTTATCTAAATTTGTATTTATTGTTTTACTTGTTTTCAAACGTAGTGGGTTTCGTAATACTAACTTTAAGCTTTACTCTGGACTGTTAGGCAAGCTATTCTATCGAACACGCAGAAAAGAATTCAACAAATCCATTGGTATTTAATCAGAAAAATAGTGCACGTAGTATTTCCTGTCAAACCGGAAGTCACCAGTTATTTGTCAGGGACTATTTCCGGCCATTTACATCACATTTGTTTTAATGTCGTTGCGCTAACTAAGAGGACAAAGTTTTTTGTATTATTTATTGACAATCTTTGGCAAAGATTGCCATTTAATATTTAATGTAAATGTTGAAGTATTTTACATCAGTTACTCTGTATTGTTGAGGTGTAGTGGCCCCAACATGACGAAGTTTTTGTAAATTTCTGTCGTTTTTAGCTAACTTATAAACCGAATATGCAGACTAACCGTCATCACTGTAAGATAATCATAGATACATGTATTTAATTTTATTGCCATTAATTATAAGGAGAGGTTGGGACATGATGAAGATGCATAATGATGCCACATGCAATATGTGTGCATTGTAAACCAACTTGTACCTATGTTATAATCATGAAAATAAACAAAAACATGTTAAATATATATCCTTTGTTGTTGTATTTACCTTTATGCCATCAACATCCTTTATTGCCCTAGAGGAGCGATGAATGTGATGCCCAGCCAAACGATTTAACCCCTGGATAATTTAAGATAATTTGTTGGAGTGGCGGCACCTGTTTTTATATGAACCAGATTCGACCATCATTGAGAAATGCTTAACATTGTAGGATTATCGATTTGACAAATCCCATTCACGTGAATATCTTTTTTCGCCTTTGTAACCATGAACAACAGATCCAAGTGACAAAGAAAAGGTTAATCCAATAATGTTTATCCCCATCTGATCACTTACCTTTTATGGTTGAGATACTGACGACTATACCCACCCTCTCCCTCATGGGACCATCAAGCTTACGATGGCATGCGAGGCAATATAGATCAGGGTAGCTTAGTACATGTAGCCTATATACGCATTGATTTTTGGATAATGATACCGCTCTAAATCAATACGATTGTGAGGAGCGACGGACTCGAAGCAAGGCATGCAGTGTCCATCACTGCTCTGATATCCGTCGTTGTCACACACATACATTATTTACCAGTGCACTTGTATTGAGACATGTTCTTGAACTCGACCCTACACTAACATGGCTCTGATGTGAGGTCACAGGTCGGTCTCACTGTTTGTCACTGCAACACATAAGGTCAAGAACATCGACCAGAAAGTTAGTTCGAGGTTCGAATTCAATATTGGCCGGTCGGGTAGACTTGAGGTTTAAAGCACTCGCTATTCAGGCTGAAAGTAACGGGTTCGATTCCCAATATTGGTACAATGTGTGAAGTCCATTCTTGGTGTCCCCTACCGTATGATTGGAATTTTGACAAAAGCGGCGTAATACCTTACTCGCTCACTTTGTAATATGTAACTGGTAAAATAACATTTCTGTCCCCGCTCTTTCAGTTTTATGTATGTGTACTTATATATGAAACATTACTGGGTATTTGATAGTTTTAGTTTTCTTTTGCTTTACAAAAATATATAGCAACCAAACCGAATAGGGATACTCTCTTGACGAGATTCAAATACCACACATAAATGTTGCTTTCAGAGCAATCGAGAGATGAGGAATGTGGGCTGTTACTGTTTAAGAATACTTCAACGTAACATGAATAGTTCAGTATGCCTAATTCTCGCTTTTATAAAGGTAAACGTAGCTCCAGTTATCTTTTATACTTTCTTTTTGCCAAAATTCCTAAACCGATAGCAATAGTGTCTGACATACAGACTATCAATGTGCCTTATTGCAGACCTCATCACGTACTAAACTGCCGGCCAAAACAAAGTATAAACCCATGTTTGATTGTGGCTAAACATGAAAAAAACAAGACATGGTTATTCGATGGTGATGTATTTTATACGAGCATCACAGATGCTCTATGGACGTCAGGTATGCAGTTTTCGGCCTAGTAACGTTTTGATGACGTTTGAAAAAATTTTGAGGTCAAATCCAATTATCAAGTGTATACTTTTTTCCCAGCAGTCTAATATATATTCCAGTATACAGCGATGGCAATAATCAAACATTTGCTTAAAAGACCATTTTGATGCATACCGGGATATATTTCTGATATTCATGTAAATAATGAGAACATGAGATTGTACTTTGTTGCCCGGTGATCTCCCTTTGTGGGATAACATTAGGAATGGTCAAATTTGTGGTGTATCAGTATCAATTCTATACTTCTTTGCTAATAAATGCATAAATAAATAAACGAAAGAATTGAACGGATGAAAGTCTTACTGAAGAAGGAAAAGGAAAAGATAAATTAATTCATGAATTGATGGATGGATAAATGAATGAATAAACATTTCGTCGTTGAATGAATGTGTAAATAAATGATTAAATAAAATAAATGAAATTAACGTTTTGCATTGAAATGAATGAATGAATGAATGAATGAATGAATGAATGAATAATAATAAAAATTGACGTTTTGCCGTACTTCCTAGCCCCCTACACAACAATGCTCATTATATGAGAGTCTGTGTCAAATGACATCGTGGGAATTGGAGCACCCGGCTTCTACCCTGCACACGGTGTTGGCCAGGGGTCAACGACGGGTGTGTTCAGATATATGATTGTATCGTGTAGTTATGCAAAGACCTTGTGTTCTTATCACTAAACAAACAACTAAATGCATATTCCATGCAGCATTATGCAGTCACTGCATTCTGTCATATTTCAACAGGCCTATCAAGTTTGTGTCCATATTGAAATTGTAGCAATCTTTGTGAAGTCAACCTAACTTTTATAGATTTCTACATCTTTGAAATGTATATATTACTGTCAATGAAAATGTTATAAACAGTCGGACAAAAAGTATACACCAATATTTGATGGTCGCTAAATATGAAACAAACAAGAAATGGTTATTCTATGGTGATGTATTTTATACGGGTTTCATAGTTGTGTTTTTGGACCTTAAGTTTGCATTGTGTCGGCGACTGTTTTCCGCTTAGTAAAGTTTGATCACGTTTGTAATGTTTTGGTCAAATCCAGTATTCAAGTGTATACTTTCTTTGGCCCGGCAGTTTATACCTGTCAACATATTAACTAAAAACATAAAACATACGTTCTGTATCCACAGTAGGAAGCAAAGGAACCAAAAATCGGTAAATGATTCAACAGTATGACGTAAGGCGTGCTATTATAATTCTCTTAATATCGTAGAATAACTAAATATAAAACCCAGCAAGATATAATTATCAAATAACATTTCGGCATTTTTCGTGTCGTATATATTTTCACGTCGTGGTAATTACGTTTTATGTTTTAAATTGCACCGTGGACCTTATACCCCAGAGTAAAGCCATCTATCATATCTGAAGTGTCATGTCTGTGTCTTTAGTTAGAAAAAAGGAGGACAAATCATTATTTGTCTACTCACTCTGACAATAACATATTGTGTGCCAATACCACATGTTTCAAATCAATCCCCATCAAACATAGCCTGGTTTCAGAAGCCGTTATTTATGAAAATGATACATAAAGCATACCGCTTGGCGTGAAAAGAAGACTAGAAAGGGTTATATGACCCTCCTTGCCATGTAATTATGCGAGTACCAAACACCAGACACCTCGCGATCTAGAACATATTTAAATTCAAATCTGGTACAGCCCGTGATTCAACGGGTAGGTGGTCGTATTGACCGCAGAGCTATGAGTCACCCGACCCCCCTACCCCGCAACCCCCCACCCCTGATTTAAAGAGTCTCCCCGCACGGTCTAAGTACCCCCAATAGAAGCCCTGCTCTCGGGTAGCTCAGAAATACCCGCCATCTCCACCCTGCCCCCCTAAACACCAAGGAGACGGGAGATCTAAATCAACAGCGGGACCCCTTGGCGCGGCAGGACCCCTATCCGAGACACAGCCGGCCCCTTTCTCGTTCACCCGGACTTTGAAAGAACTAAGAAATGTTGAAACCATTTGCTTATGTCGCGACTGTATTGTGGTGGGAGAAGGTGGGTAACGGGCGCTGATAGACTATAGATATCGACTCGGGAGCGACATGAGCTGATTTTGCTTGCTATCACTACGTGATAAAAATGCCCAAATTCAACGACTCTCAAAGTCCAATATTTGCTTTTGTTAGAAACCAGGTCTTGTGAGTGAGATTGAATACCTTGGAAATCCTATACCCTTAGCAAGCAATATCGAGCCGGATATTATGCAAGTCTATTTCTATATTTCCAGAAGTCTTTATTAAACAAACTAATGAATATGTCAAAAGCAGTATTAATAATAAGCTGTTTACTGAAGGGTTTATCTGTGATCCCAATTTGGTTAGTTTAACAATCCGGTTTTTGTAAAATCATATTAATTAGGTGCTTGATAAACGATTTCATTTTCACGTGATGCACCCGTCTGGGACTGTGTCGGACCGGCTTGTCTGAGTCAGTACACGTGGCGCAGTGTCTGATTACTTCTGAGTACCTAGGCTTCTATATCTGCATATGTGACTTATGAAAGTTGACATCTTGTGTAACTGTATTGTCCAGTTCTTTGTGAGCAATTTTATCTGTCTACACGTCTTTGTCTGTGTCTGTAGCTGTCCATAGACAGATGCAGACACAGACTTGTAGACAGATAAAATGTCTGTAGGTATCTTCATCTGTGTCGGTAGCTGTCTCAGTCTGTGTCGGTAGCTGTCTGTAAGTGTCTACATGTGTCTGTGAAGGCTTAGATCTGTGCCTGTAGTTGTCATACATCTGTGTCTGTAGCTGTCCACGTTTGTATTTGTATTTGACTCTCTACATGTAAGGTGCATCTATCTATATTTGTATCTGAATCTGTCTGTCCACTTAGGTATGAATCTGCATATTCGGTAGCACTCTTCGTCCGTGTCGATATCCACTATAGCAGTCAGTAAATGTCTACGCCTGTGTCTGAAGAGGGCTGTCGGTATCTACGTCTTTAGCGGTCTACGTCTGTGTCTGTAGATGTCTGTAGGTATCTACGTCTGTGTCTACAGATGTCTGTAGGTATCTTCGTCTGTGTCTATATATGTCTGTAGGTGTCTACGTCTTTAGCGGTCTACGTCTGTGTCTGTAGATGTCTGTAGGTATCTACATCTGTGTCTATAGATGTCTGTAGGTATCTACGTCTTTAGCAGTCTACGTCTGTGTCTGGAGATGTCTGTAGGTATCTACGTCTGTGTCTACAGATGTCTGTAGGTATCTTCGTCTGTGTCTATATATGTCTGTAGGTGTCTACGTCTTTAGCGGTCTACGTCTGTGTCTGGAGATGTCTGTAGGTATCTACGTCTTTAGCAGTCTACGTCTGTGTCTGGAGATGTCTGTAGGTATCTACATCTGTGTCTATAGATGTCTGTAGGTGTCTACGTCTTTAGCGGTCTACGTCTGTGTCTATAGATGTCTGTAGGTATCTACGTCTGTGTCTGTAGATGTCTGTAGGCATCTACGTCTATAGCGGTCTACGTCTGTGTCTATAAGTGTCTGCAGGTATCTACATCTGTGTCTATAGATGTCTGTAGGTGTCTACGTCTTTAGCGGTCTACGTCTGTGTCTGGAGATGTCTGTAGGTATCTACATCTGTGTCTATAGATGTCTGTAGGTGTCTACGTCTTTAGCGGTCTACGTCTGTGTCTGGAGATGTCTGTAGGTATCTACATCTGTGTCTATAGATGTCTGTAGGTGTCTACGTCTTTAGCGGTCTACGTCTGTGTCTGGAGATGTCTGTAGGTATCTACGTCTGTGTCTACAGATGTCTGTAGGTATCTACGTCTGTGTCTGTAGATGTCTGTAGGTATCTACGTCTATAGCGGTCTACGTCTGTGTCTGTAGATGTCTGTAGGCATCTACGTCTATAGCGGTCTACGTCTGTGTCTGTAGATGTCTGTAGGTATCTACGTCTGTGTCTACAGATGTCTGTAGGTGTCTACGTCTATAGCGGTCTACGTCTGTGTCTGGAGATGTCTGTAGGTATCTACGTCTGTGTCTATAGATGTCTGTAGGTGTCTACGTCTTTAGCGGTCTACGTCTGTGTCTGTAGATGTCTGTAGGCATCTAAGTCTATAGCGATCTACGTCTGTGTCTGTAGATGTCTGTAGGTATCTACGTCTGTGTCTACATATGTCTGTAGGTGTCTACGTCTGTGTCTGTAGATGTCTGTAGGTATCTTCGTCCATAGCGGTCTACGTCTGTGTCTATAGATGTCTGTGGGTATCCACGTCTTTAGCGGTCTACGTCTGTGTCTGTAGATGTCTGTAGGTATCTACGTCTATAGCGGTCTACGTCTGTGTCTATAGATGTCTGTAGGTATCGACGTCTTTAGCGGTCTACGTCTCTTTTTATAGATGTCTTTAGGTATCTACGTCTATAGCGGTCGACGTCTGTGTCTATACATGTCTGGAGGTATCTACGTCTATAGCGGTCTACGTCTGTGTCTACAGATGTCTACATCTACATCTGTATCTGCATCTGTGTTTGAAGGTGTCTAGATCTGTGTCTGCTTCTGTGTCGAGGTGTCTACATCTGTGTCTGCTTCTGTGTCTGTATACGTGCGTCTGTTCATATCAGTATCCGTGTCTGTATACGTGCGTCTGTTCATATCGGTATCTGTGTATGTTCATATCTGTGTCTGTATACGTACGTCTGTTCATATCAGTATCTGTGTCTGTATCCGTGCGTCTTTTCATATCAGTATCCGTGTTTGTATACGTGTGTCTGTTCATATCAGTCTCCGTGTCTGTATACGTGTGTCTGTTCATATCAGTATCCGTGTCTGTATCCGTGCGTCTGTTCATATCAGTATCCGTGTCTGTATCCGTGCGTCTGTTCATATCAGTATCTGTGTCTGTATCCGTGCGTCTGTTCATATCAGTATCCGTGTCTGTATCCGTGCGTCTGTTCATATCAGTATCCGTGTCTGTATCCGTGCGTCTGTTCATATCAGTATCCGTGTCTGTATCCGTGCGTCTGTCCATATCAGTATCTGTGTCTGTATCCGTGCGTCTGTTCATATCAGTATCCGTGTCTGTATCCGTGCGTCTGTTCATATCAGTATCTGTGTCTGTATCCGTGCGTCTGTTCATATCAGTATCCGTGTCTGTATCCGTGCGTCTGTCCATATCAGTATCTGTGTCTGTATCCGTGCGTCTGTTCATATCAGTATCCGTGTCTGTATACGTGTGTCTGTTCATATCAGTCTCCGTGTCTGTATATGTGCGTCTGTTCATATCAGCCTCCGTGTCTGTATACGTGTGTCTGTTCATATCAGTATCTGTGTCTGTATAAGTGTGTCTGTTCATATCAGTATCTGTGTCTGTATACGTGTGTCTGTTCATATCAGTATCTGTGTCTGTATACGTGTGTCTGTTCATATCAGTCTCCGTGTCTGTATACGTGTGTCTGTTCATATCAGTCTCCGTGTCTGTATACGTGTGTCTGTTCATATCAGCCTCCGTGTCTGTATACGTGTGTCTGTTCATATCAGTATCCGTGTCTGCACGTGTCTGTGTATATCGGTATGTGTTTGGGTTTGTTTATATCAGAGTCTGTCCCTATTTACATGTTGTCTATTTATATCAGTACACGTGCCCATATATGCGTTTCTGTTTACTTCAGTCTCTGTTACATCTTCATCTGTGTTGTTTTTTAATACCACTTTAGTGTGTGAAGATATCGTCTTTCGCGGTCTCATCGATTAAGATATATTAGATGAAGACATTGGAAACCCGGGTATTCAATTTGGGCTCTGGGACGTGCCCATTGAGTCGGCAATATTCTCTTCTCATTTTCGCGTGTTTTCTTTGTATATGGCGATGGCGCTTTGTCTTGGTAATATTGAAGGCACTGATGTCGGCTAGAAAAAACAAACAACTATATCGTGAGCATAACTTTCCCCTTCGCATTCTATTTTGGAAATTCCTGCCAACAAATATAACCACAAAGAAACATTTTGCCTTGACTTCCTGTCAGCCATAGGCCCTGATAAGCCATTTTTGTTTGTATCGTTTTCTGAATGTTTTGTCTGTTTTGTTTGTTTTTACACAATGGACTGACGTTACTTTTGTTACTCTTTTCATGTTTCTTCATGTACGCAGCTGTGTATGACCGAGGTAATCTGTTGTGGTCATTGCCATAAGTCATTATGCAAAACAAAATATACCCCTCCATACGTCACAGTTCCCGTTTCCTGCTTAATGATTGGTTGAATGTTTAGTTCACTTGTTTTAAAGGCCATTAAATTGTAACCATACACCTGGAAGAGTGAGTTGTGTATGGGTATGGTGCTGACAAACCTAGAAACATAATCGAGGCGAACCGGGATTCGAACCCACAATCATAGGTTTCAGGAGTTCCCAAGGGACGCAGCTCTGCACATCGAATCGCGGCGCCTTAGACGACTGGGCCACCCGTGCCCCCTTACACCACAGATTATCGCTTACTATATATTACCATACAAGAAGTCATTCATTTATATCGCATCCATTTATATGTCATCCATTTGCATGTTAGCTACACACTATACTCAAGGGCAAAGGAAATTTTACATGTGTGCAACAAATATCAGTTGTATCAAACCAAAATGTAATGTGACGGAAATTGTGTTTGCAATTGTTACGTAAATCAAATACAAAGATCGTTCAACACAAGCTTAAGATTCAACACAAGCTGTAAGATTCAACACAAGCTGTAAGATTCAACACAAGCTGTAGGTTACTATAACTGAGACGTAAAGACCGAAAAGTCACACAAGGGTTCTAAAATGGAATTTTCATAACGAAATGTCCAACACTGAAGTCAATAAAAAGTCAATTCTCAACATGAAAAATGTCTGCGATGTCGTGTGTGACCACCTCAGCATGAATAAAAGTGAAGACACGATTTAGAATCGATGTAGTGAATCTTCTGGTGACATCATTTGGGATGCCTTGCTGTTCCTTTGACAGACCTTGTGCCAAGTGATGTGTGTTGAGAGGTGGCTGCTGTCTCAATCGAATCTGGAGGCCAAGGTGGCCCTACACACGCTCGAGGGGTGCCTGTCTGGAGAGCGTACAGGCCCTGGCAAGACGTTGACGTTATTCTGGTTGAAGAAATCCTGACACACTCGTAATGATGGGTCTGGTGTTATCATTTTGGAAAAGGGCTCCTGTGGATGTTGTTTAGGACTCCATCCCTGTATCTCAGAGCAGATAGGTTACCATTAATGACGAGTCTGGTTGTCCTGTCGTCCGAGATGTCACCCACATCATGACGCTGCCACTTCGGTTGGACTCATTTTCTTGAAAGCAACGAGCTGTGCGTTCCCCTGTACGTCTGTAAACTCTCGCCCTTCCATCAGTCTTGGGGAGGCAGAACCTTCTCCCGTCCGAGAAGATCCTTCGCCAATCGCATAATTGCCAACGCCTAACACGTCTAGCCCATGATAATCTTGCCTAACGACGTCTGTTGGTCAATGTTGCCCCTCTATAAGGTTTGTCGACTTTGATACCAGCAGCATGCAGTCGTCTTGTTGCTGTCTCTTGACTCACACGATTCGCTGATGACGTCACCGTAAAAAAACGTCCATAGATATCGGTCTTCATGCGGACTTGTGGGCTTGGTCTGCCTGTTCTAGGACTGTCAGAAGTCAGAAGTCTGTGTGAAGCGATTCATCAAGTTACCAACTGCAACAGCCAAAGGCTAATGTAACGTGGGGTTGGATGCCCCTAGCTGGAGTATTCCAGTTGTTCGATCGCGTTGTTCTGCAGCGAGCGGTGCCACTATGTGGGGTGTTTTCTATTGATGTGCATGCTCTAGTGATGTTTGGGTTCATTGTTATAGCCAAAGTGCACGTACAGTTTTTGTAGGTAGTAAAACACGGGATTTTACCCATTCAGACACTTCATGATGTCATGTTGCTCCCTTTGTTTATGCATGTGCTTGTTGGATATGGTCGTTTGTTTATGCATGTGCTTGTTGGGTTTAGTCGATTGTTTATGCATGTGCTTGTTGGGTTTAGTCGATTGTTTGTGCATGTGCTTGTTGGGTTTAGTCGATTGTTTATGCATGTGCTTGTTGGGTTTAGTCGATTGTTTATGCATGTGCTTGTTGGGTTTAGTCGATTGTTTATGCATGTGCTTGTTGAGTTTAGTCGATTGTTTATGCATATGGTTGCGTCATAATATTTATGATCTCCTAAACATCGTTTCCATGTGTTACGTTTCTTATGGACTTGAGTATATTTCGAAAATAGGTTGTAAGAAGTATTCTTGACAAAAACGTAATCTCAGGCGCATTCGGATTGGTTCGTCGTGTTTTTCGCACATAACACTGATCGATAAGAGGACTTATTTTCTTTGCAGGTTTCGGAAAGGGGCGAGAGGTGACGAATAATACTGCAGCTGAAATCGAGCAACTGACCGACCATGAATGGTAATATAGTTATTAACACTTGGTTAGGTGTGTGACGGGTCGTTGTGAGTTAATTTGTCCCCTGCGAACTCTCACACAGCATATGCTGACCGAGTACATGCAGAAGGAAAGGTGTACATCAGTGGCAAGTTATTAAACAACTAGAATAGTATTTGATAACACACAAGTCTATTTCCGTCTCATGACTTTCTTATAAATACCATCTCATGTAAGCTGAACGTATGATCAATCACCATACACCTCGTTGACGGGATGCGTGTGGTAAATGAGTGTGAAAGGATCCTCATTATGCGTGTGTGGAACACCTCTCGAGGCCAAGTGACTATCTCGAGAGCTGCCCTAAACAAGCTACTGACATCATTGTTACGGGGTAGGGGAGTAGTGATGAGATTCCTGGGTCGGACTTAATCCATGCTCCATATCTCCTTACACCAGCATTGGAAGCCGGCTTAGTGTCGAATTTTATGGAGATCAGTTGACGTGTAAACTCCCTCCACTTCCTCTCTTTCTCTAATTTTTCACTCCCCTCTTCCTCTTTCACTCATTCTTCACTCCCCTCTTCTTCCTTCTCTCATTCTTCACCCCCTCTTCTTCTTTCTCTCATTCTTCACTCCCCTCTTCTTCTTTCTCTCATTCTTCACTCCCCTCTTCTTCTTTCTCTCATTCTTCACTCCCTCTCTCATTCTTCACTCCCCTCTTTCTCTTTCTCTCATTCTTCACTCCCCTCTTCTGCTTTCTTTCATTCTTCACTCTCCTTTTCCTCTTTCACTCATTCTTCACTCCCCTCTTCTTCTTTCTCTCAGTCTTCACTCCCCTCTTCTTCTTTGTCTCATTCTTCACTCCCCTCTTCTTCTTTCTCTCATTCTTCACTCCCCTTTTTCTTTCTCTCATTCTTCACTCCCCTCTTCTTCTTTCTCTCATTCTTCACTCCCCTCTTCTTCTTTCTCTTATTCTTCACTCCCCTCTTTTTCTTTCTCTGATTCTTCACTCCCCTCTTCTTCTTTCTCTCATTCTTCACTCCCCTCTTCTTCTTTCTCTCATTCTTCACTCCCCTCTTCTTCTTTCTCTCATTCTTCACTCCCCTCTTCTTCTTTCTCTCATTCTTCACTCCCCTCTTTTTCTTTCTCTTATTCTTCACTCCCCTCTTTTTCTTTCTCTCATTCTTCACTCCCCTCTTCTTCTTTATCTCATTCTTCACTCCCCTCTTCTTCTTTCTCTCATTCTTCACTCCCCTCTTCTTCTTTCTCTTATTCTTCACTCCCCTCTTCTTCTTTCTCTTATTCTTCACTCTCCTTTTCCTCTTTCTCTCATTCCTCACTCCCCTCATCCTCTTTGTCTCATTCCTCACTCCCCTTTTCCTCTCTCTCTCTCTCTCTCCCTCTCTCTCTCTCTCTCTCTCTCTCTCTCTCTCGCTCGCTCGCTCTCTCTCTCTCTCTCTCTCTCTCTCTCTCTCTCTCTCTCTCTTGATCTTCACTGTTCTTTTCCGCTCTCTTTTCCCAATATCAGTCCGTTCATTTCTGATAATCTTGAAATATTGCTGAAAGCGGTGTACATTGACACTCCCTCAATCACCCACTGGCCAGTGAATCGGGCTCTCAGAGACAAACGTGACATCCGGGATACCATATTTAAGGGGGGCTAACTCTGAATCATGCGAAAGGATAAGGTCGAACGACAGTGTGGGGGTGTAATTCGCGTGTCACATTCCAGTTATTGTCATGGAACAGTGGCAATGAAGTTAAAACGTTTCATTCCGTTGCATTTCATGTTACTTTATCAATGGGTTATACATGAACAAGCATCAGTAAAAGATGCATGGATTCTTCAACACAGCCGTTTTTCCTATCAATGTGTTGTTCCACGGAGACCGTGTTGGCAGTACACGGTGCGGGGACAGGGGCGGTGCGGGGACAGAGACGGTGCGGGGGAAAGAGGCGTTGCGGGAACGTGAGACGGTGCGGGGATAGAGACGGTGCGGGGACAGGGACGGTGCGGGGACGTGAGACGGTGCGGGGACAGAGACGGTACGGGACATGCAGTGCGGGGATAGAGACGATGCGGGGACAGAGACGGTGCGGGGACAGGGACGGTGCGGGGACGTGAGACGGTGCGGGGACAGAGACGGTACGGGACAGGCAGTGCGGGGATAGAGACGGTGCGGAGACGTGAGACGGTGCGGGGACAGAGACGGTGCGAGGACAGAGGCGGTGCGGGGACGCGAGACGGTGCGAGGACATAGACAGTGCGGGGACAGGGGCGGTGCGAGGACAGGCGGTGCAGGGACAGAGGCGGTGCGGGGACGAGAGACGGTGCGAGGACAGAGACGGTGCGGGGACGTAAGACGGTGCGTGGACAGAGACGGTGCGAGGACAGAGACGGTGCGGGGACAGAGACGGTGCGAGGACAGAGACGGTGCGGGGGACAGATGCGGTGCGAGGACAGAGACAGTGCGGGGGACAGAGGCGGTGCGGGGACGTGAGACGGTGCGAGGACAGAGGCGGTGTGGGAACAGAGGCAGTGTTGGGACGTGAGACGGTGCGAGGACAGAGACGGTGCGGGGACAGGGGCGGTGCGGGGACAGGGGCGGTGCGAGGACAGAGACGGTGCGAGGACAGAGACGGTGCGAGGACAGAGACGGTGCGAGGACAGAGACGGTGCGGGGACAGGGGCGGGGCGGGGATAGAGGCAGTGTGGGGACGTGAGACGGTGCGAGGACAGAGACGGTGCGGGGACAGAGGCGGAGCGGGGACAGATGGGGTTCAAGGGCAGGGGGTGCACGACAGGAGACGGGGCGATATTAAAGATGGTGCAACGGTAGGAAACGGTGCGGGGACAGGAGGTGCACTGCCAGTCTCATTAATATCACACCATTTCCTCCGTTACCATACCTCTGTGTGTGAAGATTTGAGCACCCCCGCGGTAGCACCATCTACACCAAAAGGGGTTCTTATGGAGGGTATATTTGTGTTATGGTGGTTTTATATTTTGGCCTGGAAACCTGTTATCTGATTAGCTCTAGAACCCACTCATCCTTCAGACTTCAGACTTCATTACTTCGAATTTTCTTCACAAATTAAGCCGAAACGTGGCGATATTACTCAGTTCTGGAATCCAACCCAATTCCATATCATTCTTACGTGACTTTCAATACCGTGACCCAGCGGGAGTGACTTGGACGTGACGTCGTTGTTCGCTTTCCGGTAGTGGCGACGGCGTGAGAGGTTGCTGAACTCACACTTCGGCAGCGATAACGAGAGCTGATTTCCCAGAAGAATGCCCCGAAATGTGGCCGTTTGTGCTCCATCACATGGAACGGATGAATCGATGGATTGGGTGCATCGTTGGTTCTTGAATTACGGAAGCTCATCTGCAAACTTGATGACATTTTCTGCTGAATTAACTCTGAACAGTCTCATTTATTTGCTTCTTGGTATACATAAAATGAGATTTTAATTGCTATTATTGATGGTAATTGATAAAAAGCCATACGTAGCAGTCGCCCAATGCGAACATACTCAGAAAAAGGCAATACTTTAATTTCATACAGGATACATGTTGATTATTCATTACGATACAAATGAAATTTTAATAACTATCATGGCAAACAATGCCTAGTATTTGCATTGTTTCTATACACTAAATAAATGAATAAACCATGCTTTCAAGCACTTAAAAAAAATATGTCTAATAGGCTCTTGAAATAAAACACATGGAGTCGACCTGGGAGTTTGTATCAAGATTAGAATGTTTCAGCTACTGCTACAAAACCAATATCTTTTTATTTAAACCTATGAGCCTGATTTGTTTAAAAGATAATTGCTTGCAACAATGTATTTTTTATGCAGGCAATTTCTTTTTTTTTCAACAGTCGATACAATCCCAATGGCTTATATGGGGAGTGATGGCTCAGTCGCCTAAGGTGCCGCATTTCACTGTGCTGAGTTACGCCCCTGTGTGCCAGAAACCTATGAACGTGGGTTTCAATCCCGGTTCACCCTGATTGTTTCTAGGTTTGTTAGCATTAACCCGTGCTCTTGGATTTCACCATAGTGCTAAACATTTAAGTGAGTAAGTGAGTGAGTGAGATGGGTTTAACGCCACTTTTAACAGTATTCCAGTTACATCGCGGCGTGTCAGCTTAATTTTGGAGGAAAGCCCGAAGTGATGCAGGTCTCAGACGTTTACCACTTCGGTGAAACCCACGAGCACGGGTATGGTGCTGACAAACCTAGAAAAATAATCGGGGGGAACCGGGATTCGAACCCACAATCATAGGTTTCTGGCGTGCCCAAGGGACGCAACTCTGCACAGCGAATCGCGGCGCCTTAGACGACTGGGCCACCCGTGCCCCCCTAAATGTTTAAGACCATCATAACTTCGGGCTATCATTCACAGCAAGCTGATATAACTGAAATACAGTTCAAAGCGACGTTAACACAAATCACTCAGTATTTGAGCACGTAGTATTCCAATAGGTCACAGGGCAGGGCAGTTCAGCAGTAACAACCAAGATTGCTTAATGCATATGATAAGTTTACCTATTACCATTAGTCGTTCTCGTAATAATTCGGCAATAAGTCTATCGTGATATCTTTGGGATTATTTCTTTTCTGGACCAACAGTTTCAATCCTTCTTCCAATCCTTCTTGTTGGCCACGCTGACCGCGACAACTGAAGGAGGAGAGTATATACAACCCACGCCTCTGGAGTACATTCGTTTTTTGAATTCTTGCAAAACAACGAAACATCATTTTCTCACTTCGTTTACACACAAAGCGTGTGGGTGTTTTGTTCAACCCACACATACGTACACATACGGCGTAATCCAGGAGAAAATGTGTGAACACAATTATGACATTCCCGGTGCATTGTTAATGAGTAGTCATAGAGAAACTATGTAACTAGACCCATGCTACGATCTATCTGTGCTCCACATCCCAACCTTCCTAAACCCCTACCCCACCCCACCCCAACCTCCCAACCCCCAAACCTCGAATCTCCCAACCCCCTAACATGCTCAGCCTGCCTACCACCTCTCGTAAAACAGTCTCCTGCCTATCACTCCATTAGATAAACAGAGCCATGTCTGATCTTTACAACACGTCCCATGAGTATATTATATATTTATCGGCATGTCTCTAGCTAATTGGCGGGCATAGATTGGCATATGGCGGTACACCAGAAGAGGCATCTACATTGATAGGAGGTTATGAAGTGTGAAGTTGCTCCTGGATGCTATCGATCGCTCATTATTCACGAATGGCTTTGTCTAATTATTTATCTCGCGAGAAGCAACGAGACTTGGAAAACGTATTTCGGCGAGATATGTCGACAAGATGGTAACTGAAGATTAACGAAGCCTAACTCGATCTGGCGCTACTGTGTGTGTGAGTGAAACGAGACAAACCCGGAGATTAAATTCCATACCGTGACGACGAAATTAAAGAAAAACAAAATTTTCAAAGAGCTCACCTACCGTCAAATATAATTCGAAAACAACTCGTCTATTTAAAGATTCACATTATCCCAACGGCTACGATCAATGGCTTTGTTGACCAACTAACGTTAAACTACGTCAGACATCTGTGAACCTTTAAAATGGTACTTTCATGTGTTGTCTGTCGTTTGTTAACGAGTGCCGGTGCAGTGTGAAAATTGTACACTTTGGCTGCACCGGGGGAGGCGGAGGGTGGGTGGGTGGGGGGAGGTGGGGCGTGGGAGACAGATAGAGATAGCGGTGGAAGCTTAAAAAGATGTGGGTGCTGACTGTTATGACTCCAACGACGCCCCTTTCAGTAAATCACCCCAGGAATTCATACAAACAGCAAATATGTAGCCGACGTTTTAATGTCAGGTGTTGCTGCCGTTTCGTACCAAAGGTCAAACCGTCTAGCGCGGTTAGCCGACGGTCAGTTCCGGACAATGGTCTGGTATTCTACTGAAAGGGTTGTATATAACTGTATAAAAATATGAATGTATGGGTTCTAAGCATTATATCTTATTCCTTTGATTATATGTGTATAAATAATATTGTATGTGCCAAATTGATATTATTGCATAGTTTGTAGTTTATCCCGAGTGGGCGTTTTCTCCTTGCATTTTTCTTCTTCCTCTGGGGGCACGGACGGCCCTGTCGCAATTCGCAGTGCAGAGTAGCGTCCTTTGGACATACCAGAAACCTATGATTGTGGGTTTGAAGCACGGTTCACCCCGATTATGTTTGTCAGCACCAAAACAATGTTCGTGGGTTTAACCAAAGTGGTAAACGTCTGACGCCTGCATCACTGTGCGCTTTCCTACGACAATAAACTGACACTCCATGATGTAACTGAAGTGAGTGAGTGAGTATGGTTTTACGCCGCTTTTAGCAGTATTCCAGCAATATCACGGCGGGGGACACCAGAAATGGACTTCACACATTGTACCCATGTCGGGAATCGCTACCGGGTCTTCGGCGTGACGAGCGAACGCTTTAACCACTAGGCTACCCGGTCGCCCCTGTAACTGAAGCTATGTTCAAAGCGGGGTTACACACAACTCACTCACTTACCTTTCTTCTTCTTCTTCTTCTTCTTCTTCTTTTAATCACTTCCCTTTTACTCTCATGTAGTATATTCCCATCATCTTTTCAGCACTAAAATTAAGAGACTTTAGAGTTCCTTTATAGAAGTAGCTTATTATACCTAACAGGGGACTTTATTTCGGTGATCATATCTATGTCACTTTCTCTTATTAGGGTTTTTGTTCTCAGAATATGGCCATGCCCCAAACAGAAATACATGTTGCACATGTGGTGTCTCCTTTGGAAAGCGACTTTGTTCGAAATGTGCCCCTGTCCACCTAAAAGTCAATGGGCATCCGTCAGGATGAGATGGTAATGTGACTGTTGTATACTCCCCAGGGAGTTGAGAAAGAAAATGGAGTGACACTGATCCACTAATCATCATCATTATTATTATTGAAACCTAATACTTTCACGTTATTGCCAAGATGATTTTTTGAATGAAGGGGAAAAAGTTTTCAAGTTTGAAAGAGCAAATAAGGCACAACCGCACATATGTTTTCTTTAAAGATGGAATAGTTTCAGTGTTATCATAGCGGAAACTTTAAACTCCACTCACACGAGGGAAGTAAAGGCACTTCTTTGTCGTTACGGACAGCCGCCGGCGTATCACGTGATCTTTGAAACACCACGTGACTTTGCGTATGGTTTTCAGGCTCGCCGTTAGCGCGCGTATGAAGTTATTTTCAGAAACAACAAAATTAAAAGAAAAAGTCCATTTTCGGCGTACGATGATGACAAAAACACATTTTGCGATAATCTTGTGGTATCTGTTTGGCATATTGAAAGTCACCGGTTATAGTGTTAAATGCATGTGTTGGGAAGAATCTTCTTGGGGTTGGGGTATTTTTATTTGTTGATGTTCCTCGCCGGTGGACCGTGATATGTTTACATGTTTACAAACAGATGCCCGTGTGACCCGAGTTGGGGAAACAAAGCCTCGGAGAGCCTCATGAAGCCTCTCATCTACACACGGTCAGCTTGGTGGAAATAAACTGGCGCTGAGACGATGATGTACTAAATTATTTAGTCCGTCAGATGTTTTCGTCTAGACTTGGGGGTGGGAGTGATCATCTACTTCTACTTAGGTGTCGAAACCTACCAGGAATAGCCCGGGAACCTTTTATATGTGAACGAGTTGAGTCTCTCCGCATGCGCGCGTGTCGTTGATGGCCGTATGTACTTTCTTTGTCTTCATCACCAGTGTAATATTGTCATCTATCTCTGCCAAGCTTTGTCTTCACCTCCAGTGTAATATTGTCATCCATCTCTGCCAAGCTATGTCTTAATCTCCAGTGTAATATTGTCATCCATCTCTGCCAAGCTTTGTCTTCATCTCCAGTGCTTTATTGACACCCATCACTACCAAGCTTTGTCTTCACCTAAAGTGTAATATTGTCACCCATCTCTGCCAAGATTTGTCTTCACCTAAAGTTTAATATTGTTACCCCTCTCTGCCAAGCTTTGTCTTCACCTAAAGTTTAATATTGTCACCCCTCTCTGCCAAGCTTTTGTCTTCATCTCCAGTGCTATATTGTCACCCATCACTACCAAGCTTTGTCTTCACCTAAAGTGTAATATTGTCACCCATCTCTACCAAGCTTTGTCTTCAGTGTAATGTTTTCACCCATCTCTGCCAAGCTTTGTCTTCACCTCCAGTGCTATATTGTCACCCATCTCTACCAAGCTTTGTCTTCATCTCCAGTGTAATATTGTCACCCATCTCTACCAAGCTTTGTCTTCATCTCCAGTGTATGGTTGTCACCCATCTCTGCCAAGCTTTGTCTTCACCTCCAGTGCTATATTGTCACCCATCTCTACCAAGCTTTGTCTTCATCTCCAGTGCTATATTGTCACCCATCTCTACCAAGCTTTGTCTTCATCTCATGTGTAATATTGTCACCCATCTCTACCAAGCTTTGTCTTCATCTCATGTGTAATATTGTCACCCATCTCTACCAAGCTTTGTCTTCATCTCCAGTGTAATATTGTCACCCATCTCTACCAAGCTTTGTCTTCATCTCCAGTGCTATATTGTCACCCATCTCTACCAAGCTTTGTCTTCATCTCCAGTGCCATATTGTCACCCATCTCTACCAAGCTTTGTCTTCACCTCCAGTGCTATATTGTCACCCATCACTACCAAGCTTTGTCTTCACCTAAAGTGTAATATTGTCACCCATCTCTGCCAAGCTTTGTCTTCACCTCCAGTGCTATATTGTCACCCATCTCTACCAAGCTTTGTCTTCATCTCATGTGTAATATTGTCACCCATCTCTACCAAGCTTTGTCTTCATCTCCAGTGTAATATTGTCACCCATCTCTACCAAGCTTTGTCTTCATCTCCAGTGTAATGTTGTCACCCATCTCTACCAAGCTTTGTCTTCATCTCCAGTGCAATATTGTCACCCATCTCTACCAAGCTTTGTCTTCACCTCCAGTGCTATATTGTCACCCATCTCTACCAAGCTTTGTCTTCATCTCATGTGTAATATTGTCACCCATCTCTACCAAGCTTTGTCTTCATCTCCAGTGTAATGTTGTCACCCATCTCTACCAAGCTTTGTCTTCACCTCCAGTGCAATATTGTCACCCATCTCTACCAAGTTCTACCACAACCTATCCTCGTTACGTCAACTACCCTACCCGTTCACCACCCACCACTCCTTGTGGTCACCGAAAGTATCCCGCATATAACCCTCCACCCAGCACTCACGCACACGCACGTTTTTAAGTCCTCCAGAGCGTGCCGTATCTCTGTGCTGAGAAAGCTGTTGCTCTTAAAAGCAGTTTACCCCGCTAGTAAACAAAACAGGTCAAGTTTCTTGAATTTATAGACTACAATTCAATGTCTTTAGTGTGATATTTCGGCTGTTTGTGTTTGTTTAACAATTGATGAGGCCATAGATTATGTCTTCAAACACATTACATATGGTGGATTTTTTCATGTGAATGATTTGTAGCTGCTCCTGTTCGTAAACCCTGGAGTGATACCAAGTCATATCCCTTAACCAGCGATAAATGTTGGATCTCACAGTGCTTAAATACGCAGTATAACTGTAATGAAAGGTACGAAATCTTTTTCACTGTATTCAACTAAACGCCTTTACTAATTTGTGTCTGATTGAAAAAAAATATTTTAAACAATGTTTTCAGTTTTGAGAGTTTGTTTTTAACGTCGCCTTCAGCAATATTCCAGCTATACGACGTTTTATGGCGGACAAGCGGAAGACATGTCCAAATTTGACGCATCAGTGACAAAAACAGTGTCCGATGCAATTCCCTATTTTGATTTGAATCATATGTGTCAGGTGAAGAATTGACTTGCCTTTGCATGTGTTTGCGAAGGGTGTCACCGTTTGGTCAGAACACGCTCACCTTTTCGTGAACACCTGGTATCATCACTGTTAGATAGTCATTCATAAACACATGCTTTAAATATAGCCGGAATCGTACACCGGACAGTAGGCTTTCATATGCTAAAGTCACAACAGGGAATTGCATCGGACTTCATTTTGGTCACAGGCGCATCAAATTTGTTACTGTCCTCCACATGTCTACCATATAACTTTTTGAAAGCTACACTATGTCCTTGACAACGCAACCCTGATCAAGTTACTTTTTAGCAAGAGTGGTATGACATTGCTTTTTAGAAAGGTGAACCATATGTCACTGTAAGACCTCACTAGTTCCGTTCGCCCTTAAAATTTGGTATTTTTGAACGAGAAACTATTTTTTACTAAAAAAGCGACCGGTTTTTACATGCTGATTAAAGTGTGTCCGTCGACCGGTCTGAAAACTGGGACGGTTTTGATTTAGTTTGTCATAAACCTTGTCATCATCTGAAGCCCATAAAACCCTGGGAGGATTGCATCTCAGGAAGACATTGCCTGCAACAATCATTGGTGTATATTGGATGTTATCTGCACTATTTATAGAGAGGGCAGAGGGTGAGGTGTGATAAGAGCCCTTTTTGCCTACAGGATCCGCATTATTTGGGAAGTAAGCAAACTTTTAGAATTCCTTACGAAATTGAACAGATGTGTTCATAATTTGTATTTTATTTCAACACATGTGTTGGACTTAAAATTACATCACCTGTACAATATGTCAAAGAAGGGCTGATTTAAGAGATTTTTTAGGAAGTGTATTTTCTCATATTTGAACATGAGCAAATGGTGACCCAAGCTAAGACGTTGTAGGTCAAGACAATCGAACACATGGGGACATTTTAAGTCACGGTCCTACAGTTAGATCACATTTTGAAGAATCAATCGGGTTTTTTTACATTCAGGACACATTTATTCATTTGATTTGAACTTGGTTTGAGGACATTTAAATGAATACCATATGAAGATACAGTAGAGCCATTGGTTTTAGGGCAATAAATGACAATAACATTTAGGCTGCTACAAAAATAGTTAAGCACATTCATTTGCAGGCAATCAGATGCACAAGAAGCAGACTGCTAGAAGTACATTTAAGCACATTAGTTTCCAACATTAGTGTTTCTTTTAACACTTCCATCTTTGTTTGAGAATCTGTTTTCGTTGCGTGGTCCGTGGCAGGGGTGCCATAGAGAATTACCCTAAAGACTCCCATCTCTTTAAATTGATATTTCAGATCAGTTGCAGATTCTATTTGGGTGTTCCGTTTAAGGAAACACACCCATTTCAGTCTCTTTATACGCCTATTTTGTAATTTCAGAGGTTTGACAGATAATATATAGAAATGCAACGTCGCCTGTTTGGTCTCCACGCGAACAGGATATGGCTGTTCCGTAGTAAGCAGCCATATTTCTGTGTCCCATTTCACTGGTATAAATCATTTATGTTTGTATTCTAACCGCACTTTTCCTATTTTTCGCCAAATAAATGCAAAAATAGAATCTAATGGCAAAAACTCGCACGTATTTATTTTCTTACACATTCACGAAACTGTTTTGTTTTGAAAGTGAAAGACTGCTTAAGGGGAAAGCAGAGTTGTGTGAGCAGATAGTTTAAAAACTGGAACAAAAGTATTTAATATCATTGCCTGATACTACAGACTCAAAACCAATGAGTTCAAATGCAAATTAGGAGAGAAAAATAATAGTTTTAGAAAGAGGGAAAAGTATAATAACGTTAAAAATTCGAACCAGTAATAACATTTATACAGCTGAAACGGACGCTAGAATAAATAACATCAATGTATAAGATTCGCTCCTTTTCTCGTCTTATGTGAAAGACCCTTATCAAAATAAAAGTGAAAGCTTGACATTTGACCGAAGACGTCAATGTTAGTTCGCGATCCCAACATCAAGCCTGTGAGTGATCCCACTTCAGCACCCGTGAACGTTCTGTAGAATCGGGCTTTGAACTGATGGATAAGCATTTTGAACAATCTCTTTGCCTGAAGTAAAAAAGGATGAGAGAATGAGAGGGAAGTGAGAACACGAGAAGGTTAGATTTTCGCGTTTAGCCTGACCTTGGCTTCTCACCAGCGCGCACCTGGCGGTGAGATCAAAGAGTTTAATCGACATTGTGTGTCAACAAAACGTCAGTGTTCCTATCTGTATGGGTGTCAACAGCATGTATGTCTTTGGGACAAGTAGTCTGATTTACTGTTATTCACGTTGTGTAAACAGTATAGGTAATCGCTTAGTTAGAATGAGTGAGTTAAGGTGTCAATAGTACTTCAGCTGTATGATGGGATGTCAGCTAATTTCAGTGAAAACCGAAGGTGGAACACGGATATGATGCTTACGACATATTCACGTCATATCCACATATTCACATTACCACATATCATAGTCACGCGGATATGATGCTTACGACATATTCACATCATATTCACATCAACACATATTCACATCAACATATGTCATAGTCAAGCGGATATGATGCTTACGACATACTCACATCATATTCGCATCAACACATATTCACATCAACACATATCATAGTCACGCGGATATGATGCTTACGACATATTCACATTATATCCACATCAACACATATTCACATCAACACATATCATAGTTACGCGGATATGATGCTTACGACATATTCACATCATATTCACATCAACACATATTCACATCAACACATATCATAGTCACGCGGATATGATGCTTACGACATATTCACATCATATTCACATCAACACATATTCACATCAACACATATCATAGTCACGCGGATATGATGCTTACGACATATTCACATCATATTCACATCAACACATATTCACATCAACACATATCATAGTCATGCGGATATGATGCTTACGACATATTCACATAATATTCACATCAACACATATTCACATCAACACATATCATAGTCACGCGGATATGATGCTTACGACATATTCACATCATATTCACATCAACACATATTCACATCAACACATATTCACATCAACATATATCATAGTCACGCGGATATGATGCTTACGACATATTCACATCATATTCACATCAACACATTCACATCAACACATATCATAGTCACGCGGATATGATGCTTACGACATATTCACATCATATTCACATCAACACATATTCACATCAACACATATTCACATCAACACATATCATAGTCACGCGGATTTGATGCTTACGACATACGACTCTTGCTCGGAGGTTGTTTGATTAGGACTGCACCATTCTTGGCCTCGGTGGAGCTATCAGGGGGTTTGTGTTGGACATGTGGAGGACATTTCCCGAATCTGACGCCTCGGTGGAGCTATCAGGGGGTTTTGTGTTGGACATGTGGAGGACATTTCCCGAATCTGACGCCTCGGTGGAGCTATCAGGGGGTTTGTGTTGGATATGTGGAGGACATTTCCCGAATCTGACGCCTCGGTGGAGCTATCAGGGGGTTTGTGTTGGACATGTGGAGGACATTTCCCGAATCTGACGCCTCGGTGGAGCTATCAGGGGGTTTTGTGTTGGACATGTGGAGGACATTTCCCGAATCTGACGCCTCGGTGGAGCTATCAGGGGGTTTGTGTTGGACATGTGGAGGACATTTCACGAATCTGACGCCTCGGTGGAGCTATCAGGGGGTTTTGTGTTGGACATGTGGAGGACATTTCCCGAATCTGACGCCTCGGCGACATGAGTGGTGTCTGATTTGGGCTTGTGCAATATATTACGGGGTTTTTTTCAAATGAACAATTGACTTGTATTTGCATGTGTTTGTGACGGGTGAGATCGGTGGGGCAGGATACGATTACCTTTTCGCGAACACCTGGTGGAGTCACTATTTGATAGTGATTCATAAACACTTATGATTTATTGATTTAGTCGGAATCATACAATTGACTCTGCTGTTAGAGGAGACTTTTCATTTACAAACCAAAGTTCACAACCGGATCAATGAGCCGATTCTTGTGTCGATAAGGGACAAGACTGTTCACGTTTTCGTTCTAATGATCTACTGTTACTTTCATTGTCTCTAGGGTGCACGGGTAAGTCATGTTCAAGCTTTGTAGTGTTCCCCTGTGGGTGTTTATGAACAATACAGTCTTATTTCAACTGTTGTTCGTATTTGTAAGTGTCGGAATTAATGCCAAAATACTGTTGACAGTGCTGGTAACAGTTTTTACTGTAAAACAAATACAAGGGGAAAATATGGCTGACTGAAGCCGGTTACCTGAAGTTTTAAAAACTGTTTAAGTGATGGAATTACAGCTGCATCTCTAAACACTTTTCAATAGTCGGTCTGGAAAAGGGTCATCCCAGATAAATTGATGCTGTCGGGAGTCAGATTAAAGATTCTTCACAGTAATTGAACGGGACAGAGAGATTGAACGATAATGAAAACGGATGTATGATCGCATAAGAGATTGGGGTAATATGAGTGAATGGGGCACTTTGGCAGGGGAATTGTGTTAGATAAAGCAAGTTGGGAGGCAGCTTCCTAAACACAGGTAGGTGATGAAATATACAATATCATAGGTTATATCACTATACATCCGGATACAGATGAAAGCCCAAAGAGACCTCACACAGGGAGAGGCGAAACAAGGAAGAAATACAAAGAAGGAGGTCAACTGGTTGTTAAATGTAGGTCAAAGTGAAAGAGAACCGGATGGAGAGAGAGAGAGAAAGAGAGAACAAGACATAACTATACACCAAAAAACTACATGTCGGAAGATCAAGACAAAGGAGAGAGAGAGAGAGAGAGAGAGAGAGAGAGAGAGAGAGAGAGAGAGAGAGAGAGAGAGAGATGATAGTAATATTCGGCAAGACATAGAGATGACACAAAGGACAGGGACAAGACAAAGGAGAACAAACGATACAACCAATAGTAGAGAGGGAGAGGAGAGAAGAGAGTTAAAGGACAAGACAAAGATGGAGAACACTAGATACAACCAATTGTAGAGAGAGTGGAGAGAAGAGACTAGACAAAGTTAGAGAACACAAAAGAAAACAAGATACAACAAATAGTACACGGGGGGGCGCAGCAAAGACAAAGACACAAAAACATTAAGCGAGTTAGATGAGGGACTGCCTGAGAGAGAGGGGAGGGAGATAAAGAGACAGACTCAGAGAGGAAGAGCGTGAGAGACACATATGCGAAAAAAATTTGGAGATGACCTGTAAGTTGAATAGGAGCACGAGACATATGAGAGACAAGCAGACAGACTGAGCTCACAACAGGACAACCACAGGCGGATGTGGAGAACGGCACAGGAATGGAAGAACCACGACGGCAATCTCTCCAGGGAGGAGGAAACAGACAAAAAGTGCGTTACTCTAGACGAGGAAAGTGATCGTAAAACAGACAACGTCACCAGAAGACGACAGATACGGACAATTATACAAAGAGAAAAACACACGAATTTCTTTTCGGGGCTTGGAGAGATACAGCAGACTTTATTTACGCCAGGAACGCAGACAAATTAGTTGCACAATGAATTCTGACGGAACGGAGTATGCATTTACAATATCTGAAGCTTAATCAAATTGCACGATCCTCCAAACGTTGGTGTACAAAGTTCATGAAATGTCGATAAAATGTTTGTGTCTCCACTCGCCGATTCAGCCAATCAATCAGAAACACCCGACAAAAGAAATACTGGTCTCGCCGAGGTACGAAATGTACACCCGGACATACGAAATGTACAACCTGCCATATCCCGGCTTGTAATAACAACGTTGCAATCCACCTGCTATCGACAAGGTTGTGTTACACCTAGCTGCAATGTACCCGTAAGTCGCACCTAAAACATGACAACAGATTAAAATTGACAGGTGTCGTTCTCATGGCGGCTTCACCGACCTGGACGTGATGAATCGTGGGTTATACTGAGCGCAATGTTGTTAAGAGAGATTAACAAGTTATTGACTTCGGTTTTTAAAAATATAACTAGCACAAGGAAGCTTGTTAACTATTCAGTCATTCTACGTAAAGCTATACATAACAAAGTATGTGCATGCATTGGTTAGAATATCAAACTAAACTGACGGGTTTAAGAAAGTACACACTTGAAAAAATGGATTTTACCAAATAAATACAAACGATATCAAAACGTTACAAGGCTGAATGCAGTCGCCAACACATAACCATGATACCCGTAAAAAATACATTACAACCGAACAACCACTCCTTGTTTGTGTCATTTTAGCCACAACCAAACATGTATACTTTCTTTTGTCCGACAGTATATTAGATGTTTTTTCATGACGTAATTTTTTTTAAAGATCAATATGCTGATGTGACGTTTTAACATCCACCGTAACAAAAGATAACGCTTGTCAAAGGATGTTTACCCATCCCCCCCACTTAGTGAATCCCTAGACAATGTTAAAGTGCGTTCTCGTCTGGGATAATACATAAACAACTTTAATGTTCACATATTATTTCATATGTCATTTCCGACGTGAAAGAGTTAGAATATTGCCAATAGTTGTATAAAGCCAACTCATTCACTAACTCATCTCATCAGCTCGCGTTATCTCTAATCTCGCTTTGTGCCAATCTCGTATCATTACATGTCATCTCGCGTTACATATAATCATAACTTATAATTGTATATGGTCATCTCGTAGTGTATCATATTATTATTAAGCGCTATATCGTATTATCATGTCGCGTTATTTCATATCATCTTGCGTTCTTACATTACCTCATTCTACAAATTCGCATTATTGCAATTCCTTATTTTCAAAACCCTCATGGTGTCATGTCTACAAAGAAATTGAATCAAGACATTTACCTACAAATTACGACCCGTGAACATCCGGGGTAGAACAGGTCTTCAGCAACCCATGTTTGCCGTACAAGGCTTATGCTGGTCGTAACGGCGACTAACGGGATCGGGTGGTCAGGCTCGCAGACTTGGTTGATGCATGTCATCGATCTCAATTGCGTGGATCGATGCTCGTAATATCAATCACTGGATCCAGACTCGATTATTTACAGACAGCGGTCATATAGCTGGAATATTGCTGAGTGCGGCGTAAAACAACAAACCAACCAACCAACCAACAAATTACAGTCAAAAGGTGTAAAGCATCATGGTGTTATCGCTCACGTGGATAAATAGCATCTGGGGGCAATGTGAATGTTTGTTTCAACGAAAGCATCCCCCTTTCTGTAGATTCAGATCCAAGGAATGGTGCCCACCAAAGCAGTGTTTACAGACAAAGTAAGATCCTATGTAATCAGCTTGACGATCGGCTTTCATCAGTTGAGATGCGTTTTCGCGAACTGATCCAAAGGGATTAGACCATGAACCTGTCATTGTGTAAAGTCATGACCATTTTTTAACCAACCAGATCAGATTATGCCCGAAAAGAAACTATTCAAAAACACACAGAATCATTGATGACATAATAAAGTGTAGCCATGTTTGTGTAAAACAAACGCATTTGTAAGACCCAAAAGGATGTTTTGGCGTAACAGGAATATTAAAGCTATATATCACGTTGTTTGTAAACAATCAAGACAAACGAATGATAAAATATGCAACAATCAACGTCGTTGTTGCACGATGACATATGATCATACATTTTAACCAACCAATCCCCTTTTTAGTGAGGTCATTCTGTGCCGTCGCCCTATGGGATCATCACGTTAACATTGAACATTAGCTTGTACTTTCTGCTGTACAAATAACGGCCGCGTGTGGATTCTGGGTTCACATAGGTCCCAATGCTTGCTTGTCGTATGAGGTGACTTAATCGATGGGGTGAGTGAGTGAGTATGATTTTACGCCGCTTTTAGCAATATTCCAGCAATATCACGGCGAGGGACACCAGAAATTGGCTTCACACATTGTACCCATGTCGGGAATCGAACCCGGGTCTTCGGTGTGACGCTTTAACCACTAGGCTATCCGACCGCCTCTGGGTGGGGGGAGAGACTCGGTGACACACAGAGATGTTTAAACAGTGAGTGAGTATTGCTTAACGCCGCATCAGCAATGTTGCTGCTATTCGCGAGGATGAGGATGTTTAAACAAAGAAAAGAAAGATCATTAAATGAATAGAGAAACGTTTGGTATTCACGCACGCGCGCACGCACGCACACCCTCCCGTTCCCAGAAACCTGCACTTGTCGTTAGAGACGAATCGGGTGGTCAGACTTGATTCATTGCGTGTCATCGTGCCCCCGACGGTGTGGATTGTTATTCATTACATCAATCACTGGATTGGTCCAGGGTCGATTATTTACAGGCCACCGTCATATTGCTGGAACATTGCTAGCAACTAGCAACAAGACTAGCAACAAAAACAATAAACCGATATCATTATATTTCTTGTGCCATCAAACTAACCAGAAGTGGACATCCCGACCGGACATAAAGCACGGGCTGTACACATTTCACTCGTGTAAAGAATCAAACCCAGACATTCAGCATGACGAGCGAGTGAGTTTTGTTTTACACCGCGAGTAGCAGATTTTACAGATTCAAATGAATAAATCAACAAAGAGGGTGTGGTGATCCTGGCACAGTCAGGCTGGTTAGGCTCATCGTCAGCTCAAGGCCCTTGCCCCATCTACACGCGGCCCAGACCGCGAATGGGACTTCTCCCAGGAAGCGCTGCCTAGTCAAACCCACCAAGAACTTTTCGGAGAATGTAGCGACTCAGCCTTCACTCAGCCAACACTGCAGCCTTCTACCCAGATTGTCAGAAGGGCTGTATTCCTGGCAGCAAACCCGGGTACTCTCCCAATGTCAGTCAGCAGATTGGGAGGTACCAAATCTAAGGCACCGAAATAAATGGGGAGTTGGACAACTTGGTACTTGGGATGCAAGAGTGTCATTTCTCAAGCGAGGTCCGCATATTTGCCATGTTTTTCGCGAATCTTTTCAATTACATCAAAAAGGAAAGATTTTAATTATATAAATGGTTTCATTGGATTTATCAAAAATGCCAATGTTAGGTTTATTGGCCCGTTATTCCATGACGCCCTCTACATGCTCCGGGTCGTACCATGGATGGTAAAATGTCGCTTGAGATACTGTGTCTGTGCCAAGGCTGGGCATCCACTGACAATGTGTTGGACAGTTTCATTAAATTCATTGCATAATCTTCATTTCCTATTTACATTTTAATGCAAAATCGTACACTGACGGTTTCGACTTGAAAGTGACTGGTCCTGTGCAGCACTTTTCAGCATCCGTCACAAACACATGCAAAGGCAAGTCAATTGTTCACACACAAAAAACACGGGAACATGTCTTCATTAAAACTTTTTGAAAGCTTTATTTAGGCCTTGAATGTTGTAACCCTGATCAAACGACTTCTGGGCAAGAGCCGTACGACGCTCTTTGAAATCTTGGTATAAAGAGTATGCTCGACTATAGCAAAAACCTGTGAAATGTAAACACCAAAGGCCTGAACTGCTGAAATATTGATCGACATGAAGGGAAAGTTGACTTGTCATATAGTCTTATGGAGAGTGTTTAGTCACTCCGAATCTTTATGCATAGATTTATATAAGAAAAGACGAGCCGGCCTCACTGGTCTCTTTTATTTTAACGTTAGTCCTTTCACTCATGCGTCCGGATTCACGAGGTTTTTACGTATGTATCTGTTGATGGACAGACTCGCAGATACGCATCTAACATCTGAATGCACGAGAGCTCACATGGCGATATTCACAGCACGTTCACCACCAGGACACACATTCAGGGCATAGTGTCTGAAGAAACGGAGTTGAACCGTACGTTTTGTTGTTGTTTTGACAATGGCCGAAACAGGAATGTGGAAGATAAACATTCGCTGATAAATACCATAAGGATATATGGTGGGAAATATTTCAATAGTCGTCTTGACGCCCAACACGAGACCGACTCATTTTGCAATTTTCTGGATCATTTGAGACTTATAACGTGTTCTCTCCCCTCCGTTCAACACAAATCTTGTACTTTAGCTTGAGGACGAATTGCGGCAGGCAGCGCCTAGCCTAGTAAACTTTAACCGAGGATCTTTCGTTTGAAATGTGGTATTAAGTGCCATCCGGTTAGAAGCTTAGTGGATGAATACTCCACCAGAAGGAAACGTCTCTTAAAACCCTGCAAATGCAGGAATATTCCCTTTTCCGATGTTGCAAACTGTTTTAACAATATTTTGATGGCGCAATAATGCTTCATTTAGCAAATGACGCCCGACATTGATGCGGAGAAAGGCTTATTGTTTCGAGATTTGAAACAACAATGGCCTCCATTTTTCAATTTCACATCCAAAGCGCACGTGAACCGCGCACTACGGACATGCGCAGTGATGCTACCCTAAGGACTTGCAGCAAAATAGGGTTTTCTTGAAGTCAGGTACTGTATGCCCTTTAGAACGGATCACAGCAAGAGATGAGGAGTTTGACATTACTGCCAATTTGGCATGCGCAGACGGATCTGTAATAGTACTTATTTGAAAAAAACAAACAAACAAAAAATACTAATGATTTTAAAGAGGAATGTTAAACATTTTTCGATAGGCTGTACCTACTTTGATACTTATTTTCTCCAATGTACAGCTCTCTCTATTCGGTCATATTTCTACTTGGTTCTTGAAGAGCACAACTTATAAGTAAACAGACACATTTGTACAGAGGTAATAGCACCCTTTTCGCTATCATTGCATTCGTTCAATACTTTTCTCAAATGGACTTATAAAGACGTCAGTGTCGTTAAAAAGGTAAAACTGAGAACCAGAAAGTAAAAAAAAATGTCCAAGGACAAGTTAAACGAAAGTAAAGTAAATTGGAAAACGGTTTGTTTGCAGCATCATTGTTTTACAAAGTTGTTTAACAAAAAGTATAAAATATGTGTTAACGCATAAAAAGTCGTCAGTCAAGTAGCTTTTGTTTTACCATAACTTACATAAAACATTCAGCTAATGTAATTTGTGTCTCATAAACACAAATCTTATATAAATATAGGATGCATTGTGCAAACGAAATTGAATACTAGAATCTGAAATAACGAAATCCGTTTGGAATGGCCAGTCGTAGAGTATAATGTGTTTTATGGATACAGAAAACATATTTCCTCGGTGACCAAACCCTTGAAGTTATACATGTGTATGTTGTACATTAGTGCTTTAACTCCTCAGAATATTTTACACAGACTGGTCAGTGTTCATTAGAGTATAGAGTTCGTTTCCAGACTGACCGCCTGCCCAGTGTACAGGATGGTCATGAATGAAGATGAACGTATAGAATGTCTTTGTTTTGAAGACCACTCGGTAGCGAATTTCTGTCCTGACCGATCCGCCATATGTATGATTTATGAGATGCTTGTCCCCCTCCCCCCTCCCAAGCCCCTTATCCCACTGATGGGATTCAGACATCCTATCCAGTGGACCCTTCCTTTGATGCTTGTTTTGCATGGCTGATATGCAACCCTGCGGAGCAGCCACGGCCATAGTAGACAGTGGTCAAAGAGGATGACCGCTCCTTGTTTACCCCCTGTCCCAGTCTCCTGGCGTTCGGTCGGTGCTCAATATCAACTCTAATAGGTTAACGTATCACATATTACTGCCAACATGGGCGAACTACAGTTTGGACACCACATGGTAAACATGGGTTGTATGTTTTTATGGAGAGTTGGGGTTGCAGTTATTTTTGTTCCACACCCTACCTTCCCACCCCACCTCATTGCAACTCCTGAAGTAAAACGTTAACTCTATTATAGAACGCTTTAAATACCAAATCTCTCCCGACCCGTATGAACCTGTCTCTGAATATGTCGTAATGTTTGATTTACGATGACCGCAATGCCGCTTCACCCCACGCAAACAGATCATCGCTTCCAGGCCTTTGCCCCCGTCGTGGTGCTGTCAGCTGGGACTCTGGCCGACCCAAGGAGTGACGGTCCCCTAAATGACTCCGCACCAAACCACCCCATTAATTCCCCACCGTTGTCCCCATAGTATCACACACCGACCACGTATCATGGCCATCACCCACCCGGCCCTCTGTCCAGACATGTTCCCCATCTATGAGATGAGATGCTCCCACGGTCCACATCTCCAACCAAGCGTCCTTCAACAACAAACTGTCCCTCGGTCAGTGGTCAGTCCTTCACGGACTGCCTAGGACTGACCATATCACTCGTCCAGGGCACAGCGCCACCGGTTAATTTCTAACACATGTGGAGATGAAATAAACTTTGCTCCTCAGCATGAGATGAATTAGGTATTCTCTTTGTTGGAGAATGTGGGTTCATACAGTTTTATTGCTGAAAGAGGTAGTGTGTGTAACCTCCAATAAATGACGGTTTACGGCAACTGAGCAAAGAAGGCGTTCTGTTCCCCTGCCTGCGTGTAATAAGCCGGAACTTAGCGGGTTTCTCTCATTTTCCGTACCATTGAATTGTCACCGAAACCAAACATTCTTACCACCGTTCCCCGCTCTCCGACAAAAACACTCTATTTTCTCGGCTACAGTCGTTTTACAAAGTAAATTACGAAATATACACAGAACGTTTTTTGGCGATTGCGACAACCGAAAATAGGTTCACTGATAACGACATTGGTACGATATCATGACGAATGTGTAGATGGATCATTAAAACTATCACAACAGACGTGGAAACATTTGTCATGTAAATTAGCGGTAATGTACGTGTTTGTCGGTGTAGTATTCAACGGGTAATGTACTCAGAGTGCTGTAATTTACTTCGCTGCCAACACTCAGAACTCATCGGACATCTCACTGTGGAGATGCACTTTACGGAAATAGGTTTGCCGATTGTACTGGAATCTGTGTGACGTCACAGTCTCTTTGTGTTAACTGGTCCCAACACAAATATGCGCTTTGTACATGGACGTGACCTGTACTTGTACCTTACATCATGGAGCATGAGTGCATGGGATGACGGGATGACGAATCTGACAGTAATGGTTTCAGGGAATTTTCAAAAATAGTACATGCGGTCCATTTACTAATTATCGTTGACTCCATACCACGCGTGAAGTCACTGGTAGGGTAGTATGACGTACTGTTTCAATTAACAATATCCCGGTCACACCACGTCTTGGGACCACAAGAATGGTCTTCATCCTTATGGGGACCTGGCAAACACTTTAACCGTATCTACCAATACCGGAGAGCGGGCTATGCAACATATACGATCAGGGGCATAATCGAGAGCACCATGTCTGTCCGTAACATCGATGTCGTACAGAGGACCAGAATCGAGAACACCGTTACTGTCCGCATCATCGACGATGGGGAGCACGGGCATAATTGACGTAGCCGTACATGTTTGTCCAAAACCGGAAATATTTTTGTGTGAGATCAATGAAGTACACTTCAGCAACAGCAACACATTTCAAGAGCATCATGTCATACCATCCCATAGAAATTACCCTTACAGAAAATGCACCACAGATGTGAATGACGACGCACCCCCACCTATCAACAACAACCCCAATCCCTCCCCCCTCTCCCCCCCCCCCCCCCCCCCCCCTCCGAGTGACCAGTGTCCAACTAGTGATGTCCAGTGCCAGCAGTGCAAACACTTCAGGTATGCTTGTCCACTTTCACGGAGTGGCTCAACTATGCACTGACGTGTCCACATCGCCGCTGTGGATGGACCTGAGTAGAATGTCGTTTCCATCCCCTGTATCATAACAACTGTCCGCCACTTGAAACTTTCCTGGTATTCGAAACCTGTCGAGGAGAACCAGATCACTTCCAACGTTAGGAGATGTTTTTGTCTGGAACCCCCTAAAGCTGCATGTTATCATATGGCAGAAGCCTACGCTCACGGCTGCTTCGCCAAGGAGATATATTCTCTTTGTTCCCCCTCCCCCCTCCCCCCCCCCCCCCCTCCCTTCGGGCACATCTGGTCAGGGTGGAACCGTTCTTCATTTTGTGTATACAAACCCTGTTGTATCTGTAGAAATTCCTCCTATATATCAGGATATCTACATCTCGGGACTAGGTGTGAGGATGGGTTTTGGGAACTGACGTAGCTGACGCTGATGGGTGACGTTCATGAAATATCCGCAGTATTATCATCAATCTTACGCCTCAGGAGACACTGAGTGCATACCCGTCATAGAAATTAGTCCAAGTCATTATAAATGAGACATCACACGAGTTTCAGATGTTATCTCAGTACAGTGAGAACACATAGTTCTAGTTCACACATCTCACAGAGTGACTTAAGAGCAAAACATTTCACCCAAGTAACCCGTCGTTTTAAAGCAAGTTGACTGAATTGAGAATCGGATGGTTACAATGCATTTCCTCTGGGTGTCGTCTTTGCAATCCGAAGGCGTTGATTTATATCATATTATCAACCAGTGTCTGTTTCAGATTCGATTATAGACATGAGCGTTGTTTTAAGCTTTTTAAGTGTAAAACAATAGTCACTTTCACGCCCACAAGTGCATATAGAGCAGGTCTATGCGGTTGCATAAGATTGTGCAACACATGAAACATGCATTCTTATGTTTTCTTGAAACAACTGCATCATTCTTGTGCATTGTTCTCCACATCTTTTCATGATATCGATGCATTATTCTCTACATCTTCTCACAATATCCATGCATTATTCTCTACATCTTCTCACAATATCCATGCATTATTCTCTGTATCTTCTCACAATATCCATGCATTATTCTCTACATCTTCGCACAATATCCATGCATTATTCTCTACATCTTCTCACAATATCCATGCATTATTCTCTACATCTTCTCACAATATCCATGCATTATTCTCTACATCTTCTCACAATATCGGCGTATTCTTGCATTGTTCTCAACATCTCACAATACCAATGCATAGTTCTTTACATATTCTCACAATATCGTCGCATTGTTCTTTACATATTCTCACAATATCGATGCATTGTTCTTAACATATTCTCACAATATCGATGCATTGTTCTTTACATTTTCTCACAATATCGATGCATTGTTCTCTACATCTTTTCACAACGGTGAACTTTCAATCAGTCAACTTGACAAACGGACAAATGTCACCACGCTTCTTGTTTTGGGGGGTTTGGATGTATTGCAAATTCCCGTTTTATTTTTGTTTTATTTTCGATTTTTGTTAACATGACAGCTTTTAATATGTGGTATATGTTGCGTTTCCTTCGTGAGTGAATATAGTTTTACACCTCTTCGAGCAATATTCCAGTCATATCATGGCGATAGGAGGACACACAGATTGTGTTTACATTGTACCCATATTAAGAATCGAACCTGGATATTCGGTGGGACGAGCCAATACTTGAACCACAATGCTAGTCTCACTATTCCGTTGCCTCGGTGGGCATTCCGGTACTCATAAGACCCCCAGCACCCAAAGATTTTCGTCAGAGCCGACTTAAATGAGGATCGGGTGGTCACAATCCAAGATCTGGCTGGTTGTGGGTTACTGCTGTCCATTATATCAACCACCGGTCTGCCAAGCCACGTTCAAGTACTTACAAGCCTCGTGATGATGGTGTATATAGCTGACTGCTGCGTTAAACAACATTTACTCACTTTCCGAGATGAATATAATCGAGAATATGCCATTTATAAAACAATGAATTTTCTCCTCTATTTCTACCACTAACGATATGGAAGAGAACTAGCTGGACTTGCCTTTTGATAATCTAGAATTGTTTTGGTTTCATAAAATACAATAACATATTCCACAGTCTTGGTGCGGGACAACAGTCACATATCGCCTTCTTGGCAATAAACTTTTTTTATTAGATTTGACTAAAATATTGCATAAGTTTCAAAACGTTACTTGGCTGGAAAAAAATTGTCCGAGTGTCCTAGACACAACAATGATACCCGTATAAAATACATCACCATCGATTAATCATCCTTTATTTGGTTCATTTATAGCCACCGTGGGAATATTCTTTCTCTTGACATGCAGTTAAGTATTTAGCAGCGCATGAATTTGAATGAATTGCCCAAACACCAATATCACCTGTAATTGGGAATCCATCCTTGTTTTTTTATGTATTTGTTCACAAACTAACCTTTTTAGTTACTGCTCTTTAACCTGAATTATTCATATTTATTGAACAATTTGTTAAATTGTTAATACCCTCGTGTTATCCATGTTGGATGTTTAATGGTAAGAAAATATTATTTATTACAAATCTTCATATCACTGATGACAAGCAGAGCGCAACGAAGGGCAATAGTGGATTAGAAATACCAGTCAAAATAATATGACCATTTGATGTAATGGTAGTTCACGACCAGAATTGAGTAAATCACTAAGGTTTATTTTCATAAGTCAGCAGTCAATCACGAAAGTTCGTTATGCAGTTTAATATCCAGAGTTACATTTCTGGCAAATAGGTTTTGTGGTTGGTTCGTAGTCCGTGAGATTATGAATGATCAATTTTCCGCATCGGTGTGTATCTCCTACACGCCAATTTACCACGTGGTCTGCAGGGATCTGCGCGTACTACCCTCCCGCGGAGTGCTGCCCCCACGTCACTACAACGCTCTCATTTCAACAACACAGCACCAATTACAGTCGAACCAGATGCAGAGTAAGACTGTTGTTGGTGTACTTTGAAAAACTGGCAAGACACCATAGCCTCATGAACTGTTCTCATTAGAATAGTTATTGGAGTTTCAAGTCTTTGAAATTCAATCTGTAATTCTTTCTATTTCGAACCTGTAGTAAAATATTTTAAGTTCGTGGAAGTGTTGAAAGCAAGTAACAAAGACAAAATGATGATTGACATGAGCGTGCGCGGAGCTAAAAAATCCTTCATGGTTTTCATCACTTGTAATTGAAGGGTTTTGTTATTTTAGCTCCGTTTTCAATAATTCACGGTTGTAAATTAATGCGAATAGCAACGGTCACCCTGCTTACGACATTGACCATTTTTTTTCCCAAACATCTCATAAGCTTATTTTTGTCTAAAATTTGAATCATATGGAGGCAACTGGATAAACATATCTTCGAAACAGCTTAAAGTAAATCAAAGAAACTTTTTACGATTTGCCGTATGTCGACATCCTATACCTATTTTCGGCAGTCATGTCAATGAAGATCTTAAACATGGGCGTCGTGTGAAAGCTTACAACTATTATGTGGCTCATATTCATTTCAAGAAAGATTTATGAAGTAATATCTTAAGGAATCCAAGAGGTTTCAGAAAGAATTTGAACGGACACCTTTCCAAAGATTCCCGAATAGCTCGCGAGACGACGGGTTCCAGTGACCCCTGTGTATTATGTAGAGTTGTTGACATACGGAGATTGATTCTCATGTTTTCTTTCTGCTCCAGTCGGAATCCTCACTTACAGATGATGATATTACCAAATCGACGATGCAAGTAGCGTTACTTGCCTTTGAAAGGGAATCCTTATATTTGAAGGCACAGTAATACCGGTAAATTGATTTGCTATGTACATATGTTTACGTGGAACCCAGATGAAAGGTGACGTATGGCAGAACGCTGGAGTGTTGCTGTCAGGCGTGTGGTCGGGCGTGTGTCTCGCATCAAAAGTTATTGACAGCAATAATTGACAGTTATAGACATCACACGTGATGTCCGTTACGCCGTTAATTTCTTACCTAATCGAAAAAAGAGTGAAATTAGCATCAATGTCGGTGGTAAGGATTATGTTAGCTTTTTCTTTCACACCTCATCAGTCCTGAGATTTTCGGAAGAACTCTTCAAATTAGAATGTTTCCAATGTCTGAAAATGTGTGAACTGAACTTATGTTGCCAATATTTTCTTTAAGTATGCCTTCACATTCATATGCATGTTCTAATTTAGGCCATTAGCGTCAACCAGCAGCGGATCCTGCCACGGGTTAGGAACACAAACCTGCGGAATAAATTGCGGCACATTCTAGTCCTTGTCCTCGTACACATTCTAGCGATGCATATGAAATGGAAAGGCTTGTGGCGTCACTACCCATGGCTTCTTTCACTCGGCAAAATGAGTTTTGAGAAAAACACATGACAATAGAGATATGAGAGAAAGGGAATGGCTTTAAAGCAGCGGCTGCAAAGTCAAACTCATGCGGAGACCATACCATCATATAAATTCACGATTACATTGAATGTTATACGAAACACATAGATGCGAGTGCTCGCATTATTTTTATTATCCCATTTCATTCCTGCTGCTTTTTGTACAGAGAAAGGTGTTTGGTAGTTTAAGAACATACACTTTCATTATCAGAACTCCGGATTCCTGTCGTGAGAACTGACTGACGATGTGTCATACTGTATCTCGAGGAGCATGACGTTATGGAACAAAAGCCACAAGTCACCGAACAAAGGCATTCGGCTCGCTTCAGTCCTATTTATAGTTCATCTCGGCGTTGGGAGGAATCCATATTGCAACTGGCTTCATTGGTGCCACTACTGCACGCTATTTTGTTACACAACATAATCTTACGGCAGTATTGACCGTTGCACGACATTGAATCGTTTACCTTATTTCTATTAGCCTTATTTTACAAAAGAAAATCACAAAATCGGCCGTCATGTTGACTGTACCGCGAAATCACCCACTATCACGAACTCCATTGGTGCCCGAGTGACAGTCATGTAACGGAATAAACCGAGTCGACCCGAATGTGAGCGAAGGGTGTCATTGCAACTGTGCTGACGTTTTTTTGTAAATTTGAAGATAAAGCCAACGTTTTGTTGCGGTTCTTTTAAAAAATCGAACGTTTCGTTAATGTTGTCAACAACATGTATATCTTATCTTAGTCCTGGCAAAGCAGATATTCACGTTTCTGCTGCACCATCACGGAACGCGTCTGTTTTGTGAAAGCACTGTTCTTTGACAAAACACCTGTATATGTGCTCCGTGAAATTCACGGGTCATCAGCTCCTCCCTGTTCCTACTAACTCCTTTTATTTACACATAGCTCCTACAAATGTTTCACAGCCTACTTTGAAGAGTGGCCATCCGTTCTTCGCCGCCATTCCGAATGTCATCGCGAACATGAGCCATTGTTTTTACAGCAGAAAATATGAAAATCCCAGAAGAGTTCAAACACCATGCATAATTAAAAGAACACCCACGATGGAAACAGGGAACATTGCACTGCCAATTCTTCTAGAACGATGGCGATCGTCCTTAAATTGCCAGTTACTTCTTAACGCAGGGCTTTGATTTTTGGAACTACTTTTTGCCACCGACATGGCGGAAGAATGTTGGGGTTATTAGGCTTTATTATGTGGATAGGTAGTGTTGCCGATCCATAGACAGTTTTATCACTTGCATGCAATTCTGTTGCCCTTATCTCTCTGAAGTTTGTCTCGACACAAGATTTCTTTACAAGCCGGCTACACACTTCGTTTGTTTAATATACTTTGATACCCAACTATCCGCCCACAGGTTTCATCATGTCTGCCAGTGGTGTTAGATTGACACGACCTACGTACTGCTTATTTATCAATTAAATACAAATGTACATTATCTGTGGCAATTTCTTCGTCTTCTTATATAAAACTAAGTTACATTCCTTAAAACGTTAAGTGTCACGACTCTTGGAATCTAGGAACTCCTGGATTTACCGACGCTATCGTCGATCAAAAAAGGGTTTATGTTGCACGCAGCCAAATGCAAGATAAGGGATTCTGAGACTTTGACGTCACAGTAAACATGATGCCTACTTTCGGTTTGTGGCCGTAACATTCTCAGTGGAATATATCATCATGTACAACTGTACTGTAGTGTAGGGAATGTACATATATTTCAATGAGTAATTCGAATCGACGAGAACGCCCAAAGGCCTCCGGGCATAATTCGGAAAGATGTTCAGATAAAAATAGCTGACCCAAAGTTCATACAGAAGTATCCTTGTTGAATCTGTGGTTTTGAAACTATTCTAATGGTAATGGAATTTTCGGGATTTTTTGTAGCAAGAGAGAATTAAGAATAGTGATGGTCTAGTGGTATAGCGTCTGTCTGGGAGTGGAAGGTCCGTGGTTCGAGTCCCGGTCGCGTCATACCAAAAGACGTCAAAAGACGCCCTGCCTGGAGCGCCGCATTAAGAGGCTTAAACAAGGACTGGTCGGCACGGAGTCAGTATTCTGTGTTTGATTGGGGTATGGGGCATAGTATCTCAGTGGGCTAGCACTATAAAAATCGGCATTAGTCTGGACTAGTACAAGCTCGTCGCTATATCACTTGACACCAATGAATAGGTCTTCAGCAACCCAGGCTTGCCATATGAGGCAACTATGCTTGTCGTAAGAGGCGAATAACGGGTTCGGGTGGTCAGGCTCGCTGATTCGGTTGATGCATGTCATCGTATCCCAATTGCGTAGATCGATGCTCATTATGTCACTCATTGGATTGTCCATACCCGATTAATTACAGACCGCCGACATATAGCTTAAATTTTGCTGAGTGCGGCGTTAAACAACACAAACAAAGACTTAACCTCACCTCATCTCATCTTAATCGAGGTTAAGGGTCAGTGAAGATTAGAACTCGGGGCCAGGACCCTGATGCATAACGGTTAAATAACCTGTTATACACAGTATCCCTGACTCTCCCAGCCTCCCCATCTCCACCCCCAATTACTACCGTTTTCCATTGTGCTTAACACATTGACTAAAATATGTCGGTTTGATAATAATATCTTTCACCAAAATCAGGCACCGTTTTCTGTGTTTTTGGCAATGATTCATATTCTTTACGCTAAAGTGAAGTTTCAGGTGAGGTGGAATGTTCTTTCAAACAGCACCTTTGTTGTAAAATTGCTGAAAGTTTTAAAACACTTAACAAACATAATGGTAGCTGCGAGATGATTTCATCATACTCAGTATCCACACACGTCTCGCTCGGTTGAAACTTGGAACACGAACCGAAACGGTTAAAATCGTAATTCCAAGATTCTTGTGTTTGCTTTATTTTCCGTTTTTGTTGATTGAAGGTGTTTTTGCATTCTGCCTTGTGCGTCGCTCACCCATTGTGTTTGCGTGTCGGTAGTGTTTTTTCTGCCTGTTATCTTAAGGTGTGCATCTTATGTGGCCTGAAGTATATCCCAAAGTTATCCCCCGAGTTGTGTTAGTTATCCATCTTTTGTTATCTCCAAATAATCTTCCCATCGTTAAGTCCTCTTTTTTTCATCATATATCAACAACAAATCTTGATGGGGCTTTTTACTTCATGTACGAAAATAGGCATTTTACTGGCTATTATAGCCTAGTACTTTATCCAGTTAAAACCTCAACAAAAGGCTTTGTGAAAGCACATATGGCCATGCACTCAAAACTACCAATTTCCTCGCGTTCCTAGCCTTGCTCCAAGGCTGTGCTGAATGATATGTCCATAGGTGTGTAGTAATTCTATCCTTATATTAAAAAAGTCTAGATAAACGGACAGTTGTAAGGTGGCCAGTCTTTTATTGTTCATATTTTTTTAATCTAGATGTTATGGTTTAAACTAATAACGTTTGACTTATAAACATGTGCAAGTCTATCGCGTATCATACCCTGCTGGGAATACAAACTTTGAACCGCTTGGTGAGTTCGAAAACGTATGAAATCGTTGAATTTCAAACAGCATGACGCATAACCAGGACATAAATCTTGTACGCGTGCGGGGTTTTCCCGAGGGTGGGGACTTTTGGACCTATCATCGGCGTCCTCATAAACATCCCAGACGGCAACAGGGTCGACAGTACCGCACCGACTACAGCACGGGCTATCGTGGACCACGCGCGGCCGTCTTTCATCGGAAGTGTTTCTCCCTGAAACAGAAAGAATGCAAATGAGAAAAATGCTTGGACTTCCAATACCGTTGAGAAAAAAACAACAAACATAAATCGCTTTGTCCTGCCATCTGGGGGGTTTATGACCATGATGGTGTTTTGTACCTCACGCTCTGCGCACGTTGTTCGGCCCATCTCGTGGCGATAGACCTATTTGCCTCTTTATCCATATGGCTTGGTTGATTAGCCGAGTCTTAATATCTTCAAACGTCACGGTGATGGTTTGTACACACACGTGAATTGATATATGCAGGTTACTGTCTATGGACAAGAACTGACACCAGCCCTGGGCTCTATGGGAATATAGTGATAGACATATGTACTCGTCGCCAAATGAAACGCGAACAATAGAAACATATTGATTGGTTGGTTTATTGTTTTACGCCGCACTCAGCAATATCCCAGCTATATGACGGCGGTCTGTAAACAATCTAGTCTGAACCAGACAATCAAGTGATTGATATCATGAGCATCGATCCAATCAATTGGGATCGATGACATTCTTCAACCAAGTCAGCGAGCCTGACCACCCGATCCCGTTAGTCGCCTCTTACGACAAGCATAGTCGCCTTTTACGGCAAGCATAGTCGCCTTTTACGGCAAGCATAGAGGTGAGGGGATATGGGGTTTAACGTCGCGTCCAAGATTATTGCACTTATATAGCGACGTGCATGCACGTGTATGTGTGTGTGTGTGTGGCTGCTTGTACTAGTCCGGACTGATGCCGATTCATAGTGCTAGCACACTGAGATACCATGCCGCAGATTAACATGAATACCCCACTCAGACACAGTATACTGACTCCGAGCCGACCAGTCCTTGTTTTAGCCCCTTAATGCCGAGCGGAAGACAGGGTAACAACAAGTACCATCTTTTAACGTCTTTTAGTATGACGCGGCTGGGGATCGATACCCGGACCTTCCGCTCTCCGGGCGGACGCTCTACCATTAGACCACGGAGGCGGTCGGCAAGCGTAGAAACATAGAGAGGTATGTACGTTAAGAAGAGATTTTCCAATGTGTACCACTAAATGACAAAAGAAACAATCAGCCAAGAGTTACCACAGTGTCTTTGTTCTCATCACGATATGCTACATGTAATTTCTAAACTTTAAACACTAATCCTGCACGAGACAAATGGAGAATCCTGAGTCATGGACCTGTGACGTCACATGTGATGTGTTCGTGAGCGTCTGTTCACACAACATACCAGTATGTTCGTTTGTGCATCTAACTAATCTATCATCTCTTGAATATGAGTAAGTCTTCATATAAATAGGATTTCCTTTCATCGATATCAGGGATAGAAGTGGTCTCATATTGAAGGTGGCCGATTTGTTGTGTAGAGTTGTGTCCCTTAATTGTGCCAGGATCCATTGCCGGTTATATTCTCGGGTTCGCACCTTTATTAGATTACGATCATTGATCTGCCAGCTCCTTTCTCGGTCGTCTCACGGATGTGTTAAATCTCCATTATCCCCGCCCCTTCGGCCGTCCTCCGAGGTCAAGCTGTCACGTGATGAAATACAGTTCAGGGTGGCGTACCATCCAACTCTCTCACCTAGATCGAACGTGAAGATCCGGGTATCAGCAACACATGCTTGCCGCGAGAAGTGACTATGCTTGTCGTAAGAGGCGACTAACGGGATCGGGTGGTCAGGCTCGCTGACTTTGGTGTATATCATTGTATCCCAGATTCGCATACCGATGCTCATGATGTCAATCACTGGATTAACTGGTAGAGATCAGATCATTTACATACCGCCGTCATATATCTGGAATATTACTGAGTGCGGCGTTAAACAATAAACAATCAAAATCTCCTAGATTGGTACAAAAGGTTGCCTACACGAATATGTTATCAAGGGGAAATGTGTACCTCGCGAACGTTTGGTCTCAATGAGACTGACGCTGAAGCATGGCCTGTATGTCAAATAACTGAAAACGTCTAACAGTGCAAGATCCCAGTAACGCAAAAAAACACCTCCGTAAGGAAGTACTGTGAAAGTAGGATCACCCGCGATAAACCCATCTCCACTCTGACGCATGCGCAGGACGTCGACCTTCTAAAAAACATGTATGCACAGGTCAACTGCGGTGTCGCTTTGATGTCGGCCTGTTGCTTGATATCGACACCGCCGTTGTATTTGGATAACACTCTTTACTGATAAGAATCATGTGATATTGGCGAACCCTAATCATAGTCTATATAATGTTACAAGATACCTAGTAAGAGATGAATGTTCAACACCATAAAATGACTGCATCAGCTATTTGAACACAACCGTACACTAGCATCATAGTAAACACAGTCCTAAATTTGATATTATTTGAAATAATCCCCCGGGTTGAAATACTTAGCCATGGGTGGCGATTGGCTGGCAAACTGGTTAACGTATTATGTCGTCACGTCGAAAGTCCGGTTTCGATTCCATACAATGTGTTTCTCGCCGTGATAGTGCTGAGATATTGCTAAAAACGGCGTATAATCAAAGTCTATATTGTGATAAAACGGTTCTTACTTCGCGAAGTGCATCAAATCACGTGAGCACCTTAATTAAAAAAATGAAAAGATTTGGAAAATATCTGTTGACGCAGAGTTGCACTTGCTTGTGCATGACAGTTTACGAACCGGATGTCAATTTCGTTAAGCTATTTTGATTGGACTATGCATAGACTCGTTAGTCCAGCCAAACTTCCAGCTTCCAATACTTCCAGCCTCGTTCTGCAAGGGTGGAAACTGGACTTTTATGGTCAGTTAACTTCCTTGCCTGGGGAAGATTGAACCCTGTGAGCACGGGTATATGGTGCTGACTGATTAAATAAGACTTTATGAATGATAAGTTGTGATGCGATTTTATTTTCATTTAAACACTCGTGTGTTCTAATGATAATCGCGAATACTGCCGATGCTATCTTTACTCCATGATCGTAATCAAGAATGAACCCAACCGGATTTACATCTTGGGGTCACACGCTGAAATACCTCGTCGCCCTAATCCGCCAGAAATACATATAAGCAGACATTGACCAATACATCCTCACTTTTTCAACCGATTTTAGTCTTGGAAAACAATGTGCCCTGTGCCCTGTGCCCTGTGCCCTGTTCCCCGTTCCCCGTCCTCTGTCCCCTATCCCCTATCCCCTGTCCTCTGTCCCCTGTGCCCTATCCCCAATCCCCTGTGCTCTGTCCCCTGTCCCCTGTCCCGTTTATAGACCCTATCATCACTAGTGGCTAGGTAACGGTAAACAACCCCTTCTCTTCTGTCCACTAATCCACTGTTCCATTCGGTCAACCATTTAACAAGTACCAACGCTTCCATCCGCACGTATTAGTGAACCATTCAACAAGAACCAACACGTGTCATATACACACGCCAGTCACCAATTCAACAACAACAAACGCGTACCATCCACCCCAGTCAGTCATTCAAGAACAAACCCATACCATCCAAACCAGTCAGTCAACCATTCTGCGGCAACCGACCCGTACCACCCACACCAGTCTTGTCAAACATTCAACAAAAACAAACGCGTATCATCCACACTAGTCAGTCAAACATTCAACAAGAATCAACACGTACCATCCACACACGTCAGTCAAACATTCAATAAGTAACAACGCGTACCATCCACACAAGTCAGTCACCCATTTAACAACAACCAGTGCGTAACATCATCACACGTCGTTCAAACATTCAACACCAACCAACACGTACCACCCACACAAGTCAGTCAACCATTCAGCATCAACCAACACGTACCACCCACACAAGTCAGTCAACCATTCAACTCCAACCAACACGTACCACCCACACATGTCAGTCAAAACTTATCCAACAACCAACGCATACCATCCGCCAAAGTCATTCAACAACAACTAACGCGTACCATAAACACACGCCAGTCAACCATTCAAACAGCAACCAACCCATACCACCCACACAAGTCAGTTAAACATTCAACAACAACCAACGCATACCATTCACCAAAGTCATTCAACAACAACTAACGCGTACCATAAACACACGTCAGGCAACCATTCAACTGAAGAACCAACACGTACCATACACACAAGTCAGTCAATCATTCAACAACATCACATACCATCCACACAACCCAATAAAAAAATAGCGCCACAGTCGTTGTCGGAGACACCAAAATGTCAAAAAGGTGTTAAACTGAAACCAAGCCTTTGGCTACAAAGTGAGAATTTCAGTAGCGTATCAATGATTAGAGATGAAAGATACACAACCTAATCATCTATGTACGTCAAGGACGCGTGCTTCAATGAAAATGTAATTAAAACTGTTTATCAATAATTATAAGGACAGTTATGATGCACAGTGTGCCCCTTTTGAAAAGGGCGTTGCAAGATGCAGATAGGGCCGTGAGCCGTTCTGTTTAAAAGCGATAATCAGCATGCCCCGAAATGACGCAGAAAGGTATACATACATGCTCAGTCTATTCGCTTGACGATAACCAGAAAGGCATGTTAATGAGAGTGAATCAGGATTTTTACGATGTTTCTCTGAAGTCCAGGAATTTAATGGCTACAAAGACATGTTAAAGCTTATCTGAAGTTGTTGTTAGAAGCATTTTTTTCGTATAAAAATGGATGAAAAAGGTTTAAGTTCGATGTTCAGACATGATAAATGACACTAGTCGGCGTGAGATGGCGATATCATTAGATACGTGCTTACTTACCCACATTTTTGGATCTAGATACGTATATACTATACGTACGAATTCATACGGCTGGAACAAAGTCATAACGTACGGCGTCATTCACCAATACGTACTAACTGATACATATCCACGTGGGATACGCGTCAGGGGACTGAACCACGACGTACCGAGACTGATTTGATAGCCTAGCGTTCCCTCGTCACGTCGAAGACCCGGGTTCGAATCCTACAATAGGCCTCGTGAGTGAAGCCCATCTTTGCGGTGATATTTTAGGAATAGAGCTAAAGTGTAAAACCAAACTCACTAATTAAGTGACGGTGCTGGGATGACGTCACTATTACAAACACACCACACATCTATGTGGGCAAATAATTCCGGTGAAATTTGACCGCTAAACTTATTGTGAGCTCAGCTCACTCACTGACTCACTTAATCATACTAGCACGTCTTCATACGTGTGGCTCTACAGATCCAATGGTGTAAAACAACATGTAGAAACCACGAGCGAGTGAGTTGAACGCCGCCTTGAACAGTATTCCAGTTATATCACGGCGTGTCAGCTTAATGTGGGAGGAAAGCCCGAAGTGATGCAGGTCTTAGGCGTTTACGACTTCGGTGAAACCCACGGGCACGGGTATGGTGCTGACAAACCTAGAAACATAATCGGGGTGAACCGGGATTCGAACCCAAAATCATAGATTTCTGGTGTTCCAAAGGGACGCAACTCTGCACAGCGAATCGCGGCGCCTTAGACGACTGGACCACCCCTGCCCCATGTACAAACCATAAGTCAATCATTGAGATGAGTGAGATCATTTTGCTTCGTATTGAAATGGTAGTGTATGCTTAGTTACCCCGCCGTACTTATTACCCTATCCACTCAATGTGCAATGTGTTAGTCATCAATAGGTACTGACTGATTCAGGGCGTGGGTAGACTTCTGGTTAGAGCATTCGTTAGTCACACCAAAGGCTAGCTGGGTACACACTGTGAAGTCCCATTCGTCACCACTCGCCTCTTTCCGTAACCTGCAAGAAGGCTCGTCCCCCTATCGATGAATGTTATGTGCGAAAATACGACAAACCAATCAGAATGCGCGTATGGTTTCAAGTTCTTCGTCAAAGAATCCCTCAGAAATAATTTTTGATTTTACATATGTCTTGCATCTAAAAATATACCCAATACACAGTTAAATGTGTCCAATGATACTGTATAATTCTGCATGTCCCGATGTGCTTTGAATTGCATCTGAAATATATATAATATATGGGGAAATATATGTGAACCATTACGCAACTAGTTGACAATTGTTTTAGGTATGCCCGTTTGCGCTAAGACGGAACCCGGTCACAAAAATGGCCACGACAGGGGCACGAGTCGCTATTCGGCTTGTCCCGGAATAACACGAGTTGGTCACGAATGTGTGAAGTCCATTTTTGTCGTCCCCAACTGGGATATTGCTGGAAGATGAAAAACATATGCTCGCACACTCACTCACTCAACCACGCACGCACGCACGCACGCACGCACGCACGCACCGTCTCTCTCTCTCTCTCTCTCTCTCTCTCTCTGCCTGGCGCGCGGCATTAAACGGGAAAAAACAAGGATTGGTCGGCTCGGAGTCGAGTGGGGTATTCATGTTAAACTGCGGCATGGTATCTAAGTGGGCAAGCACGATAAAATCGACATCAGTCCGAACTAGTACAAGCATCCACACCACGTGCATGCACGTCGCTATATACTCGTAATAGTCTTGAACGCGACGTTAAACCCCATTTCACCTCACCTCTAATAAATACGTTACATTTCTCACACGTTCATATTTACTGATCATTCGCTTAGATACCAATCAGGCAATACTCATCGATTTTATACAACGCTGAAATTGATATTGAACCTATTGAACTCTTATAGCACATCATCAGATCAGCTGTATCTTTCACAAACAAGGTGGTGCCACGTGCTATCAAATTATGCCAACCGGCAGCTCCACTTGTCCGCAGTAAAAACACTCACTCAGGCAAATATCTCCCGCATTCTACATCGCCATTAATCTGAGCGATAGGCTGACAACTATTTGGAAATGGAGTCAGTTTGTTTTTCCCCCCGCAAGTCCTTTACTTCCTAAGTGTTAAAGGTTATTATAACAGATATTTTCTCGCATGTTAGATAAGATCTTAATTCTGTTGAGTTACTGCCTCTACTTCCGTAGAAAAGTATAATATTTGATATCATTTCTGAGTACCCGTCTTCCTATGGTAATAAGCAAAGGCTTGATCTCAACCAGATGTGTTAAATTCTTAACACATGATTTCAAACGACCTTTGTAAAAAGTTTGCTCAGGGGAGGTAATCGAGGCCACATGTTATAAGGCTGCCGTATAAACAGCCCATTCAGATACACGCGCTCGTCGCCTCGCCGCGAGTTGAAGCGAATTCCGTCTCCCCTTAAGGTGTATTATTGAATTTTTACGCCAGTAATTTTTCCATTAAGATATTTACATTAGGTGTATTGAAAGTATTTATTTACCTGCAATGATTTACGCAGAAATTGGCGCACTTCAGTCGTACAATTCTTTACAGAGCTGGAAATAGAAAATAATTGTTTGGATAACAAACTCAGAAAATCTACGATCATCTAAACAGTAAAGTGTCGAAAGGAGGTGTTTACAGTCATTGATAAATTACGGTGGTGTTAGCAAATGCCTAACGGGAATGACGTCACAGTAATGGGGTGGAATAACAGGCGGGGCCACCAGCATGAGATTACGGTCTTCTGGAGTTGATTTCTTTGACGAAGAATAAGACAAGCGGTGTTATAATTGTTAGATATCGCACGATCAGATTTCCATCTCACATAAGACTTTATTGCCGTCGATGTTTGGTGGCAGTTTGCGTGTGAGTACATTATTTGCGAGGAACTACTTTGCAATGAGACACCGACCGTTGTAAATAATGGATCATTATCTTAATCACTGATTCTGCACCTGATTCTAGTCAGCCGGCCTAGGATGCACTGCATGCCCCGTACAGGTCACCGGGATTAAATACTAATTAGCTTGTTTTATGCCGTTTAAACTGAGCGGCTTTTAATACAGCGCAGATATCTACCTCCACCGTGTCATGCATGCTAGAGGGGTTGTTTTTGTTGTTGTTTGTTCGTTTGTTATTTAACGCCGCGCGTAGCAATATTCCATCTATGTGACAGCGGTCTGTAAATGATCGAGTCTGGACCAGACAATCCAGTGATTAAAAACATGAGCATCGACCCACGTAAGTTGGATACGATGACATGCATCAACCAAGTCAGCGAGCCTGACCACCCGATCCCGTTAGTCGCCTCTTACGACAAGCACAGTCGCTTTTTACGTCAATCAGTGGTTGCTGAAGACCTGTTCTACCCCGGATCTGCACGGGGCGCATGTTAGAGTATTAACAATATTCCAGTTATATCACGGCAAGTGATGCAGGTCTTAGACGTTTACCACTATGGTGAGCATAGGCATGGTGCTGACAAACCTAGAAAGAATCGGAGCGAACCGGGATCCGGACCAACAAGCATAGGTTTCTGGCGTGCCCAAGGGACGCAACTCTGCACAGCGAATTCCGGCGTCTCAGACGACTGGGCCACCCGTGCCACCATGTTAGAACAAATGTATATTTTAGGGATGGAATAAGGTACGAATAAGGTAAGTTTAGTTCGGTTCGATTGGGTTGTTGTCGAAGTCCACGAGGACTATAAAACTACCTACCACATTGACCCAAAACCAAGTGATACGAGGTGAGGCGAAATTGGGTTTAACGTCGCGTTCAAGATGTGTGTCTGTGTGTGTCTGTATTTTGTTATGACGCGGTCGGGGATCGAAGCCCGGACCTTCTGCTCACTGGGCGGACGCTCAATACCATTTGACCACCGAGGGGGTCAACAGTGATATGAATGAAATACTGTCAAAGAGGGCGTAAACCAAACTCACCCACTCACTTTTTTGGAAAAAGAACTGGGAAGGGAAAAGCCGGAAGGGTTAGAGTTGCTGTAGCGGACTGGGTTTGGGTCGGTGTGCTGAAGATCATAACACGGGAATTTCGACCCCAAGTCCAGTAGATGTTTTCATAACTAAAGGTCGCAACCCTGCACAGCGACCTTCCACCGTAGACCACACGTGCGCACTTCTCCCACATGCCCAAGAGGCACTTTGGTTGTTGTTTGTTTTTAGTGGTTATTATTATCAGAACCAAATACAAAAGACAGTTAACATTCAATTTGATAATCGTGTAAATATATTTGCTATCAACTACAAGTAATTGTCACTTTAAACCCGACCGCGCTCTTTCAATATTATCAGGAAAACAAACCTAATGTGTCAGTTTTCACTGTCAAAGTTCACACTACACAATGTTTTGAATTATTTATCTTGCATGCAGTGTAATATGTAATCTTTTGCAGCCGATTGTACGCAGACCAGTCGCCATTTACTGAATAAAACATGGATGTCTGTATCACTTTACTCTGTAATAACGTGACATAATCCTAGAACCAGTCAGACCCGGCCACGTCACGCATATTTAAACAGCGCCCTCATGTGGCGCCCGCATAAGTCAATATGTTGCATAATTCAATTAACCTGTCTATCTGAAGACGAGGTCGTTCGGTTTGTAATCCCTTCATCTGCATGATAACTGACAATAAAATGTTGTAATTCGAGTTATTAAACCTTTTCTTTGTAAGCTCGTTTGACTTGGCGTTTGGACGCGCGAAATCCGTCGTGCCAATAGATACCCGGCACGCAAGCTTTCAATCATTGACCGATTCAAAGCCGCGCTTTAACCAATTGAATATATCTCAATTGCAAAATGAGAATTAATTTAACGCGTATTGGGTGTAATATAGGAGTGGAATGTAACGAGTAGTTACATTCTTTCTGCGATTATGTATTTTTAATGCGAATCTCGTTACGGGGTCGTTGCCAGGGGCAGACAACTGCAATTATCTCCCCTCATCACGGAAACTTGTGATTAAGGTAGGATGATGTTTTCGATGGAAGTGTGATGTAGGATTGGTTCTTTAGAATATTTGATATGCCACTTTGAGGGATATCATTGATATCTATGCTGGAGTTATGGTTCCAGCCAAATGTATCATGGAAATAATTCCATTTACCTTGAACTTAAACCTTCCGAAAACTCGTTTGGCGGTTCATTATATATAATTGGTATGTTGGTGCTATATAATTGGTATGTTGGTGCTGTATATTTGGTATGTTGGTGCTGTATAATTGTCCTGTTGGTGCTGTATAATTGTTCTGTTGGTGCTGTATAATTGGTATGTTGGTGCTGTATAATTGTTCTGTTGGTGCTGTATAATTGGTATGTTGGTGCTGTATAACTGCCCTGATGGTAATGTATAATTGCTCTGTTGGTGCTGCATAATTGCTCTGTTGGTGATGTATAACTGCCCTGACGGCAATGTATAATTTCTCTGTTGGTGCTGTATAATTTCTCTGTTGGTGCTGTATAATTGCTCTGTTGGTGGTGTATAATTGTTTCTGGTGGTGTTGTATAATTGGTCTGCTGGTGCTGTATAATTGCTCTGTTGGTGGTGTATAACTGCCCTGATGGTGCTGTATAACTGCCCTGATGGTGCTGTATAATTGCTCTGTTGGTGGTGTATAACTGCCCTGATGGTGCTGTATAACTGCTCTGTTGGTGCTGTATAACTGCTCTGTTGTTGCTGAATAACTGCCCTGATGGTGCTGTATAACTGCTCTGTTGGTGCTGTATAACTGCCCTGATGGTGCTGTATAACTGCCCTGATGGTGCTGTATAACTGCTCTGTTGGTGCTGTATAACTGCCCTGATGGTGCTGTATAACTGCCCTGATGGTGCTGTATAACTGCTCTGTTGGTGCTGTATAACTGCTCTGTTGTTGCTGAATAACTGCCCTGATGGTGCTGTATAACTGCTCTGTTGGTGCTGTATAACTGCCCTGATGGTGCTGTATAACTGCCCTGATGGTGCTGTATAACTGCTCTGTTGGTGCTGTATAACTGCTCTGTTGGTGCTGTATAACTGCCCTGATGGTGCTGTATAACTGCTCTGTTGGTGCTGTATAACTGCCCTGATGGTGCTGTATAACTGCCCTGATGGTGCTGTATAACTGCTCTGATGGTGCTGTATAACTGCTCTGATGGTGCTGTATAACTACCCTGATGGTGCTGTATAACTACCCTAATGGTGCTGTATAACTGCTCTGTTGGTGCTGTATAACTGCCCTGATGGTGCTGTATAACTGCTCTGTTGGTGCTGTATAACTGCCCTGATGGTGCTGTATAACTGCCCTGATGGTGCTGTATAACTGCTCTGATGGTGCTGTATAACTGCTCTGATGGTGCTGTATAACTACCCTGATGGTGCTGTATAACTACCCTAATGGTGCTGTATAACTGCTCTGTTGGTGCTGTATAACTGTCCTGATGGTGATGTATAATTGCCTTGATGGTGATGTATAATTGTATGATTTAAATATCGACATAATATTTATAGCTGAAATGTTGTTCGCTGCGGCGTAAAACAATTAAAAAAACAAATGTATGCTGATGATGTATCGGTGGTCTGTTGCAGTTGATGATGTGAGTGGCCCACTTCGTGACACATCGCACATCGTTAAACAATGCCGCCCATTATTATATAACCCTATGACCCTCAGGCTCAGCCATAGAAATAATGCCTTTCGGATTTAGTGAAACGGTTTCACAAGACCTCGCTGTTGTACGCATCACCGCATCCATATATATATATATATATATATATATATATATATATATATATATATATATATATATATATATACACGCATTTAATTCCTACCTGCATATATATGCAGGTAGGAATTAAATGCGTTACCTCCCGCGAGTAGTATATTTTTAAGTATTGGACGTAAAGTGCTATATATATCTTTGCCCAGACAACACGTGCATTTCAGCTTAGAGATGGATTTATTTACCTTTCTGTGTTCGAGATCCCCGTTGAATGATGTAATGAAAACTATATCATCACTTAGCGGCAGGGAAAGACATTCCTTCTAGCTGCGTCTCATTCTTCGTTGAAAACGCCAACATTTCCCAAGTCTTGCTCACTCTAATGCTGGGGGTTTAATTCCCTTTTCCAATAAGTCGTATCAACGTCGAAACGAATAAACAAATTTGCACATTTCCATTAAATTGAATTACAAGTCGAAAACTTGCCTGGATTCGTAGAAGACGTATTACCAATGTTCTTAGGTACAAGATAATTTCAGATATATTCCAAGGTTTAGATTCTGCATGACTGTTCTTCGTAATCGATGCAAGTGTCTTGCGAGTGCAGCATCATTTATTGAGTGGTAGACACATTCTCGTGGATGTCATGTGTTAACCAGGTGGGCATAACAGGTTCAGAAAGTTTATCTTCCGTTTCGTATTTTGACAGGGAACTCTGTATATTTTAATGAAATCATGTTTTTACCCCAAAACCCCACTCTCTTGGAGTAGTTACGCTATGAGCGGGTAACATTTTGAATTAGTGTTTTTAATATCCATATGTCAAAGGCGTTTTACTTGCTCGGTAAGACGAGTCTAATTATGCAAAGAACAGTTTTAAAAGACTTAAAAACATAAGGGGAGCGAAAACATATGTGTTTATAGTAAATGTGAGTGAGTATTGTTTACGCCACTTTTCGTAGTATTCTGCCAGTACTACAGCTGCGGACTCACTAATAATAATAAGGGGACGGTCGGGTAACCTTGTGATTAAAGCGTTCGCTCGTCACGCCGAAGACACGGGTTCGATTCCCGATATGGGTACAATGTGTGAAGCCCATTTCTGGTGTCCCCCGCCCTGATATTGCTGGAATATTGCTAAAAGCGGCGTAAAATCATCTCACTCACTCACTCATAAAAATAGAATTCACACTTTGTACCTGGGTCATCAGTGAAATAAGCTAGCGTTTTAACCACTAGTGAGTGAGTATGGTTTAACGACGTTTTTAGCAATATTCCAGCAATATCAGGGCGGACGTTCATATACCGCACTTCCAACGCTCGGCCCACGCTCAACCAATGCACGCCTGACGCCAATCTGACGCGGACCCGACGCATTTGAATTGGGTTCACTTTCTAAATGTCTAGTAAGGCGCCACTAACCAAATCTCATCTGCCCCACTGAAATGGAGTTTTTGTATCATTTTAGGTTAGTCTAAACTACACCTGAATATAATTCCCGAATGCAATAGCGGGAAGTCATCGTAGTAGTAAAAACGTCCTCACGTCAAATCCAGTGTTCGATTCCGAACACAGATTCAAGCCAATTCCGTAAGCCCACTGACAACTGATAAACACAAACACGCATGGCCCACTCACTCCCTCATACCTGAAAAAGTCTCCTTTCGAGTACCTCGTTACCCATACTGTAAATAATCTGAGTTTTCCGCGAGCGAGGTGTAAACTGTTGTCATTGAGGTGTAGACCAGGTATCTGCTCTTACCTTCTTCTTCCTACACTGTTACAACTGCGTCATTACTCTCCTAATTAGCAAAGAAACCTCAGAGAGATCGTTACCGTGAACAAGGCGATTAAGCGAGAAACGGCCAACCCTACATATTAAAAAGTTCTTACAACTCTCGAGTTTTCGTAGTAAACGCCAGTCGCGTTTGTGTTCCACTACGCCTTGCTCACTGTTGCATTCACCTTCAGTTTATAAACTGTATAAATACAACACAGAGCGTTTTTGCCTATCTATTTCATCCAAATTCAAGGGAAACAACTTCAATAAATCTCAATAGCAATAAAGAATATACATAATTTAAATGTTTGTATGTTTTAACTTCTTATGAAAATAATCACTTGCAAACAAACTTTATACACTTTTATCAACAGTCTATCAATAACATAAGAACAGGTATGTAAAATTTAAATCATCTTTATCGTAAGAGGTTAAACAAATTCATACATCCCGAGAAAGCGCGTTTTTTGCGGCGTTGGCGTTTGATTACCTCTTGACAGGGGTGCTCGTAATTTAAAATCCAGGATGGGTGTCGGAGCTACGGGGGCTGATTAGAAGGATGTTGCGTTTGTGTTTTAATGGAAAGTCTTCAAGAAATCAAGAGGATGTGGCGTCATGGTCACCGTGATTACATCACGTCCTAATACATTACTTAACTATAAGCATGTGTTTAATGTACTTTGATCTTGGCTACTCTCAATATATTTACACTCTTTCCGATAGCCCTTCTTACCACTTCCTCCCTTAAATCGCTGCCAAAATATTGTCTTCTTTTCATTTTCATCTTATCTTTGCAATTGACGCATATACATCTTCGTTAATGTTCAGTCCATGTCTAACGCCAACCCTGCAGCTTATCCTGGCGATCCATCTCCCAGCAACCCCCACGTTCCATCATCTTCAGCCATGTCCCCTGATTGCGATTTTGTGCCCATTCCCATTGTGCTCCCTGGCTTCAGGACCGCCTCTGTTGTCTACTTGCAGAGCGTCCCCCCGGAGAGCGGAGGGTCCTGTATGATCCCCGGCTGCGTCATACCAAAAGATGTTAAAAGATGGTACTTGTTGTTACCCTGCCTGTCGCTCGGTGGTCGACTCGGAGTCAAAATACTGTCGGAGTAGGCTATTCATGTTAGGGGCGGTCGGATAGCCTAGTGGTTAAGGCGTTAGCTCGTCACGCCGAAGACACGGGTTCGATTCCCGACATGGGTACAATGTGTGAAGCCCATTTCTGGTGTCCCCCGCCGTGATATTGCTGGAATATTGCTAAAAGCGGCGTAAAACCATACTCACTCACTCACTATTCATGTTAAACTGCGGCATGGTATCTCAGTTGGCTGGCATTATGAACTCGGCATTAGTCCGGACTAGTACAAGCAGCCACACACGTACGCACGTACGCACGCGCACACGCACGCACACATACACACACACACACACACACACACACACACGTCGCTATATAAGTGCTATAATCTTGAACGCCACGTTAAACCCCATTTTATTCACCTCACCATGGCTTCAGGATCATCGCCCTGGTACATTCTTCCCTAGGCTCATCACGCTCAAACATAATCTGAGTTTGGCATTAAGCTCACTTCACTCACTCACTGTGGTTCTATACATAATATGCATGAATTACTTCCCGCTCTGACATAAGCATCGTATGTTATTACGCCTCCATCGAACCATAAAAAAATATTTTCAAGTACGATTAATACAGTCATGCTTTTATAACAATCCAGTCATATCACAAACTGTATTTGCGTTGTCAATTTTGCAAGTCTTGCATCAATGAAACCCTCCCGAATCAACCCTTTATTAACTCAACACTATCACAGCCAGAACCTGATAGTACAACAACCTAGCTTGTATATCACATCCTTGTATCACTACTCAACGCACTCAAGCATCCATATATTACTCATCAACCACACCACACCAGCTAGCCCGAACCCACCCTACCTCTTCTCCTCTTCAGATCTTCACGCCACGCCACGCCACGCCACGCCACGCCACGCCACGCCACGCCTACCCTACCCTACCCTACCCTACCCTACCCTACCCTAGCCACGCCACGCCACGCCACACACCACACCAAGCCAACATCTTCCTCTTCTTTCAGATCCTGCAATTTGTTGTGCAGAGTTGCGTCCCTTGGCCACGCCAAAAGCTGTGAATGTGGGGCACGCCACGCCACGCCACGCCACGCCACGCCACGCCACGCCACAACACAACACAACATAACATAACATAACACAACACAACAATCCAACATCTCCCCCTTCTTTCAGATCCTCACTCAACACCTTTCTTCTCCCACACCAGCTAACCCGACCTCACCCAACATCTTCCCCTTCGATCAGATCCTGCAATTCGCTGTGCAGAGTTGCATCCCTTGGCCACGCCTAAAACCAACGATTGTGGTTTCGAATCCCGGTTCTCTCTGATCTAGGTTTGTCAGCACCATACCCGTGCTCGTGGGTTTCACCGAAGTGGTAACGTCTGAGACCTGATCACTTCGGGCTTCTCTCCCACATTAAGCTGACACGCCGTGATATAACTGGAATACTGTTAAAAGCGGCATTAAACCCAACTCACTCACTCTTTCAGATCCTCACTCAACACACAGCTTTTCCTACATCACATCAGCTGACCCGATATCAGCCACACCCACCCCTACCAACGCCAAGCCCCATTCTCACTAGTCATATCTCATCGTACTTGGGAATATGAAGTGAAGACTCACAGACAATAACCTATCTTTATTTTGAGCTCAGCTGCCGCTTTGAGGAACACAACAGATGCGATACTTCTCTCTACGACCACATCCCGGCACCATCAGCATCTATGCCCGAGCTAGGGTCTGAAATACACACATCTCAAATTAAATTCGAAATCACCTTTATCTTGACTTAAATAATGAAGCATAAATCCCCAAACGACCACAGAAGCACGCGGCTATACATTAGAACACAAACAGCTGATACAAGTTCTCATATTTTAAATTGAAACAGATTTTAACTCCTTTAATAGAATGGTGTTAAAAATAAACTCCCTCGTCTTTCATGTCCGCCTACAAGTTGAGATACTATGGTCCTTGTTTTATACAATTTGGCTGAAATCTCCGAGGATCTGCCCCCATAGTCAATTTCAACATTCTCAGTTTACATATAACGTCTAGAATGTAGCCCCGAGCGATAAGGATATAGTGCTATACACATTTTTGTGAAGCATTAAAAGATTACAGTGTAATAAAGCCATTAAACTATTTCAAGTTGGTGTTAGGCTACGTAATAAAATTAATTCAAAATTTAACTCGATAAAATATAATTTATGGTTTCCTCAAATCGAGGTCATAGTGAACGCCCTATTCTGTCAAGACACCGGTTATTGCAATTGGAGAAGAACTGGAGAAGAACACGGAATAATTAGGAAAGGGGTTATCGGGCATACGTAGACTGGGTTCTGTCTGGTCATATCTGTAATTACCTTGGCGGTGCGCTGTCAAATATTAGTACCACCTGGGTGGCAAGTGGGTGGGTGTAACATACGACGGAAAATATAGTCATGAATATTCGGTTCTGAACGGAGACATTCGGCTTGTCCCGGCATGTAAGGAGAAACTGCCTGTTACATAACTGACTTGTTCAACTGTATATATGCGCAAATAGGTCAGACAGACAGGAACCCAGTCAAGTTGCACAGTGAACGAGTGAGGGAGGCTTTTATAGTTTGGGAAAAGGGGACAGAGAGAGGGGGTGGAGGGAGGTGGGAGGAAAAGGAGGGAGAGAGAGCGAGAGGGGGAATGGGGTTGAGAGGGGGTAGTGAAATTGAGGATAGAGCCGGGAGCCAGAGTGGATAGAAGGAGAGAGACAACTAGTATTAAACCAATATGATGACGTCAATCAGTTGTTGCAGTTGAGTCAGGAATTGACTGGTGTTAAACTTACGTAACTATCGGCCATGATGCAAAAAATATTATATTAATATCAACCATAAAATGGTTTAAGTTGGTGAAATCACTGGAATCGGCTGATTCCGAAAGTACAATCAATAGGTTCGAGTTTTTTCTCCAAGACAGAAAGGGGGGGAGGGGGCGTCGTAAAGACAACAATACACACGCCCAGAGAATTTTAGGATCAAGCACAATCTACAGCATGCTACCTACGCACATGGTTGATCTACTCAGAGCTTTTTATCCATTGTTCCAGGGGCACCCCTTAGTCCCGATAATGCGCCGTCACTTGTCCACAATTTATTACTTTAATACCAAATTAACCCAGAAAGAACATATACCCTTTGAACCCGGAAGTCCAGAATTGCCAGCCAGAAGACAGGTGGTGAAGTCGATCTCTGATAGTTTCGATAGGTTACTATGATTTAGAATGTATTATAAATACGTTTCTTCAACAGATTCACCTCTGAGAGTCGACATCCTCCTTCACGTTTAATTCAGCTGATAAATTCCGAAGGCGTTACTGAAACCTGGCCACAGGTGAATCTTTTTCTTCGGCGAATTTAAGCAATCATTGTCAGTATTGTGTTACGTGAAATATTCGTTTTCTTTGGAGAATTCAAGGATCTGATATAAGACCATGTTCAAATTAATTGCAGGAAATTGTTTCACGTACTGCACGTTGCCTGATTTAGACCGAGACACTGTCTACAAGGACTAGGCGGCTGCGCATTCCAACAGAGAAACCGTTTATACCTTTGGTTAGTTCCACAACGGGGCTGCTGCCTACATCTTTGTAGTCACATACGCTAGCATTCACACGCCGTGCACGTAGAGGCTATTTATAGATCTATAACAGAAACAGCACATCAATATCTATCAATATTTAACCATTATGATGACGTCATGCTGTCGTTGCATTTGATTCTGAGCCAGGAATTCATAACCATTTTGAACGTGCATTTTCAAAAAAGTAATACTGGCACAAATGTAGGTCATTGTGAAAAATTATAGATGTATGGGAAGGAAACTAATCAAAACTATGGCTCTCGATTATGAAAACGCCCTATTTAATTATATACAGGCCACAAAAGGGCTCGCTTGATCACGCGGAACTAGTAACGTTCATACGAACCGTTTTCAGTACGTCTGCCATGGTACCATACTATAAATTCACGAGATTCCTATTAAGACTTTTTAACGATCATTATGGCATAATGTTTGAAGCATCAGGGTATAATATCTTCTTTATGTTATAATGAGTGTGAGTGAGTTTGATTTGACACCGCAATATCACGGCAGGGGACACCAGAAATGGGCTTCACACATAGTACCCATGTCGGGAATCGAACCACCCCACCCCTATTTTGAAAACCAAATGTAGTATGTTGCAGGCAGTAAGATAATCTGAGAGAGGATTTTAATATTTTGGACGCTACCCTTTTAAAAATGCTGGACCCGCCCTTGATAGGACGGACATTTGCAAAACGGATAAAGGACAGTGCTGATAGAAATCGTCCGCTCATGCGTCAGTTCTAAACAGTGGTGACATGTTCTTAACTATTTGCGTATTACCGCCCACACGTTGCATTTCTTTTTGCTGGTTGTTCTCCGTGTTCAATCTGTGTACAATCATCTCGTGACCCAGCACAAATATTTAGTACTCAGGACAAATATTGACTCAGTAGTGTTTTTTATATATGTACATTTGTATTTGTACATACTGGGTCATATTGACCTTCCTAAGTCAGGAAATATTTGTATAAGTTTTTGTTATTAAGGGGTGGGTAAAGTTCACAATGCTTGTAGCGGTCAAATTACAGCGGCAGGCGCCACGAATTGTTAAAGAAAGTGTGCCCACATGAATCCTTTGTGTATGTCAAGGGCGAACGTTCTGCTATCCTAGTACCCTCACATCATGATGAGAGAGAATGGTTTTACGCAGTGGTGTTTTATTAATATTCCAGCCATATCATCCCGGAGGACGCCAAAAATGACGTTAAAGAATGTAGCCACGATTGGAATCGGTCTTCCGTGAGAGTTTATAAGGCTACCCCACCACAGGGCACCCAAAACACCCGGGTCATATTGTGATACCTGCTATACCCGGTCGTCTAAGACACAACAATTACCTGTACAGACTTTCATCCCTTGGGTTTGACACTTTCATATATTGTTGGTTCGAATCCCAAATTTCCCCTGAATGTAACCCTTGGTTTGTAATCATCCAACCCATGTTCGGAGGATTCAGGAAGGTGAAGATTGTCTTAGATTTCGGGTTTCCTCCCTCATTGAGCTTACTCTCCGTGATAGGAATAATACACTGTTCATAGCCCAATTCAATAAAGGACATTTCTTCAAGGAATTTTCCCTGAACTGAAAGCTACACTTACTTCCTCTGTAACAGCTCTTGTTAATTCAACTGAAAGATACAATAATTTCCCTGAAACACTATTGTTAATTATACTGAAAGCTACAATAACTTCCTCTGTACCAGCACTTGTTAATTTAACTGAAAGATACAATAAATTCCCCCGATACACTATTGTTAATTCAACTGAAAGATACACTAGCTTCCACTGAGACACTATTGTTAATTCAACTGAAAGATACACTAACTTCCACTGAGACACTATTGTTAATTAAACTGAAAGATACAAAAACTTCCCCTGAGACACTATTGTTAATTAAACTGAAAGATACACTAACTTCCTCTGTACCAGCTCGTGTTAATTCAACTGAAAGATACACTAACTTCCTCTGAGACACTATTGTTAATTTAGCTGAAAGATACACTAACTTCCTCTGTACCAGCTCTTGTTAATTTAACTGAAAGATACACTAACTTCCCCTGAGACACTATTGTCAATTCAACTGAAAGCCGCACTTACTTCCTCTGTACCAGCTATTGTTAATTCAACTGAAAGATACACTAACTTCCTCTGTACCAGCTCTTGTTAATTCAACTGAAAGATACAATAACTTCTCCTGAGACACTATTGTCAATTCAACTGAAAGCCGCACTTACTTCCTCTGTACCAGCTCTTGTTAATTCAACTGAAAGATACACTAACTTCCCCTGAGACACTATTGTTAATTCAACTGAAAGATACACTTACTTCCTCTGTACCAGCTCTTGTTAATTTAACTGAAAGATACACTAACTTCCCCTGAGACACTATTGTCAATTCAACTGAAAGATACATTAACTTCCTATGTAACAGCTCTTGTTAATTCAACTGAAAGATACAATAATTTCCCTGAGACACTATTGTTAATTATACTGAAAGCTACAATAACTTCCTCTGTACCAGCACTTGTTAATTTAACTGAAAGATACAATAAATTCCCCCGATACACTATTGTTAATTCAACTGAAAGATACACTAGCTTCCACTGAGACACTATTGTTAATTCAACTGAAAGATACACTAACTTCCCCTGAGACACTATTGTTAATTAAACTGAAAGATACAAAAACTTCCCCTGAGACACTATTGTTAATTAAACTGAAAGATACACTAACTTCCTCTGTACCAGCTCTTGTTAATTCAACTGAAAGATACACTAACTTCCTCTGAGACACTATTGTTAATTCAACTGAAAGATACACTAACTTCCTCTGTACCAGCTCTTGTTAATTTAACTGAGAGATACACTAACTTCCCCTGAGACACTATTGTCAATTCAACTGAAAGCCGCACTTACTTCCTCTGTACCAGCTATTGTTAATTCAACTGAAAGATACACTAACTTCCTCTGTACCAGCTCTTGTTAATTCAACTGAAAGATACAATAACTTCCCCTGAGACACTATTGTCAATTCAACTGAAAGCCGCACTTACTTCCTCTGTACCAGCTCTTGTTAATTCAACTGAAAGATACACTAACTTCCCCTGAGACACTATTGTTAATTCAACTGAAAGATACACTAACTTCCTCTGTACCAGCTCTTGTTAATTTAACTGAAAGATACACTAACTTCCCCTGAGACACTATTGTCAATTCAACTGAAAGATACATTAACTTCCTATGTACCAGCTCTTGTTAATTCAACTGAAAGATACAATAACTTCCCCTGAGACACTATTGTCAATTCAACTTAAGAACCGCACTTACTTCCTCTGTACCAGCTCTTGTTAATTCAACTGAAAGATACACTAACTTCCTCTGTACCAGCTCTTGTTAATTTAACTGAAAGATACACTAACTTCCCCTGAGACACTATTGTCAATTCAACTGAAAGATACATTTACTTCCTATGTACCAGCTCTTGTTAATTCAACTGAAAGATACACTAACTTCCCCTGAGACACTATTGTCAATTCAACTGAAAGCCGCACTTACTTCCTCTGTACCAGCTCTTGTTAATTCAACTGAAAGATCAATAACTTCCCCTGAGACACTATTGTCAATTCAACTGAAAGATACACTAACTTCCCCTGAGACACTATTGTCAATTCAACTGAAAGCCGCACTTACTTCCTCTGTACCAGCTCTTGTTAATTCAACTGAAAGATACACTTACTTCCCCTGAGACACTATTGTCAATTCAACTGAAAGATACACTAACTTCCTCTGTACCAGCTCTTGTTAATTTAACTGAAAGATACACTAACTTCCCCTGAGACACTATTGTCAATTCAACCGAAAGATACACTAACTTCCTATGTACCAGCTCTTGTTAATTCAACTGAAAGATACACTAACTTCCCCTGAGACACTATTGTCAATTCAACTTAAGAACCGCACTTACCTCCTCTGTACCAGCTCTTGTTAATTCAACTGAAAGATACACTAACTTCCTCTGTACCAGCTCTTGTTAATTCAACTGAAAGATACACTAACTTCCCCTGAGACACTATTGTCAATTCAACCGAAAGATACACTAACTTCCTATGTACCAGCTCTTGTTAATGCAACTGAAAGATACACTAACTTCCCCTGAGACACTATTGTCAGTTCAACTTAAGAACCGCACTTACCTCCTCTGTACCAGCTCTTGTTAATTCAACTGAAAGATACAATAACTTCCCCTGAGACACTATTGTTAATTCAACTGAAAGATACACTAACTTCCTCTGTACCAGCTCTTGTTAATTCAACTGAAAGATACAATAACTTCCTCTGAGACACTATTGTCAATTCAACTGAAAGCCGCACTTACTTCCTCTGTACCAGCTCTTGTTAATTCAACTGAAAGATAAACTAACTTCCTCTGTACCAGCTCTTGTTAATTCAACTGAAAGATACACTAACTTCCCCTGAGACACTATTGTTAATTCAACTGAAAGATACACTAACTTCTTCTGTACCAGCTCTTGTTTATTCAACTGAAAGATACACTAACTTCCCCTGAGACACTATTGTTAATTCAACTGAAAGATACACTAACTTCCCCTGAGACACTATTGTTAATTCAACTGAAAGATACACTAACTTCCTCTATTCCAGCTCGGGTTAATTCAACTGAAACCTTACTTCCTCTGTACCAGCTCTTGTTAATTCAACTGAAAGATAGACTAACTTCCTCTGTACCAGCTCTTGTTAATTCAACTGAAAGGTTTAACTCAAGGCTATATTAACTTCCCATGTTACACTATTGGTAATTAAACTCAAGGCTATATTAACTTTCCATGTTACACTATTGGTAATTAAACTCAAAACAATGTTAACTTATCCGGTGACTATTGTTAATTAAACCCCAAGCTACGTTAACCTTCTCTATGACACTATTGATAATTTAACCCAAGGCTTTATTAACTTCCCATGTGACACTATTGTTAATTAAACTCAAAACAATGTTAACTTATCCGGTGACTATTGTTAATTAAACTCAAAGCCACGTTAACTTCCTCTATGACTCATGAAATCACGATGCCCCGTTTACTACCACTTTCACTTGCCGACCCACCCTGCACTCTCCCTCCCACAAGCTACCTACCCGTCGTGGCTGGGCCCGGGTGGTCACATACTTCGCAGTTTTATATATAGTACAAGTCAGCGTTTGTCACTCGTTGGTCCCTTTCTTTAGAGATCATAGTTTTGGAGTGTTTACATACACTGCATTTTCCCGTTAAGAGCGACAGTAGATGAACTATACCACTAAATGTCAACTCTTTGTTTGCACACATGTCTGCCTATGAATTCATCACGGAGTCCATCAATGTTAGCAGCGTTTTGTACTCGGTGAGTCCTTTACGCTATGTATAGCTGTTATCACTGTGTCGTGATCGTGAAGTAAATGTTCCAGTAAGCTCAATTAGTTTGCTTCATAAATATTGTTTATCCGTGACATTCAAAGAAATACAGCAGTGATTACGTTTTTACGCCGCTTTTAGCAATATTCCAGCAATATCACGACCGTGGACAGAAATAAGCTTCACATATTGTGTACCCACGTGGAGTATCGAACACGTGACTTTGGGCTGATCAACGAACGCATGAACCACTCGACTACCCCAATCTCATGAGAGAGAACAGATGGGTTTGAAGGTATCTCCCACTGTTGTGTCTGCATGACTACCTTGTGAGGTTCATCACTGAACTGTGTAACCTCGTTAAACGGCACTTTTCCAGTCACATTGAAATCGTCCGAAATTACAAATATTCGTATTAACGAATCATTGTTACGGGACAATACCGCTTTGCACGCGTATTAGAAATGTCAAGCAGTAATTGTTAAAATAGGGGGTCCGGATTAACGAGGTCCGGACTCACGAGGTTTTGATGAATATAAATATTTGTGATCTTTCGTCTTTTACTTCTTTAAGTTTGGAATGTAACTCTCGATGCATGCACTACTACACAAACGTTTAGTGTCGGTATTCGCTGATACGTAACACATACGAGACCCTGCGAGAATTTCTGGGAACAGTTGGGATTATTGGTCCCAAGTATCCCTTGTTTGGTTGGTTGGTTGGTTGGTTCGTTGTCTAACGCCATACTCAGCAATATTCCAGCTATATGACGGCGGTCTGTAAATAATCGAGCCTGGACCAGACAATCCAGTGATTGATATCATGAGCATCAATCCACACAATTGGGATCGATGACATGCATCAACCAAGTCAGCGAGCCTGACCACCCGATCCCGTTAGTCGCCTTTTACGACAAACGTAGTCACCTTTTACGGCAAGCATGGGTTGCTGAAGACCTATTCCGATGTTTGAAGTACAAGACGACTTATTAGGGAGCGGTGGGGTAGCCCAGTGGTTAAAGCGTTCGCTCGTCACGCCGAAGACCCTGGTTCGATTCCCCACATGGGTACAATTTTTCTGGTGTGCCCCGACGTGTGATATTAGTAGATTATTGCTAAGACCTCACTCACTCACTCACTCACTCACTCACTCACTCACTCACTCACCCACCCACCCAACCACCCAACCACCCACTCACTCACTCACTCGTGTGTCTGGCCTATGTTCGATTTCCCCTGCCACCGTGGCATATACTACTTCACTTTTGATCTTGTCATGGTGCACACAAATGATTCTCGTGTATCAAGTGAATATCTAAATATATCTGACATATTTGATTAATATCCTTTATCATAAGTTGAGTGATATATTTGGAAGTTGCTGGCTGCGGAGTTAAGTATGATTCACTCACTCATGCTATTAATATGATGCTTTCAGTCAATTATCATCTATCAGCGACCCCTTGAAAAGACAATCAGCGGCCTACAGGAGTAGGGAGTGGGGTAGGGAGAAATGGGGCGTTTAGTATTATTTCCATCCTTCAGCGAATTGCATACATCGTTGTTGGTCGGTCTCTGTGTGTTCGTGTCTGTATGTGTGTATGTGTCTGTGTCTGTGTTTGTTTGTGTCTGTGTGTGTATGTGTGCGTGTTATTGTGTCTGTGTTTATATGTGTCCGTCTGTGTGTATGTGTGTCTGTATGTGTATGTGTGTTATTGTGTATGTTTGCGTGTGTGTGTCTGTGTGTCTGTATCTGTGTGTGTGAATGCGCGTGTGTCTGTGTGTGTATATATGTGTGTCTCTGTGTATGTGTGTCTGTATGTATGTGTGTGTTTGTGAGTTATCTGCGTGTGTCTGTGTTAATGTGTGTCTGTCTGTGTGTGTGTGTGTGCGTGTCCCTGTGTGGGTATGTGTCTCTGTTTGTGTATGTGACTGTGTGCCTATGTCTGTGTCTCTGTGTGTGTGTATGTGTTTATGCGTGTGTGTCTGTGTGTCTCTGAGTATGTGCGTGTCTGTGTGTGTATGTATATGTGTCTCTGTGTGTGTATGTGTGTGAGTGTGTATCTGTGTGTGTATGTATAGGTGCCTCTCTGTGGGGATGGGGGTGTGGGGATGGGGGTGTCTGTGTGTATGTGTCTGAGTGTGTGTATGTGTGTGAGTGTGTATTGTACGTGTGTATGTGTGTGAATGCGTGTGTGGGTCTGTCTGTATGTGTGTGTGTGTATGTGTGTGCCTGCGCCTGTTCCTGTTCCTGTGCCTGTTCCTGTACCTGTGTCTGTGTCTGTGTCTGTGCCTGTGTCTGTGTCTGAGTATGTGCCTGTTCCTGTGTCTGTGTCTGTGCCTGTGTCTATGCCTGTGTCTGTACCTGTTCCTGTGCCTGTGCCTGTGTGTGTATGTATGGCTGTGGCTGTGGCTGCTTGTACTAGTCCGGACTAATGCCTGTCTCAGTGCTAGCCCACTGAGATACCATGCTGCAGTTTTAACAGGGATGATCCCATCTAGTACTGTTTTGTACCTTGAATGAAGATCCCCAGGCAGCAACAACGCATTACCAACTAACGTCTTTTGGCAGGACCCGGTCAGGTGATCCAACCGCCGACCCTCCGCTCTCAGGGCAGACGCATTATCAAATACACTACGGAGGCGGTCCAGTAATGAAGGAAATCAGACCTCACGTCATGATATCTTTCTCCGTCAGAATGTTTTATATAGCTAATGGCAACCGGAAATAAATATATAAGGTAACGTGTGCACAAGAGACCATAATTGCTAGGCAGCAGGTGAATTTGAAAATTTAAATTTAAAAGAAATATGTCATATCTTTTTTATTAACATTATCTCAACCTCACTACCGCAGTGTGGATACATAGGCTGGTGCGAGCAAACCAAATATTTAAGGTTCGATGCCAGATTAACATTCGGCCACCTCAAGCCCTCACGCATTCAAGGCAATTCATTATATGGCTTCTCGCAAATAGCAATACCTATAATAAAATAATAATATACACGTCAAACACGCATTCGGCCACATTCGTGTGAAATGAGTCGACTTCAACTAGTCGTAGTTACCTATTGGTTGACCTACATTAATTCACCTGGAGAATGTCAACAGAGGTCACGTGTTTTTACTTCCTTGTAGTCACGTGACAAGGATCATAAATCACGTGACGATGGCTACATTGAAGTGTTTACATGAAGACAGGACAATCGTCTCTCCGAATATGAGAACCCACTGGGAGAGACCCTTAAACATGCTCATTGTTATGTTTCTATGCTAAAAGGGAAGTATGGCTTATCAAAGTTAGTTTAAACGAACTTTTTAGTCTTGGTCACCGGATTAAATCCCACTGCTAAAACAATTGGAACCAAATGATTTATTTACAACCTATTTCCTGGACTTTTAAAGTGTTTTGTGCTGGCAATAAAAAATATATTTAGAACACTGAGTGATTTTCAAAGTCGTTGTACATTAGGTGCAAACCGTTTCTCTGTAAGAACCTTAAAGACTTTGATCGGTGTTTTCGTTTGAACTAGTAACAGTCGAGTGCCTATCAAATTTCTTGGGTCACTTCCCAGCAACGGCAATGGTTATGTCACAACGCCGTCTAGACGTCCCCGACGTTGCTGTGTTCTGCCGTCGGTTACACGGTGTACAATATGATCACTCACGGGCATGATCAAAGCCAATAACTCTATCTTTGTCATGTTGGCTGTTTCTAGTCGGGTACTTGAGAATTCTCTGGGAGAGCTTCCCATAAACCGTTTTTCAAGAGATATTTGGTGTTAAGGGATAAACGCATACATGTGACAGATAAGAAACGAACACCTTACGTAGAAGCTTGGTTGTATGTCACACTTGCGTATTGACACAATGGTATTTTTCGATCCGATTTCAAAATATTCCGTTGATAATCTCGTATCCTCACTCAACACACAATGCATTTATCTATTTATCAACCAAATTACCGTTTTTTTAATTATATCATATTTCTACAAGAAATAGTTTTTGGGAGAGGAAAATAGGGGGTAACAGAAACCGACTAAAAAAAGAACTGAATTCGGCCAATTGGCACAACCGGCAAATTTGATTCCCGTCATTTCATTGTCTCCGTCTTCAAACTCAAATATAAGTGATGCATTTTAATTTTTGAAAGATCATCCAATGACACAGAGATAATGTCTTGACACTAATAACAATAACCTGACGAAGCCCGAAATAGGAAGAGTATAATCCCTCCAATTGACTAAAGAAATTAGCATTAGAATTATTTTCTGAAACCGAAAAATGTATTGGTAATAAATTGTTAGCCTAAGTCCCTCTGTCCGTTTTTAAGCGAGGACCATACTAGGCCCAGTAAATCTGAGTATTTCACATGGTATTTATCTAACTGAATAAAGGCAAAACAAGACTCGTGTGTGAGGTGGTTGGTTTAACGCCGCAATGAACAGTTTTTCAGTTATAGTACTGCGTTCAAGCTTAATAGGGGGGAAAGGTTGACCAGATAGCAGAAGGTAACCATTTTGGTGAAACTGACAAGGACAGGCATGGTGGTGACCGACCAGTGATCACAAGCGAAACAAATCTGGGAATCGAACCCCCAACCAGCTGATCCTGGAACAGCATTCAGACGCAACTCGGCATGGCGCTTAGATCATATAAGGGGGCACGGGTGGCCCAGTCGTCTAAGGCGTCGCGACTCGCTGTGCAGAGTTGCGTCCCTTGGCCACGCCAGAAACCTACAATTGTGGGTTCGAATCCCGGTTCGCCCCGATTATGTTTCTAGGTTTGTCAGCACCATACCCGTGCTCGTGGGTTTCACCGAAGTGGTTAACGTCTGAGACCTGAATCACTTCGGGCTTTCCTCCCACATTAAGCTGACACGCCGCGATATAACTGGAATAATGTTAAAAGCGGCGTTAAACCCAACTCACTCACTAGATCATATATATGAATCACTAAAACCAGTGTTGACAGCAGGTGTTCGCGAAAAAGATAAGCATGTCCTGCCCTACTGGCGGCACAAGAACAGCCGTTCGACATACACTCAGATGAACAGCTGATCACGAAATATTAATTATGGAATATGAATAATAAAAAATATTTCCTATATAAACATTACATCAATTTATCACATCATCGGATATTACAAAACTCAAAAAACTGACATAGTCATTATTCTTTTAAAACAATTATCCGTCACAAAATTCTGGTCCAAATTAAGCAAATTAAATCAGTCGTATCAGAGATCAACCACGCTAGACTCGCTGGTATTTTAGCAAATCTTAGAATTCTGACATATTTGAAAAAAGTCGCCAGGTTCCGACGACGTCAGGTCTAACGTCTATCTGGTGCAATGTACTTACTGCTGCCATCAGAACCAGGTCAATGTGTTACCTGACACTGCTTATACGCATGTAGATTTCCGTGCGAGTCGTTTCATTCTAAAATATGAGCTTGATTGACAGCTGCTTTGCGGCCATAAGATGTCCGTCTTTTGGGGATGTGTTGGGGCGAACGTACATTACATGTTTGCGTCTAATTACCTGAGCTGATCAGGAGGATTTGGTTGGTTGGTTTGTTGTTTAACGCCGCACTCAGCAATATTCCAGCTATATGACGGCAGTCTGTTAATAATCGAGTCGGGACCAGACAATCCAGTGATTGATATCATGAGCATCGATCTAAGCAATTGGGATCGATGACATGCATCAACCAAGTCAGCGAGCCTGACCACCCGATCCCGTTAGTCGCCTTTTACGACAAACATTGCCGCCTTTTACAGCAAGAATGGGTTGCTGAAGACCTATTCTACCTCGAAACTTCACGTTTCTGAACAGTCGGAACTTTGTGACGTTGTCATTGCTCAATGTCCGTCGTCTGTCTGTCAGCGATTGCGTTTTTCGATTTTTTCCTGAACCACGACATAGATTGAACTTAAAGTTTGTTAATAAATAAAAGTTACCCTGGCTTAAAATGGATGTTTCTGACTATGGGGTGGTTGGTGGTGGTCTCTGTTCAACCTAACAACAAACTGAAGCACTGACATTTGACCACGCCTACTTTCAAATGTCTCATAACTTTATTTCATGTAAATATTAACAAACTAGCTTTAACTTGACAGCTAGCTAATACAGCACTGTTAGTGTAAAGGGGAAGACCACTGAAAACACAACTCCAATACAGTCAAACCTCGTTAGTCCGAACCCCGTTAATGCGGACTTTCGGACGATTACTGCAAATATGCGCCAAATAGGGGGGGGGGGGGGGGGGGGGGGGGGGGTAAATATTGTTTAAATCAAGTACACCCTATCGAATAACCTTTCTTTCTTTGTTGTTTAACGCCGCAATCAGCAATATTCCAGCTATATGACGGCGATATGTAAATATGGACCAGACTATCCAGTGACTGGCATCATGAGCATCGATCTACACAACTGGGATACACTGACATGCATCAACCAAGTCAGCGAGTCTGACCACCCGATCCCGTTAGTTGCCTCTTACGACAAGCATGGGTTGCTGAAGGCCTATTCTACCCCGGATCTTCACGGGTCTATCGAATAACTATTTCTTGTTTGTTTCATTTTTAGTCACCACCAAACATGGGTGTATGCTTTCTTTGCCCGGCATTGTATATTGGATCAAAGTTTTGTAATAGTTGGTCATTCAGCGAGAGTGGTTTCACGACCGTGGTAGACGGCGAAAACCTTTATCACTCCGGACTTTCCTCCCACATACCGCTGTAAGGGAAATAATGTTTAGAGTGACGTTAAATCAGACTTACTCACTGAAAGCTTAATGATTCTGTGCCATGTGTTTGTATGCCCATTTGTCCATTAACATTATTGATTAGTTTAGCTGTCACAGGAGAAGTTGGATAAAAATCGGGGTCTTACAATTTCTTTTAATTTATGTCCAACCACTTTCTGGTCTGTGTTTATGTATCTCGTCACTGTTTCTTTGGGGTTTTCAGACATTTAAACCATGGAAGATGTAATTTATGATATTTCCTATAATATAATTTAATGTGAATTATTATCTGTGAGATAAAGAATTGTGTTATCTTGAACGTATATTCATTTTATCTCAGTTGTAGCTGGATGATAAACTTCCACTTAATTACACTAGCAGCACTCAACAGTATACAAACAATCAACAGGGCAGGAATGGCCGAGAGCTCTATCTGACGGTGCTTCGAGAGGTGTAGACTAACATCTAGTCTTTGAAATGAACACATCGTACTAAAAGTTGTTCAGTTGTTCAGTTATCTTGATAAAAATATAATAAAAGGGAGCCCAGTGACTCTTTTCATTTTCAGATACTGCAGTAATCTAGACTTGCCAAACATTATAGAATTGTATGGGCTATATTTGTATCAGGGTCTGTAAGACACGGTACCTAAGTTTGTTTGTGTGTTTGTTGTTTAACGCCCCCGCACTCCGCAATATTCTAGCTACACGACGACTTCACGTCGATTGCGCAGGGTGGATTTCCCCACATGGGTAAAATATTTTGAACGCATTTCTGGTGTCTCTCCGTGCTATTGCTGGAATGATGAGAAATAAGGTCCTACTCACCACCCAACCACTCATTTAGCGATATCTGATAGCTAGCAAATAATAACCACTCACTCGTTCAGCAATATCTTGAAGTAACCGGGCCTATAGCCATGACATATCCGAGTAGAGCGTGCACTGTGATCTGATCAAAGGATGTTGGTTTACGCCGCAGTATTCAAACTATATCACGGTGGTCTGTAAATAATCGAGTCTGGACCAGGCGAGGCCGAGGTTGACAGCATGAGCAGAGATCCACGGCGCCAGAGGACGGCGGCGTACAATGAGCCGGGTCACATATTGTGATCACACGGTTGTCAATAGTCGGCTGTCATGACACGCATTACAGGTGACCTAGTCCTGACTCCCAACAATATATTCGTAACATGAATATGTAAGGCACAGTAGTTGCGCCGTAATGTAATTTTGAATACGGCGATGCAAAGATATGCAATTGGTTGGAGGGGGGTTATTTTATCATAGGGGCAAGGTTGGAAATAGAGGGGGGGATCAGGAATCAGGTCACCCGTGTGTCAGGACCAAGAGCATTGTGGGCAGGCAAAGCTCAGTACACCCGTTTACATGACATTTTAATGTTGGGGGTCCATTCATTTGACCTCTCATGGATTAAAAATCTCAATGTAGTACATAAGATGTGACAGAGGTGTCTATTTCATGTACATATCAGTACTGACCTGCAATAGATCCCCCGGGTTGCTGGGGCCTAACACTATTACCCTAATCACCAGCGAACTCAGCTGCAATCTACAGCTCTATCGCATCGGCGTGTTTACGTAACTCTGACACAAGGGATTTGTAACAAAATCATGTTTTGCATGTTTTTAACTGCAGACCTTAATCCGTCAAGTTGGATACGTGTGGCTGGGATTACACGCGATGTACAACAACATGTCAGTCAAAGATACATATATCAAAAACACAGCCCCCCAGCAGAGCAGCAGAGAGGGGAATATTTGAGTTTGAGAGCAGGGAGTGAGGGTCTCGCTCTGTGCGACTGATCACGGAGTTGGTGGAGGTGAGAGACCTACCATGGGTGGGTTGGTGTTCTCAACACAGAAACGAAGATCTAGACACTATTAGGTGAGGTGAAATGGGGTTTAACGTCGCGTCCAAGATAATTGCACTTCTATTGCGACGTGCATGCATGGGTGTGTGTGGCTGCTTTTACTAGTCCAAACTAATGCCTATTATATAGTGCCAGGTCACTGAGATACCATGCCGCAGTTTAAGATAAATATCCCACTCAGACACAGTATACTGACTCCGAGCCGACCAGTCCTTGTTTGAGCCCTTAGGCAGGGTAACAACAAGTGCAATTTTTAATGACTTTTGGTATGACGCGGCCGGGGATCGAAGCCTTGGACGCTCTACCATTGGACCACTGAGGCGGTCCACTGTTTGGAGACCCACAACAGATAGCCAAACGTTAGTAAAATCTATTTTTGTCCGGTATCCTCTACAATTTATCATACTTTTAAAACGTACGACGACATATTTTAAGCCAGATGACGGTGACAGTTAATCTCCCCCGGTAATACACAATCCACACACACCAAGCAGTGTTGCGACCCGAACCTTCCCTGTCCCTTTACGTATGTTTAACAGTGAAAACATGGATACCGCCTCACTATTTTTATACATCCCTTTGAATGTTCGAATTTCTTTCCGTGTATGTCCCCTACACGCCCCTATGATGTCCGCTGTCTCTTCATATGTTGTCTGTGCGTATCTATTCGTTGCTGTCTAGATCCTTCCGTCACAATTGTTTGTACGCCCCTGTCAGCCTTTCGTCCATGTCTGTTCACCTCTGTCCCTGTCTGTAGTCTTCTCTCTCTCTGTTGTCTGTTTTCTGTATGCCCATGTCTGTTGTTTTCTGTCTTTTCTCTCAACGCAGTCTGTAGTCTTATATCCCATCTGTTATCTGTACGTCCCTTGTTGTTCTCTGTACGCCCTGTCTGTTCTCTGTAACCCCGCCTGTTCTCTGCACAGCTGTCTGTTCTCTGGACGCACTGTCTGTTCTCTGTACAGCCCGTCTGTGCTCTGGACCCCGTCTGTTCTCTGTAACCCAATCTGTATACTAAACGCCCTGTCTGTTACCTGTAGCCCCGTCTGTTCTCTGTACCCCTGTCTGTATACAATCCGCCCCGTCTGTTCTCTGTACCCCTGTCTGTATACAATACGCCCTGTTTGTTCTCTGTACCCCTGTCTGTATACAATACGCCCTGTTTGTTCTCTGTACCCCTGTCTGTATACAATACGCCCCGTCTGTTCTCTGTACCCCTGTCTGTATACAATACGCCCTGTTTGTTCTCTGTACCCCTGTCTGTATACAATACGCCCCGTCTGTTCTCTGTACCCCTGTCTGTATACAATACGCCCTGTTTGTTCTCTGTACCCCTGTCTGTATACAATACGCCCTGTCTGTTCTCTGTATATCAATGTCTGTTCTCTGTACCCCCGCCTGTTCTCTGCATCCCCGTCCGTACACTATACGCCTTGTCTGTATACTGTACGCCCATGTCTGTCATCTGCATCCGAATCTGTTCTCTGTACCCCACCTGTTCTCTGTACGCCCGTCTGTCCTCTGTACGCCCATGTCTGTTGTCTTATGTCCATACTTGCCCCTGTACCCCTGTCTGTATACTATACGCGCATGTCTGTTATATGTACCCCCGGTTGTTCTCTGTACCCCTGTCTGTTCTCTGTATCCCCCATCTGTTCTCTGTTACCCCGTCTGTTCTCTGTACCCCGTCTGTATACTATACGCCCATGTCTGTTATCTGTACCCTCGCCTGTTCTCTGTACCCTCGCCTGTTATCTGTACCCCCGCCTGTTCTCTGTACCCGTCTGTATACCCCCTGTCTGTTCTCTGTACCCTCGCCTGTTGTCTGTACCCCCGCCTGTTCTCTGTACCCGTCTGTATACGCCCATGTCTGTTATCTGTACCCTCGCCTGTTATCTGTACCCCCGCCTGTTCTCTGTACCCGTCTGTATACGCCCATGTCTGTTATCTGTACCCTCGCCTGTTATCTGTACCCCCGCTTGTTCTCTGTACCCGTCTGTATACGCCCATGTCTGTTATCTGTACCCTCGCCTGTTATCTGTACCCCCGCCTGTTCTCTGTATCCGTCTGTATACGCCCATGTCTGTTCTCTGTACCCTCGCCTGTTATCTGTACCCCCGCCTGTTCTCTGTATCCGTCTGTATACGCCCTGTCTGTTATCTGTACCCTCGCCTGTTATCTGTACCCCCGCTTGTTCTCTGTACCCGTCTGTATACGCCCATGTCTGTTATCTGTACCCTCGCCTGTTATCTGTACCCCTGTCTGTTCTCTGTACCCTCGCCTGTTATCTGTACCCCCGCCTGTTCTCTGTACTCGTCTGTATACGCCCATGTCTGTTATCTGTACCCTCGCCTGTTATCTGTACCCCCGCTTGTTCTCTGTACCCGTCTGTATACGCCCATGTCTGTTATCTGTACCCTCGCCTGTTATCTGTACCCCCGCCTGTTCTCTGTATCCGTCTGTATACGCCCATGTCTGTTCTCTGTACCCTCGCCTGTTATCTGTACCCCCGCCTGTTCTCTGTACCCGTCTGTATACGCCCTGTCTGTTCTCTGTACCCTCGCCTGTTATCTGTACCCCCGCCTGTTCTCTGTATCCGTCTGTATACGCCCATGTCTGTTATCTGTACCCTCGCCTGTTATCTGTACCCCCGCCTGTTCTCTGTACCCGTCTGTATACGCCCTGTCTGTTCTCTGTACCCCCGCCTGTTATCTGTACCCCCGCCTGTTCTCTGTACCCGTCTGTATACGCCCATGTCTGTTATCTGTACCCTCGCCTGTTCTGTGTACCCGTCTGTATACGCCCATGTCTGTTATCTGTACCCCCGCCTGTTCTCTGTACCCGTCTGTATACGCCCTTGTCTGTTATCTGTACCCCCGCCTGTTATCTGTACCCCCGCCTGTTCTCTGTACCCGTCTGTATACGCCCATGTCTGTTATCTGTACCCCCGCCTGTTCTCTGTACCCGTCTGTATACGCCCATGTCTGTTATCTGTACCCCCGCCTGTTCTCTGTACCCGTCTGTATACGCCCTGTCTGTTCTCTGTACCCTCGCCTGTTATCTGTACCCCCGCCTGTTCTCTGTACCCGTCTGTATACGCCCATGTCTGTTATCTGTACCCCCGCCTGTTCTGTGTACCCGTCTGTATACGCCCATGTCTGTTATCTGTACCCCCGCCTGTTCTCTGTACCCGTCTGTATACGCCCATGTCTGTTATCTGTACCCCCGCCTGTTATCTGTACCCGTTTGTATACGCCCATGTCTGTTATCTGTACCCTCGTCAGTTCTCTGTACCTCGCCTGTTATCTGTACCCCCGCCTGTTCTCTGTACCCGTCTGTATACGCCCATGTCTGTTATCTGTACCCCCGCCTGTTCTGTGTACCCGTCTGTATACGCCCATGTCTGTTATCTGTACCCCCGCCTGTTCTCTGTACCCGTCTGTATACGCCCATGTCTGTTATCTGTACCCTCGTCAGTTCTCTGTACCTCGCCTGTTATCTGTACCCCCGCCTGTTCTCTGTACCCGTCTGTATACGCCCTGTCTGTTTTGTGTACGCCCATGTCCGTTCTCGTACCCCCGTCTGTATACTATACGCCCCGTCTGTCCTCTGTACGACCATGTCTGCTGTCTCATGTCCATACTTGCCCTCTCTACGCCGTCTGTTCTAGGTACGTCTGATTGCAGGCTGTGTCAATTGAACTGTTTTAGCCCACCAACACCCCACCACCCTCAACCTGTCGGCCCAATCTCCGTCAATCAGCACACCGACAGTCTGCACGCCGATCATATCCATGCGTCACCGAAGAGCGCGCAAACTCCGACACAACTCCGATGTTACAATCGTGTATATAAGTGAACACATGGCCTACCGCAAACTGGTTTGCGCCAAACCTCAACAATATTTACCTTATCCATATTAAACGAACTCCAAGCCGGGAGCTTGCCACGCGTAGTTGGCAACCATGATCATAGGGACAATGCTGATCGATAGGTGGCAGAAAACCTTGGCAGGAGTAACTAGTCGATAAATGACTGTCCTAATAACAGAGCACTATATTCGCGACGCCGGTATTTAAACGCCTCTCGGTGACATAGCGTGCAGCTTGTACGACACAAGTTATCGCCGACGACCGGGCATTGTTTGATATTAACAGTTTCGTAATCGACATTGTTCCTGAAATAAATTATCAATTTGAATTGAATCAATTTGTCATGAAATCTATCGACTTCAAAATGCTCAGAGCAACGGCGGCATGCCTTTGTATGGCGTTTGGTTTCTTGTCTAATTCAGGGGAAATTGGAAATAAATGTTTTGCCTTATTTAACTGGTGTATATTACTATTCTTCATCAATATGTGTCATCAATATGTTTCATCAATATGTGCACTTAATAGTGTGTCGGTTGGGTTTAACGCCACATTGATATTTATATAACGGCGCTTCAGGTTAATATTAGACACATCGGCTGTATTCAGCCATGTCGTGGCGCAGGTGGAAGATCTTTCAGATGAAGATGTTTGTTGATGAAGTCCACGAGCACACACAAGGTGCTAACACGCTAAAGGAGCACGGGTGGCTCAGTCTAAGACGCCGTAATGATCTGTACAGAATTACCTCCCTTGGGAGTACAAGACCCGAAAAACTAGGGTTCGAATCTCAGATTACCTCTGATCATGATTTTTGGTACGCCAGTACAATACCCGTCTTCGTGGATTTATTTGAGAATTTAAAATCACGCTCAGGTGATACTGTTCTTATACATCTTGGCCACTCGTTACCCCAGGCGTAGATGTTAGAATATGGGGAATAGGTTTTGATATCGATACATCCGTTTTTTAGAAGACATCATCCGGACTTTTGCTATAGACGGAGGAATTATATATATCATATGCATGTGAAATATTCACATGTTCCATTGTATTGTTGTTGAGTATGTCTCGACAGCATAAAAAATGTTCAAGTTTTTAAGCCATGTTCAAGCTCTTGCCCTTACATTGTATATACAAAGACGTATACAGATCTATATACGTCTTTGGTTAATGGTAGTGGGTGGGTTAGTTTGGTGTAACACTGCTTTGAACAGTATTTCAGTAATATCACGGCGTGTCAGCTTGATGTTGAGGAAAGTGATGCATGTCTTAGCCGTTAACACTTTGGTGAAGCCAATTTACCCTGGTATGGTGCTGCCAAGCCTAGAAACGTAATCAGAGCGTACCAGGATTGGAAACACAATCATAGGGTTCTGACACGCCTAAAAGACGCAACTCAGGGCGGCGACAAAGCGGGTTTTAAATAACTGGGCCATCCATACCACCTACATTGTCTAAAACGAATTTATTTCTTTAAAAATTGTTATCATGTACAAACACTTAAAGAGAATATTCCAGAATTTCAAGAAATTGAAATTATCAAATACTAGTATACATTTTAAATCAAACAACCACCTCAAAGTGAACACACAAGTAACATGCAATACATATATTTAAGAAATAAAGTTGACTTTAATTACCCTCATGTGTAGTGTAATAAAATATTGTTTTGCTCTGAACTAGTATAGTTACAGCACGAGGACGCTTGTCATCAAAGTCCACTTCATCTCCGAATCTTATTCAAGATTGTTTTAGATGTATATGATCGTTTTGGACTCGTATTTGGCAAAAAGCATTGAGTGGTAAGGTACTGTTTTGGAAGTATGGTGAAACCCACAAGACTCGTTTTCCCAGTTTTTCAAATCATCTTCTACTAACGCAACATACAAACACTTCCTATCTCATTAGTGCCCCGGGGAACGCTGCAGCTCGGTCATTTAAATGTTTTAAACCAAAACATAATGATATATTCTCCTGTGTGTCCAGTCAGTAACACTGTGGGTATGATTTAGAAGCTACTGGTGCTCGTTGTGGAATTGTTTTCTCATTTGCTGGATGGGTTAACAACGGCTGTGCACTTTATTGCTTCCGTCTTCGGCGATTTATTCTGATCTCGCGCACGTTCACAAGATAATGGCGCCTGTGTCTGACACCGCGTTCCTGTCAAAGCTAACTTTAAAACAAACAAAGTCATTTCAAGATGTTCGGACGGAACAAACACCCCGTCCACCCTATCTTGATGGGAATTCGTGTTTGGGTGCTTTTGCAAGTCGAACCACGTGACACTTCATCTTTGTCACGTGACGTATGTCGAACCAATGGGAGCTGAGTTTGGGCTTTTTGGGATTTCGTACAGTAGGTACACACGATCTGATTGACTTGAAGTGGATTTTGATAGCGTTAGCTAGTATAATTAATTAAACACCTTTATTTTTTATCGCGTAAGTGCCATGTCTGCTCACATAATGTATTTTACATAAGATTGTAATGTTTGCTTGACAGTTATTTCCGAGGTAAGTGCCTCTGATGGTTACAGTCACTTGAAGTGAGTATGGTTTTGAGCAGCTAAAGCAATATTTTAGCAATACTCCACCGCCCCCAGTCAATCGGAGTAATTCGGTATGGTATTAGGCGCTTTTAGCAATATTCCTGTAATATCGGCCGGGGATCGAAACCTTGATCTTCCGATCTCAGGGCTGATGCTCTATTCACTACAACAGAAGTGAGTGAATGTGTTTTTTTCAGCAATGTCCAACTTTTAATGGAGGCCTGTTAATAATCGAGACTCGGCCAGGCAAACCAGTGGTTGACATTAAACAGCATTAAACACATGGATACAATAGGTCATAATTGCCCCATTAGGCTTATCAAGCTGCCAAACAAATACATGTCCAGCTGCTGATGATGGGAATGGATCAATAGCAAGCTCATTCAAATCAGATCCTCCAACCCTACTCACTGGGGATTCCGGGTCATTACCCAAAGCTTGTTGTAGGGGATGAGGAATACAATAAACATCAATTCAGATACATCACGGTGTGAGGTTGATGTGGAACGAAGATGGCGCAGGTCATGGACTATTTTTTATTTGGTGAAATCCGGGAGCAGACATCTGGTGCTGACAACCCAAGGATCATCATCAGGACAAATTCTGGATTCAAACCTATCCTCCTCACATACTGGTAAGACTAAGGGACGCAACTCTTCCCAGCGGATTATGATACATTAGACCAGTGGGCTAAAGCGAAGGAATGAATAAAAGTGTTCATAAATTCAGATTTTAGATTTCCAGGTTTAACAGTGATTTTAGTGAAAATGGGTAAACAGTGATCGAATTGAGGAATTATGCTAGTCGTTCCCAGTCAATGCACGTTACCAAAATTAGAAAGATGACGACATTTCTGTTCTTGGTTAAGCGAGACAAAGACGGTTAAATGAACAGAAAGTGACCGATCGAGCCACTGTGTTGCTGTCGCTTGTGCATTCTACTTATACTGTCGATGTCAAATTTTGAACTGAAGGAAAACTTCGAAATGTGGTATGAATGATCAGACATGTTCTACAGGCTGACAACAAGTCAATTTTCTGTTTCACACTTGACTCAAGCAATGATATTAAAGTAAATGAATGAAACGGGACGTTTTCCCGAACTTCGAATGAAAATCTGACTTTGAGCAAATCCGAAACCTTCGATGAAGTCTTTACCAATGCATATACTGTCTCTATCAACACGTCCTTATAAAGCAGCTTGCGTTAACGACATGCGTTTGTTCAACTGTTAGAAAAGAAACGTGTCTTGACGACCTCCAAAACCAGACTTTTACATACATGTCAGCCTTACCTATACAGTCAGCGTTGTTATAGGGGTAATAACCTATGTAATAACTTTTATAACGATTTTCAAACTTATTTCAAGTCCAGAAAGGTAGTTGACCTTTGGTTGTTTCGATGAGACCAAGTGAGCATGTTGCATATCATCATATATTGCCAGGAGAACCTGTCTGTGCGTAATTAGCACCTGTTCCAACTCAAGCATGTGCAGATGTGAGCAGAATGTCACATAGTTGATTTCACACCAACCGATGCAGCAGCATCGATAGATTAGCATTGGATTACCAACAAGTCAATATTTCTCGGGCATCAGCGCGTCACTTAAAATCCAGTCCGTCATTTCTATATGCTAATAAATACAATATTTTTCATATTTCCTGCGTCATATGATGTTAAGCATACTCTTTTATCCATTGAATATAATGCTTGTGATACAATTTTATAAATTTGCCGAGTTCACCGTACGCCTAGTTGTGTTAGGTAGAATTCTTAGTCGGGGGAATATATAGGTTCCTCCAACAATACTTTGGGGAAAAATTAAGATCTACCGCCCGTCTCACTTTTGAGAAAACTGCCCGAGAAACACATATTTGTAAAGACTACACTACAATGACTTTCCACTACACATTTTAACAGCTATGTTCAAACGAGGTAGATAAGGAATCGGCTCAAAATAGAAGCGATTCAAACGTCAAATGCTAATTTTGTTTATTTGTTTCTTGTTTGTTTGATGTTTAACCCCGCACTCAGCAATAGTTACGTCATAAGGTAAGATGATGTAAATAATCGAGTATGGACCAGACAAAAACCTTGATTGATATTATGAACAACGTCCCAGGCTGAAAAACAATCACCCAAGTCACGAAGCCTTACCACCCGATCCATTCTGATGTCAAGGACGACTAGCATGTGTTCCCCGGGACCTAATTCTAAACCGCAGTCCCCTCGAGTATACATTTCATCGTGACCATATCAATAAATGATGCATATTTGGTAAATGTAAATAGCGCTAATAGCTTTGCAAGAACCATTCGTCACCACACGCCCCTTTCCGTAACCTGCAAGAAGATTGCTATTCGGCTTGTCCCGGAAGAACACGAGTTGGTCACGAATGTGCAAGAACATCCACGCCAGGATGTTCCCTGACTGACGTTAAACTGCACCCTCAGCAAAATGGTCCTCAAACGGTGATCGTACTGGAGAAGAAGAATAATTTTCGAATCCCACATTTTATTTTCTGAATTTACTTAGCGTTTCATGTGTACATTTTGTGATATATTCTTTTGTAATATGACTTTTAAATTTCATTTGATCCTATACATGTATGCCGCCTTTATTCTACTCACAACTGATTGATACACCGTGCTGCAAGCAGACCCCGTCTGAAACTAATCAAGCCTGATAATGATGGTTCAGTACGCATGACGTTCAGTTCATGCTCACGCGGTTCATAATTAATCATCATTTAATGTCGATCTCTCTTTTGATAAAGCGGAAAGAGTAGATCTAAAGGTGAAACTACAGTTTTAATGACATCATAAAACGAGTAAACTTTAACGATCTTGACGATAACCGGTTCCTTAAAACATTTTTAAAACTCATCATGCTTCCGGTATTTTGTAGAATTAAAACGTCAACGTCCGACAATACTCACTGCCAAAACAGACTCCATAGGGCATAAAAGGCAAAAAAGTGATGGAAATTAGATATATGGATCACTGAAAATCTCATGGGTGAGCAGGTTTGGTTTTTATTGTTTTTAAACGTTTTAAATCAAATTATTTGATTTTCTTTAAACTGAACAAGAATTATCCTTTAATTGCTGACTAAGCGCCTGTACAATTAAGCTTAAGATGTTTTCAATTGAAAATCAAAGACATTTATTAACTGACGGCCAAAAAAGACTTTGCCATAGTTATAAAACACTGTAGTTTAAAAACCACAAAAGATAGATGCAATAAGTAAACTGTATGGAAATGATCAAAACCTCAATGAAATCAACATTAAAAACGACATCATACAACATGAGATATTGGCATGACTTTTGTCCGAATTGAAGTTGGGTAGCACAAACAAGCTTACAACGTAATGGACAAAGGACACACACATCTAAAATCTTAGTTCAATGACACGTCATATTAATAGCGTGTATCGCCACCCCCTGCTTCAAGACACGCTAAAAACTCTCCGGTGCAAAGAAAAACTCGTCTGATGATGTTAGGTGGGATACGTCGCCATTCTTCTTGGAGGGCCCGGATCAGTTCTTGTCGGTTGGCTGAAGGTTGTGGTCGCTGTCAAACAGGACGATCCATGACATCCGAGAGGAGTTCTGTGGGGGACATATGTGGGGAGCATGCAGGCCACGGCAACACGTTGACGTTGTTAGCTGCAAGGAAGTCCTGTACGATTCCGACTGTACATGTGTATTGGGTCACGCATTTGTGTGGTAGTTTTTGATCAGTGTGAGTGTCTATCATGCTGTCTGTATCATTGCTATACCCTAAGTGCACGTGTGGTTTTCGCATTTTCTGAAAAGGAAACGTGTAGTGGACGTATATCACTTTCTGCATAGATCACTGTTGTGGTTGGACGATGTGTTTTGCATTGATTTAGTTTGAACTTGTGTTTTCAATTTTTTGCAATTTCATTTTTAAGTGGCAGAGTTTCTTTTGGCCGTCAGTATATGGTAAAATCAACCGAGAGATATAGTTTATTTCCCCCTCAGTTTATATAAGCCTTTTTTCTTCCACTTCATGCCTTGACTACCAGCGGGGAAATAAAATATTGTTATTGAATAATTAGATTTCCATGGTTAACCTGGATAGATATGCAGGTGCAATTTCCCTGGGGGCACCGCCCCTCCCTGCCATATGTCTAGGGGTCCCCTTTCATCTAAACACAGATACATGCTTTACGTACATCTGTGTAGATCTTCTGTTTACCATGTCAGCTGTTTACATGTTCTCAAGAAAGGTTTACATTTTGTAAATATTAGCTTGAAAGATGTTTTCCGTAACGAATTTATTTTATTGTTTATCGAGATAACTAGACTGGATACGTTTGTGTGTTCAGATGTAACGTTTCCAGAACAGAGCCTGGATGGTAATTTAACGTTTGGTGGGGGAAACATTCTGAAATTCGAATCCAATCACGTCTGTGTTTTCCCATGCCACGTGTCAAGTATGATTGCGAACATTGATTTTGAGAAAAAATACCCGTTAAATTACCAGCCAGTGGGTTATCCTTTTTATACGGTGGTAACCTAATTTTACGCATGATAAAAGTCTGTAAAAAATAATTGTAGTATTACGACTGCACGTGGCACTTTCGATTCGATTTGCTATAGACTCGTGAAGGTGATGTATAGTTACCGGTAGGGCAGGACATTCTTACCCTTTTTGCGAACACCAGGCCCCGGGATCATGAAAGTGGTCTTAGTTCAAATTTTGCTAAGCTCGAATTTTGTCTTAAGTTAGTTCATGATCCCGGGGCCTGGTGTCATAACTGATTTTCACTGATCCATTCATATCATTTTCATCACTATTTTGCCTTTTGAACCCCATGGAATCTGTTTCGAGGTTATTCTGGCGTTGACGTCTTATAGCTATCTGAACTGTCAAGGGTCATTGTTTTCGTTATCTGGACTATACCGTTATCCCAAAAGAACCAAGATAGTGTAACCCCGCTTAACTGCACCCACGTAGTTGGAAACTCCGCCTGATGGACGAGTATTGTGCAGAGCTGCTTACACATCAGACAGATCCACTGGTCCAGGGTTCGAATCCACGATTTATCGTTATGTTCCTTGGTTTGTTAGCACCATGTCTGTGCTCGCTGGCTTCACCAAAGTGGTAAAAGACCTGTATGGTCATGGGATTCCCTCCTACACTACGCTTTGGATGTAACAACATAATGTGGTTCATGGAGATGTTGAGATGAGCTTTGTCTCAGGGGATTTCGACGAAATTCTACTGTTCAAAGATGCGTGAAACCCACTACTTATTAATGTACAAAGAGTATGTCTTCAAACATATTGACAAAGATATATAAAAAACTCGCCATGTAGGTTTTTTCGTTTGCAAAAGGTACAATGATACACGTACAATGTGATACATATATCACCGTTGCTCTCAGCGTTTTTATATTCTGATTGGTTTTTGTGTGTGTTTTTTTGTTTGTTTGTTTGTTGTTGTTTGGTTTGGTTTGGTTGTTTTTTGTTGTTTTTTATTTTATTTTTTATATTTTATTTGTTTTTAAGTTTTTGTGTGTTTTTCTGGGGGGGGGGGGGGGGGGGGGGGGGTTGTCATTTCAACACTATGTGTTGTGATTGTTACATTCGATTAACAACACTCAGCAATATTCCAGCAATATGACGGCGGTCTTTAAATGATCTAGTCTGGACCAGACAATCCAGTGGTTGACATCATGAGCATCGACCTACGCAATCCTGTTAATCGCTTTTTACAAGCATGGGTTGTTGAAGACCAATTCTAACCCTGATCTTCGCAGGCCTTTTTTAGTAAATAGCCCCATATTTCATTGATTCATTGAATCAGTTCAAAGTGATCATTTATGTTTTGAAAAATGTCGCTTACGAGACTGTGAATATTAAACAATGTCAACACGCGGCATTATGGTGATATTTGTACAAATAGCACCAGCACCATACGCAAAATACTACGCTGATTATTTGCGTTCATATAGCACTTTTCATCACACCCCGTGAAGATACGGGTAAGAATTGGTCTTCAGCAACCCATACTTGTCTTAAGAGGCGACTAACGGGATCGGGTGGTCAGGTTTGTTGACTTGGTTGATGCATGTCACCGTATCCCAATTGCGTGGCTCGATGCTCATTGTATTATTCACTGAACTGTCTGATCAAGACTCGATTATTTACAGACCGACGTCAAATAGCTGGAATATTGTTAAGTCCAGAGTTAAACAACGAAAAAATTTTTTATCACAAAATAAACCCTCCTTTTCAAAAAGCCTGCACCAGCGTTTTGAAAACATCAGACATTGGTTCCGTTTGCCCTGAAACCGCCAAAGTCCATCAAGCTTCACGTGATCAGTTCCCCAAGAATAATTGTCCATAGTAACCGCCTGACTTTTCAGGCGTCCAAGCAAGTAATGTTTTTTACGCTTTACATACATGTATGTCAATCGCACCACTCCTCCATGTTGGATCTGAAAACGAGGCAGGGCCCCAATCGCGTGATATTGAAGTTTATACAAGCTGAAAAGACACTGGTATGCATGTGACATGGCGATCGCATCAGATAACGGTATCAGTTGACGTGATATGCAAACAGAATTATATCATGACAGTGTAAACCTCTGCTGAGTGTAAAACATATTGACATGCCTCGTTATATAACGTTCATATTTTATAGAGTATATTTCACAGCATGAAAACTTTTAGTTAAACAAATAGAAGTATTTATTCAAGGGCTATATATATCGGCGTGGGTTTGGACACAAGTTTTTGTCAGATTGACGGTCATGTTGGCTATCTCCCATCTCCCTCATTTGCTCTCAATCCTTATATCAAACAAAACCAATATCCCTCATACTGACTCGCAAAGCGACCACAAGCTGAGTTTGCTTGCTTTAAACGGGATAGAAGTAAAAGGGGTATTTGGTTATTGCTTATCACCATTAATCCTAATGTCTCCATTGATTTACTGTTTACCTACTAGTTAATGCATCCTGTTAAACACCTTGCCCGTGTGTTGACGCTGGTTTGCCGTTTAAGTCTAAAACGAGGCTTTGGTTATTTACTCTATTAGACTTTGACAAGGCTGTGCATGTAAGCCTTTTGTAAGCCTTGTGTAAGCCTGATGTAAGCTGAAAGCGATGAATTGGTATGCTTGTTTATCGCTATACGGTAAACTACTATAGTATACATGTATTATAGTTTATTGCAGAGTATCCATTTTTCCTTCTTTTAGCGTTTGATTCAAGAAAACTTTTCATAGACTTGTCACTATTTTTGGCCACGTAGACAGCGTATTAAGAGGGATATTAGATTCCCTTGCGTTCTGTTTGTGAGTTCATTCCAGATTCAACAGCCTGTATCGCGTAGTGTTTCTTCTGCATCCTGTGTTCTTTCTTTCACGTGTCTAGATGGACTGGATTGCAAACTTCGAGATAAATGTATACAATTCTATAGTAAAGTTGGGACCGAGTCCAAGATTCGAGATAGCGCAATGTATTTTTATCTCGAATTCGAGATAAGAAGGCAAATGCATATGTACTGAGGCGGTCGGCACCGACCATAGGAGACATCGGTACATCGAGATAACGGGGTTCGACTGAATATTATTATAAATTAATTTAATTTCTTATGTACAGCCACAAAAAACAACAACATAAAGACAGAATCCATTCTTTTTACATTTTCTGTTTTTTAGAGCAGCAGAGACCTGTCAGTTGACATTAGGCGTGCAGATTGACACTTTGTTTTATGGTTAGGTATTAAGGTATATACTGCCCCAGGTGTTATGGAAAAAGGAAAAATAAGAATAAAATGATAAAGGTTTTCAGTTTGGTGACAAGTGCGGTAAAGCCAAATACGCACATGTTTTGGAATATTATTTAACGGGTAAACCGGACTCAGTACTACATGACGTTTACAACATGTAAGTGAGTGAGTTGAGTTTAGCGCCGGTTTGTAAAGTATTACTGTTATATGTGCTGAGTGAGTGAGTTGGCTTTAACGCCGCTTTTAACAATATTCCAGTTATATCACGGCGTGTCAGCTTAATGTGGGAGGAAAGCCGGAAGTGACGCAGGTCTCAGACGTTTACCACTTCGGTGAAACCCACGAGCACAGGTATGGTGCTGACAAACATAGAAACATAATCGGGGCGAACCGGGATTCGCACTCACAATCATAGGTTTCTGGTGTGCCCAAGGGACGCAACCCTTACAGCGAATCGCGGCGCCTTAGACGACTGGGCCACGCGTGCCCCCGTTATATGTACTGAAGATATATGGGAAGATAAGACCAATTTACGCCTTTTGGGGTTTCCGGATCAGAATATGTCCCCCATTCCTATCGTAAGGGCGGACCAAATTGAAGATCGGTATATTTCAAAATGACTCATTCTGTCTCATCATGAACCGACGTGTGAATCGGTGCTCATGTTGTTGACCACTTGACCAAGCATCAGGATCGGCGTCAATCGAATACTCGAACACACGTCGCTCCCCCTTTATTCGTGTAAGTGAACTTCGTCGTATCAGGACATGAACGTTAATGGAATACGTTTTGTGATGGAAATACTATGTCTGAATTCCGCTACTGTGGAATACAATATGTTCGCGCAAACGACGACAGATAATCTCACCACCCAGCCATACGAACCAGGTATCATTCAGTACACTGGAGACATACTGTTTTAATGGTGGTGATGAGTATTGTATAAATAAACTCAACTGGTCGCCCTCACTTAATCCCGCCATACGTTGCCATCCATATTTGGCTTCCGGGTGATAATTCCTTTTCAAAAAGTCCTCAACAACCGCAGGCGAGATTCGACAACGAGCCCAAATGGTCAATGTGGAGTAGGTCAAAGGTATTTTGACTGGTATCCAGACTTAACTTGAAACATTAAAAAACACACACATACGTCTTTTGGACACAGACCGGAAAAGAGTTTTGCTTATCATGACGACGTTCTTTATCAGAATGTCTCTCAGACAGACGAGCAAGTATATGAGTGAGTGAGTGAGTGAATATGGTATTACGCCGCTTTTAGCAATGTTCCAGCAATATCACGGCGGGGGACACCAGAATTGGGCTTCACACATTGTACCCATGTCGGGAATCGAACCCGGGTCTTCGGCGTGACGAGCGAACGCTTTAACCACTAGGCTACCCGACCGCCCCAGCAAGTATATGAATGGGGATGAGTAGATAAAGGGTAAAATTACAGAAAAAATCTTTAAAACTATGAGCTTTATCAGAATAGTCGAAAGCATCCTTGTGAGTGAGTGAGTTGGGGTTAACGCTGCTTTGAAAGTATTTCAGCGGCATCACAGCGAGTCAGCTTGAAGTGAGATGAGCGCCGGAAGGGATTCAGTGCAGTCTTACGTTAAACACTTTGATAAACCCGGGAACATGTGTAGGCTGCTGACATAACATTCTGGCAGCCTAACCGCAGACGAATGTGCCACCCGCACCCCCTCTTTTGGAAAATCAGTATGTGTTGCAGTATTTGTTTGTTTGTTTGTTGTTGTTTAACGCCGCACTCAGCAATATTCCAGCTATATAACCGCGGTCTGTAAATAATCGGGTCTTGACCAGACAATCCAGTGATTAACGTCACGAGCATCGATCTACCAGTTTGGATGCGATGACATGCATCGATCAAGTCAGCGAGCCTGACCACCCGACTTACGACAAGCCTTTTACGGCGACCATGGGTTGCTGAAGACCTATTGTGACCCTGATCTTCACGGGTCTGCAGTATATGTGAGAAACCGGAAACCAATCAAAACACCAGCACAAACACTCGTTTGGACATGCAGATAAAGTCAACAGTACCCCATGCTTGACTAAAATTCGGTTCGGATAGCTACAACATGGCTATCCATTACAACATGGCTAATGTTGTACCACCTTCGATTGTCCATTATATTATATCTCCATTCATGTCCAGTCTGCCCAGAGATCGTAAAGTCGATGGTTCGATCCTCGGCCGAGTCCTACCAAAAGACGTTAGAAGATGATACTTGTTGTTTCCCTGGCGCTCGGCATTATACTGTGTCTGAGTGGTGGTGCTGTAAATCCGGCATTAGTTCTGACTATTACAAACCGACAGGCACACACACACACACACACACACACACACACACACACACACATGCATGCACATCGCAATGTAAGTGCAATAATCTTGAACGTGACGTTAAACCTCATTTCACCCTTACTATTCCATAGACAATTCTGACGTCACGACTCTAAAACAATCCGTCAATTCTGTTACACCCATCAGCGAGAGACACTTCGTGCAAGGAGATGTAATGGATAAAGCTGATGACGTCACTTCCGGAACGAAGCTAGTGTGGCTTATGGGTGAAGGGTATTAAAAGACATAAAATACACTTGAGGATGACGTTGTGGCATCGTACCTAATACGATCAACCATTGCCTATCTCCTACTCAATTACTTATGTCATGACGTAGAATAGTGCGGCTGCGACGTGAAAACATATTCTCCCTCTTATCATACACAATCTATTTCCTGAACTGAGGGTAAAGTTTACGAATTACATGAATCGTTAAGCTCGAAGACATCTTCGGAATTGCTAAATATCAAAGGTAAAGGCACGGGGAGTATTAGAACACTAGACCTGTTTGAATCCTATGTGCCCCTATCGGCTTACCCAACTAATGATATTTGTTAAACATCCCTGCATTCTCAAGAAGGCGCGCCTCAGTGCAACATACTTATGTACACAAATTGAACTTGTTTGGTGCACGTGCTCAACATGATCAAAGACCTTGCAACTATACACCTTAAAGTTTAATATCGGTGTATATGTATATTGCAGAGGCTTTAAGAGACAAGTGCGTAGAATTATCCGCATTCGTGATCACTCGTGCATTTTCGGATAAACGGATAAGGTCGAGAAGTGCTGAGTGTTTCTGTCGCATGAAGTTTTCTTTAATGTCGAGAGACATGAGTACTTGTTGAGTTCCGTTTGAGTAAATCCACGTTTAATGTGGATTCCATTACACCAACAATTTCAGTGATGCACAAACGAATTAAATCGTGAAAATATTACCATTGTTGGTTCAGGCTCAACGCCGACATGACTGTTCTATTAGACATGTCACGTGACTGAGTGCAAAACAACACGATGCTGCCAAATACTTATTATAATTAAACCATCGCCATGACACCCATCGGTTGTATGTTGTATATGTATATTGTAATCATACTGTCACCGACACAAGGTCGACTGTAATACATTTATAGCATTCTTTGATTCAGTGTAATAATACTTATAACGCATCTTAGATGCTGTGATGGAACGATGGAGATGATGAAGAGGATGTTTCTGACGTACTTGGAGCAATCGGCAAGTAACTGCGTGCTCTTGCGTTTAATTATTTGTTTAGCTTCGCCGTGTTGAAGATGGTGAAGATAAGATGTCGCGAGGGAAATATAATTAATGTAACGCAGGCATACGCCTCATTAGAATAGAAATTAACTATACCAGTAACCCCATGCTGTCTGTCGGCAAGTGTATCATATTCAGCATGGCTTATGGAAATTATTGTGTCTCATTTGGGTATAAGCGTTTGTCGTCATCCTTGAGGTTCGATGAGATGAAAATAATCTCCACACGTGACTGAGGGGGTGGGAAAATATTTGGACTCGGTTGGATGTTTTTGGCATCCTGGAACCTCGTTCTAATTTCATGTGCAGTTAGTTTTGCGTTATGTGTCCTGATTTGAAGAACGTTTTAGACGTAGTTGAGGCGATGAACGAACACATCCAAAACGTGTAACGGTTCTCATTTTTATGGTTTCTTGTATTGCAGATGGAATCGTAGTGCTTGTTAGGGAGCAGTTAGTTGGGTTTTACGATGTTTTTAGCACTATTGTAGCAATATCACGACGGGGGGACACCAATAATGGTTGTTACAATGTGACGAACTTGTCTTACCTGAGATATTTGGGTAGAACGGTGGTCGTTCAGAAAGACTATCAATAATTATCAGGAAGACGATCCATCTCATTAAAATCAGATCTTATTTTCGCTACCGATGAACAAAGATCTGAGGACATCCCATAACGGGTCACGTCAGAACGACCTTTCGCGAACTTTGACCGACCAATGAAATGACTGACAAGAAATCGACAACTCGGATGAAAGGTCGTTCTGACATGACCCGTAATGGGACGTCCCCAGATCTTTGTTTAGCGGTAGCGAGAACTAAGATCTGATTTTAATGAGATTGGAGGGATGCTAAATTGGTGCAGGTTTTAGACGCTTACCATTTTGGTAAAACCAACGGACAACGGGTTGTGCACAAACACGGCGAGTATAGAATTCGAATCTCCGATCATATATTTCTGGAAGATGTACATGATATAAGAAATAAACTGGAATACTAACACCCTTGCCATATCATAGGGTATGTATGAGCATACGTGTTTTACCGTCAATGTAATTAAGGTGGGTGAGGTTACAGTGATGGGGTAGATGTATGATCTCTACGACAACATTCGGTTTGTAGTCCCAATACAATGAACTGCCTTCGTAGTGAAGTGGATATCTATTCTGCCCGTTTGCATGCCCGTCGCTTTCTAAGTGAAATAAGGTTGAAGGCGACGTTAAAAGTCCATTTCAGCTCAATTCATCTCGCCTCGCCTCGCCTCGCCTCGCCTCGCCTTGCCTCGCCCAACCTCACCTCACCTCACCTCACCTCACCTCACCTCACCCCATCTCACCTCACATCACATCACATCACATCACCTCACCCCACCTCACCTTACCTCACCTCACCCACCTCACCTCACCTCACCCCACCCCACCTCACCTCACCTCACCTCATCCAACCCAACCCAACCCAACCCAACCCATCTCACCTCACATCACCTCACCTCACATCACCTCACCTCACATCACATCACCTCACCTCACCTCACCTCACCTCACCTCACCCAACCCAACCCAACCCAACCAAACCAAACCAAACCAAACCAAACCTCACCTTACCTCACTTTACCTGTAAACATCCAAGTTTGGACCAGGCAAACCGGTGGTGAACTTGCACGCTGTGGCAGACTATGACGCACAACAATCAAGGTCCATTGTAACCATCCAATCCTCAGACTTCTCCAAACATGGGTACTAGGGATCTGTTGAGTTCCGGTATCACAACAAGGGTTCTTTACAACACATGGCGTGTTGGCAGAATAGTAGAGCTATTATTAATTATGTTTAGCGATAGATCAGGGTCTTTACATGAAGCGGCAGTGTTGATAGGCACAAGAAGTAGCTGTTAACGCATGCCACATGCTTGTTACTTGAACCAGACATACGACTTACATTGCTTTCGTAGACAGATCATTTTCTTTTCAAGCACATGTGTACTAAAGGATTTACTACCTATATAGGATATAACTTTGGCAGTTTGCAAGGTGTTAACAACAATATATTTTGTCAAAGACTCATGTTCCGCTGAAAACATCAGAACTTTCCATGCCAACCAATGTCTTTTCAGAATTTTATGTTTTAATACGGATTCTTTAAATTTACAACCTTAACATATTTCCTGTGATTTCTTACACGGTGATTTGTTCACGATATGTGCACGGCGGGTATGTATAAACGGCATGTGTTTGGCTATAGCATTACCCGTGAGACACGAGCCACGTGTTTCCATACTGAAGGTGCGCTGGTTCACCTTTGTGCTACGTTACCTTCATATCAGAGACACAATAGCTGTTATCATACATATTTATCACTCAGTGTCAAGTGTCGGTCTTAGTTCGTGATTACATCCTGTCTTTGTTATTTGGCAACATTTTAAGACCCAGGGTGTCGTTTTAAACTTTCCCCAGATGGCGCTGAATTAACTCAGGTTTTCTTTTCAAAACATAGTAAGAAATATATTCACAGATAAAATCATATTCAAAGTCATGACCAGAGGCCACGAGATAACGCCGAACTTTTAATGTATGTCAGGAGTTGGAGTTTTTTTGGTTGTGGTTGCATATGACAAATATAACAATATTTAGTTACAACAATACTTTACTCGGAAAAATGGTTGATATATCAAGGAAAGAGAAATCATAACTAACTAAGCCTTTTATATAATTTCAAATTATTGCTGATGCTTTATTAGACAAAGGAGGCGGTCGGGTAGCCCAGTGGTTAAAGCGTTCGCTCGTCACGCCGAAGACCCGCGTTCGATTCCCGACTTGAGTACAATGTGTGAAGCCCATTTCTGGTGTCCCCCGCCGTGATATTGCTGGAATATTGCTAAAAGCGGCGTACAACCATACTTACTCACTCACTATATGACAAAGACGGGACATGTGCCTCGGGCATCGGCGCGTCACTTTAAAACCTGCGCTTCAGTTGTTGTTTTAAAAAAAAAACTATTTTCAAATTCAGCGTCATATGAAGCAGACCCTGTTATCCATAAAAAATAATGCTTGTCAACTGGCGGACATTGTATTGTAGGATCGAGTCGAATGTGTGCCTTGTAGTGCCTGGTGGTATTCTTGGTACCCTCCTCACGTTTGAGACAAATGTGTCCGAGATACATTTAAGTTTTTCTGCAGTCTCAGATACATTCTTGTGAATAGAGAAACGACGAATGCATCAAGGTGTCACTGGCTTTCTGATGTCATTTCTAACAATCCCCACCAGCAACTCGGAGGAGCGTTTGACCAATGATCTGATTAACAGCTGAACAATTTGATATCGCCAGATCGAATGATTTTGCACATCTCTGATATAGACATGACCTTGAACATTGAAACTCGAGGTCTAGTGACAAAAACGTACCAGTGAGTGAGTATACTTTTACGCTGCTTCTAGCAATCTCAGGAACACCTCAACGGGGGACTTGAGTTTAAAGTTTCAAGAAGTACCCATGAATCGAACCCGAGACTTCAGGCTGACCAGCGAACGGTGTAACCACAGGTCCAAGATCAGACCAACTTTGTCAGAGTGAGTGAGTGAGTGAGTGAGTGAGTATGGTTTTGCGCCGCTTTTAGCAATATTCCAGCAATATCACGGCGGGGGACACCTGAAATGGGATTCACACGTTGTACCCATGTCGGGAGTCGAACCCGGGTCTTCGGCATGACGAGCAAACGCTTTACCACTAGGCTACCCGACCGCCCCAACTTTGTCAGAGAGCGACTTGCTAAGGACTGAGGGGAGGACATACGACAACGGGTATTTAACAGGGGGTATTCATTGTATTGACAAAAATGTATGTATGGGGAATCGAACATAGTGAGCTAACGCATGGGCCATTGGGCCACCAACCACACTTATTTGTAGGGATATGTCTAACATATACATACCATTCCAGACCTGAAACAAAATGGACACAATGCTTTTGTTGTTATTCTTTATGTAATCAAGTCATATCAGACGTAACTGCTTTGTGATATCGTTTATACATTCTGTGAAATATATTCTGACATGTATGATTATGGGTAAATCATTTTTACTTCACATCATGTCACTCTACGAGAATAGCGAAACTCTTTCCCGATATCGTAAAGATAACACCTGACCTCAGGTGCCCTTTGACCTACCTGCGAAGTCAAGGTTCGTGGTTTGACCTATTTAATATGTTAGTTTGTTTGCGCAGCGTGAAGAGCAGACCGGAAATGTTCAACCAGAACTGTTGTGTCAAGTGGGCTTTAAAGGGGCAGTTCACGTCCACGCAGGTAGCATAACACACAGAAATAATACAATAATAATCACGTTCACACAGGGGTCTTAAAGATGTTTGCAAATATGACGATTTGGCTTTTAATATTGAAATTTATTTATAGCAAATATTCAGCCAATATGCTTTGTAATACTCGATGTGAGTGAGTTGGGTTTGACACCTCTTTGAGAAGTTTGTTTGTTTGTTGTGTAACTCCGCACTCAGCGATATTCCAGCTATATAACTGCGGTCTGTAAAAAATCGGGTCCGGACCAGACAATCCTATGATTGACGTCACGAGCATCAATCTACGCAATTGGGATACGATGACATCAACCAAGTCACTGGGCCTGAACACCCGATCCCGTTAGTTTCCCCTGACGACGAGCCTCAAGGCCGGGTCCAGCATTTTTAAAAGGGGGGGGGGGGGGGGGGGATCCATCTTCTCTCGGATAATTTTACTGCCTACAACATACTACATTTGGTTTTCAAAAGGGGGTCCAGACCACCACCCCCCACCACCCACACCACCACCACCACCCGCTTGACGTGGGTTCGAATCCAAGACTCGTCTCTATTATGACCCTTTGCAGGACACCACCTGCGCTCTTCGAGATTTAGGATTGTAATTGTACTAAACTTATTCATACATAGGAAATATCATAAAATCCTATTTTAATTTAAAGACGCATTTATCTCTTAATATAGGTCCGAGACTATGTACGAAGGATCTCAGGTGGTGACTTTGTATGTTTAAGTCCTGCAATCGTGCATAACAAACTGAAATAAACTATATGGGTTGGGTGAGTGAGTAAATATTTGCTTCTGTGTCTTAATAAGCACATTGGTAATGTGTTAAAGCTGGTTTGCAGGTTAACAGTCCAAAACGAGTCTACTATAGGTTATTGACTCTACATGACAGAGCTATGTACTTGGGCCGTATGTAGCCAGACGTAAGTTCAAGTCGTTAAATCGGGGGTTGTTTATCGTTATACGGTTAACTGATATAGCGAACTCGGGGCGAAACCTTACAGAACCAGTGAGTAAGTGAGGCAGGATTTAGCTTCCCTAATATTTCAGTTCAGTGTAGGGAAAGATAATGTTGACGGTACGATTGGGATTCAGCGTCAGGAAGGCCTCCAGCGTGTCAACTAAAATGAAGATCCGCACCACTATCAAAGACCGGTGAAGACTCGGGGTAGAATAGGTCTTCAGCAAACCATGCTTGCCGTAAAAGGGGACTATGCTTGTGGTCAGGCGCGCTGACTTGGTTGATGCATGTCATCTTATCTCAATTGCGTGGATCGATGTTCATGATATCATTCACTGGATTGTCTGGTTCAAACTCTCGATCATTTACATACCGCCGTCATAAAGGTGGAATAATGCTGAGTGTGGCGTTAAACAACAAACAAACAAACAAACCACTATCAAATGTATTTCAGCTTTATGCATTATATTTGTTATATTTGTCTTCGCCACTGCCAGGAATATATCACGGCAGTCGATAAATAATAGAGTCGGGGTCAGGCACCGAAAGAAAAGATCAACGCTCAAAGCAATCAGGATATAATGACACACAATACACAACTGAGGACCTAATTTACCCAAGAATCACCAAGGGGGTAGAAGAAGTAACGAAAAACGTCTCTACTATAGTATTCTTCTTGTGTCAAATAAATTTGTCCTGATACTTCACAAGTGATTATAACATGTAGAGAACGATTTGTTTACAGAATATTATCAGCCAGCCGAGTCACCGCCTGACCGCTCAATCCTCATTTGAGCCAACCTGGTGTTTGAGGTACTTGGATCCTTGTCTATCCCATAATCCCCCAGGGGTATTTATGAATTGAGAGGAACACCAGATTCTTGCAATACCAAATAAGACTTAAATTATTTATATGGTTTGTAAATCTCGTTGACAACATGTCTCCGACCCCATGGGGCCCCGTCCCCCTCCCGTGGCCAACCCGAATACGCTCCTGTACTCGTGACGCTGCACCCCATCGACAGATCAACTCCGCGGTGAAGGAATATCCCACAGTCCCGTGAAGCTTCGCGTCAAGACACAAGAAAGCTCACATCACGGCAGTTGACGAGGTAGGAAAGTCAAGGTCTCTCGTTAACAGAATTCTGCCTTAAACTACAGTTTGCCGAAACTACATTAAATCTTGATAGGGACTTTGTGGAAAAGAAAATAGTTCCTCTTATCTCGACCAGGATTAGCGAGTGGACCGCCATTATGGACTAGTCAATTTCTCTCGCTGAATTCGAGATCTTGCGTGATTTGGTCTTCCTATATCGGACGTGCGTGTACCACTACTCATAAACCCGAAAGCTAATAATGTTTTTTGTTTGTTTGTTGTTTAACGCCGCACTCAGCATTATTCAAGCTATATAACGGCGATCTGTAAGTAATCGAGTCTGAACCAGATAATCCAATGATTGACATCATGAGCATCGATCCCGTTAGTCGCCTGTTACGACAAGCATAGTCGCCTTTTACGGAAAGCATGGGTTGCTGAAGACCTATTCTAACCCGGATCTTCACGGGTGTTAATAATTTATTAGGTCGTAAATAACTGCATATGTTCACACATATAACACTCGAATGCACCTGTATCTACAATTACACAAAACGCAAAAGCCAAACCGCTTAGTTTTTTGTTCAACATGAAGTCATGCCACGCGCATGCCCAGTACATTCATGTATATCATTCTACAACCAATAACAGTGGGGGATATATAAACAAAATGGCTTACGGCTATAACGATAGTTATCAAGATGTAAGTTATGTCTGCAGTTGACAATATACATTGGTTTACCGCCATATACAAATCAACAATGGTATTCTAACCAGCTACATAATTTTGATGAAAAGGTCTTCTTATCGTTACCATGTGGGACTGTTATTCGTTATGGCGTTGAACGCGCGAGGGTGCAAGTTCCTGGCGTAAGTTCTACAGCATGGTTTGAAAAAAAGACGCAAGCAGAAATTCACTACACTTGTGTTAAATCTATGTGTCTATTTAAGCAAAGTTAATGGGGATTCCGTGCATCGAGGGCACCTGTACCCAATAGTTGAGGTCGAACGGACTTCTCATTGTGATCTGGACTAGGTGAACGGGGGCGATTGTATAGCCTACTGGTTAAATAGTTCGCCCGTCACGCCGAAGGACCGGGTTCGATTCCCTTCATGGGAACAAAATGTGAAGTACGTTTCTGGTGTCTCCCGTCCTGATATGGCTGGAATATTTCCGAAAGGCGGCATACAACACACTCACTCACTCATTGAATGGGTATGACTACTGGTGGTTGACCAGCCATAAGAAACAGTCATATTTGTAGTCTGGCTGTGTAGGTGTGTATTCTTACCCTTTAGGCGTGATTCGATTCTTACACACGTTTGTCAGCATCGTGTATACTATAATACACTTTGAGGAGCGAACTGATATCGATGGGGGGCGGTCGGGTAGCCTACTGGTTAAAGCGTTCGCTCGTCATGCCGAAAACCCGGTTTGGATTCCCGACATGGGTACAATGTGTGAAGCCCATTTCTGGTGTCCCCCGCCGTGATATTGCTGGAATATTGCTAAAAGCGGCGTAAAACCATACTCACTCACTCACTGATATCGATGGAATCTTGTGAAGCTTACAATGGCGAAACCGCTCCTTAATTATCCAACCAATCCACGCCACTGACCCAATCAACCATACTACTCACTAACTCAAAATCACCAAGTTACACACATAATAATTCACTCACTCACTAACTCACTACCTCGCCATGCATGTGTGAGGATACAGCGAGGAGACTGCCGATGACTTCCAATCTTCGTTTTGGATGAAGCCCAGTTCCACTCGGGCTCCAGATTAACGCAGCATCACATTCGTCACCACTCGCCCCTTTCCGTAACCTGCAAGAAGACTTGTTCCGGAATAACACGAGTTGGTCACGAATGGCAGCATCAATGAAACGGTGACGCGAGCATACAACAGAGCAGCCAGGGACAGCAGATTCAATCTTCTGATTTTCAAACCATTTACCTGAGTATAACCCTCCCGTATAACATATCGATCGCTTCATTTTTTCTGATTTATACCACACAATCTTCGAGGACGAGATACTGAGACTGCGTAAGTTTGATTATAATAACTGTGTCCATTACCAAAACCCTTTTCATAATCATAACCAGAGTCCAGTTAACGATTCCGACCCTACTACGCGTAGTGAGTGAGTGAGTTGGGTTTTACGCCGCTTTTAACAGTATTCCAGTTATATCACGGCGTGTCAGCTTAATGTGGGAGGAAAGCCCGAAGTGATGCAGGTCTCGGACGTTTACCACTTCGGTGAATCCCACGAGCACGGGTATGGTGCTGACAAACATAGAAACATAATCGGGGCAAACCGGGATTCGAACCCACAATCATAGGTTTCTAGCGTGCCCAAGGGACGCAACTCTGCACAGCGAATCGCTGCGCCTTAGACGACTGGGCCACCCGTGCCCCCTACTACGCGCAGAATACGATGTTCAAGATGTATCCTTGTATTTCTTATTTCTCCCCCCTCTGTACTGCCCACATCTCCCAACTACGAGTGAGTGAGTGACAATAATGCTAGTTGTTTTATGCCGCAGTCGAATCGGTTTCCAGCAAACCGGGTGGTTGATAACATGAGCACACTCCACACCGGTGGGATTCAACGCCCTTTATTTGCCAAGAGACATATTGTGACCATGTGGTCCTCATTAGTGTGTTTTTTTATGACAAGCATGGGGTGCATGGGACCAATTCTGCTCGCAATCCCTACGGGGTCCCCACATAAGTAAAAAAGAACGCACAAACATTTTTTCATCGGCCATGTGTAGTTAGACGTACCCGGCTAAACACAGTCAGGTCTTCTGCATGTTTCTGATCGTTAATCTGTCTCGGCAGAAAGCACAATTAGCTCAAACGGAGAAACAATAACAGTAAAACCTGAATACAATCACTTTTTATTCCATAGTGGCCTGCTTCAACGCATTTCGTTTCGCAAGGTACTTTTTAAAATGTTTGATTTAAAATTACAACTTCGTGTGTAATTACTCTTTTAGGATGGATAGACCTTTTCGCGAAAAACAACCAATATTGTTCGAAAAGTATGGTCTTCAATATGGGTGGCCTCCTGGCATTGATAAATGATCCCCATGTGCAAAATCAATATTCGCTGTTGCATGTACGAAGGGAGGTAACTGGTTTTAGAATTATAACGGTAACTGGAATTAAATGTGTCCGCACGTAAGCCTCTTGTTACTACCGTCCTCCATACACAAAAGAAGTATATCTTCGTATCTTCGCTCTGTTACGTAAATATTTACGATTTAGATAACGCGCTGTTTTTGTTGGCCAAAATGTCGAAAGAATTTGGAGTGATTTTCACGATAAATGAAAGTGAGTGACTGACAGAAAAAAAGGGCTAAATAATACTTTACGCCGACTGCTAATCTGCCGGCAATCGACCTTGAAAAGAAATAACTTAATTTTCTACAAAAGAAACACCCCTTGTAACAATTAAGACAGGCGGGATGTATGTGCCGCGAGAGTGTGGATCGCCTCATTAATTATGGCACCAATGATGGAGGATATATTAAGGAACAATTCCAGAACATTGATCATGTCATTGACGCAGAGTAGTTTTTTAATGTTTAAAGGCGGGCGGTGGGCTGCACATCACGTGACCTTTTTCTAGACTGGACCCAAAACAGGTTGTACAAAATATATTGGATATTCGTTAATTGTTGTGATTTGTTCCATTTTTTTGGTAAAAAGGTATGGTATGGCAGTACTATTTTATTGTTTTTGCGTACATTTAACGAATCATTTGTCATTTTGATGACAAAATATGACTGATTGAATCTGTCGTTCAAAATATGGCAACTAAATTAGCTAAAGGCGTGTATTGAAAGATGGGATTACAGTATATCCTTATCCGATATTTTGGGTTTCAAAAATAATTATTATATCAGATCTTACTCTAAAGAGGTACTACCATACTCTATCGGTTTGGTTTTAAGACGTGATTAACACTTTTTTACGTAAATAAACTTGATGAACGTGCAGATAAGAAACATATGTATTTTCAATTTGAACGAGCGTGGTTAATTGTTACCGTTTGCTCATGCAAAAATTTGCGATGATGCTGCCAAAGTAATGCTTTTAAAGTAAAGAAAATGAAATATATGTGTTAACATTTTAGCAACACTCAACCCTTCTAATTAAACTGTAATCGTTCTACAGCTGGGAGACGTTTTTAATGAACATGTGCAAACGGAACCTGTATTGCTACGCTTAATATGTGGTCATGTTAGATTGAATTTGAAAAACAGGCATGTCATAAAAGTTTAAAAAATTAAATGAAATTACATTTTATCACGCCCATCTTAAAAGTAAATTATCCGAACCACCGAAATCTTCCTCGTACCGGGTAAACAAGTTTACGTTTCCCCAACAAGCCGCCATGTTGTCTTACTACACAAGCCTCGTTTTGAAGCCCTAACAGGAAACCAACAGAGTGGGTGGGTATTGTAATAAATAAATTACAGATTTGAAAACTGGTTGTTTAAATATATATGTATAATCTCAATTTGTTTAATAATACCTAGTAGTGATTATTATTTTGTTTTTATTTATCATTTTATCATTATTTATGTGTTAACGTTATACATGACAATAAGCATGTTCATAGCACGTACAAAACCATTATGCTTTTTGTAATTCAAGATGTAGTCTTGAGAGTATCGTTTACAGTTTATACTCACTTCGGAAGAAAAGAGATAAGTGTTTTGTTTTAATTTGTAGATGCTGTGTTGAGGATAGTGTTGGTGTATATTCAAGCAATTCGTTCCATCTTGTATGTGCGACAATAAGAAAACGAAAAATAAAAAGATTTATTTTATAAGCAGTCATTTTGGCAGGACAGTTAGAACGATTATGTATGAGCGTCCCACTTGCACTTATTAATGATGTATTGCGAATCTTATCTCAATATTCAAAATGTAATACATGTGTTTAAACTGCCTGTATTCTAATCCACGGGAGTCGGGGGTGGGGGTGGGTGGGGTGCAATCAAATTGCAGACTTCGCAAGGCAAAACTAGACTCATCGAATTTAAACAAATCATTTATTAGCTAAAGCGTTTATCTTTAGAACGTGAATGCTTTTTAATTGTCTCTTCTCTCTTACTTAAAAAATTACCACAAGACGGGTTTACTCTTTTATGTCCTAATAAAATCACAAACATCACAGAAAATGGTTTGTGGGTTTTTCTAAATGCAATTTCAACTTTCTAGCTTGAGAAAGGAGTAACCTTTGTTCGCTGAATACCAAGCGGTGATTTGGGAAGCTGGAGAGAGACACGTGGGTGTTTAGACTTTTTAAAGACAACTGTCAAAATATTTTGACATTTTGATCTGTGGGGGCAATCACGGAGTCAGCACAGAGTAGGTATACGCTGTCTTTTAATTGGGTGGTAAATGTAAAAGAAATTATTTTCTTAACATTCACTGCAATGTTTTAGTTGCGGGGGACGTTACGTTAGTATCAATATTGAGATGCTGGCCCGAAATGTCTGTTTCGACATTTGATTGGCGTATTATCTATTCATTACTGTTGCGTTTCCGGTATTTTGGTAAAGCAAAGACAGAGATGTTATCAAAGTAACATGACCCTTGTTACCGGAAGAGAACAATGTTACGTGATGAAATTAACTGCATTGGAAGAACGAGTCTACTGCGAGGGATATTTGGGGGCCACCACATGTTTCATTTTTTTATGGAAACATGAGAAATACTGTTATGTAAATAATCCGACACGTTCTTATGACTGATATCTAGTCATATATTTTGCTTTCACTTGCTAACTTTGGGTTCCAAACGGATTATTCATCTTCTGCCTTTACCATCATCTTCGAATATCTGTTAGGGTTTACTATCTGTTCGTGTTTAAAAATAGGAAAAAGTGCTACTTCAAGACGTCTTAACTAATACATTTCAGACACACTTTAGCAGCACCCCTACGTTTGTGTTTGTTATGAGGCCAAAACACACAAGTGTTGAAAACAAACACGTCAACTGTTCATGCATATGAAAGCAGCTGATAATGTTTTAATGATTTCCAAACTTGTAAAGATCCTTCAGCTGCCATGATCCTGTGTTTCTCCAAAGTAATTATTTTGTTAAAGGATAGCCTTCACATACTGTATTACCTATGTTAAGAGCGACGGGTCCTTAACTTAGTAACGGGATCGGGTGGTCAGCCTCGCTGATTTGGCTGATGAATGTCACCGTTTCCCAAGATTGATGCTCATGATGTACATCGGGTGCTATGTGTGAAGTCCATTTCTGGTGTATCCCGCCGTGATATTGCTGGAATATTGCTAAAAGCGGCTTTAAACCATACTCACTCACTCACTCATTCATGAAGGTGAAATTGGGTTTAACGTCGCCTCCAAGATTATTGCACTTATATAGCGACGTGCATGCACGTGTGTGTGTGGCTGCTTGTACTAGTCCGGACTAATGCCGATTATCTACAGGCCGCTGGGATATTGCTGAGTGCGGCGTTAACTAACAAACAAACAAAGTCCCTCTCCTTATTGAGGCCGGTTCAAATTCATGTCCGAAAGTGGCAGGTGAAGCGGCTTAAGGTCACACAAAACCAAATGTTTTCCCATAGACCTCTTCAGTCACGTTATATTTTTTGTTTAAATTACTAGGTATTCAAAAGCTATTAAAAGTACATGTGTGCAGTATGGCATTAAAGCAGCAATAAAAACATAAAAATTTGTCATCATGTTAAAATAGATAGCACTAGGTATTGAAAATCATGGTCTGTTTATAACTATATGGATGTAAATGAAAAAATGTGAAAATCTTACACAACATCATCCAGTCACAGCTGCCAGGTGTCTCGTTTTCGTATTCGTCACCAGTCGCCCCTTTCCGTAACCTGCAAGAAGACTCGTCCCCCTATCGATGAATGTTATGTGCGAAAATACGACAAACCAATCAGAATGCGCGTATGATTTCAAGTTCTTCGTCAAAGAATCCCTCAGAAACAACTTTTAATTTAACATATGTCTTACATCTAAATATATACCCAAGACACAGTTAAATGTGGTCAATCATACTGTAAAATTATGCATGTCCCGATGTGCTTTAAATTGCATCTTAAATATATATAATATATGGGGAAATATATGTGAACCATTACGCAACGAGTTGACAATTGTTTTAGGTATGCCCGTTTGCGCTTAGACGGAACCCGGTCGCAAAAATGGCCATGAGAGGGGCACGAGTCGCTATTCGGCTTGTCCCGGAAAAACACGAGTTGGTCACGATTGTCGTTTTCGTTGACTGTGGGAACAACTGATTCTGATTTAGTGTAGTAGAACAGCAACGTTAATAAATCAGATGTAATGGCGAGCTTAAGCTGACCGGACCTAAGCTCTCATACAGACCCTGGAACAAATATATCGAATTCAGCCCACGCAAGTCTATAACAGTGGAAAGTCTAGACCACTGCAATTTGTAATGGGAGTTTTAAGGAGGCGGTGGATGTAATTCGGGTTTGTTGCTGAATATTATAGATCGGCAATAACATTATTGTAAAACATGTGATGTGAAACAACAATCAGATCGAACATCGCCGTCGGGACTTACATATGGAACGTATGTATCTTTAAATACATCTTGTGTACAGTGACGCTGTGAAGATCCGGGTTCGAATTGATCTTCAGCAACCAATGCTTGTCGTAAGAGTCGACTAACGGGATCGGATGGTCAAACGGGACTTGGATGACACATGTCATCGTGTCCCAGACTGATGCTCATATCAATCACTGGATTGTCTGGTTATTTACACTCAGATAAATGCAATATTGCTGACTTCGGCGTTAAACAACAAACAACAGACACAAATCATATATAGCAGAAACCTTCACACAGAAAAAACCCTGCAGCTATTCCGCGTTATTCCAGATACCCCTTCAAATTCTTCAGGGCAATTTATATAGGGATCTTCTACATAAATAAATATAAGATATATCAATCTATCTAGTAATATTTTAACCTGGAAATGTGTTAATCGGAAAGATTCCAATATGAACAGTATTGTCCAGATTAACAGGGTTTTCTTATAACGTATATGATCATCCTGACGGTGTGACGGTGGAACAACAGGAAGTGACGTCATCCTAATCGGTGATCTTCACAATAAAATGTTGAACTCCAGTGTCTACAACATTTTTATCAATTTATACCATTCTTAGGCAATATGCTTTCATTCTGTCAATATGTTTTCGGTCACCACGGACAATGGTTTATGCCCTATTGAGCTAATGTAGTTGCCAGAAATAGATTTATCAAAGTATGCTATCAAGAGTAGATATTTTTGTTTTAAGTATGTTTCCTGATGCGTATTACAATAAGAAATGGTTTACCTTCGGGAACATCTAAAAATATGTTCAACAGATTGTTGAAACTGTTTAAGGCACACAAATTGTGTAAATTCCGTTTTTACATCAAACACATGCCAAAACTACACAAAGAAGTGAAAGGGGAGTATAGCTCGTTTCGGTAAGAATGTCCAAATTGACACCCCACCTGCGCAATCAAGGAGATCGCAGTGATACAAATTGTTCAGGATAACGTACACCACTAAAATACGTTGAAGGTAAACACATTTAATCTACACGCTCTTAAATTTAGAATATCTAATCACAGTGTTTGTGAATATCAGCAATAGAATCCACTATTGACAAGGGCAAATCCCATACTGTGGTGGCATAGTTCATAAAGTGCTGAAATATTTCTCTAAAATATTTGTTTTAAACAAATTATATCTCGAAATATTCCGTTACCACATGTCCTCATTTACACAAGAGAATTTCAAACAAAACACCCTTTGTCAGCACTTTAATATAACAAAATCAACCCGCTGCTTGCATTAATAAAAAAACTGTCAAAACGTTCAAATATTTTTGCAGTGATAAAGTTGAACGCTCACCTATCCAGACAAGAAAGAGATTCCTAAATTGTTAGCAGTAAGTATTGTAATTAATCGCAGAAGCCTGAAGCTGCTTTCCTGTTGATAGATCAAGCTGATCTTGTTGGTATGTCGAGAAGAATATTGTCGAGACTGTTAATGACCGCTGTTCGCTGCTACATTCTGTGTCGACCTGATGCCTGTTGACAAGCAAATTTGTCTTGCGGCATAAATCTTCGTCTAAAAAGGATTTGTTTTTCTGCTCGGTAGAACTTTCAGAGATTTCGTGACAATATGTTGCGTAGTTGTTGCCAGTAAGACATAACTGTGTCCGTTGACAAGTGATGAGTGAAAACAAAGACTCACAATAATGTTCCGATGTATTGTCAAATATACTTCTTCCCAATATACCGGCAGTGTGGTGCTACGAATTATCTGTCTGTTACGTGCAGCCGGGCCGTTTTTCAACCCTGTACCTATTTTACAGAACAGGGCAGAAGTGGACAGAATGCAGAATAATCGCAGAAAGGGATGCGAGAACGCGCCACGCGTGTTTCCAAGACAATTTGTGACTTTTCAAAAACTACCCGATAAAAGACATACCATACAGTCGGGAAAAGGTCAGTGAGTGAGTCAGTACGCTCCACAAGACTAGAGGGATGACTTCAACTTTCCAATAGTCAACCTTCCCTTTATGTCCAGCAATATTCCAGCAGCTCCAGCACTTGGTGTCTACATTTCACAACTATTGAGGTACAATCGAGCATGCTCTTTCTACCAAGCTTTCAAAGAGCGTCACGCGACTCTTTCTCAGAAGTTGTTTGATCAAGGTGACATTCAAGGCCCAAGTAAAGCTATCCAAAAGTTTCATGGTCGACACATGGAGGACATTTCCAAATTTGACACATCGGTGACAAATATGATGTCAGATGCAATTCCCTACTTTGACTTGTACCATATATTCCCGTGTGTTTTTTTCGAGTGAACAATTGACTTGCCTTTGCATGTGTTTGTGACGGGTGCTACAGATGGGGCAGGATACGCTCACCTTTTCGCGAACACCTGGTATCATTACTATTTGCTAGCGATTCATAAACACATGATCATGTTATAGTCTGATTTTGGCACTGATTTCTGTGAATAATGGAAAGGGCGTTTGACCAATATAGCTAGCATATATCTGACTTCATCTACATCAGTGGTCCATATGTACAGACTGTAAAGCTCTGTTCAGCATCTATCTCGCTACATCTGCTACTAATGGTACACGTGTAGACTGCAGTGACCTTCCTCTAGTCAGCATCTATCTCGCTACATCTGCTACCAATGGCACACGTGTAGCCTGCAGTGACCTTCCTCTAGTCAGCATCTATCTCGCTACATCTGCTACTAATGGTACAAGTATTGACTGCAGTGACCTTTCTCTAGTCAGCATCTATCTCGCTACATCTGCTACTAATGGTACACGTATAGACTGCAGTGACCTTCCTCTAGTCAGCATCTATCTCGCTACATCTGCTACCAATGGTACACGTGTAGCCTGCAGTGACCTTCCTCTAGTAGGCATCTATCTCGCTACATCTACTACTAATGGTACATGTATAGACTGCAGTGACCTTCCTTTTGTCAGTATCTATCTCGCTACATCTGCTACTAATGGTACACATGCACAGACAGTATTGACCTTCCTCTAGTAGGTATCTTTCTCGCTACATCTACTGCCAATGGTACACATGCACAGACAGTATTGACCTTCCTCAAGTAGGTATCTTTCTCGCTACATCTACTACCAATGGTACACATAGACAGTCAGTATTGACCTTCCTCTAGTAGGTGTCTATCTCGCTATATCTGCTACCAATGGTACACATGCACAGACAGTATTGACCTTCCTCTAGTAGGTATCTATTTCGCTACATCTACTACCAATGGTACACATGCACAGACAGTATTGACCTTCCTCTAGTAGGTGTCTATCTCGCTATATCTGCTACCAATAGTACACATGCACAGACAGTATTGACCTTCCTCTAGTAGGTATCTATTTCGCTACATCTACTACCAATGGTACACATGCACAGACAGTATTGACCTTCCCCTAGTAGGTATTAATCCCGCTACATCTACTACCAATGGTACACATAGACAGTCAGTATTGACCTTCCTCTAGTCAGTATCTATCTCGCTACATCTACTACCAATGGTACACATGCACAGACAATATTGACCTTCCTCTTGTAGGTGTATATCTCGCTACATGGTGCACATGCACAGACAGTATTGACCTTCCTCTAGTAGGTGTCTATCTCGCTACATCTACTACCAATGGTACACATGCACAGACAGTATTGACGTTCCTATAGTAGGTATCTATCTTGCTACATCTACTACCAATGGTACACATGCACAGACAGTATTGACCTTCCTCTAGTAGGTATCTATCTTGCTACATCTGCTACCAATGGTACACATGCACAGACATTATTGACCTTCCTTTAGTAGGTATCTATCTCGCTACATCTACTACCAATGGTGCACATGCACAGACAGTATTGACCTTCCTCTAGTAGGTGTCTATCTCGCTACATCTACTACCAATGGTACACATGCACAGACAGTATTGACGTTCCTATAGTAGGTATCTATCTGGCTACATCTACTACCAATGGTACACATGCACAGACAGTATTGACCTTCCTCTAGTAGGTATCTATCTTGCTACATCTGCTACCAATGGTACACATGCACAGACAGTATTGACCTTCCTCTTGTAGGTGTATATCTCGCTACATCTACTACCAATGGTACACATGCACAGACAATATTGACATTCCTCTAGTAGGTGTCTTTCCATCTACATCTGCTACCAATGGTACACATGCACAGACAGTTTTGACCTTCCTCTAGTAGGTATCTATCTCGCTACATCTACTACCAATGGTACACATGCACAGACAGTATTGACCTTCCTCTAGTAGGTATCTATCTCGCTACATCTACTACCAATTGTACACATGCACAGACAGTATTGACCTTCCTCTAGTAGGTGTCTTTCTCTCTACATCTGCTACCAATGGTACACATGCACAGACAGTATTGACATTCCTCTAGTAGGTGTCTTTCTCTCTACATCTGCTACCAATGGTACACATGCACAGACAGTATTGACCTTCCTCTAGTAGGTGTCTTTCTCTCTACATCTGCTACCAATGGTACACATGCACAGACATTATTGACCTTCCTCTAGTAGGTATCTATCTCGCTACATCTGCTACTAATGGTACACATGCACAGACAGTATTGACCTTCCTCTAGTAGGTATCTTTCTCGCTACATCTACTGCCAATGGTACACATGCACAGACAGTATTGACCTTCCTCAAGTAGGTATCTTTCTCGCTACATCTACTACCAATGGTACACATAGACAGTCAGTATTGACCTTCCTCTAGTAGGTGTCTATCTCGCTATATCTGCTACCAATGGTACACATGCACAGACAGTATTGACCTTCCTCTAGTAGATATCTATTTCGCTACATCTACTACCAATGGTACACATGCACAGACAGTATTGACCTTCCTCTAGTAGGTGTCTATCTCGCTATATCTGCTACCAATAGTACACATGCACAGACAGTATTGACCTTCCTCTAGTAGGTATCTATTTCGCTACATCTACTACCAATGGTACACATGCACAGACAGTATTGACCTTCCCCTAGTAGGTATTAATCCCGCTACATCTACTACCAATGGTACACATAGACAGTCAGTATTGACCTTCCTCTAGTCAGTATCTATCTCGCTACATCTACTACCAATGGTACACATGCACAGACAATATTGACCTTCCTCTTGTAGGTGTATATCTCGCTACATGGTGCACATGCACAGACAGTATTGACCTTCCTCTAGTAGGTGTCTATCTCGCTACATCTACTACCAATGGTACACATGCACAGACAGTATTGACGTTCCTATAGTAGGTATCTATCTTGCTACATCTACTACCAATGGTACACATGCACAGACAGTATTGACCTTCCTCTAGTAGGTATCTATCTTGCTACATCTGCTACCAATGGTACACATGCACAGACATTATTGACCTTCCTTTAGTAGGTATCTATCTCGCTACATCTACTACCAATGGTGCACATGCACAGACAGTATTGACCTTCCTCTAGTAGGTGTCTATCTCGCTACATCTACTACCAATGGTACACATGCACAGACAGTATTGACGTTCCTATAGTAGGTATCTATCTGGCTACATCTACTACCAATGGTACACATGCACAGACAGTATTGACCTTCCTCTAGTAGGTATCTATCTTGCTACATCTGCTACCAATGGTACACATGCACAGACAGTATTGACCTTCCTCTTGTAGGTGTATATCTCGCTACATCTACTACCAATGGTACACATGCACAGACAATATTGACATTCCTCTAGTAGGTGTCTTTCCATCTACATCTGCTACCAATGGTACACATGCACAGACAGTTTTGACCTTCCTCTAGTAGGTATCTATCTCGCTACATCTACTACCAATGGTACACATGCACAGACAGTATTGACCTTCCTCTAGTAGGTATCTATCTCGCTACATCTACTACCAATTGTACACATGCACAGACAGTATTGACCTTCCTCTAGTAGGTGTCTTTCTCTCTACATCTGCTACCAATGGTACACATGCACAGACAGTATTGACATTCCTCTAGTAGGTGTCTTTCTCTCTACATCTGCTACCAATGGTACACATGCACAGACAGTATTGACCTTCCTCTAGTAGGTGTCTTTCTCTCTACATCTGCTACCAATGGTACACATGCACAGACATTATTGACCTTCCTCTAGTAGGTATCTATCTCGCTACATCTGCTACCAATTGTACACATGCACAGACAGTATTGACCTTCCTCTAGTAGGTGTCTTTCTCTCTACATCTGCTACCAATGGTACACATGCACAGACATTATTGACCTTCCTCTAGTAGGTATCTATCTCGCTACATCTACTACCAATGGTACACATAGACAGTCAGTATTGACCTTCCTCTAGTCAGTATCTATCTCGCTACATCTACTACCAATGGTTCACATGCACAGACAGTATTGACCTTCCTCTTGTAGGTGTATATCTCGCTACATCTACTACCAATGGTACACATGCACAGACAGTATTGACGTTCCTATAGTAGGTATCTATCTGGCTACATCTACTACCAATGGTACACATGCACAGACAGTATTGACCTTCCTCTAGTAGGTATCTATCTTGCTACATCTGCTACCAATGGTACACATGCACAGACATTATTGACCTTCCTTTAGAAGGTATCTATCTCGCTACATCTACTACCAATGGTGCACATGCACAGACAGTATTGACCTTCCTCTAGTAGGTGTCTATCTCGCTACATCTACTACCAATGGTACACATGCACAGACAGTATTGACGTTCCTATAGTAGGTATCTATCTCGCTACATCTACTACCAATGGTACACATGCACAGACAGTATTGACGTTCCTCTAGTAGGTATCTATCTTGCTACATCTGCTACCAATGGTACACATGCACAGACAGTATTGACCTTCCTCTAGTAGGTATCTATTTCGCTACATCTACTACCAATGGTACACATGCACAGACAGTATTGACCTTCCTCTAGTAGGTGTCTATCTCGCTATATCTGCTACCAATAGTACACATGCACAGACAGTATTGACCTTCCTCTAGTAGGTATCTATTTCGCTACATCTACTACCAATGGTACACATGCATAGACAGTATTGACCTTCCCCTAGTAGGTATTAATCCCGCTACATCTACTACCAATGGTACACATAGACAGTCAGTATTGACCTTCCTCTAGTCAGTATCTATCTCGCTACATCTACTACCAATGGTACACATGCACAGACAATATTGACCTTCCTCTTGTAGGTGTATATCTCGCTACATGGTGCACATGCACAGACAGTATTGACCTTCCTCTAGTAGGTGTCTATCTCGCTACATCTACTACCAATGGTACACATGCACAGACAGTATTGACGTTCCTATAGTAGGTATCTATCTTGCTACATCTACTACCAATGGTACACATGCACAGACAGTATTGACCTTCCTCTAGTAGGTATCTATCTTGCTACATCTGCTACCAATGGTACACATGCACAGACATTATTGACCTTCCTTTAGTAGGTATCTATCTCGCTACATCTACTACCAATGGTGCACATGCACAGACAGTATTGACCTTCCTCTAGTAGGTGTCTATCTCGCTACATCTACTACCAATGGTACACATGCACAGACAGTATTGACGTTCCTATAGTAGGTATCTATCTCGCTACATCTACTACCAATGGTACACATGCACAGACAGTATTGACCTTCCTCTAGTAGGTATCTATCTTGCTACATCTGCTACCAATGGTACACATGCACAGACAGTATTGACCTTCCTCTTGTAGGTGTATATCTCGCTACATCTACTACCAATGGTACACATGCACAGACAATATTGACATTCCTCTAGTAGGTGTCTTTCCATCTACATCTGCTACCAATGGTACACATGCACAGACAGTTTTGACCTTCCTCTAGTAGGTATCTATCTCGCTACATCTACTACCAATGGTACACATGCACAGACAGTATTGACCTTCCTCTAGTAGGTATCTATCTCGCTACATCTACTACCAATTGTACACATGCACAGACAGTATTGACCTTCCTCTAGTAGGTGTCTTTCTCTCTACATCTGCTACCAATGGTACACATGCACAGACAGTATTGACATTCCTCTAGTAGGTGTCTTTCTCTCTACATCTGCTACCAATGGTACACATGCACAGACAGTATTGACCTTCCTCTAGTAGGTGTCTTTCTCTCTACATCTGCTACCAATGGTACACATGCACAGACATTATTGACCTTCCTCTAGTAGGTATCTATCTCGCTACATCTGCTACCAATTGTACACATGCACAGACAGTATTGACCTTCCTCTAGTAGGTGTCTTTCTCTCTACATCTGCTACCAATGGTACACATGCACAGACATTATTGACCTTCCTCTAGTAGGTATCTATCTCGCTACATCTACTACCAATGGTACACATAGACAGTCAGTATTGACCTTCCTCTAGTCAGTATCTATCTCGCTACATCTACTACCAATGGTTCACATGCACAGACAGTATTGACCTTCCTCTTGTAGGTGTATAACTCGCTACATCTACTACCAATGGTACACATGCACAGACAGTATTGACGTTCCTATAGTAGGTATCTATCTGGCTACATCTACTACCAATGGTACACATGCACAGACAGTATTGACCTTCCTCTAGTAGGTATCTATCTTGCTACATCTGCTACCAATGGTACACATGCACAGACATTATTGACCTTCCTTTAGAAGGTATCTATCTCGCTACATCTACTACCAATGGTGCACATGCACAGACAGTATTGACCTTCCTCTAGTAGGTATCTATCTGGCTACATCTACTACCAATGGTACACATGCACAGACAGTATTGACCTTCCTCTAGTAGGTATCTATCTGGCTACATCTACTACCAATGGTACACATGCACAGACAGTATTGACCTTCCTCTAGTAGGTATCTATCTTGCTACATCTGCTACCAATGGTACACATGCACAGACAGTATTGACCTTCCTCTTGTAGGTGTATATCTCGCTACATCTACTACCAATGGTACACATGCACAGACAGTATTGACATTCCTCTAGTAGGTGTCTTTCCATCTACATCTGCTACCAATGGTACACATGCACAGACAGTTTTGACCTTCCTCTAGTAGGTATCTATCTCGCTACATCTACTACCAATTGTACACATGCACAGACAGTATTGACCTTCCTCTAGTAGGTGTCTTTCTCTCTACATCTGCTACCAATGGTACACATGCACAGACAGTATTGACATTCCTCTAGTAGGTGTCTTTCTCTCTACATCTGCTACCAATGGTACACATGCACAGACAGTATTGACCTTCCTCTAGTAGGTGTCTTTCTCTCTACATCTGCTACCAATGGTACACATGCACAGACATTATTGACCTTCCTCTAGTAGGTATCTATCTCGCTACATCTGCTACCAATTGTACACATGCACAGACAGTATTGACCTTCCTCTAGTAGGTGTCTTTCTCTCTACATCTGCTACCACTGGTACACATGCACAGACATTATTGACCTTCCTCTAGTAGGTATCTATCTCGCTACATCTACTACCAATGGTACACATAGACAGTCAGTTTTGACCTTCCTCTAGTCAGTATCTATCTCGCTACATCTACTACCAATGGTTCACATGCACAGACAGTATTGACCTTCCTCTTGTAGGTGTATATCTCGCTACATCTACTACCAATGGTACACATGCACAGACAGTATTGACGTTCCTATAGTAGGTATCTATCTGGCTACATCTACTACCAATGGTACACATGCACAGACAGTATTGACCTTCCTCTAGTAGGTATCTATCTTGCTACATCTGCTACCAATGGTACACATGCACAGACATTATTGACCTTCCTTTAGAAGGTATCTATCTCGCTACATCTACTACCAATGGTGCACATGCACAGACAGTATTGACCTTCCTCTAGTAGGTGTCTATCTCGCTACATCTACTACCAATGGTACACATGCACAGACAGTATTGACGTTCCTATAGTAGGTATCTATCTCGCTACATCTACTACCAATGGTACACATGCACAGACAGTATTGACCTTCCTCTAGTAGGTATCTATCTTGCTATATCTGCTACCAATGGTACACATGCACAGACAGTATTGACCTTCCTCTAGTAGGTATCTATTTCGCTACATCTACTACCAATGGTACACATGCACAGACAGTATTGACCTTCCTCTAGTAGGTGTCTATCTCGCTATATCTGCTACCAATAGTACACATGCACAGACAGTATTGACCTTCCTCTAGTAGGTATCTATTTCGCTACATCTACTACCAATGGTACACATGCACAGACAGTATTGACCTTCCCCTAGTAGGTATTAATCCCGCTACATCTACTACCAATGGTACACATAGACAGTCAGTATTGACCTTCCTCTAGTCAGTATCTATCTCGCTACATCTACTACCAATGGTACACATGCACAGACAATATTGACCTTCCTCTTGTAGGTGTATATCTCGCTACATGGTGCACATGCACAGACAGTATTGACCTTCCTCTAGTAGGTGTCTATCTCGCTACATCTACTACCAATGGTACACATGCACAGACAGTATTGACGTTCCTATAGTAGGTATCTATCTTGCTACATCTACTACCAATGGTACACATGCACAGACAGTATTGACCTTCCTCTAGTAGGTATCTATCTTGCTACATCTGCTACCAATGGTACACATGCACAGACATTATTGACCTTCCTTTAGTAGGTATCTATCTCGCTACATCTACTACCAATGGTGCACATGCACAGACAGTATTGACCTTCCTCTAGTAGGTGTCTATCTCGCTACATCTACTACCAATGGTACACATGCACAGACAGTATTGACGTTCCTATAGTAGGTATCTATCTGGCTACATCTACTACCAATGGTACACATGCACAGACAGTATTGACCTTCCTCTAGTAGGTATCTATCTTGCTACATCTGCTACCAATGGTACACATGCACAGACAGTATTGACCTTCCTCTTGTAGGTGTATATCTCGCTACATCTACTACCAATGGTACACATGCACAGACAGTATTGACATTCCTCTAGTAGGTGTCTTTCTCTCTACATCTGCTACCAATGGTACACATGCACAGACAGTATTGACCTTCCTCTAGTAGGTGTCTATCTCGCTACATCTACTACCAATGGTACACATGCACAGACAGTATTGACGTTCCTATAGTAGGTATCTATCTTGCTACATCTACTACCAATGGTACACATGCACAGACAGTATTGACCTTCCTCTAGTAGGTATCTATCTTGCTACATCTGCTACCAATGGTACACATGCACAGACATTATTGACCTTCCTTTAGTAGGTATCTATCTCGCTACATCTACTACCAATGGTGCACATGCACAGACAGTATTGACCTTCCTCTAGTAGGTGTCTATCTCGCTACATCTACTACCAATGGTACACATGCACAGACAGTATTGACGTTCCTATAGTAGGTATCTATCTGGCTACATCTACTACCAATGGTACACATGCACAGACAGTATTGACCTTCCTCTAGTAGGTATCTATCTTGCTACATCTGCTACCAATGGTACACATGCACAGACAGTATTGACCTTCCTCTTGTAGGTATATATCTCGCTACATCTACTACCAATGGTACACATGCACAGACAGTATTGACATTCCTCTAGTAGGTGTCTTTCCATCTACATCTGCTACCAATGGTACACATGCACAGACAGTTTTGACCTTCCTCTAGTAGGTATCTATCTCGCTACATCTACTACCAATGGTACACATGCACAGACAGTATTGACCTTCCTCTAGTAGGTATCTATCTCGCTACATCTACTACCAATTGTACACATGCACAGACAGTATTGACCTTCCTCTAGTAGGTGTCTTTCTCTCTACATCTGCTACCAATGGTACACATGCACAGACAGTATTGACATTCCTCTAGTAGGTGTCTTTCTCTCTACATCTGCTACCAATGGTACACATGCACAGACAGTATTGACCTTCCTCTAGTAGGTGTCTTTCTCTCTACATCTGCTACCAATGGTACACATGCACAGACATTATTGACCTTCCTCTAGTAGGTATCTATCTCGCTACATCTGCTACCAATTGTACACATGCACAGACAGTATTGACCTTCCTCTAGTAGGTGTCTTTCTCTCTACATCTGCTACCAATGGTACACATGCACAGACATTATTGACCTTCCTCTAGTAGGTATCTATCTCGCTACATCTACTACCAATGGTACACATAGACAGTCAGTATTGACCTTCCTCTAGTCAGTATCTATCTCGCTACATCTACTACCAATGGTTCACATGCACAGACAGTATTGACCTTCCTCTTGTAGGTGTATATCTCGCTACATCTACTACCAATGGTACACATGCACAGACAGTATTGACGTTCCTATAGTAGGTATCTATCTGGCTACATCTACTACCAATGGTACACATGCACAGACAGTATTGACCTTCCTCTAGTAGGTATCTATCTTGCTACATCTGCTACCAATGGTACACATGCACAGACATTATTGACCTTCCTTTAGAAGGTATCTATCTCGCTACATCTACTACCAATGGTGCACATGCACAGACAGTATTGACCTTCCTCTAGTAGGTGTCTATCTCGCTACATCTACTACCAATGGTACACATGCACAGACAGTATTGACGTTCCTATAGTAGGTATCTATCTCGCTACATCTACTACCAATGGTACACATGCACAGACAGTATTGACCTTCCTCTAGTAGGTATCTATCTTGCTACATCTGCTACCAATGGTACACATGCACAGACAGTATTGACCTTCCTCTAGTAGGTATCTATTTCGCTACATCTACTACCAATGGTACACATGCACAGACAGTATTGACCTTCCTCTAGTAGGTGTCTATCTCGCTATATCTGCTACCAATAGTACACATGCACAGACAGTATTGACCTTCCTCTAGTAGGTATCTATTTCGCTACATCTACTACCAATGGTACACATGCACAGACAGTATTGACCTTCCCCTAGTAGGTATTAATCCCGCTACATCTACTACCAATTGTACACATAGACAGTCAGTATTGACCTTCCTCTAGTCAGTATCTATCTCGCTACATCTACTACCAATGGTACACATGCACAGACAATATTGACCTTCCTCTTGTAGGTGTATATCTCGCTACATGGTGCACATGCACAGACAGTATTGACCTTCCTCTAGTAGGTGTCTATCTCGCTACATCTACTACCAATGGTACACATGCACAGACAGTATTGACGTTCCTATAGTAGGTATCTATCTTGCTACATCTACTACCAATGGTACACATGCACAGACAGTATTGACCTTCCTCTAGTAGGTATCTATCTGGCTACATCTGCTACCAATGGTACACATGCACAGACATTATTGACCTTCCTTTAGTAGGTATCTATCTCGCTACATCTACTACCAATGGTACACATGCACAGACAGTATTGACCTTCCTCTAGTAGGTGTCTATCTCGCTACATCTACTACCAATGGTACACATGCACAGACAGTATTGACGTTCCTATAGTAGGTATCTATCTCGCTACATCTACTACCAATGGTACACATGCACAGACAGTATTGACCTTCCTCTAGTAGGTATCTATCTTGCTACATCTGCTACCAATGGTACACATGCACAGACAGTATTGACCTTCCTCTTGTAGGTGTATATCTCGCTACATCTACTACCAATGGTACACATGCACAGACAGTATTGACATTCCTCTAGTAGGTGTCTTTCTCTCTACATCTGCTACCAATGGTACACATGCACAGACAGTATTGACCTTCCTCTAGTAGGTGTCTTTCTCTCTACATCTGCTACCAATGGTACACATGCACAGACATTATTGACCTTCCTCTAGTAGGTATCTATCTCGCTACATCTGCTACCAATTGTACACATGCACAGACAGTATTGACCTTCCTCTAGTAGGTGTCTTTCTCTCTACATCTGCTACCAATGGTACACATGCACAGACATTATTGACCTTCCTCTAGTAGGTATCTATCTCGCTACATCTACTACCAATGGTACACATAGACAGTCAGTATTGACCTTCCTCTAGTCAGTATCTATCTCGCTACATCTACTACCAATGGTTCACATGCACAGACAGTATTGACCTTCCTCTTGTAGGTGTATAACTCGCTACATCTACTACCAATGGTACACATGCACAGACAGTATTGACGTTCCTATAGTAGGTATCTATCTGGCTACATCTACTACCAATGGTACACATGCACAGACAGTATTGACCTTCCTCTAGTAGGTATCTATCTTGCTACATCTGCTACCAATGGTACACATGCACAGACATTATTGACCTTCCTTTAGAAGGTATCTATCTCGCTACATCTACTACCAATGGTGCACATGCACAGACAGTATTGACGTTCCTATAGTAGGTATCTATCTGGCTACATCTACTACCAATGGTACACATGCACAGACAGTATTGACCTTCCTCTAGTAGGTATCTATCTTGCTACATCTGCTACCAATGGTACACATGCACAGACATTATTGACCTTCCTTTAGAAGGTATCTATCTCGCTACATCTACTACCAATGGTGCACATGCACAGACAGTATTGACCTTCCTCTAGTAGGTGTCTATCTCGCTACATCTACTACCAATGGTACACATGCACAGACAGTATTGACGTTCCTATAGTAGGTATCTATCTGGCTACATCTACTACCAATGGTACACATGCACAGACAGTATTGACCTTCCTCTAGTAGGTATCTATCTTGCTACATCTGCTACCAATGGTACACATGCACAGACAGTATTGACCTTCCTCTTGTAGGTGTATATCTCGCTACATCTACTACCAATGGTACACATGCACAGACAGTATTGACATTCCTCTAGTAGGTGTCTTTCCATCTACATCTGCTACCAATGGTACACATGCACAGACAGTTTTGACCTTCCTCTTGTAGGTATCTATCTCGCTACATCTACTACCAATGGTACACATGCACAGACAGTATTGACCTTCCTCTAGTAGGTATCTATCTCGCTACATCTACTACCAATTGTACACATGCACAGACAGTATTGACATTCCTCTAGTAGGTGTCTTTCTCTCTACATCTGCTACCAATGGTACACATGCACAGACTGTATTGACCTTCCTCTAGTAGGTATCTATCTCGCTACATCTGCTACCAATGGTACACATGCACAGACAGTATTGACCTTCCTCTAGTAGGTGTCTTTCTCTCTACATCTGCTACCAATGGTACACATGCACAGACAGTATTGACCTTCCTCTAGTAGGTGTCTATCTCGCTACATCTACTACCAATGGTACACATGCACAGACAGTATTGACGTTCCTATAGTAGGTATCTATCTTGCTACATCTACTACCAATGGTACACATGCACAGACAGTATTGACCTTCCTCTAGTAGGTATCTATCTTGCTACATCTGCTACCAATGGTACACATGCACAGACATTATTGACCTTCCTTTAGAAGGTATCTATCTCGCTACATCTACTACCAATGGTGCACATGCACAGACAGTATTGACCTTCCTCTAGTAGGTGTCTATCTCGCTACATCTACTACCAATGGTACACATGCACAGACAGTATTGACGTTCCTATAGTAGGTATCTATCTGGCTACATCTACTACCAATGGTACACATGCACAGACAGTATTGACCTTCCTCTAGTAGGTATCTATCTTGCTACATCTGCTACCAATGGTACACATGCACAGACAGTATTGACCTTCCTCTTGTAGGTGTATATCTCGCTACATCTACTACCAATGGTACACATGCACAGACAGTATTGACATTCCTCTAGTAGGTGTCTTTCCATCTACATCTGCTACCAATGGTACACATGCACAGACAGTTTTGACCTTCCTCTAGTAGGTATCTATCTCGCTACATCTACTACCAATTGTACACATGCACAGACAGTATTGACCTTCCTCTAGTAGGTGTCTTTCTCTCTACATCTGCTACCAATGGTACACATGCACAGACAGTATTGACATTCCTCTAGTAGGTGTCTTTCTCTCTACATCTGCTACCAATGGTACACATGCACAGACAGTATTGACCTTCCTCTAGTAGGTGTCTTTCTCTCTACATCTGCTACCAATGGTACACATGCACAGACATTATTGACCTTCCTCTAGTAGGTATCTATCTCGCTACATCTGCTACCAATTGTACACATGCACAGACAGTATTGACCTTCCTCTAGTAGGTGTCTTTCTCTCTACATCTGCTACCAATGGTACACATGCACAGACATTATTGACCTTCCTCTAGTAGGTATCTATCTCGCTACATCTACTACCAATGGTACACATAGACAGTCAGTTTTGACCTTCCTCTAGTCAGTATCTATCTCGCTACATCTACTACCAATGGTTCACATGCACAGACAGTATTGACCTTCCTCTTGTAGGTGTATATCTCGCTACATCTACTACCAATGGTACACATGCACAGACAGTATTGACGTTCCTATAGTAGGTATCTATCTGGCTACATCTACTACCAATGGTACACATGCACAGACAGTATTGACCTTCCTCTAGTAGGTATCTATCTTGCTACATCTGCTACCAATGGTACACATGCACAGACAGTATTGACCTTCCTTTAGAAGGTATCTATCTCGCTACATCTACTACCAATGGTGCACATGCACAGACAGTATTGACCTTCCTCTAGTAGGTGTCTATCTCGCTACATCTACTACCAATGGTACACATGCACAGACAGTATTGACGTTCCTATAGTAGGTATCTATCTCGCTACATCTACTACCAATGGTACACATGCACAGACAGTATTGACCTTCCTCTAGTAGGTATCTATCTTGCTACATCTGCTACCAATGGTACACATGCACAGACAGTATTGACCTTCCTCTAGTAGGTATCTATTTCGCTACATCTACTACCAATGGTACACATGCACAGACAGTATTGACCTTCCTCTAGTAGGTGTCTATCTCGCTATATCTGCTACCAATAGTACACATGCACAGACAGTATTGACCTTCCTCTAGTAGGTATCTATTTCGCTACATCTACTACCAATGGTACACATGCACAGACAGTATTGACCTTCCCCTAGTAGGTATTAATCCCGCTACATCTACTACCAATGGTACACATAGACAGTCAGTATTGACCTTCCTCTAGTCAGTATCTATCTCGCTACATCTACTACCAATGGTACACATGCACAGACAATATTGACCTTCCTCTTGTAGGTGTATATCTCGCTACATGGTGCACATGCACAGACAGTATTGACCTTCCTCTAGTAGGTGTCTATCTCGCTACATCTACTACCAATGGTACACATGCACAGACAGTATTGACGTTCCTATAGTAGGTATCTATCTTGCTACATCTACTACCAATGGTACACATGCACAGACAGTATTGACCTTCCTCTAGTAGGTATCTATCTTGCTACATCTGCTACCAATGGTACACATGCACAGACATTATTGACCTTCCTTTAGTAGGTATCTATCTCGCTACATCTACTACCAATGGTGCACATGCACAGACAGTATTGACCTTCCTCTAGTAGGTGTCTATCTCGCTACATCTACTACCAATGGTACACATGCACAGACAGTATTGACGTTCCTATAGTAGGTATCTATCTGGCTACATCTACTACCAATGGTACACATGCACAGACAGTATTGACCTTCCTCTAGTAGGTATCTATCTTGCTACATCTGCTACCAATGGTACACATGCACAGACAGTATTGACCTTCCTCTTGTAGGTGTATATCTCGCTACATCTACTACCAATGGTACACATGCACAGACAGTATTGACATTCCTCTAGTAGGTGTCTTTCTCTCTACATCTGCTACCAATGGTACACATGCACAGACAGTATTGACCTTCCTCTAGTAGGTGTCTATCTCGCTACATCTACTACCAATGGTACACATGCACAGACAGTATTGACGTTCCTATAGTAGGTATCTATCTTGCTACATCTACTACCAATGGTACACATGCACAGACAGTATTGACCTTCCTCTAGTAGGTATCTATCTTGCTACATCTGCTACCAATGGTACACATGCACAGACATTATTGACCTTCCTTTAGTAGGTATCTATCTCGCTACATCTACTACCAATGGTGCACATGCACAGACAGTATTGACCTTCCTCTAGTAGGTGTCTATCTCGCTACATCTACTACCAATGGTACACATGCACAGACAGTATTGACGTTCCTATAGTAGGTATCTATCTGGCTACATCTACTACCAATGGTACACATGCACAGACAGTATTGACCTTCCTCTAGTAGGTATCTATCTTGCTACATCTGCTACCAATGGTACACATGCACAGACAGTATTGACCTTCCTCTTGTAGGTGTATATCTCGCTACATCTACTACCAATGGTACACATGCACAGACAGTATTGACATTCCTCTAGTAGGTGTCTTTCCATCTACATCTGCTACCAATGGTACACATGCACAGACAGTTTTGACCTTCCTCTAGTAGGTATCTATCTCGCTACATCTACTACCAATGGTACACATGCACAGACAGTATTGACCTTCCTCTAGTAGGTATCTATCTCGCTACATCTACTACCAATTGTACACATGCACAGACAGTATTGACCTTCCTCTAGTAGGTGTCTTTCTCTCTACATCTGCTACCAATGGTACACATGCACAGACAGTATTGACATTCCTCTAGTAGGTGTCTTTCTCTCTACATCTGCTACCAATGGTACACATGCACAGACAGTATTGACCTTCCTCTAGTAGGTGTCTTTCTCTCTACATCTGCTACCAATGGTACACATGCACAGACATTATTGACCTTCCTCTAGTAGGTATCTATCTCGCTACATCTGCTACCAATTGTACACATGCACAGACAGTATTGACCTTCCTCTAGTAGGTGTCTTTCTCTCTACATCTGCTACCAATGGTACACATGCACAGACATTATTGACCTTCCTCTAGTAGGTATCTATCTCGCTACATCTACTACCAATGGTACACATAGACAGTCAGTATTGACCTTCCTCTAGTCAGTATCTATCTCGCTACATCTACTACCAATGGTTCACATGCACAGACAGTATTGACCTTCCTCTTGTAGGTGTATATCTCGCTACATCTACTACCAATGGTACACATGCACAGACAGTATTGACGTTCCTATAGTAGGTATCTATCTGGCTACATCTACTACCAATGGTACACATGCACAGACAGTATTGACCTTCCTCTAGTAGGTATCTATCTTGCTACATCTGCTACCAATGGTACACATGCACAGACATTATTGACCTTCCTTTAGAAGGTATCTATCTCGCTACATCTACTACCAATGGTGCACATGCACAGACAGTATTGACCTTCCTCTAGTAGGTGTCTATCTCGCTACATCTACTACCAATGGTACACATGCACAGACAGTATTGACGTTCCTATAGTAGGTATCTATCTCGCTACATCTACTACCAATGGTACACATGCACAGACAGTATTGACCTTCCTCTAGTAGGTATCTATCTTGCTACATCTGCTACCAATGGTACACATGCACAGACAGTATTGACCTTCCTCTAGTAGGTATCTATTTCGCTACATCTACTACCAATGGTACACATGCACAGACAGTATTGACCTTCCTCTAGTAGGTGTCTATCTCGCTATATCTGCTACCAATAGTACACATGCACAGACAGTATTGACCTTCCTCTAGTAGGTATCTATTTCGCTACATCTACTACCAATGGTACACATGCACAGACAGTATTGACCTTCCCCTAGTAGGTATTAATCCCGCTACATCTACTACCAATGGTACACATAGACAGTCAGTATTGACCTTCCTCTAGTCAGTATCTATCTCGCTACATCTACTACCAATGGTACACATGCACAGACAATATTGACCTTCCTCTTGTAGGTGTATATCTCGCTACATGGTGCACATGCACAGACAGTATTGACCTTCCTCTAGTAGGTGTCTATCTCGCTACATCTACTACCAATGGTACACATGCACAGACAGTATTGACGTTCCTATAGTAGGTATCTATCTTGCTACATCTACTACCAATGGTACACATGCACAGACAGTATTGACCTTCCTCTAGTAGGTATCTATCTGGCTACATCTGCTACCAATGGTACACATGCACAGACATTATTGACCTTCCTTTAGTAGGTATCTATCTCGCTACATCTACTACCAATGGTGCACATGCACAGACAGTATTGACCTTCCTCTAGTAGGTGTCTATCTCGCTACATCTACTACCAATGGTACACATGCACAGACAGTATTGACGTTCCTATAGTAGGTATCTATCTCGCTACATCTACTACCAATGGTACACATGCACAGACAGTATTGACCTTCCTCTAGTAGGTATCTATCTTGCTACATCTGCTACCAATGGTACACATGCACAGACAGTATTGACCTTCCTCTTGTAGGTGTATATCTCGCTACATCTACTACCAATGGTACACATGCACAGACAGTATTGACATTCCTCTAGTAGGTGTCTTTCCATCTACATCTGCTACCAATGGTACACATGCACAGACAGTTTTGACCTTCCTCTAGTAGGTATCTATCTCGCTACATCTACTACCAATGGTACACATGCACAGACAGTATTGACCTTCCTCTAGTAGGTATCTATCTCGCTACATCTACTACCAATTGTACACATGCACAGACAGTATTGACCTTCCTCTAGTAGGTGTCTTTCTCTCTACATCTGCTACCAATGGTACACATGCACAGACATTATTGACCTTCCTCTAGTAGGTATCTATCTCGCTACATCTACTACCAATGGTACACATAGACAGTCAGTATTGACCTTCCTCTAGTCAGTATCTATCTCGCTACATCTACTACCAATGGTTCACATGCACAGACAGTATTGACCTTCCTCTTGTAGGTGTATATCTCGCTACATCTACTACCAATGGTACACATGCACAGACAGTATTGACGTTCCTATAGTAGGTATCTATCTGGCTACATCTACTACCAATGGTACACATGCACAGACAGTATTGACCTTCCTCTAGTAGGTATCTATCTTGCTACATCTGCTACCAATGGTACACATGCACAGACATTATTGACCTTCCTTTAGAAGGTATCTATCTCGCTACATCTACTACCAATGGTGCACATGCACAGACAGTATTGACGTTCCTCTAGTAGGTATCTATCTGGCTACATCTACTACCAATGGTACACATGCACAGACAGTATTGACGTTCCTCTAGTAGGTATCTATCTTGCTACATCTGCTACCAATGGTACACATGCACAGACATTATTGACCTTCCTTTAGAAGGTATCTATCTCGCTACATCTACTACCAATGGTGCACATGCACAGACAGTATTGACCTTCCTCTAGTAGGTGTCTATCTCGCTACATCTACTACCAATGGTACACATGCACAGACAGTATTGACGTTCCTATAGTAGGTATCTATCTCGCTACATCTACTACCAATGGTACACATGCACAGACAGTATTGACCTTCCTCTAGTAGGTATCTATCTTGCTACATCTGCTACCAATGGTACACATGCACAGACAGTATTGACCTTCCTCTTGTAGGTGTATATCTCGCTACATCTACTACCAATGGTACACATGCACAGACAGTATTGACCTTCCTCTAGTAGGTATCTATCTCGCTACATCTACTACCAATTGTACACATGCACAGACAGTATTGACATTCCTCTAGTAGGTGTCTTTCTCTCTACATCTGCTACCAATGGTACACATGCACAGACTGTATTGACCTTCCTCTAGTAGGTATCTATCTCGCTACATCTGCTACCAATGGTACACATGCACAGACAGTATTGACCTTCCTCTAGTAGGTGTCTTTCTCTCTACATCTGCTACCAATGGTACACATGCACAGACAGTATTGACCTTCCTCTAGTAGGTGTCTTTCTCTCTACATCTGCTACCAATGGTACACATGCACAGACATTATTGACCTTCCTCTAGTAGGTATCTATCTCGCTACATCTGCTACCAATGGTACACATGAACAGACAGTATTGACCTTCCTCTAGTAGGTATCTATCTCGCTACATCTACTACCAATTGTACACATGCACAGACAGTATTGACCTTCCTCTAGTAGGTGTCTTTCTCTCTACATCTGCTACCAATGGTACACATGCACAGACTGTATTGACCTTCCTCTAGTAGGTATCTATCTCGCTACATCTGCTACCAATGGTACACATGCACAGACAGTATTGACCTTCCTCTAGTAGGTGTCTTTCTCTCTACATCTGCTACCAATGGTACACATGCACAGACAGTATTGACCTTCCTCTAGTAGGTGTCTTTCTCTCTACATCTGCTACCAATGGTACACATGCACAGACATTATTGACCTTCCTCTAGTAGGTATCTATCTCGCTACATCTGCTACCAATGGTACACATGCACAGACAGTATTGACCTTCCTCTAGTAGGTGTCTTTCTCTCTACATCTGCTACCAATAGTACACACGTGCAACCGGCTGTGAGAACAGGTGTAGGTGTAATCTATCTTACAACCAACTTCTGTTGTCCTTCTTCCAAATTGCTGATAAAATTCCAGCTAAACCAGAAGACAGTAATGATGTTGACTTTTTGTAGGGTTGGTGTGTTTTTTCTGGAAATGCCAGGTTAAGTCTAAGATTTAAATCCCGCTAACAAGCGTTCAAGTCCTAATTGTTTTCAATCTGCTAAAATAAGATCCAAAAAAGTCATTGGATTAGGTGTCCTGCCCCCGATAATAAGGCCTACCTAAACACCCTGCATCACTAGTTCATCTTCTAACAAGACGAAACATGCGCCATAAAGAAACCCTATTTATCCTTCAGTTAAATGTCTGTTGAATTCCATCTATGCATGTCGTTCATCTGGAGGCTATGTGATCCGGACGATAATTGTGTCTCCATTCGTCACTAATCGTATCCTTCCGTAACCTCGAGCTCTGGGAAGGTCATTCGGCTTGTCCGGAATATCACGAGTTTGACCAGAATGGATATAACTCAAGTCTGAGATACTGATACTAGTGCGATCTACATATTTTGAATGGGGGGCACGGGTGGCCCAGTCGTCTAAGGCGCCGCGATTTGCTGTGCAGAGTTACGTCCCTTGGGCACGCCAGAAACCTATGATTGTGGGTTCGAATCCCGGTTCGCCACGATTATGTTTCTATGTTTGTCAGCACCATACCCGTGCTCGTGGGTTTCACCGAAGTGGTAAACGTCTGAGACCTGCATCACTTCGGGTTTTCCTCCCATATTAAGCTGACACGCCGTGATATAACTGAAATAATGTTAAAAGCGGCGTTAAACCCAACTCACTCAGTACATATTTTAAATGAGAAATGTTGGACTCAATAATAGTACATTGTCGTGAATCCATCGGATAGAATGAAAACAGTACTGTTCAAATATTTGCGTTTGTTTATGGGGTGACCTTGTGGAGAGTAGTGATGAAATGCCAGGCATTCACGGCGGGTAGAAAATATTCGGATAACAGAAGGAACCGGTCTCGAGAGGTCCCGCTGTAGTTTAAAATCTAATGTTGTTGTTTTTTATTTGAAACAATCTCATAAAAATCACATCTAAGTTCTCGCTGCCGCTAAACAAAGATCTGAGGACATCCCATTACGGGTCACGTCAGAACGACCTTTCGCGAACTTTGACCGACCACTGAAATGACTCACAAGAAGTCGACATCAGCCAATTGGAAAACAGCTTTCCTTACAGCACTGTAAATTGTAAATAATTGTTATAACATGTAACGAAAGTGTTCATATTACTTATATATGTGTTACAGTGCAAACCTCTTCTATACCACATTATTTATCCAATGGGGACGCCGCCTCATCAACGACAATGTCGAGGATGAGACGTGTGTAAGTGACAGAGCGGGTCCCCGCATCAGGAACCATTGGCCACCTGATCCCGGCGTGCGTTCTGCACATGATTACAATCAACATGTGCATTTTTGACCGTCATTCACCCATTCACACAAAAATGGCTGCTGTCGTCTTAAAATGGTGTTTGTCTTTCGTCGTCTTACTGAGCTACCATCCAAGGGCAAGAGGTATGTCCATGGACAATTTGCCCTACAACAATTAGAGCTATGAGTAAAATGCAAGAAAAATGCAATCGTTTCAAATTCTGTCGAGAAAACTAATTGTGAGAAAGTCTATGGCCCCAGATGATATTTTCACAAAATATCTGCACTGCAGTTACCCACAAGACGCTAAGAAAATGAACTCAGAGCAAGAGCTGGCTCGTGCTAAAAAGGTAAATTCTCTCCTTCAAAACTCCTACACGAAGTTTCTCATGCATTTTAGTCATACTTTCGTACTTGATTGAAATTTGAAAGTTTTAGGAAGTAACACGCGCACTCCCATGAACTGTTAGAACACTGCAAAGTATTTGCAAATATTAAAAATTGGCAACATTAACGGGCTAAAAAGGTCTTTTTATCATCCCTTGTACTTTAGTTCTTCTTGTGTGCCACGAGATTCCGAATGCAAAGGGGGTACAGGGTTTTGGAAGATAAATATGCAAATAACTAGGAAAGCTATAGCCAGTTTGTCCTGGTGTATATTGCTTCGAAAAACGTGTTACCATATTAATTAGTTACAGCATTCTAATACGTTTATACTTAAACCCGATCTACCCCCTCTACCCAGACACCTGTAAGAAATGTATACATGTCAGAATACTTATACGTTTGTTGTTTGTTTGTTTGTTTGCTTGTTCAGTTTAACACTACACTCAGCAACATTCCAGTTATATGACGGCGGTCTGTAAATAATCGAGTTTGAACGAGACAATCCAGTGATTGACATCACGAGCATCGATCCACGCAATTGGGGTCGATGACATGCATCAACCAAGTCAGCAAGCCTGACCACCCGATCCCGTTAGTTGCCTCTTACGACAAGCACGTGTTGCTGAAGACCTATTCTACCCCGGATCTTCACGGGTCGCGTCCTTTAAAAGAAAAAGAAGCCTATATGTCCATTGTCATTACCTGTCCTTTGGCAGGTCAAAGGACCAAAAGGGGCCTTCTCGAACTTTGTCCTTTGATATTTCCAGTGGCCAAATGGTCCTTAACATAAACTGTCATTTGAAAGTTTGTGCGGCCAAACAGGGCCCGTATCAAAAACATTGAACATAAATATTTTTGTTGTATGTGTACCTGAAGAAGTTCGTTTGTTTTGTGTGTTTTGGGTTTTTTTTTGTAACGCTGCACTCACCAACATTCCAGCTGAATGACGGCGGCTAGTAAATAATCGCTTCTGAATCAGACAAACCAGTGGTTGATATTGTGAGCAAAGTCCTTCATGGGTACGATGCACTCAACCAAGTACCTAGCCAGGCCACCTGACTCTTACGACAAGGTTGCTCGGAACCTATTCCAAGCCGAAGTCCTCACGGAGTCATACTGACTTAAATTATTAGTTATAGTTATCAGTTACAATTTGGCTTTATTCTGTTGTCCCTAACATTGTCGTATTCGTCAAGGCTCGTCCCTCTCCGTCGCGGGCGTGGTAAAGGCTTACCTGAATGACGACAGCAGTCCGTGGTCGAGCCTCAACCAAACATACCAGTGACCCGATGCTGGCACCATGCAATGAGACGATAATTTGAATCGTTTATTTAATATTATGAGACACCTCAGGTCCATTTGTAGACTAACATCTTGTCTCTGAAATGAATATAAAATTCATTTTACAGAAAAAACGGTTGTTAAATTATAGTTATGAAATATTATAAAAAGGAGCCGAGAGATCTTCTTCATTTTCAGACTGATACTGCAGTAATCTAGACTTGCCAAACATTATAGACTTGCATGGGCTGTATTGGATATATTTGTTTCAGGGTCAGTATGACAGACGAGTCCATTCGTTGAATATTGTTATTGAAATCGTTTCTTATAAACATTCAATTCATAACAAACATTGCGTCGTGCCACTGAACAGTTGTCCAAGTAAGAAGTCGGGCGCTTTAAAATACAGTAGGTTAGGTTAGGTTAGGTTAGGTTAGGTTACCGCTGGTTAGGTTAGGTTACCGCTGGTTAGGTAAGGTTAGGTTAGGTTACCGCTGGTTAGGTTAGGTTAGGTTAGGTTACCGCTGGTAGGGCAGGACTTCACCTGTTAACGAACACCTTGTGTCATCACAATTTGATGGTGATTCATGGACGCATGCTCATGTTATGGTCTTCTGTAGACAGATATTTCTTATGAATATAGAAAGGGTTTGTCGCATTTAATTATTATGTCATGTTATGTTATGTTACCTAATGTTATCTTATGTCATGTTATCTTATGTTAAACAACCTAACTGCTTTAAATAATCACCAAACATCGCCGAAAAAACATGGTTACACGGTGTGTTTTTTATTTTATGCTAATCGTGGTCCATCTTCCATGTTGATGGACATGATGGGGGGGGGGGGGGGGGGCGAGTAGGGGCATGGTTGAAGCACGTGACCCACATTGTATTGTGTAAGGTAAACAGATGGAAGAATATAATCCCGGGCAAAAATACGCCATCTGTAATAGAGCAAGATAGCGTTTTCAGTATCGGAAACAACGTGCTCCTATAATCACCATCTCTGTTTTCATCTTTATCTCAGTCACGTGACTGGTAAGTAATTTTCTCCCGCAGCATCTACGGTAACATCAAAGACGCGTGAGATGGAGTGTTTGCTCTTGCATATCACTCAATGCGCATGCAGCACTTTCTCCGCGAGGTCTCAAAATCGGGGGGTAATCTTCCAGGCAGAATATTTCTCATTCTTTCAAGCATATTTGTCTGATTGTATTTTAGATGGTAATAATGCTTACGAGGGAACGATTTTTATAGTCCCTCCTACTCGCATAAAACTTTGCTGTAATATGCGGGAACGAAATTCCATTTGGAATTCTGCTTGCATTAGGACTGTTAAAACGTGAGCTCGTACCTGGCATGGTTTAAATCTGTTCTCCGGAAGAAATATCCAAACATAGACTGACGGGCAAAAGAAAGTATACACCCATATTTGATAGTGGCTAAAACGAAACAAACAAGAAATGGTTATTCGATTCGAACATTCACAGACCCCGTGATATCTAACTGTAAACGTGTTGACTGTGCCGACTTTAAAACATTCACTCATAGTTACACCCCTTGTCCGTGCAAGGATCCGCCAGTCGATGGTTCGAATCCCAGATACGATCCGAGTGCGCCATACCCCTGCCCGTGCATTTCACTTCAGTGGTGACGTCTTCAAACTGCTTTACCTTGAACGGTCATCTCCCAGTGAATTATCGTGTCACGACGGCCGTCAGTCATGGCGGCGTATAACGACATTGATAAACTCACTTATGCATCGAAGCATTAACATATCTATAAGTATTGTCGTAAAAGTTTTGAATTTTCAGTGTAAAATGGAGCGGGGGGGGCGACCTTACACAACTGTTACACAAATATGAATACATGACGCCTTTTTATGTGGAGCAACTTCTTTTAATTCTTTATACGATGTCATTATATTGTCATCTTTGTACACTAATCCCACGTCATTGGCTTTATCATTTTGTTGTAATCTTTGCACATTCATACCATTGTGTAAACATCATACACGCAAACGCGCACGCACGCACGCACGCACGCACGCACGCACACACACACACACACACACACACACACACACACACACTTGATCATTAAATAGTCGGACCCAGAGTATGTGACATTCTCTCAGTAATATCACAGCAAGAACACCAACAATGAGTTTCCAACATTGTAGCGAGCGAGCGAGTATGGTTTTACGCCGCTTTTAGCAATATTCCAGCAATATCACGGCGGAGGACACCAGCAATGGGCTTCACACATTGTACCCATGTAGGGAATCGAACCCGGGTCTTCTGCGTGACGAGCGAACGTTAACCACTAGGCTATCCCACCGCCTCTTCCAACATTGTAACCTTCTGGGAAATCGAAAGTTGAACTGTGTTGTTACGAGCCAACGATTAAACCACTAGGTTCCCTGGCAGCTATTTGTGAGAAACGAATATGCATCATAGTAAACATTGATCAACGCCCAAATTAAAATAAACTAGACGTGCCCTAATTAAATCAAACAATTTGGTTTAAATTTAAATTTGACCTATTAAATAGTTTACTGATTAGGGTGTAATGGAGTCGTAATAACGAGGTTCGGGTGTACTCACATTTTCTGTTTAACAACGAATCTGTACGAGCATGTTACCCTTCGGTTGGGAACATGGCGGAACAAGCACGGGCTTCGGTACATTGTCAACCATCAAAGAGCTCAATTTCTATCATACACGGCCTTCGTATGCCCTCTTAGAAATATATCAAAGAATCTTTATCAATACCCTGGCCTCCAATTCAAATTCCTGATGAACAAGCTTTTATTTAGAATTTAAATTCTCTTTTATCATACCATGCTTCTGCACCTTGAACTCTGGGATCAGAACCATTGTCGAAGGTTCACTTCAAGGCGTCACCTTGCGTCACGGGGGCTGCCCGGGACACTTTCTCCGCAGAATAATGCCACACAATGTTCTCTATGAAAATAAATTGTCAACTAACACTGTGAGCCCTTAGTGAGTTAAACCCCAAGCATTTCAGACCTTAACGGGGAATCAGTCACCCGTGAAAATATGTCTTTACGAATTCCTTGACATTATGTCAGAGTCGAGTCGTAGCGGGTAGACCGTTACAAATGTTTCGGGGAAAATATAAACTCCTGGCAGTAGTAGGTCCTCTCTGCTAGGAGCCCCGCACATAAAGACCCGGACCTCTTTAGTGTAAATAGCCACACGTCGGTTTATCATAAACCCGGGACTGCATTTCTTGAATACGTTTAATGGTGAGAGCAGATAAGGTAAAGGTTCAGCCTAGTAACATGTAAGGCCGTCTACGCTAAAGAGGACAGTGAGCGTTAAACATACCAGCAAATATGTGAAACCAGTACGGGGGACATTTCTTTCTTGCGTATGGTACTCGTGGATGCCATAATTTTTCTTGGATATTTAAACAACAACAACAAAAAATTACCGATGTCGTTAAGGTTTTAAATTGTTTTCTGTTATTTTTAATAATAGGAGCAACAAAGGGATTTCGGTTATATCGTGGCGTGTCAGCTGAATGCCGATGTGTTGCAGGTCTAAGACGATTACAAGCCCATGAGACTAGGAATGATGTTGACAAACCTAAAATCATAATAAGGGCGAATCTAGGATTCGACCCAGCGGTCATAGGATTCAGGCTAGCTCAACGGACGATTCTGTTCGTAGCGAAATGCGGCGCCTAAGACGACTAGGTGGTGACAACAGTCGTAGAAGAACAGGTTTCTCTTTCGAAACAGGATCCCCCGCATTAGAGGTGAATGAAAATGCTTAGGAAATTATACCGTCTAACCTACCTACTTCCCATAACACATACGCGAAACCACGTGTAAGTGTGTGTGTGTGTGTGTGAGAGAGAGAGAGAGAGAGAGAGAGAGAGAGAATGTGTGTGTGTGTGTGTGTGTGTGTGTGTGTGTGTGTGTGTGTGTGTGTGTGTGTGTGTGTGTGTGTGCGTGTTTTCAAAGGTACCTGAACTTGTGATAAGAAATGCACCCCTTCTTTAAAAATCAATGCTGTATCGACTGCTGCAACCCGTTTAATATAATATTTTTATCATTCTTTGTCCAAATACATAAACACGGTCACGGCGAAAAGATAAAACCCATTGTTGCGTGTTTCTTCACATATATTTTGTGGTCCATTATTGACGGTGACACTGTCTGTCTAAGTCGCTACACCAACCGGCATCACGAACACCTGTGGCCTTGACCTCTGAGTGCTACCCTCTGGTGTTGTCAGGTCAGCCAATGACAACAAACGTTACTCCAAGTAGTCATCTATGACCTCTGATGACCCGGAAGTTCGTAAGGTCAGCCAATGACAACACCCGTTACTGCCGCCGACTCGATATGACACACGTAGCGTCAACACATCGCCGTTGGAACCACCACCAACCGCCACCGCGTTTTCAAAACTAACCGCAAAGTTTACAAGAAATTACTAAAACCAACTAGCAGCAAGTTGTCAGTCAGACAGAGAATCTTCTGAGCGTCCCACTGTGTACGCCGTCTCCGAAGTGACATCTTCCAAGTAATGCGTACACGTGTTGCAAACTGTGTGTGTACAATACGCTGATTCTTGAATTTCCTTTTTTGTTTCGATTTCGTTTTACACAATATTTAAAAGGACCATGGACTATCTCGTCTCCTGCGTATTTCTCTGGCATTCTTTCAGAATGAGTGAGTATGGTTTTACGCCGCTTTTAGTAATATTCCAGCAATATCACGACGGGGGAATAGGCTTTACACATTGTACCCATGTCGGGAACCGAACCCGGGTCTTCGGCGTGACGAGCGAACGCTTTGTCCACTAGGCTACCTGACCGCCCCTTTCAGAAAACATGTTATGTACTTAGCTCAACCAAAGCAAGTTTTTCAAAGCATTTTTCTAAGTGACAATATGTTAGGAGCGGTGCGTGATGTTGGCGATATCATCACCTCATACCTTTGGGCTAACTTACAAGCCTAATTTCTGTTTCGTCTTTACCAGCTGAGATCCCTCAGCGCTTTCTAAAAGTACACAAAAAATCATGCTCATGCGCTATGACCTCTACCCTGAGATTACAGTTTTTGTGCGCGAGATGATATATGGATATAACGGTGAATTTGGAGGACTGCGTATGGACCCATATCTAAGGTATACGAATATTAAGTGCTATAGTTTATCGAACTGACATCACAGACCATCTGAAGTTCACAATATGACAGACATGTTTAACAAACGATATCTTTAACTTCACTCTGAGTTTACGTGGATGGAAATGTGCAGTTGACAAGCGGAATTTTCAATGCACAGTCAATCATTTCAGGAACAGCGGCGTGCCCTTATTTTGCTTTCTTTTCTTAACAAGATGTAGAGTTCACCATGAACCGCCACAAATATGTGATGTGCGTTTTGTTTGAAACTGCAGATTTCTCTCAACTCCCGAACGGCCATTAATTTTACACCCTTTCTTCATACTCTGTGCGGCACTTGTCCAAATATCTTCACGCTCTTACTCTATCTCTGGAGCAACTTTTAGTTTTGATCTTATCACATCTTGGTAAAATGAAAAAAATATTTCTGCATAAAACGAGATATAAATTCACCACAGATGCGAGCTTGCACATAATGCCTCATTGTGATGGGTTCGGTAATTGGAAAACAGCTGAAGGATGAAAGGAAGATTAAGCCAATGTCAATGCGTTACCTTTGAAATCTAAAAGGTACGCCTGTTCGCCCACTTTTGAATATTTTTATATTGTTTCCAATTATTCCACCGTGATATTTTGACGGCAGTAAGGCAATTACTGACATTTCGCAATGTTCAATTGCTTGCTTCCCTCTGCGTCAGAACTGCCAACACAGATGACGCAATGTTCAATTGCTTGCTTCCCTCTGCGTCAGAACTGCCATCACAGATGACGCAATGTTCAATTGCTTGCTTCCCTCTGAGTCAGAACTGCCATCACAGATGACGCAATGTTCAATTGCTTGCTTCCCTCTGAGTCAGAACTGCCATCACAGATGACGCAATGTTCAATTGCTTGCTTCCCTCTGCGTCAGAACTGCCATCAGAGATCACGCAATGTTCAATTGCTTGCTTCCCTCTGCGTCAGAACTGCCATCACAGATCACGCAATGTTCAATTGCTTGCTTCCCTCTGCGTAAGAACTGCCATCACAGATCACGCAATGTTCAATTGCTTGCTTCCCTCTGCGTCAGAACTGCCATTACAGATGACGCAATGTTCAATTGCTTGCCTTCCTCTGCGTCAGAACTGCCATCACAGATGACGCAATGTTCAATTGCTTGCCTCCCTCTGAGTCAGAACTGCCATCACAGATCACGCAATGTTCAATTGCTTGCTTCCCTCTGCGTCAGAACTGCCATCACAGATCACGCAATGTTCAATTGCTTGCTTCCCTCTGCGTCAGAACTGCCATCACAGATCACGCAATGTTTGCCCATAAGCATAAGTGAGTGAGTGAGTGAGTTTGGTTGAACGCCCTTTTCAACAGTACATCAGTAATATCACATCGTGTCAGTTTGGTAGGAGGAAATTCCAGTGAATGATTCGGGGTTTTAATGTTTACCACTTTTGTGAAACCCACGAGCAGGGGTATGACACCGACAAACTAGAAACTATTAGGGCACATCTGGGATTCGAACCCACGATCATAGGTTTCTGGCACGGCACAGGGACGCAACCCCAACCGTGCCCCAATAACAATAAATAAGTTTGTATCTATGTTTTAGTGTAACTGCAGAAATACCATGACACGCTACACTAAAATTGGGATTCGTAAATTTGTACCAAATCGTACCCATGGGTGGAATCGAAACTCAGAATTCTGCTTGACGAGAGAACGATCTCACCACGGGGCCACCCGCCTCACTCTAAAGAACCCCCGAGTCGCGGAAAAAGTATCATCATTATTCATTCAAGTGAACAGGCACAACTACATAAATACCAAAAGGGACATAACTGTTCCTTACAAATCTCCCCCTGTCCAATTGCACCAGCGTTTACCAGCATCAACTATGCACTATCACACTCGGTGTTGTTTGAAAAAACTTTGTATTTATGTTTCAAGGAGGTCTGAATTTTGTCTTTAACATTATCAAGCTTCGGGCGGTAATGCGCATGACCTTCCTATCCAAGAACACGCCAAACAGAAGGGCCTCATCATTAACAGAGAACGACTCTCGCGTTACGGGGTCAGAGTAAGGAGCTTCAAATACGTTGCCATCAAGTTAAAAAATGGCACTTTTAAAAGTCTAATTTGATTATTCTGGGTTTTTATAAGCTCAGCAGGTTATTCCCGGCAATTCCGCTCTCTACGTAGGAATAGAGCTGAGGCTAGCCGCGTTTTCGATCTATATCGTGGCTTGATGACAATACCAGGGAACTTGGAACATGGTGGTCGAAGAATTTGTAATGAGACTATGCATAAAAACCTAGAACTCGTCTTCACCTGTGACTGTGATTAGTGTTTGGCATGTTGTACATTACTACAGCTGATCATTTGACATAAGCCACGCCCACATTGTAGAGCGCTTTTGCATTTATGTCAATTTCAACATGGGCCAATCTGAAATACGTGCTTACCAATAGACGAGCGTCAGCACGGGCTGTGATACATACATATGTTCTGTTTCCACGATGGAAAGCTTTTTCACATCATTAATTAAGAGACGAGGCATGAATGTTGTGTAATGAAGTGTGACGATCGTCCTGTAGGATTTTCTGCTATGTTTCTATTATAGCACTTAAAGTGTGCTTTTTGGTTATCAGCAGCCGAGCTTGTTGACACTAAGTAGTTAATAGAGTGTTAATTAGGTGTGCGTAAATCAAAACAATAATGGATGCTGGGTGTTCGTTTTTCTTTAATATGTGTACGCTGAATGAGCACAGGGAAACAGCTAAATTCATTCTGCATAAATGCATCGTGGGTATTTGAAATAAAAACACATTAACAGCGACCAAATAACTTGGCATCTTTTTTTTACAAATTAAACATTGGAAAGAATATATACCTGGTGAACAACAAAACCCTATTGGCATGTATACACAGAATTGTAAACAAATGAACTATACACACATGTCTACAGTTCACAATCACATTACATATACATAAGGTTAAAAAACACTTTGTACCCGTATCCACAAGAACGTTAAATACAGATATATATATATTTACACACTGAAGACCCGTGATGTCCGGGTTAGAATAGGTCTTCAGCAACCCATGCGTGCCGTAACAGGCGACTATGTTTGTCGTAAAAGGCGACTAACGGGATCGGGTGGTCAAGCTCGCGGACTTGGTTGCGTTTCAGTTGCGTGGATCGATGCTCATGATGTCGATCACTGGATTGCCTGGTCCATACTCGATTATTTACAGACCGCCGTCAAATAGCTGGAATATTGCTAAGTAGGGGGTTAAACAACAAACAAACAAACACACGCTGAATATACATGTGAGTATCGTACATGTACAGTGTGTGTGTGTGTGTGTGTGTGTGTGTGTGTGTGTGTGTGTGTGTGTGTGTGTGTGTGTGTGTGTGTGTGTGTGTGTGTGTGTGTGTGTGTGTGTGTGCGTGTGTGTGTGTGTGTATGGGCGTGTGTGCGTGTGTGCGTGTGTGTCTAGATAGATTTGTGTGTTGTGTAAAGCCGTAGTCAGCAATATTCCAGCTTTATGACAGCGGTCTGTAGTTAATTGAGTTATTAGCATCGATATACGCAACAGGGATACATTGATAAACCAAGTCACAGAGAGAGAGAGAGAGAAAGAGAGGGGGGGGGGGGGGGGGGGGACTAGTGAGTTAAAGCATGAGCTTAGGTTACGAAGACAGACAAACCGCCATCTAGCAGACCCCAACCACCCGATCCCCATTGTCGTCGACATGAGGCACATAGGGATTGTTCTGTCCTGAATACCCGAGTCACGATACGAAGACGCTCCACCACACATATCTATATGCAGAGAACACAAAAAACATCACCCCAATGTGCGCACGTAGGACACACGCTAACATGGGCCGGTTTAAAGGTATCCCTATTTAGGTCGGAACCAGATACAGTACAGATCGATGCTACCAGGGTAACCGCTGAGAAACAAGCATAGCGTTCAATTAGCTTTCATAGGCCATGTTATAGGGACAGACAATAGCTGGATGAAATATACTCCCAGAGGAATCCTGCTAACACGTGCCGATCCATAGCTCTACCAAGTGTGCCTGTTCAACGTACGAGAGAAAATGGATGGTGATGACTGGGTTAACTGCCCTTTGTTCCGCGTTCGTCACGACTTCCGTGTTCATCTGCAATATGGCCTTGCCATCCGCAGCTCGTGTTTACTGTAAATTAACCAGACTGGCATGGGTGTTTTTCTTTAAAAAAGTCGATATTCCCCTAAAACACGAGACGCTGAGATTCAGCAACGCCATGAACTGCACAACGAGACATCACTAGTGGAATACAACGTTGATGTTTATGTGAAAAAGGAAACGTGAAGTACATTGTATTTGGTCATATATAGTGCGTTCGTATTAAGACGTCATTTGTCAGAATAAGAACTATTTTAAGTCAGGCCACATGGCCCGGCGTGTAGATGTATGGGTATGTATGACATTGGACATAATTTGGTATCCTCATGCCTGTTCTCATGTTATTTGTTTGTTTATTTGTTGTTAAGGCCGCACTCAGCTATATTCCTGCTATATGACGACGGTCTGTGAAAAAATAGAGTCTGAACCAGACAATCCAATGATTGACATCCACGCAATTGGGATACGATGACATACATCAACCAAGTCAACGAGTTTGACTACCCGATCTCGTTAGTCGCCTCTTACGATAAACATAGTCGCCTGTTCGACAAGCACTGGTTGCTAAAACTCTTTTTTCATCCCGGATCTCTACGGGTCGTTCTCACGTTAATGGGTAGACTGACATATAGCTCCTGAAATATGTATAGGGTTAAATTAAAACAATATTCTTCAAGGGAGCCCACGAGTGTATTAAAGGAGCTATAAAGTCTCTTGCATGGCTAAAAAGGGGATGCGGATAGGCTGCTAGAGATGAGGAGCGAACGCTGAACTCCTGATGTTACGAAAACATCGGATATAACGAACTATCGTTTGTTACAAAAACAATTCCAAACTCCGTTTAAGTAATGTGAATGCGTGAGTGAGATTTTTGTTACGGCGCTTTTGGAATTATTATGACGAACGAAGGCTTTACCCTACAGACAACACCATCGTTCGTCGGGAGTTCGTAACATCCGGTGCTGTATGTTAAAAAACCCGGAAGACATGTTAACATGAGACATGGCAAACAGCTAAAGCGCGATACACAAAGTGTTCATCACAACCAGGCTCATCTCGACTTGTCGGCATATCTACAAGAGAACATCTCCAATCACGACATGAACACAACTGACATCTGCAAGCGATGAATGCATCAAGGAACACCTATCACAAGCACTATAGGCAGATGTAGGCACACCAAGAGATATGGAGCAAGCGGCGGTGTTAGAGAGCAAGCGGCAGCTTCGTTGGAGGAGTTTTATAACCGGTGCTAGATTCTGCCTCTCATCGTCTCGTGGTCTGGTTGGGGTCTCCAGCGATAAATGAAGTCTCTCATTTCGTCATCAGTACACCATTAAATACTCTTTGCATCTAAATCAAACACAGACAATTAGACACTACGTTAGCGTGTAATATTGGCGGAAATTGTATTCAGTGAATTGGATTCATCTTGTGTCTTGTGTCAGCTTCATTAAAGTTAGAAATGGTTCGTAATAACTTAACGTTGCGTTGAAACCAGATAGTTACAAGAGTACACACGCTCTCCCGTTCTTTCTCTGGAGGAACGTGCATGTAATTGCATATAATCCCAGTTATAATAACCGCCGTGTCACAAGGGTAATGCACGACAACGCAAAAAACCTCAGCACTAATAGCGCAATAGGGCACTTCAGCTTGTCATTTAATTTAAGGTCAAAACTGTTTAACAGAATGAGTACAGAACACGTTTTTGTGGAGTATAAAAAGAAATTTGATAAGAAGATGAAAGGATCTTTTTACTCCGACCTCGGGCTGCTTCATCGTTTATCTGTTTAAAGTATTTTAAGTGAGAGCTGTTTCAAAGTTATTTTCAAAGATGGTTTTAGAGGCGAGGCTCTGGCAGCTGGCTCCTCAAGGCGCTCTGCCGTTCTGGCCTTCCCTTCTACAATACAGACTTACGTGCTTCCAGATTTCGAAACAGACATAGAAACATAGTGGAGCACATGCAGTTGATGTTGTGTGGTCGAAGCGCCGGGACGTCAAAGAAGTCGCAAGTAACATTCGTCACAGCAGGGATGGAGTTGCGCTTTGTCGTGGTTCCGTGTTTGTCTTCAACCACGTCACTACCTTGGTGAATGTGAAAACATATGCTTCAATGTGTAATGATAAAATAGGATTTTGTGAAGTCCTGATGGACAAATCGGCTAAGATGGTGACTGTTCAAATCATAATAAGATTGACTGCAGAAAGAATTAACGATTTTTTTGCTTTGTTTGTTTGTTTGTTGTTTAACGCCGCTACATTGATGGGGGCGAAGATGTAGCCTAGCGGTTAAAGCATTCGCTCGTCACGCCGGGCACAATGTGTGGAGCCCATAATTGGTGTCACCCCGCCGGAATATTGCTTAAAGCGGCGTAAAACCACACTCACTCAGTCTATGACGGCGGCCTGCAAATGATCGAGTCTGGACCAGACAAACTATATATATTTTCAGCAACGTCCCACGACGTAGGGACAAGTTGATACGCAATTAGAATGTCCAAGAACGTATATGTACAAGATGGTACTTTTCTCGATATAATATCTATAAAAACATCACCCTGGGTTTATCTTTGTTTATTTGTTGTTTAACGCCGCACTCAGCTATATTCAAGCTTTAAGACGGCGAGTTTAAACCAGACAATCCAGTGATTGATATCATGAGCATCGATCAACTCAATTGGGACATGACGACATGCATCAGCCAAATCTGACCACCTGATCACGTTAGTCGCCTCTTACGACAAGCATTACCGTCTCTTACAAGCATAGCCGCCTCTTACGACAAGCATGGGTTGTTGAAGCCCTATTCTCACACGGATCTCGCGTGTCAGGGTTTATCTTATCATATGTGGCAATAATCACAAGGTTAACATTATTTTAGGACATGAGTGAGTGAGTGAGTGAGTTTGGTTTAACGCCGCTTTTAACAGTATTCCAGTTATATCACGGCGTGTCAGCTTTATGTGGGAGGAAAGCCCGAAGTGATGCAGGTCTCAGACGTTTACCACTTCGGTGAAACCCACGAGCACGGGTATGGTGCTGACAAACCTAGAAACATAATCAGGGCGAACCGGGATTCGAACCCACAATAATAGGTTTCTGGCGTGCCCAAGGGACGCAACTCTGCACAGCAAATCGCGGCGCCTTAGACGACTGGGCCACCCGTGCCCCCTTTTAGGACATGATATAAATCATATACGCCACTCTCAAAGTTATTGCAATATCAATATTTACAAAAGTTCATCAAAAAGTGTTTTTTTTATAATCTTTCCCGCTATTGACAAGGGTATTTCCGTGCTGTCAGGAGTTTTAACTGTAATTTAATCAGAAACGAATTAGGCATGGAAAGCTATTGAGCGTTCTCCAAACTCCAATATCACTCAACACACCATCTGTACAAATGGAGAAATATGGCCGTACTTTGAGTCACACATTTGCTTTCGGTGCCTTTTGGGTCGGGAAATGAGTAGAATCCTAGTGCTATGGAGCGAGGAACTTGTTTACAATGCTCCTGTTTTAGCCGGTAACTATGTCATCGGAGTGTATATTCAATACATAGCCCATACACTTAACGCACTTACACTATGGTGTTCTTACTGTGGAGGTCGGGATGACCCAGCAGCGAGGCGTATTTAACCTCTATATCGCCTTAAAATGGTTCCAAGTTCAGTTCCAAGTTCAGCCCTTTGCCATAAGTGGCAAGTGTGATACTGAAATATTGTCTTCGTGTTATTCTGAAATATTGTCTTCGTGTTATACTGAAATATTGTCTTCGTGTATCCGTAGAATGATTAACTGTGTAATGTCCAACGAAACGGGACGGTCGCTTTGTGGTTAAAGCGTTCGCTCATCACGCCGAAGGCCTGGGTTCGATTCCCCATAAAGGCACATTTCGAGCCCATTCTGGTGTTCCCCGTTAATATATCTAAAAGCGGCGTAAAACAATACCCGGCACTTACTCATTCAGCGAAACAGAAACACGGCATATTTCTACGTACAGTATGGATTCCACGACGATATTGAACCGCGACATCCAATTTGGGTACGTCAGTGCTTGAGGTTACACCAGTGCTGAGAAAGTGTAGATGAAGCTGTCAACAATGTTCACGCCACGTCATGGTACCCCCTCCTCACCTGGATTAGGAAAGCTATCGGGCTGAAGAATGCGATGTAGATCCCGATAATCAGCTGCTAATTGGATCTAACGAAGTATGACTACCAGTATTATGTCTAGCGATCCCTCTCACGCGAGACCTTGCGAGATTGGCTTTCTCTGTTTACTATCTGTTTGAAAGCATCGCTATATATTAACAGTCAATCTATGCTTACGTAAATTACATAGAAATAGCTACAGTTACATTAATACGTACAAGAATGACATTTAATCAATTTAGACCCTCTTTCCAACTGACGGTTTCACTATTTTGGGCTATTAAATCCCATATTGCAGTGTTGTTGGATTTTGCAAAGTATTCCGTGTTGCGCTCGTTGATATCAAGCGAAAAACTATTGTATGAAATTCCGAACAATTGATGGAGTTCCTCTATTTTCTAGCAGTTTCGTGAAGGAAAGGTCTGATGGCGCGAAGGGAAGCAATGATACAACTATCTCCACCACCACGTGTTGGTGGTCTTCCAACAATAACGTTCACGTTTGGGGAAACGCCATGTCCGCCACCGAAATATGTCCGAGTGTCAGTATAACTCCAGCGTTCAACTGATTGAATGATCGCAAGAAACACAATTATAACAGGTAGAATGTAACGAGAAAGCTTTTTTTTATTTTAATTTACAGCTACAAGATCCGATTTGGCAATTTATAACCAACGCCCACTTTGAAGGTAATAAATTACGTTTCATATATGTAGTTGTGAAGGCAATCACTTTCGTCCATTGCTAAAACGTAGTCGTTCATAATCTCCATACAGTGATTCCTACCAAGGTCGAAGCAAGGTGTAGGGTAAAGTGGAACACTTCTTACACTGACTGGTTAAGGGTTAATTTTGCGTTGCGTCATGTTTATTGTTGTGTAAAGATGGATTTTTATTGATATCTATTATGAAAATCTATTTTAAGCTTACACGATGATCATGATTTGTTGTCCCATACCAAACAAACAAATAAACATTTAGAAATTAGTAATATGCATTGTGGACCGGTTGAGTGAGTGAGTAAACAGGATGCGTCGTCACGAGTTATGACGTGTGTTCGTTTGGTTTTCATTCATCGTCATGAATTCACAGTAGCTACATCATGCTGCCTACGGGATACCTTTGTTGTTTTACGCCGCATCTCTAGCACGGTGGCCTGGATAAAATACCAGTCGGTGACAAGCTCAATGTAGTCGGCGGCTCTTTCTACATGTTTCTGTAATTTCCCCCCGCAACCCGTAGGTTTAAGAACCGCCTCGGTGGTCTGGTGGGTACAGCGTTCCGGAGAGCGAAAGGTCGGTGGTTCTATTGCAGGCCTCGTCATTCCTTAAGACGTTAAAAAATGGTACTTGTTGTTGCCCTGCCTGGCACACTTAGGGAGATAAAACAATGACTCGGCTCGGAGCCAGAGTGAGGCATGCATGTTACGCTGCAACATGGTATCTCAGTGGGCTACCACTGTAAAAGGTCCTGACAAGTACAAGCAGCCACACACACACGTGCAAGTACGCCGCTGTACGAGTACAATAGTCTTGAACGAGATGTTAAACCAAATGCACCTCCGCACATTCTATATATACTCTCATGTAATCATCATATGTAGTGGAATAGAATTATAGGAATTTCCTCAATTTGTACTGAGGGTCCCATTAGCTCAGCTGATAGTTCCATTTTATTGTCGATCAGATTTTATCTTTCGAATGAGACTTTCTGGGCTGGTTTACAATCACTTGTGATTCACCACACGCTGTATTTAATGGGTAAAAAATTAGGGAACTCACTTTACTAGTTTCTTCGATGCAAAATAAAGATAAGGTAAAGGCTAATTCGTGTTCATCAGGGCCAGTAAATACTTCTGACTACTATAGCACATATGTCTAATGAAGCCCACTGGTAATTTATAACGCTGTAATCGGACCTTGAACAGTGGTTGATGGTACGTTAAGCCTCGTCGTGACCGTGTGTGCGGACATGAAATAGATGTGGGAGTTTATAGGCCTTGTCCTCCGACATCTACAGAAGCTGAAACACCCCACACGTGAAGATGCTCATACTCGTCATCCTGCCCACGCTCATCGTTTAAAGTGAGTGAGTGAGTTGGGTTTAACGCCGCTTTCCAGTTATATCACGGCGTGTCAGCTTAATGTGGGAGGAAAGCCCGAAGTGATGCAAATCTCAGACATTTACCACTTCGGTGAAACCCACGGGCACGGGTATGGTGCTGGCAATCATCGTTTAAAGAAAAATCACATGTAAAACTGAGTGAGTGCTTGGTTTAACGGCGCATTCATCAATATTCAAACTATATGACGACTATCTGTAAATAATCGTGTCTGGACCAGACAATCTTGTGACTGACATCACGAGCATCGATCTACGCAATCGGGATACGATGACATCCATCAACCAAGTCACCGAGCCTGACCACCTGATCCCGTTAGTCGCCTCTGACGACAAGCATGGGTTGTTTTTAGCAACAACCCACCATTATCACGGCGGGGGACACTAGAAATGGGCCATAAAATTGTGTACCCATGCATGTGAGAATCGAACCCGGGTCGTCGGCGTGACGAGCGAATACTTTAACAACTAGGCTACACCACCACCCCATGGAATTCAGTTTCTCTCACAGTCTTCTTTAAAAAATGCTGGAAGATTTTTTATCGCTTCGATACTTTTCCCTCTAACGGTAATTTCCCGAAAGTGGTTTCCGGATATGAGAGGTCCGATTAACCGAGGTTCTCCTAAGTACAAAGGAGTTAAATGTATATCCGTTGCTGTTGGCTACTTATAACATGGGTCGAGTTATTTCTGAATGGTATTGACATGTTTTACGTGATGGAGTGGCAGAGTAGGGTAGGTTTCGCTTACTGTAACCAGGCCGACGCCCCCTACAGGTGTTCGGTATTATTTCACCTGTAAGGTACCGCAGGCACTATACACATGTCCGGCCTCTGAATATGGCGAGCTGTGGAGTTCTCACAGTTGCCAGATCCTGTCCCTCCCCAATGAAATTCCTTTCGACTCCCAATAAAAGAACCGTTCGTCCATGTTTTGACAATGTGCCTCATGTCGGGTTGCACGCGCGAGCAGTGTCAAGCAGTGTGGGCGCATACGCGCGTATCAACACCCTGCGCGAGATCCTCCTGCGCAGCTGTTCCGGAAATAGTACGACCTAGAAGTTTTTCCCATGTTTGCTCTGATTCTTTGTGTCAGACGAATGTTTGTAATCGAAATAAACGAAATTTCCCTCCATCGTTGCCAAGTAGTAACAGCCTGTATCTCCACACCGTACACACGAAAACCCAGGACTAGCGAAGGGCTGGTTGTGTCGCGGCCATATTGTCGTCTGCTGGGGTGTCGTCTGCCTTGCAGATAAAAAAAAAAACAATGTGTACGGTTCAAGGCTGATAAAACAGATGTTGTGTTCGTGCAGGTCATAGCGTTGTTATGTCAGTCCATGTTCCTCCTATTCGGAAAGAAATGGAAACAAACATGTAAGCACGTGCTAGCCGCCAAGTCAAGTATTTCCACCGTGTTTATGAGTCTACCTCTTTATCACATTGCTCTGTCTTATCCGCTGCCTCGTTCATTACAGCCTCGTTAGTGAAGGCCCAGACGGTTTAAAGTTAAGTTTAAAAGGATCCAATTTGTAAGCGCCACCTAGCGGAAGACATCATTTCAACCGTCAATTACGAAATGACTGACGATGGAACATTGGGTGGGAGAGCAGATAGAGAGGTAGTATGGTTCTGTTGCAAATGTGATCCTTTGATAAGAGAGTTTTGGAATTGAATCTATTGCACATTGGGTTATCGTAGCGAAGACGCGCAAATCCACTAGAAAGGTCAAAATCTCACAAGGAAGACAACGAATCTTACGACTGTTGTTCCAAAATAAATACGCCTTGTCAATTACTTTCCGGAAATCCTTGAACGACTTTATGCATTCCCTGACAGTTGCCTGACACTCCCAAACCCAGTGTTGATTGCAAGTGGCATGCACTAACACAAACGTGCACGTAAAGTGTCATTCTGTCATTTGGAAAAACCAGTGTGCTTAATTTGGGTACACCAACGCTACAAATTTGCTTTACTTCATAAGCCTGCCAACGTTTTTACGTCTTCGAACAAAGAACGATGTTGTAAGCTCTACATAACACGTTATTATTAACAACCGGATGGTGACATACAACGGGGCCACCATACTGATAAAAAATAATGAAATAAATACAGGTGAAGTTTTGAGGTATGATCATCGGATTTCTCGTTACACATGACACCACATCCGGGTTAGAATAGGTCTTCTGCAACCCATGCTTGTCGTAAGAGGCGACTAACGGGATCGGTGGTCAGGTTTGCTGACTTGTTTGATACATGTCATCGTATTCCAGTTGCGTAGATTGATGCTCATGATGTCAATCACAGGATTGTCTGGTCAAGACTCGATTATTTACAGACCCCTGTCATATGGTTTGAATATTGCTGAATGCGGCGTTAAAGTTGAGGTGATAACTTGCGAATAATATTATCTTAATAATATCTTTATCATATAATGTTATTCGTAAAAAAAAGTTAATGTTTAAGACGTAATTTTAGTCAATGAAATAAATTTAGAAACAACGTATGAACACATTTTGTGAACCGCTCAATTTGTGATATACATCTAGTGCCAAACGACTTGCCGACATGTTTGTGGCCATGTCGCCACGCGACGCGTAAGGAAACATCAATCTTAGCATTTTGGAAACGTTAATATTTTATTGAGAAAGTATGTAAGCATAGGTGTAGGTTTAGTTTGAAAGTAGTTCTGTTTGAACACCTTATCAGCATATTTATCGGATCATGATACCAAGTTTATCGGATGGGTTTATCGCATCGATAACTCATGCCTAGATATGATTAAGTCAGGAATTTATGTCTTTCCCTTTGGACGATGTGCCTCGACGGTGAAAACGGTGGGCATCCCCTCTGTAAAGATGTCATACAGAAAACCTAGGGCCATCTCCACCACAAGTCACATTCATGACCCTATAAGTGAAGGTGAGGGGGGAAATTGGTTTCATCAAGATTATTTCTCTCATATAGCGACGAATGCCGGTTTCATGGTGTTGGCCTATTGAGATTTCATGCTGTAGCTTATTGCTGTCGATATATCGTCCCGGAGAGCGGAAGGTCGGTGGTTCGATCCCATTGTCGCGTCATACCAAAAGACGTTAAACGATGGTACTACTTGTTACACTGCCTCGTATTCGGCATTAAAGGCAGGTTGGCTCGGAGTCAGTATTTTGTGTCTGTGTCTGCCCATGTCAAACTGCGGCATGGTATCTCAGTGGGCTAGCACCATAAAACCGACCTAAGTCCGGACTAGTTCCAGCAGACACGTCGCTATATAAGTGCAATAATCTTAACGGGACGCTAATTCCCATTTTTTCACTTACTTTCTCCCAATTCAGCAGCGCGGAAGCGGGAAGCAACAGTGGGCGCCGCACTGTACTCAATTGAGGAAATGAACCCTGGTCTTCACATTAACCAATCAGCTTCCCAATCTGCCTGATATCTGAATAAACATTTACCTGTTCACACTGAAAGTACACACGCACCCACTGCCATGGATTCAACTCTCAAGACCTTCATTCGATCACCAGATTGGGCAGATCGTTAAAGTTGACATGTTTGTCAATCTTCAAAGTAAATCTGAATTAATAAATTGATCAAGTGTACACCACCCTTCCAAACTAAAACATTTCATCCAGCTGTTGTGTTTCTAGTTGTCAGCGGCTGATAATGATAAGGATTATTTTGACGTGTTCAATACTTGCATAGAGTTGTCTCCCTGGAGATCGCTAGGTGGCGCAGTTTGGGGTATATGTAAAGCTTGCACATGACAGCGTGTCGCACTGCCTTGGGGAAGCATTGTTTCGGACATGGAGTTTGCGCCAGTCAAGTGGATTTCAATTATTGATATTTTTTAAAGTGGAGATTAGATTAAGAAATAAAGTGATTCAACTGTCACCACTTCTAACTGACTTTAATTTGTTACATTCACATTACGTAATCTATTTCTTCCGGGGGGTTCTTATCTCATTTCATTGTGACATATTGAGACTTGGGTTTAGTCGTAAGTGTTGATTAATTAAATTTCCTTTGTATGCTGTTGTTTTGCATTCACATGCGTGTGTAAACTTGCAACGAATGAAAGCAATTAAAGAATAATAACAATTTGTTGATTTTCAGATGTTCAATATTCCACGAGCAGAAAAAAATAACTTTCCTCCAGTTTTGGGTAAGATAAATAAATTGTGAGTGAATATTGATTTTTGCAGATTTTAGCACAATTGCCACATCACGATGAGAACACATTAAACCCATGTGCGTCTTCGACGTGACAAACAAACGATTTAACCACAAAAGGCTATCAAACCGTCCTTTAAACGCTAGAGAAAAGCTAAGATATTTGATTAACATGCATGGTTGGGTGGATGCCAGCTAGTTTTTTGTCTGCCCTTATCCCAAAACATAGGCTTCGACAGTCGTAGTGTTCAGGTCGCTAAGTCAACGAAGAACGTTAAAGACAGATTAGTTATATTTTGCGTAAACAGTACATGAAGAAACAGTGGCAATATGCTACAAACAACAGTTACAACAGGTTTGTCTGTTGTTTAACGCCGCACTCGGCTATAGTCCAGCTATATGACGGCAGTCTGTAAAAATCGAATCTTGACCAGACAAACAGTGATTGACATCATGAGCATAGATCCACGCAATTGAGATACGATGACATGCATCAACCAAGTCAGCGAACCTGACCACCCGATCCCATTAGTCGCCCTTTACGGCAAGCATGGGTTGCTGAAGACCTATTCTACCCCTGATCTTCACGGGTCAAAACACACAGGTACATTCAACATACAAAAGAGGTGCATTCTAACAGTGTCGTTATAAAACAAATGTAGTGTAATATTATGATATTCAACAATGTGCCAATTGGGCAGAATTGTGGTGATGTAGATACAAGAAACGTATTCACAATTGTAAATCTCAATATAATAACAGATCTTGGTAATTATGTCTGGATAAACGTTGGTAAAAAATATTGAAAATTGTTCCTTTTTACAAAGTGTACAAAATTCTTTATCGTCATTGAGGATTAGTTGGAGAAATTTTTTACAATGGATTAAAATCGTTTATTTGTGTTTACTGTTTCAAAAAATATTACCATCTTTTATTTATATCTATAAACTCGTATTTTAACCAGAATGATATTTGCTTCCAAACTATGGTTCATAATTACATCTGTTGAGTGATCTCTATAAAACTTGTAATTCAATTATTTTCTTAATTATTGGTTGTGATAGTGGGTATATACCGAGTTCTACCCTACAGGTATATTTATGTGTTTTCCTGCTTTCACCAAGTAAAACTGAAGCTGTAGTTTCTCTGGTAGAAATGTATCAATATCAATATTCAATAGTCAAATGACTGAAGTAAACACGACTCCCTATAAAGTATGTTTACATTTCCAATGCATCACATTTGATAATAATACGAGTACCGAGCCTATCGACAAAATACCTCAAACAGTGTACCACTGCCCATCGCCCTATATATGCATCAACGCTACTGTTGCTTGAATGAAGAGCTATGGTTCTTCTGTGCAAACATCGTCTAATGATTCGTGACGTCCCGTGTAGCGTCTTCTCCGTGTTGTATTCATCCAAATGTTGCGCCGTCACACCCATAACGTACTTATGTCCAGTGGACTAACAACATTCATACATGTGTGTCAACTGACGGAGGGGTGCTGTTTGTCAGCTAGTGCACTGGACAATGACTTGACGTACTGAAATCAAGCCACTCCACAATGTCAATACAGATTACTTAAACCCCCGTTTGCCAAGACCATCAATACCACTTCTCAACATGCCCTGTCCGTAATTAAATCATGTTTTGAAAAGACGCACATGAGTGGAAGCCAGTTGAATAAATACAAAAGCGACTGAAATAGATTGTGCCCTGAGAGACAGTTGACCCGCAGGTGTGGAAAGATCGTCTGCTATCGCGCCCTCGTCTGCTGCCTTCTGACCCGCCCCTGTTCTCGCTGGTCTTGGCTAGGCCACTAGGAATGTAAATTCGGCGTTCATTTGGGTTTGTTTGTTTGTTGTTTTAATACCACACTCAGCAATATTCCAGGTATATGACGGCGGTTCCGTTCAGCGCCCACTATTTCTGGAGTCCATGTTCAGGTGATTTTTGTCTTCCCTAAATCATCTAGGCGCGTGTCTACACAGGGCCCCTTAATTCATCGTTATCTGTTCTGCATTTGGAAGTCTTTTGGGAAACCTACGTTCAGCGCCACCTGATGGTGATGGTCTTCACTTGGCTACCTACCTTCAGCGTCACCTGATGGCGATGGTCCACACTTGTCTCCCTACATTCAGCGCCACCTAATGGCGATGGTCTTCACTTCGACCCCTACATTCAGCGCCACCTGATGGCGATGGTCCACACTTGTCTCCCTACAATCAGCGCCACCTAATGGCGATGGTTTTCACTTTGACCCCTACATTCAGCACCACCTGATGGCGATGGTCCACACTTGTCTCCCTAGATTCAGCGCCACCTGATGGCGATGGTCCACACTTGTCTCCCTACATTCAGCGCCACCTAATGGCGATGGTCTTCACTTTGACCCCTACATTCAGCGCCACCTGATGGCGATGGTCCACACTTGTCTCCCTACATTCAGCGCCACCTAATGGCGATAATCCACACTTGTCTCCCTAGATTCAGCGCCACCTGATGGCGATGGTCCACACTTGTAGATTATGTGCCCCTACTTTCAGCGACCCCGTGGACACAGAAGTGTGCTATGGCTATAACTCAATGCCCAGCTTACGACCTTCTATGCCACCCGTCAATACACGGACGTGTCGCGTTTTATTTCAAATCACCCCTTGTCACTCATATGACACCCATAAGTATGGCTGTATTGGCCTATATTTGTTATTGAATGCGAGGCTTTTATGCGAGAAACATAAAACTATTCTTTTGTACGCAGACCATTCGATACCAGGGCATAACCCGTGACATTACTCCGACTCGTGTAGAAGTAATAGATTTAATATTGATGACCGAATGGTGTTCATCATTAAATGTGTCCTTTACAAAGAACCTTTATGTTATACAGGGAGTTTGAAACTGTCTGGAATAACAATTTACACTGTTATTGTACGGCTAGCAACTTGGAGTCTCTAAGGTAGATGCTCGTCTACGACCAAAGGCAAGTAATACGTAAAGCTGTGTATTCAGGGCGTCCATGACGACAGTTTGCCAACTGCTCGAAATTGATGCATCTAAATGGAATTAGACGTAAATAAATCTTCAACTTGCCACTTAACGTGAATGCAAGAGCAGTACAAAACTGTCACTGTAGAGGAAATTGTGCGCCTTCTGTTCGAAGCTTCTCAGGCATTTGAGAAAATAAACTGCGATCTCTATATGCAAGTGTTTCAGTTTATGGACGACTCAAAATCACCTGCCTTAATCCCTTGGCTTTTTTTGTTCTGGTCGTATTCATTGAGTTAGTTTCTACTGTTTGAAAATCCATGCGCCTGTTTGCCTTTATATATGGGCGGCGGCCAAATGAAGTCCCTGATCTGATTTCTAATATTTGAAATTTCCTCACTTGCATAAACTGTGTGTAATTACGTGTAGGCGATGTTGTGATTAGGTACATGTTGTATGATGTTTGAGACGGAGTGGTGAAGTAAAATGAGGTTTAACGTCGCGTCCAAGATTATTGCACTTATATTGCGACGTGCAAGCACGTGTGTGTGTGGCTGTTTGTACTAATCAGGAATATTGCCGATTTTGTAGTGCTAGTCCACTGAGATACCATGCCGCAGGTTAACATGAATACCCGACACAGACACAGTATAATGACTCCAAGCCGACCAGTCCTTGCTTTAGCCCTTAATGCCTAGCGCCAGGTCGGGTGCCATTTAACGTTTTTGGTATGACGCGGAAGGGGATCGAACCCCGACTTTCCGCTCTCCGGGCGGACGCTCCACCACTGGACCGCGGAGGCGGGTCTTGAGACGGAGTGAGTGAGTGTGCGGGGTTCCACGCCGTTTTCAACGTAATGTTTGTTATATCCGATTCGTTACACGTGCAGACCTGGGTTAGAATTGGTCTTCAGCAACCTATGCTTTTAAGAGATGACTAATGGGATTGGGTGGTCTGGATCGCAGACCTGCTTGATGCATATCATCGTATCCCAGTTGCGTTAATCGATGCTCATGAATCACTTGATTGCCTTGTCCTAACTCGATTATTTACAGACCGCCGTCATGTAGCTGGAAAATTGCTGAGCGCGGCGTTGAACAACAACAACAAACAAATATCAGATTTGTGTTGACAGAAGATTTACAGTAGTGAGTGAATGAGTGAGTTACATAAATTACATCGGCAATGTTTCAATCATGTAAGGATGGGAAGTTTACAGTTGATGTTTACTGTTTCGGTGGAACTCACAGTAGCCCGGTTAAAGACCAAGGATCATAATCAGAATTGGGATTCGAACCCATTAATATTGTTTTTTGGTGAGCAACTGTAGACAAGCCTTCTTGCAGGTGACGGGAAGATGTCTATGATGAATAATAGACCAGCGGATCCTGTAACAAGTAAGAAATGTAGCTCTGCTCGATGTGATGCGACGCCCTAGTCCTCTTGGTGATCTGTTACCCCACTGCAATTATTTTGGGTCGGACAATCACTATTTGAAGTGTTGCACTTTACACTCCTTTGTAAAACAAGATAGTATGGTTATTAGTTTTTTTCCTGGCCAATTGACCGAGTGGGGCGGTGGGGGCGGTTTTCACGTGGCCGACTTTCTTTCTGCATCATCTAAAACAGTCATTAAAAGTCGGCCTAGTTCAACACGTTTCGAGTGGAAAATTAACGGTAACACTGGGCACTAATCAATGTATATTTTGTTCTAATTATTAAGTCCATAAAAAACGATTTAGTTTCTACAAAATCGAAGTTACATAAAATGAAAAGTAAGGGATGATGTAACTATATAGTGACATAATACTCCCTATATAGCTTTTAGAGAAATCCTTCGGAAACACTTGCATCAACATTCTTTAACGTATACTCAAGCATGCTCAATAGTAAATTATCTATTCAATTCTGAGTTTAATTCTTAGAATGCAGGGAAACTGTATGTGACCAAAGTATTAGAAAACACTTCCGTTTGTAAAAGTTTATCAGCCTTCGGTATACATACAATAGATCACAGAGTATTTTTCAGATATATCGCATTTGAACGGTCCTAATGCCAGCAAAGTTTTGCTACAACTTCTAGCATATCTATGCAGGTAGTTTCCACGTATGTTCTTTCATTCATTTACTACAGGAATGTCTGAGACCCAGTCAATTCACGCCAGCCAGCCACGAGCGGCCACGAGTTAGCGCTCGGCTTCACGAGTGGACGCTTCCCGTCATTCTACGATGAGAGACACAGTAAACAAAGAAGTGTTTATTTAAACTTTTAACACAAAATACGTCCCTTCTGTAAACGGACCCAGAAGCAACGACTTGAGAATGTTAAAATGTTTAAACATTAGCCGGAAATGTGCCAAGTTTGAAATTAAACTTTACCTTCCAATCGACGATAATTTGGTCCAAGACACTTAACCTTTTTTTATTCAAAAGACCCCTATATCTGTATTCCAAGTTAATGAGCTTTCCAAGAGGGAGCGGGCAGATGGGGGATCGTGCAATCATTAGGGAATTGCTATCACTTTTTTAATCCCCCCCAGGATGATACACAGCGTTCCAGAAAAGATGAAATTCAGTATTCCACTTACAGGATCTCGGCAGATGCTATGCTGTGTATAAGAATCTCAAGACAGAATTCCGTTTGAAGCTTGTAGATAGTTCTCTTGCGCTTTGAGACATTGTACAGTGATTTAGTTTGATAGCTCATCTATACAGCGGCGGACTTCATCTGTAAACCATTGACAGCGTGAGAACTAATTCGTCTGAGTATAAATGGGCAAGTGAATGTTGTTTAGCGCCGCAGTTTGCATAACGGCAGCATGTAACATATCGATTCTGGGCTGGCGAATGGGTGACAAAAAGCATGAGGTGAGGTGAAATGGGGTTTAACGTCGCGTCCAACACACAGACACACGCACGCACGCACGCACACACACACAGACAGACATACACTCTCTCTTTCTCTCTCTCTCCCTCTCTGTCTCTCTCTCTGTGTCTCTCTCTTTCTCTCCCTCTCTCTCTCTCTCTTTCTCTCCCTCTCTCTCTCTCTCTCTCTCTCTCTCTCTCTTTCTGACCACGGAGACGGTCCAATCTAAGCATGAGACCGACCAATCCTCAATTCAGTCGGCTCTGGCATTAAGCATGATGACCCCAGTCAGCCACGTCACAGCTGATGAAGATTCAGGCCAGACTTCAGGCAGTGTCAGTGTTAAGATGGTGTCCGGTGGAGTGGATCTTTCCTAACGCTATCAACCACTTGTTTGCCTGACCAAGAGTCGGTTGATAAATGATAGCCGTGATTTAGCTTGGCTGTTGACTAACGGTGGCGTAAAACAACATTCAATCAATCATACACAGTTGATTATCTAGGTGGACACCCGGTGCTCCTTCATCACGTTCAAGTGTCGCTGATATTTTCTGGCAAAGAATTAAATTCATCATCATGTCTCTTTTTCTCTCACCATATCCGTCATGATTTAATTTTCAGCATGTCCAATGAACGATTTTTTCTTTGAGGGCAAAACCGGATTATTTTATTATTTTGCCCGGAATTTTCGGGACCAGATTCTTTTATAATCCCAGTGCCCCAAATATCAAATGGTGTCCCCCTTAATATTGTACATGTCCGTCATCGCGGTATTAGTTACTCTTAGTGTATCTTCCCTTGCCCTCAAATAACACGTACGCCGCAGAATTGCTGCCTCTGTCTGGAATAGATTTTATTATGTACAGTGTTCATTGTATGGCGAGATAGTATATAGTAGACAAGTATATAGCTTCTTATACAGCTTGATGGAAGACAATGCTGCACAACAGATATGGCCACATCGCTGTCCCTGCGTTGTAGAATAACACCTCGCAAGTGCGGGAGTTACGTACAGTTGATAATAGGCCCGAGAAGCGATACAGGTAGTGTGTTATTTCAGTGACTGTTGCTTCTTAGGTTAAAACTAAATAGCTGGCCGTTTGCTGCGGAGTGACTTCCGTCGTGCCGTGTTAGTGTTGTGACCCACGTGTAAGTGAATGTTGCTTTAAGCCGCGATCTGCCTGTACAAAATCCAGTCTGGTCAGACGAAACCAATGGTTGATAGCAAGAGCAACTACCCTCAGCACCAGGCAGTATGACGCACAATCAGCCAGGTCACACGTTATAACCATCCGATCCTCATTAATCGGCTCTTAAGACCATCATGAGGTTATGTGGGCATTCTCCGTGAAGATCCGGGTTGTAATAGGTCTTCAGCAACCCATAGCTTGTCGTAAGAGGCGACCATGCTTGTAACAGGCAAATAACGTGTGTTATAACGATTAAATAGTTTAGATTAATTTATATCGTAATGCGATGGCATGAATTATCGCTTATATCTACAGCATCAAACACTAACCGGGTAAGAATAAGTCTTCAGCAACCCATGCTTGCCATAAAGGCGACTATGCTTGTAAGAAGCGACTAGCTGGATCGGGGTTGTCAGGCTCGCTGACTTGGTTGATGCATGTCAACTTATCCCAATTGTGTGGATCGACGCTCATGACATCAATCAATGGATTGTCTGGCCCAGACTCGATTATTTACAGACCGCCGTCATATAGCTGGGATATTGCTGAGTGCGGCGTTAAACAACAAACAACAAACAAACATGGGGACATACTGGACTCTGGACCGTGGAAGTGGAATGGACACGGAAATGGACGAGATGTAACGAACGCGTCTGACCACTCAATTCCAATATAAGCGGATTATTACGACAAGCCTTGGGTGCTAGGTACCTATTCTGACCCGTAATCCCCACTATGACGTAGTTTAGTAGACTTGGTCCAGTTTTTGTCGCTAATCCCTCTCATGCAGAGATTTATCTGTGTACTTATTACACTGACTAGTTCTGGAATGTATATGTGCAATACTTCACATGACAAGTAGACTTTGTGTAAGGTTATATCCATTGTCTGCACTTGTTCCTCGGTGAGCGCAAATATCAATAAATGGTACTCAAAAAACGAAATGTAAGTTCGAGTAGTGCAATAATGCAAAAATGCAGAAGACTTACCTTTGATCTCAGTGTAAGCTTATCCAATGTTAAAGCCTATTAAGCACCCGCAGACAACACTACATTGGTTCTGTTGGTGATTTTAGTATAATATTTCTCTTGCCGAACCAAATGGGCTCCATGAAAGCACTTAGAGTAACGTTATATCATGACGTAATAGCTACCGCTGTTCGCGAACACCTGTGCACGTGCAATACGTGCGATGAGCTAACAGGTGTCACATGTGCAGATTCATGCACACGGCTGTGGTTGACACCAGTTCCGCCAGAGGACACAATATCATGCAGGGTAATAATTACTGCAGTGTAAACCTGGAGAACATGACAACGAGCATTTCAAGAAATTAAATGTTGTCACTGCCATGAATCAAATAATTTGAGTGGTGGTCATACCTTCGTACTGTAATAATAGTAATACTAATACTAGTACGATAGTTAATGTTACTATTATGGTTGCTACTATTACTGCTGCTGCTACTGCTACGCCTACTACTACTACTAATAATAATAATAATATTGCTAATACTACTAATACTATTACGACTACTACTGCTTCTGCTAAAACTACTGCTGCTACTAATACTAATACTACGACGACGACTACTATTTCTACTAATAATAATAATATTAATGGTTCTGCTAATACTACGACGACTACTACTACTTCTACTACTACTGCTACTGCTGAAACTACGACTACTACTACTGCGACTAATACTGCTACTACTACTACTACTACTACTACTACTACTACTTCTACTACTACTGCTGCTACTACTAATATAGCTACAACAATCACTTCAACTGTTACTACAACTACATCTATGACAAGGGAAAGTAGGTAGCCCTATTGCCTGACATATTTGTGTTTTTCAGGTGCCGGGTTGAAGCGTTTGTTCAAATCCCTGGTTCATCACGATTAGGAATATTGGCGGTCAGCACCTGTTCTCGTGGGCTTTACTAAAGTATTAAACGTCCACCATTTTTCTGGCTTTATCAATTTGTGTTACTTCATAACATCATTTCTTCTGAAATCAGACAATTCAGATGCATTGACATATGACAGAGTTTACGGCAATAATCAATTACATTTTAATGCGACCAGTGAAGATCAGGGGTAAAATAGGTCTTCAGCAACCCATGCTTACCGTAAAAGGCGACTATGCTTGTCAAAAGAGGCGACTATGACAGGTGGTCATGCTCGCTGACTTGGTTGAAGCATGTCATCGTATCCGGTAGCGTTGATCGATGCTCATGGTATCAAGAACTGGATTGTCTGGTCCAGACTCGATTATTTACAGACCGCCGTCATATAGCTGGACTATTCCCGAGTGCCGCGTCAAACAACAAACAAAACAAAACATCATGAACTGAACATTTACACTATCAGAGCGTATTGGATTGCCGAAGCGACAGTAAAATAACTTCACTGTTACTATAACCTTACATGGGCATGATAGAGTTCGTTTGACCTTTTCGAAGTGTCGTAAAATATAGATGCATGACCATAAATGGACAAGATTTGACAATGCAAGTGTTTTGTTACGCAACAATTAGCAATGTTACACCTACGAAACAGTGGTCTGCTAATAATTGAGTCTTGCCCAGGCCAATCAGTGTTTGCCATGGGCAACGGCCTACGTCATAGGGGGTTCGATGACTACCGTTTCAATTCTTAGAGGGAATATATAGCGCCTATCTTCAATCAATTCTAACGCTGGTTCTCGCGGCGAATTAAATTTCTTTCGTTTGTCGTTTCGTTGTCCAGTGACTGACACCATGAGCATCGATCTACACAACTGAGATATGATGACATTGATCAGCCAAGTCAGCGAGCCCAACCACCCGATCAAGTTAGTCGTAAAGAGAATGCATAGATTTGTTATGTGATTATGACAAGTTTATAGAAGTATTCTCTTATGGTTTGGTTTGGTTTTTTAGTTTGGGTTTTTTCTTTAACGCCGCACTTAGTAATAGTCCAGCTATATGACGGTAGTCTGTAAATCATTGCGTCTGGACCAGACAATCAAGTGAGTGATACCATGAGCATCGATCTACGAAATTGGGATACGATGACATGTTTCAAGCAAATCAGCGAGGCTGACCAACCGATCTCGTTAGTCTTCTCTTGCGACAAGCATAGTCGCCTTTTACGGCAAGCATGGGTTGCTGAAGACCGATTCTAACCAGGATCTTCACGGGTATATTCTCTTATGAAATATTAATGTCTCGGTTTGGTTATGTTTTTAAATGCCACACATGTGATGATATTATGCGAATTCATAAGATTGACTAATAGTTCACTTTTAAGTTTGGAATTGACGAAATGGAGATATTTACTGCTTATATGTGAATATTTTTCACAGCAGAGTAAAAAATTAATATGTATATAGAGACGTATTTAGTTCATTTTGCTAACTAATTTTGCATCATTTCTGTATATGTATCATTTATCTATAAAGCTATGTTACATAAAAGAGGCGTGAAACACACCGAAAATGGACATTATTTCCAAGCAGTGTTTGAAATTACCAAAAAATACAAGGATGCCATCAGGACCCACAGACTTTAGAAGTCGCGGGCCCTGACAATCTATTCACGCCCTCACTAAAAAACTGCAGCTTATTATGAGACCATAATTAACTGCAGGCCATAAAAAACAATTTTAAACAATACGGACCGGACACGAGATCTACATGTAACGGGCCTACGGGCAGGCACCAGTTTCGAACACTGTTTCCAAGGCATGTTGGACGACGGTCTGTAAATAATCGAGTCTAGACAAGACAATCCAGTGATTGACATCATGAGCATCGATCCACGCAACAGGTCATGGTCAGATAATGTCACGCAGTTGTCCGGGCTGCCACCATGACCCTCATCCAGAGCATGGTCAGATGATGTCAGGCAGTTGTCCGGACTGCCGTCAAGACACTCATCCAGAGCATGGACAGATGATGTCAGGCAGTTGTCCGGGCTGCCATCATGACCCTCATCCAGGGCATGGTCAGATGATGTCAGGCAGTTGTCCGGGCTGTCGTCATGACACTCATCCAGGGCATGGTCAGATGATGTCAGGCAGTTGTCCGGGCTGCCACCATGACCCTCATCCAGAGCATGGTCAGATGATGTCAGGCAGTTGTCCGGGCTGCCGTCAAGACCCTCATCCAGAGCATGGTCAGATGATGTCAGGCAGTTGTCCGGGCTGCCGTCCTGACCCTCATCCAGGGCATGGACAGATGCTGTCACAGTTGTCCGGGCTGCCGTCATGACCCTCATCCAGAGCATGGACAGATGCTGTCACAGTTGTCCGGGCTGCCGTCATGACCCTCATCCAGAGCATGGACCGATGCTGTCACAGTTGTCCGGGCTGCCACCATGACCCTCATCCAGAGCATGGTCAGATGATGTCAGGCACTTGTCCGGGCTGCCACCATGAACCTCATCCAGAGCATGGACAGATGATGTCAGGCAGTTGTCCGGGCTGTCGTCATGACCCTCATCCAGAAAATGGTCAGATAATGTCAGGCAGTTGTCCGGGCTGCCGTCACGACCCTCATCCAGAGCATAGTAAGATGATGTCAGGCAGTTGTCCAGGCTGCCGTCAAGACCCTCATCCAGGGCATGGACAGATGCTGTCACAGTTGTCCGGGCTGCCGTTATGACCCTCATCCAGAGCATAGTAAGATGATGTCAGGCAGTTGTCCAGGCTGCCGTCAAGACCCTCATCCAGGGCATGGACAGATGCTTTCACAGTTGTCCGGGCTGCCACCATGACCCTCATCCAGAGCATGGACAGATGATGTCAGGCAGTTGTCCGGGCTGTCGTCAAGACACTCATCCAGGGCATGGACAGATGCTGTCACAGTTGTCCGGGCTGTCGTCATGACCCTCATCCACAGCATGGACAGATGCTGTCACAGTTGTCCGGGCTGCCACCATGACCCTCATCCAGAGCATGGACAGATGATGTCAGGCAGTTGTCCGGGCTGTCGTCATGACCCTCATCCAGAGCATGGTCAGATGATGTCAGGCAGTTGTCCGGACTGTCGTCATGACCCTCATCCAGGGCATGGACAGATGCTGTCACATTTGTCCGGGCCGCATCATGACCCTCATCCAGAGCATGTACAGATGATGTCAGGCAGTTGTCCGGGCTGTCGTCATGACCCTCATCCAGAGCATGGACAGATGCTGTCACAGTTGTCCGGGCTGTCGTCATGACCCTCATCCAGAGCATGGACAGATGCGGTCACAGTTGTCCGGGCTGTCGTCATGACCCTCATCCAGAGCATGGACAGATGATGTCAGGTAGTTGTCCGGGCTTCCACCATGACCCTCATCCAGAGCATGGTCAGATGATGTCAGGCAGTTGTCCGGGCTGCCGTCAAGACCCTCATCCAGAGCATTGACAGATGCTGTCACAGTTGTCCGGGCTGTCGTCAAGACACTCATCCAGAGCATGGTCAGATGATGTCAGGCAGCTGTCCAAGCTGTCGTCATGACCCTCATCCAGGGCATGGTCAGATTCTTCCAACAGTTGTCCGGGCTGACGCCATGATCCTCATCCAGAGCATGGTCAGATGATGTCAGGCAGTTGTCCGGGCTGCCACCATGACCCTCATCCAGAGCATGGTCAGATGATGTCAGGCAGTTGTCCGGGCTGCCGTCAAGACCCTCATCCAGGGCATGGTCAGATGATGTCAGGCAGTTGTCCGGGCTGTCGTCATGACCCTCATCCAGGGCATGGTCAGATGATGTCAGGCAGTTGTCCGGGCTGTCGTCATGACCCTCATCCAGAGCATGGACAGATGCTGTCACAGTTGTCCGGGCTGTCGTCATGACCCTCATCCAGAGCATGGACAGATGCGGTCACAGTTGTCCGGGCTGTCGTCATGACCCTCATCCAGAGCATGGACAGATGATGTCAGGTAGTTGTCCGGGCTTCCACCATGACCCTCATGCAGAGGATGGTCAGATGATGTCAGGCAGTTGTCCGGGCTGCCGTCAAGACACTCATCCAGAGCATGGTCAGATGATGTCAGGCAGTTGTCCAAGCTGTCGTCATGACCCTCATCCAGGGCATGGTCAGATTCTTCCAACAGTTGTCCGGGCTGACGCCATGATCCTCATCCAGAGCATGGTCAGATGATGTCAGGCAGTTGTCCGGGCTGCCACCATGACCCTCATCCAGAGCATGGTCAGATGATGTCAGGCAGTTGTCCGGGCTGCCGTCAAGACCCTCATCCAGAGCATGGACAGATGATGTCAGGCAGTTGTCCGGGCTGCCGTCAAGACCCTCATCCAGAGCATTGACAGATGCTGTCACAGTTGTCCGGGCTGTCGTCAAGACACTCATCCAGAGCATGGTCAGATGATGTCAGGCAGTTGTCCGGGCTGTCGTCATGACCCTCATCCAGGGCATGGTCAGATTCTTCCAACAGTTGTCCGGGCTCACGCCATGATCCTCATCCAGAGCATGGACAGATGATGTCAGGCAGTTGTCCGGGCTGTCGTCATGACCCTCATCCAGAGCATGGTCAGATGATGTCAGGCAGTTGTCCGGACTGTCGTCATGACCCTCATCCAGGGCATGGACAGATGCTGTCACAGTTGTCCGGGCTGCCACCATGACCCTCATCCAGAGCATGGTCAGATGATGTCAGGCAGTTGTCCGGGCTGCCGCCAAAACCCGTATCCAGAGCATGGTCAAATGATGTCAGGCAGTTGTCCAAGCTGCCGTCATGACCCTCATCCAGGGCATGGACAGATGCTGTCACAGTTGTCCGGGCTGTCATCATGACCCTCATCCAGAGCTGTACAGATGATGTCACAGTTGTCCGGGCTGTCGTCATGACCCTCATCCAGAGCATGGACAGATGCTGTCACAGTTGTCCGGGCTGTCGTCATGACCCTCATCCAGAGCATGGACAGATGCGGTCACAGTTGTCCGGGCTGTCGTCATGACCCTCATCCAGAGCATGGACAGATGATGTCAGGTAGTTGTCCGGGCTTCCACCATGACCCTCATGCAGAGGATGGTCAGATGATGTCAGGCAGTTGTCCGGGCTGCCGTCAAGACACTCATCCAGAGCATGGTCAGATGATGTCAGGCAGTTGTCCAAGCTGTCGTCATGACCCTCATCCAGGGCATGGTCAGATTCTTCCAACAGTTGTCCGGGTTCACGCCATGATCCTCATCCAGAGCATGGACAGATGATGTCAGGCAGTTGTCCGGGCTGTCGTCATGACCCTCATCCAGAGCATGGTCAGATGATGTCAGGCAGTTGTCCGGACTGTCGTCATGACCCTCATCCAGGGCATGGACAGATGCTGTCACAGTTGTCCGGGCTGCCACCATGACCCTCATCCAGAGCATGGTCAGATGATGTCAGGCAGTTGTCCGGGCTGCCGCCAAAACCCGTATCCAGAGCATGGTCAAATGATGTCAGGCAGTTGTCCAAGCTGCCGTCATGACCCTCATCCAGGGCATGGACAGATGCTGTCACAGTTGTCCGGGCTGTCATCATGACCCTCATCCAGAGCTGTACAGATGATGTCACAGTTGTCCGGGCTGTCGTCATGACCCTCATCCAGAGCATGGACAGATGCTGTCACAGTTGTCCGGGCTGTCGTCATGACCCTCATCCAGAGCATGGACAGATGATGTCAGGTAGTTGTCCGGGCTTCCACCATGACCCTCATCCAGAGCATGGTCAGATGATGTCAGGCAGTTGTCCGGGCTGCCGTCAAGACCCTCATCCAGCGCATTGACAGATGCTGTCACAGTTGTCCGGGCTGTCGTCAAGACACTCATCCAGAGCATGGTCAGATGATGTCAGGCAGTTGTCCAAGCTGTCGTCATGACCCTCATCCAGGGCATGGTCAGATTCTTCCAACAGTTGTCCGGGCTGACGCCATGATCCTCATCCAGAGCATGGTCAGATGATGTCAGGCAGTTGTCCGGGCTGCCACCATGACCCTCATCCAGAGCATGGTCAGATGATGTCAGGCAGTTGTCCGGGCTGCCGTCAAGACCCTCATCCAGAGCATGGACAGATGATGTCAGGCAGTTGTCCGGGCTGCCGTCAAGACCCTCATCCAGAGCATTGACAGATGCTGTCACAGTTGTCCGGGCTGTCGTCAAGACACTCATCCAGAGCATGGTCAGATGATGTCAGGCAGTTGTCCGGGCTGTCGTCATGACCCTCATCCAGGGCATGGTCAGATTCTTCCAACAGTTGTCCGGGCTCACGCCATGATCCTCATCCAGAGCATGGACAGATGATGTCAGGCAGTTGTCCGGGCTGTCGTCATGACCCTCATCCAGAGCATGGTCAGATGATGTCAGGCAGTTGTCCGGACTGTCGTCATGACCCTCATCCAGGGCATGGACAGATGCTGTCACAGTTGTCCGGGCTGCCACCATGACCCTCATCCAGAGCATGGTCAGATGATGTCAGGCAGTTGTCCGGGCTGCCGCCAAAACCCGTATCCAGAGCATGGTCAAATGATGTCAGGCAGTTGTCCAAGCTGCCGTCATGACCCTCATCCAGGGCATGGACAGATGCTGTCACAGTTGTCCGGGCTGTCATCATGACCCTCATCCAGAGCTGTACAGATGATGTCACAGTTGTCCGGGCTGTCGTCATGACCCTCATCCAGAGCATGGACAGATGCTGTCACAGTTGTCCGGGCTGTCGTCATGACCCTCATCCAGAGCATGGACAGATGCGGTCACAGTTGTCCGGGCTGTCGTCATGACCCTCATCCAGAGCATGGACAGATGATGTCAGGTAGTTGTCCGGGCTTCCACCATGACCCTCATCCAGAGCATGGTCAGATGATGTCAGGCAGTTGTCCGGGCTGCCGTCAAGACCCTCATCCAGCGCATTGACAGATGCTGTCACAGTTGTCCGGGCTGTCGTCAAGACACTCATCCAGAGCATGGTCAGATGATGTCAGGCAGTTGTCCAAGCTGTCGTCATGACCCTCATCCAGGGCATGGTCAGATTCTTCCAACAGTTGTCCGGGCTGACGCCATGATCCTCATCCAGAGCATGGTCAGATGATGTCAGGCAGTTGTCCGGGCTGCCACCATGACCCTCATCCAGAGCATGGTCAGATGATGTCAGGCAGTTGTCCGGGCTGCCGTCAAGACCCTCATCCAGGGCATGGTCAGATGATGTCAGGCAGTTGTCCGGGCTGTCGTCATGACCCTCATCCAGGGCATGGTCAGATGATGTCAGGCAGTTGTCCGGGCTGTCGTCATGACCCTCATCCAGAGCATGGACAGATGATGTCACAGTTGTCCGGGCTGCCGTCATGACCCTCATCCAGAGCATGGACAGATGCGGTCACAGTTGTCCGGGCTGTCGTCATGACCCTCATCCAGAGCATGGACAGATGATGTCAGGTAGTTGTCCGGGCTTCCACCATGACCCTCATCCAGAGCATGGTCAGATGATGTCAGGCAGTTGTCCGGGCTGTCGTCAAGACCCTCATCCAGAGCATGGACAGATGATGTCAGGCAGTTGTCCGGGCTGCCGTCAAGACCCTCATCCAGAGCATTGACAGATGCTGTCACAGTTGTCCGGGCTGTCGTCAAGACACTCATCCAGAGCATGGTCAGATGATGTCAGGCAGTTGTCCAAGCTGTCGTCATGACCCTCATCCAGGGCATGGTCAGATTCTTCCAACAGTTGTCCGGGCTGACGCCATGATCCTCATCCAGAGCATGGTCAGATGATGTCAGGCAGTTGTCCGGGCTGCCACCATGACCCTCATCCAGAGCATGGTCAGATGATGTCAGGCAGTTGTCCGGGCTGCCGTCAAGACCCTCATCTAGAGCATGGTCAGATGTCAGGCAGTTGTCCGGGCTGTCGTCATGACCCTCATCCAGGGCATGGTCAGATGATGTCAGGCAGTTGTCCGGGCTGTCGTCATGACCCTCATCCAGAGCATGGACATATGCTGTCACAGTTGTCCGGGCTGCCGTCATGACCCTCATCCAGAGCATGGTCAGATGCCGTCAGGCAGTTGTCCGGGCTGCCGTCAAGATGGTCAGATAATTCCAGGCAGTTGTCCAGGCTGCCGTCATGACCCTCATCCAGGGCATGGTCAGATTCTTCCAACAGTTGTCCGGGTTCACGCCATGATCCTCATCCAGAGCATGGACAGATGATGTCAGGCAGTTGTCCGGGCTGTCGTCATGACCCTCATCCAGAGCATGGTCAGATGATGTCAGGCAGTTGTCCGGACTGTCGTCATGACCCTCATCCAGGGCATGGACAGATGCTGTCACAGTTGTCCGGGCTGCCACCATGACCCTCATCCAGAGCATGGTCAGATGATGTCAGGCAGTTGTCCGGGCTGCCGCCAAAACCCGTATCCAGAGCATGGTCAAATGATGTCAGGCAGTTGTCCAAGCTGCCGTCATGACCCTCATCCAGGGCATGGACAGATGCTGTCACAGTTGTCCGGGCTGTCATCATGACCCTCATCCAGAGCTGTACAGATGATGTCACAGTTGTCCGGGCTGTCGTCATGACCCTCATCCAGAGCATGGACAGATGCTGTCACAGTTGTCCGGGCTGTCGTCATGACCCTCATCCAGAGCATGGACAGATGATGTCAGGTAGTTGTCCGGGCTTCCACCATGACCCTCATCCAGAGCATGGTCAGATGATGTCAGGCAGTTGTCCGGGCTGCCGTCAAGACCCTCATCCAGCGCATTGACAGATGCTGTCACAGTTGTCCGGGCTGTCGTCAAGACACTCATCCAGAGCATGGTCAGATGATGTCAGGCAGTTGTCCAAGCTGTCGTCATGACCCTCATCCAGGGCATGGTCAGATTCTTCCAACAGTTGTCCGGGCTGACGCCATGATCCTCATCCAGAGCATGGTCAGATGATGTCAGGCAGTTGTCCGGGCTGCCACCATGACCCTCATCCAGAGCATGGTCAGATGATGTCAGGCAGTTGTCCGGGCTGCCGTCAAGACCCTCATCCAGAGCATGGACAGATGATGTCAGGCAGTTGTCCGGGCTGCCGTCAAGACCCTCATCCAGAGCATTGACAGATGCTGTCACAGTTGTCCGGGCTGTCGTCAAGACACTCATCCAGAGCATGGTCAGATGATGTCAGGCAGTTGTCCGGGCTGTCGTCATGACCCTCATCCAGGGCATGGTCAGATTCTTCCAACAGTTGTCCGGGCTCACGCCATGATCCTCATCCAGAGCATGGACAGATGATGTCAGGCAGTTGTCCGGGCTGTCGTCATGACCCTCATCCAGAGCATGGTCAGATGATGTCAGGCAGTTGTCCGGACTGTCGTCATGACCCTCATCCAGGGCATGGACAGATGCTGTCACAGTTGTCCGGGCTGCCACCATGACCCTCATCCAGAGCATGGTCAGATGATGTCAGGCAGTTGTCCGGGCTGCCGCCAAAACCCGTATCCAGAGCATGGTCAAATGATGTCAGGCAGTTGTCCAAGCTGCCGTCATGACCCTCATCCAGGGCATGGACAGATGCTGTCACAGTTGTCCGGGCTGTCATCATGACCCTCATCCAGAGCTGTACAGATGATGTCACAGTTGTCCGGGCTGTCGTCATGACCCTCATCCAGAGCATGGACAGATGCTGTCACAGTTGTCCGGGCTGTCGTCATGACCCTCATCCAGAGCATGGACAGATGCGGTCACAGTTGTCCGGGCTGTCGTCATGACCCTCATCCAGAGCATGGACAGATGATGTCAGGTAGTTGTCCGGGCTTCCACCATGACCCTCATCCAGAGCATGGTCAGATGATGTCAGGCAGTTGTCCGGGCTGCCGTCAAGACCCTCATCCAGCGCATTGACAGATGCTGTCACAGTTGTCCGGGCTGTCGTCAAGACACTCATCCAGAGCATGGTCAGATGATGTCAGGCAGTTGTCCAAGCTGTCGTCATGACCCTCATCCAGGGCATGGTCAGATTCTTCCAACAGTTGTCCGGGCTGACGCCATGATCCTCATCCAGAGCATGGTCAGATGATGTCAGGCAGTTGTCCGGGCTGCCACCATGACCCTCATCCAGAGCATGGTCAGATGATGTCAGGCAGTTGTCCGGGCTGCCGTCAAGACCCTCATCCAGGGCATGGTCAGATGATGTCAGGCAGTTGTCCGGGCTGTCGTCATGACCCTCATCCAGGGCATGGTCAGATGATGTCAGGCAGTTGTCCGGGCTGTCGTCATGACCCTCATCCAGAGCATGGACAGATGATGTCACAGTTGTCCGGGCTGCCGTCATGACCCTCATCCAGAGCATGGACAGATGCGGTCACAGTTGTCCGGGCTGTCGTCATGACCCTCATCCAGAGCATGGACAGATGATGTCAGGTAGTTGTCCGGGCTTCCACCATGACCCTCATCCAGAGCATGGTCAGATGATGTCAGGCAGTTGTCCGGGCTGTCGTCAAGACCCTCATCCAGAGCATGGACAGATGATGTCAGGCAGTTGTCCGGGCTGCCGTCAAGACCCTCATCCAGAGCATTGACAGATGCTGTCACAGTTGTCCGGGCTGTCGTCAAGACACTCATCCAGAGCATGGTCAGATGATGTCAGGCAGTTGTCCAAGCTGTCGTCATGACCCTCATCCAGGGCATGGTCAGATTCTTCCAACAGTTGTCCGGGCTGACGCCATGATCCTCATCCAGAGCATGGTCAGATGATGTCAGGCAGTTGTCCGGGCTGCCACCATGACCCTCATCCAGAGCATGGTCAGATGATGTCAGGCAGTTGTCCGGGCTGCCGTCAAGACCCTCATCTAGAGCATGGTCAGATGTCAGGCAGTTGTCCGGGCTGTCGTCATGACCCTCATCCAGGGCATGGTCAGATGATGTCAGGCAGTTGTCCGGGCTGTCGTCATGACCCTCATCCAGAGCATGGACATATGCTGTCACAGTTGTCCGGGCTGCCGTCATGACCCTCATCCAGAGCATGGTCAGATGCCGTCAGGCAGTTGTCCGGGCTGCCGTCAAGATGGTCAGATAATTCCAGGCAGTTGTCCAGGCTGCCGTCATGACCCTCATCCAGAGTAGGTCAGATGATGTCAGGCAGTTGTCCGGGCCCACATGGATCAAACTCGTTACCAACATTCCCTTTCATTATCACATATCACATACTTGATGACATGACCGTCGAGTTTCAATGCAATACATGTGATCCAAATATATATTAATACTTTTAGAAAATTACACGGAGCAATACCAGTCTCGGGTCATAAAACCAGTACCAAGACAATCACACAACCCTTTGCTTGACAACTCCAAGCCCAAACTAGAACAAATATTCAATGTAGCATGATCTCAGGTATGAGCATAACAGTCGGTCATGAGACGCCAGCGTGAAAAGTGCTTGCTCGTTGCATCATCCACGCAGAAATTATATTTTTCATTGATAGGTCTATGATTGAGGGATGGTGGGGTAGCACAGTAGTTAGAACAGTAGTTAGTCACGCCGAAGATCCGGGTTTGGAGCCAACTCATCTGTAATTTGAATTGCAGAATCAGAAGGTCCAAACCCAAGATCAGCAAACATTCCGCTGCAACACACGTCCAGCATTTATGTCAAGCATATCAGCTATTAAACTGATTTACAAAAATGATAAATATTAACGGGCCCAAGTGACGTTTTATCCTAAAAGGGCATCAGAGTTACCATTAAAGCATTCAGCGAGACCACCCGGTGTTCTCAAAGAAGCAGGGGCGCCGGGTAGCCTAGTGGTTAAAGCATTCGCTCGTCACGCCGAAGACCCGGGTTCGATTCCCGACATGGGTACAATGTGTGAAGCCCATTTCTGGTGTCCCCCGCCGTGATATTGCTGGAATATTGCTAAAAGCGGCGTAAAACCATACTCACTCACTCTCAAAGAAGCAGAGCGTGCAGAATACATTCATAGCATAAACATTTATCTATGTATACATACATAAGTCATATAACACACATGCGCAGTCACATGCACGCTTTGACACTCATGTGTCTTATCTGAGATCGTTGTTATACAATTGTGAAGGTGTCCCAGAGGCATGAAGCCCGCCATTGTGTGAGTCAGCAGCCCTTAAGTAGCATCAAATACGTCAAACGTGGGATGCGCATGTACAAAATGTTTGAACATTAATTTTACAGTGTAATGTTTGAAACTACAAACATGAGTTGTGCGCAATGTAAACATAATAGAATCTACATCTGCCTGCGCACATCTTTCTAAAACCAGTCAGTTATGCATTAAACACCTGCTTCTTATAAAACACTGGTAATAAAGAAGTTAAATATTTGTTTATACAAGCCGAGAGAGATATAAAAGACCAGCGTTTATATATTCGCTAATACTTTCTCAATAAAAATAATTGTTCCTTTGAACAATTCCCTGCAGACTTCGAAAGTAAACTTTTTCTCCCTCTCAAATATTTGAGGTAATTTGACACCTGGGTTGGGAAGACCCTCAACTCGAGATTGTCTTCTGTATTGCCTTCTAATTTCATTTACATACAAACAGCCCCTCCTTAGCGAGGTTAGCTCATAACGGTAAGACTTTTATTGTAGTTTATGAAACTGTTCATTTTTTAGGATTTCTCATCATTTGTTTTACTATCTAATGGGCATGTAAGTAACGATACTTGTAACTTAGGGTTAAAACAGCTGGAACATTGACCTTTTTTGGCTGTGTAATATGCAAACCATATATAAATATAACCATGAAGCTTGTAAATATTATTTTGTTTATAACAGTTGCCGCCCTATACACTACAAATAGTATGTAAGTAGTTGTGTTGACTATATGTTTTAGTAGAAGATAAATGTAGTGGTAGTGATAGTAGTATCAAATGTATCATAGTCATTTCACATTCGTGACCAACTCCTGTTATTCCGGGACAAGCCGAAAGGAAACTTTTTTGTAGGTAAAAGATGCGGGTAGTGTTGGAACGGTCGACACTCGCCCCTTTCCGCATATACTTCAGGCTTGGGTTTAAGTGATGGTAAGTGGTGTAGGCAGATAGGAAGAGACTGTGAATGTTTATATTCCAGCAATATCATGACGGTCGGTATAAAATAAAGTTTGGCTGGAAATAGCATTCCGAACTGTGGTGAAATCTAAACTAAATCTGTACATGTGTGTCCGCTCTCCCATCCACAGGTCCATGCATGTGACGTGCGGGTTTAGTATAATTCGCAAAGTGTGCAGGGGCGGTCGGGTAGCCTAGTGGTTAAAGCGTTCGCTCGTCACGCCGAAGACCCGGGTTCGATTCCCGACATGGGTTGTGTGAAGCCCATTTCTGGTGTCCCCCGCCGTGATATTGCTGGAATATTGCTAAAAGCGGCGTAAAACCATACTCAATCACTCACTCAAAGTGTGCACCCAGATTTGCAACCGGTTTCTTTTGCGAGGAAGAACAACTGCTATTTATACACATTTACATACATATTTAACGTGGGTAATAAATAGAATATCACACCCATTCTCGTTTACAATTGATACCGGTTTTTTTCGAAACGAGTGGACATCTGCGGTATCTGATTTCACTCTGTCAGAAACTATAGAAATTTAACTCGTCTCGTAAAATGGTATCTTATAGAGGACGAGAATGTGTGTAGAATTCTTTATTTACTGGCGTAAGTTCTGAGCCATACGGAATAACGATAACTGTATTTGTATGCCTGTGTGTGTATTAAGACTGTATGGAAGTAACATTTAAGAATATTTTGTGCGTTATAGAGGTATAAACGTCAATGCCTGTATCATAAACATATATTGAAATAAATTATTATGTATAAATAAGTCAAGAATAATAACTTCACAGACTGTTTATTAAATCAGTAACACAAAACAACACAATCATACCAATAAGAAAGCAGTGACATCGTTCAGCACAATAACACAACACAAGCCCCGCCCACTCTATTATTACAGGAAACTACTCCGACATAACACAACACAACACAAGCCCCGCCCACTCTATTATTACAGGAAACAGTATTCCGGCATAACACAACACAACACAAGCCCCGCCCACTCTATTATTACAGGAAACAGTACTCCGGCATAACACAACACAACACAAGCCCCGCCCACTCTATTATTACAGGAAACAGAACTCCGGCATAACACAACACAACACAAGCCCCGCCCACTCTATTATTACAGGAAACAGTACTCCGGCATAACACAACACAACACAAGCCCCGCCCACTCTATTATTACAGGAAACAGTATTCCGGCATAACACAACACAACACAAGCCCCGCCCACTCTATTATTACAGGAAACAGTACTCCGGCATAACACAACACAACGCAACACAAGCCCCGCCCACTCTATTATTACAGGAAACAGTAGTCCGTTAGTGGGCATGGCCTAGACACATTCGTTAAAATAACTGCTCAGTCAAATGACATGGAATCACTTGCAATATACTTATGTGACGTAAAGACTGGGCATCACACAACCTTATAACTCGCCAGGAGGTTTCAAGAGATTGCAGTAACTAAAAAGGCAAAATGTACATATTAATATTGGACAAAAGTTTATACATAATGGGTTGATTTGGCCGATTTTGATCAAAGTCAAAGGAATAGATATGTCAAGGATGTGCTGGGTGTATTTATAATTCGCACAGCACTTATGATCAGGGATGTATTGACGTCATGTTAATATTCATATTCTGTTGGATCTTTTGATATATCGCAACCAAAATCAATTGAATGTATCTGCCTAGCGTAACAAATGTCATCTTTTAGTCAACTTTCTCGTGACCTTGACTTTTGACCTTCACGAGATATATAAGACATTTCCAAGTGTTATGTTGAAGGCGTCCATGGTGGTATATCTCCAATGTCAATAATCTGTTCAGATATATTCAGGTCAGAACAATGAAATGATCGAATGACCTGATTCAGTGACGGAAAGCAATAAAACAGCATACTTTTGTCCCAGTAAGGTGTATGTATGAGCTGGATCTATTTATAGTTGTTTAATCGCGGTTTCATGTCATGTTCAGATGTGCCTGATCGATATTCTGTTGGGTCGATAGATAGACACGTTTTCTCTCCCTCGAGCTGGCGTATGGACAACATACAACAATTCTTAATTACAGTAGCACTTGTCATTATTCTGTCAGTACCATATAGGTGGTGTTCGCCAACGTGACAAACGTCTAAGACCCGATCAATTAGATCTCAGTACACCGTTCAAGCAGACAAGTCCGATATAATGTAAACACTATCCAAAGCGGCGTTACAAAATGTAATACTGCAGGAGATTCAACTGCAGTCTTTTCATATCGATTTATGACAGAAGCCCCGCCGTCTCTATTATTAAAGGAAACAGTACTCCGGCATAACACAACACAACACAAGCCCCGCCCACTCTATTATTACAGGAAACAGTACTCCGGCATAACACAACACAACACAAGCCCCGCCCACTCTATTATTACAGGAAACAGTACTCCGGCATAACATAACACAACACAACACAAGCCCCGCCCACTCTATTATTACAGGAAACAGTACTCCGGCATAACATAACACAACACAACACAAGCCCCGCCCACTCTATTATTACAGGAAACAGTACTCCGGCATAACACAACACAACACAAGCCCCGCCCACTCTATTATTACAGGAAACAGTAGTCCGGCATAACACAACTGCAGTCTTTTCATATCGATTTATGACAGAATGCATATTGTTTTTGCTCCCTCGTTTGAGTCCTCAATATATCTCTTCAGTGTGGAATACTACAAGGGACATTGTCGCGTTGTGGCATTGTCGCCCTTCCACATACAAGCAAAAAGTGTCAAAATTAGCCGAAGCGCGACATTGCATCAACGCGTCATTTTAACGCCTTTTTTACACATTTTTAACTGGGGCGGCAACGCGACATAATTTGACCTTGAAAAATGTCGCGTTGTCGCATTGTCGCGCTTTGGTAAAATAAAAAGGATTACTCAAAACGCGACAATGCGACAAATGGCCAAAATGTCGCGTTGTCGCAATGTCGCGCTTTGGTTAATTTTGACACTTTTTGCTTGTTTTTGGAAGGGCGTCAGTGCGACAATGTCCTTGTAGTATTCCATACTTCAGTGTTTCTCTCAATGCACTACTGCCAACACGTTCGTGGTAATCCGTCTTCAGCATACTCAGTGTGAGTTTTCTTAACTGTTTTGGCAAAGTTTTGAGCCTTTTTAATGCTTTTTGTATTTTGACATGAGGTACCTAATAAAGACGCCGACAGTCGATGTGTAGGTAGAGGGTTGTTGTCATTCCATCACAGTATATACTCATCGAGAACAGAGCATAAAAAACAACTCCAAGAGAAAACACGTCACACGCATTTGGTGTAATGATAATATGGAACCTCTGGAGCGAAATACGCCCTAGTTCCACAATATGATGTGAGATAGCTGCCAATAGGATTTAATGTCATGTCGGATAATTGGCAAGCAAATTCAAGCATTTTAGCTTCTCCGAAACCCGCTATTTTGCACAGGGGGCGACTGCGAGTTCCACGAGTAACGAGTAACACGTTTGCAGGTTTTATGTCCCTGTGCATAATGTCGTTCTGGTGCAAGAAGTGTGCACCATTGCCATGTCGTACATAAACAGTCATTTCAAAGCCACTGATACAACCTTGGTTGTTACAAATGATCAAAGTCTCCAAGTTCACAAAATTCCAAGATTATACGGAAACGGTCTCGATCATTGAAAACATCAATCAGTGATACAATATTTTCATGGCCTGTGGTCTCTTTCAATAACTCTATTTCTCTGTAAAACTTGTCATGTTGATTCCCACCAAATGTAAATTTAATGTCCTTCACTACAATCCGTATTTCGATTTCTTCGCTTTATACACAACTCCGAAGCTTCCTTCTCCGAGTTCTTCCAGTAGATCATAATTGGCACTGAATGTGTTGTTGGTATCCTCCGTAGTATAAGTGTTATTGTCCGAAATGGCGCTATAAGATAAAGACTCAGAGGTGGAGCTGGAATCTTCACTGGAGACAGTTTGTGCCATGACTGTCCTATGTCTCTATAGAAGAGATTAATTAAAGGACCGTCTTCGACTAAGAGTGAGTGAGTTGGATTTAACGCCGCTTTCAAAAGTATTCCAGTTACATCACGGCGTGTCAGCTTAATGTGGGATGAAAGCCCGAAGTGATGCAAGTCTCAGACGTTTACCACTTCGGTGAAACCCACGAGCTGACAAATCTAGAAACATAATCGGGGCGAACCCGGATTCGAAACCACAATCATAGGGTTCGGACGCAACTCTGCACAACGAATCGCGGCGCCTTGGACGACTGGGCCACCCGACCCCCCTCTTCGACTAAGAAGTGCTGGATGTATTTAGAGCTCGGACATCACACATGCATGTGATGTAATGTTCTAAATAGATATGAACCATATTCCGTTGGATTAATACATGAACAACCGTTAATAGTACACTGCTAAATAGTAAGTGACAGTAGTAGTTTCATATAAACAAGAAAATAAAAATTACAAAGAGCACGTAAGATGATTGGCTTTAAATACCTTTAAATACTACGAGACAATTTCAACAAAAGCAAAATTAGTTGGGGCACGTTAATGCATGCTGTTATGAATGACCATTTATCGAAAAGTATAAATGTGAACGAAACCATTCCTCTAAACTATTTTAAGTAATTTAGCAATGTGTTTTTCAACAATCGAGACAAGTATATATAGTGTTATGCCAGGGTACATATATTCAGCGGTAGGTATTATTCTTCAGAGTTCTTTGAACACTTTAGTCTCATATACACACGTAAGCATACAATAATTCAATTGTATCAGAAATATCATTTATCAGACTGAGTGAGTGAGTTGGGTTTAACGCCGCTTTTAAAAGTATTCCAGTTATATAACGGCGTGTCAGCTTAATGTGGGAGGAAAGCCCGAAGTGATGCAGGTCTCAGACGTTTACCACTTCGGCGAAATCCACGAGCACGAGTATGGTGCTGACAAACCTTGATCGGGATTCGAACCCACTATCATAGGTTTCTGGCGTGCCCAAGGGCAGCAACTCTGCAGAGCGAATCGCGGCGACTGGGCCACCCGACCCCCGTCATTTATCAGAGCAAATGTTAGTTCAAAGTGAAAAGAGTTATACAATTTCATATCTGTCTCATATAGGATGAAAGATCGACATGATTTATTTTATAATGGTGTTTGCAGGCGACGTCTGGAGGTATTAATAGTATAGCTGAAAGGGGCTAGCATTGACGGTTTAGGGACTTTCTTAGTAATTAGTAAACATTTGAATACGTTGGGCGTCCATTCTTTTGTAAAAAAATTCATATGAAATTCTTATAGTTTGCCATCGAACTGTCAATACCCTTCCAGTCTTATATGAATTGAAAAGTGACTGAAATTTGGGGGCGAGGAGATGAATGTCTTTCATTGACTGTGACAGCAATCAGAGCAACATTAGTTTCAAGACAAATGATTGAGAATTGACAGGTATGCGATATTTAAAATTCAGATTATCTAGTAGATATTGGTACACCCTCCTTTATCCAGTGTTTTATATATCCATTCTAACAGTTATCATCATAAAATGCATAAATGCGTATGTTATAGCCAGTGTCTACTTCAATCAACAGTCAGTGTCTAATTCAGTCAATTTGTAAAAGGACTAATAAATGTTTCAAAGATGGCAGGTGCCCCTCACGCCTGTCCAAATAAAATTTCTTCAATGTCATTAAAATCAGATCTTAGTTCTCGCTACCGCTAAACAAAGCGGTAGCGAGAAGTAAGGTCTGATTTTAATGAGATTGGTTATTTACCGTGTGTTTTATTTGTGTTATTTTATTTCACAGGTATTTACTTGTGTTACTTTATTTACCAGGTATTTTACTTGTGTTACTTTATTTACCAGGTATTTTACTTGTGTTACTTTATTTACTAGGTATTTTACTTGTGTTACTTTATTTACCAGGTATTTTACTTGTGTTACTTTATTTACCAGGTATTTTACTTGTGTTACTTTATTTACTAGGTATTTTACTTGTGTTACTTTATTTACCAGGTATTTTACTTGTGTTACTTTATTTACCAGGTATTTTACTTGTGTTACTTTATTTACTAGGTATTTCACTTGTAACTTGTTACTGTGGTTGTAAATTACTGTGTGATATTAATAATTCATTTATAGATGCCAAAGAATGAATCTATATCACAAATTTGATTTGATTTTTATCATCAAATGTTTATTAATATAGCAAATTGGTTTTTAGATATCAATAACTGAATTTATTATCAAATAATTACTATTTATTCATTTTGTGATATCAATAATTCATTTATGGATACCAAAGAATGAATTTATATCACAAATTTAGCAAATCATTTTTTAGATATCAATAACTGAATTTATTATCAAATAATTACTATTTATTCATTATGTGATATCAATAATTCATTTATGGATACCAAAGAATGAATTTATATCACAAATTTTATTTTATTTTTATCATGAAATGTTTATAAATATAGCAAATCGGTTTTTAGATATCAATAACTGAATTTATTATCAAATAATTTTTATCATCTAAAAAATCTAATATGGTATTGTATCTTTGGCCTTCGTCTCCGTGAACCTTATGCCCATGTTTTAATAATTCGTGAAGACAAGTACAGTATCGTAACATTTACATATATAGTCACATTCAGATGATGTCTCTACATATAAGTAAGGGCAAGTTTCTTCCCTTTGATTAATCATTTTTCCTCCTGGCTCTGAATGTGGAACACAGGCTTTAGGGTTTGTATCATTGTATTTTAATGCGACTTGAATATTATTATTTACTATCGTACTTACTTCATGTTTTAAATGAGTCTTCATGTTTTAATTTGACATGTCACCACAAATTACAATTACTGCTTGTAAGCTCAACACAACTGACAAATACTCTAAAAGATATGACTAGTAAACCATTAATGTACGTTGAAAAAATATATATTGTAAATGCAAAAATGATGTATCTAGGATCAAGTAGAAGATATAATGACAGTAGCGCTGGGATTGTATTCAACAAGCGCGTGAAAACAACCCTCAATGTTTACCTCTCCTGGCGGCCATTATGCAACGGCCATCTTATACACAACCCCGCGCTCACGTCTACAGGTCTCTTCTTGTGGTACGGTAATTAGTAGAACCCTCTCCCCAAAGTGTATCCTCCGTGATATAACCTTCTCTCATTAATTAAATGCTGCCCTTTCCCAGCGTCACGGCTATGGAGCTGAGACAAAGAGACCAAACCATCATAAAGTAATTAGGGTCCAATAAAAAGAATGCTACGCAAAACCTCATAAACATGATCACTGAAAGTCGTACTAATGTCAAATCGCAAAAAAGCATTTGAATAGCAATAACATTGAACAGGATCATGTATTCTCTTAACCCCATCGCAAAACATCATGTAGAAGCCACAACAGTACTCATATCACATCTATAAATGAGACATCAGCAAGTTCATATAATAAAATGTGTCCGACGACATTTTTCGTCAGGAACTAAAAAAAATATCTCCCTGTTACCACCTCCAAGTTCAGCTAAACACGGGTCCTCCTCAGGTCAAAAGTTTGTTCCCCCTGTAATTAGTGTGTCACGCGTTGCACACGAGTGACGAACGGCGGTGCACACGGGTTGCGTAACGCGTTGCCCATGCGTGTAAGTGGAATGAACTTCTAGGCAGTAGTGTATATGTAAACATGCATGGTATAGTTACAATTACATATTCGGATTACATAACACGAACGAACGTTTATGTTTGAATGAAGTGTTGTTGCGGATTACGAATGAAGTTAAATTAATATTGGTTATCGGTAATATGTTTGTTTTCATGAAAATATTTCGCAGTATAGTCTAGCTATTTTGAGTTCAAAGCATATATACTGAACCAAATTAAAAACTTCACAATCCTAAAATTTTAACATTTTGACCAGTTATCATTGTGGGCCCTTATTGTGTATTTAAATAGTAATGGCCACGTATTGTTCTCAGATAACACCCGTTTTTGTGCAGGTGAATCGATCAAAATCACGTGCACAGCACTATAGTGGCAAAAGTGTTTTTTCACGTGCAACTGGTCACGTGGCCATAATACCGCACGTGTTTTCAGCCATACTTGTTAGCAGTCTTTAAAAAAGGGGCACTGATCTAACGCAATTCCCCGGACTGGTTGTTGCCTTTGTTATTGTTTTTTTCCCCCGTGAGTACCCGGATGATACGCAACGCAACTGAGCGTGACCAGAGACTGGGCTACCGTCTGCAAGGACAGTTAAATAAACTTGGAGGCTGGAGGCAATATTTGTTTTACGCATTTTTGCATAAACACTGATTGGGTAACTGTGATCTATAAAGATTTCGACAAAGGGCGCATGTTAATTAATTTCTTCAGCCTAAACAAACAAACAAAAAGAACGGCGGAGCTCATCGGATGTCGTCATTTGGTTATACCCCAGATGCTTATAGTTGAATACTAAAAAAAGTATCCATGCAGTGAAAGCATTTTCGGATTTCGGATTGCGTTGATAATACGATTACTACTCCCTTGTTGTCTTCCACGTTTTCTCGTATAACCCTACACTTGTGTATTTGTCGTCATTCACTTGATGCTCAGTTAATGAATTTATTACAGGTACAATTAGTGGTAGCACCACTTAGATTACCTGACAAAGGTTCCCATTTGGCATTTATTGTGTCTGGGGTAATTATTCAATCTAAATCCAGGTTTGAATGAGGTGAAATGTGTGTTATGTAATATGCACGTGGCAGCCCAGCAAGAGATGAATGATCAGTTGATTTACTTTTTTTTGTAAATCAACGGATCGTTCCTAGTCATCAAAGGATTAACAGAAAATACGTTGATTGATTAATCACTGTTATCTTGCACAGTGGATATGTCAAAAGTGAGTGTTTACATGTCTAGGTTTACTAAAACAAAGGGAATACACTCATATCATGGCGTGAAGTGCCGATGTAAAAACAACATACTTTGTTCAAAGGGTTAACTGATAATACGTTGATTGATTGATCATTGTTATCTCTCACTCAATGGATTTTTTAGGAACCGTGGACGTTATGAAAATAGTTGTCACGTGGGCTTTCTCAGCCGACCTTTGAGACGTGAAACCTATGTGAACACCTGAAACAATCCCAGTGATCAGTTGAGAAACGAACACGGGTTATAATATCCCGAAACGATATATATATTTTGAAATGTGTGATTGTTACAGTGACACGTGACATCGAATAAGTTTCTTTGTACAGCTGCAGGCGAGTGGGATATTGTTCCTTTGTGTGGATATTTACGGATACATTCCTCGAACAAGGAAGCTGCCTAAAATTTATACACATAAATTTGGTAGGTTGTAATTATGGTATTTGCATTTTGTTTTCCTTCATTTGAACCGATAATTCGTTCTTGTTTCTCTACGTCTTGGCTGGGAAATTCTTCACTGCGCGATAGACGTTGTTTTCACAGGTCTTTTCCTTTGTAAGCGTGTATATATTACCGTCAATTTGTAAAATGTGATTCTCTCAGGCAATTTATAAATTTGTAAATATTTCAGTCATTTTGACTGAAAAATCTGTCCAGATTGATTAAGACTATCAAAAGAGCCTACAAACATCACAACAGATTATTATGTAGGATTAGAAGCCAAACAACATAGAAATGTACTTTTCAACGTAACATTTTCAGTCTCTTGGTGATGACATTAAACATCAAAATGTTTGGAATTCGTTATCATAATAATACAGATGGAAATGTTTTTCAGTCAGTTTGTAAAATAACTGAATATTTAGACGTTTAATTAATATGTTACACATTTTGACAGTAAAATAATATACACACTATAAAAAAAGCAATGCTCAGGTGAAATATTTATTTTGTGTTGCAAGTCAAAATAGTGTAAACGAAAATCGCAAAATTACCAAGCAAGTGACTTATCAAAACTTCGTCACCATTACCGATGCTACCCACAAAGATACCTACATTTCCTTATTATCTCGAAAACTGTATTTCATTTTGTTGATCAATGTGACCATACGCACTTATTACTACCGGTATTTATAAAAGTGACTAATGTGCTTACGAATGGCGCAGCAGAGGTCGCGAACTAGTCTAGATTTCTGCTATACATCCGGGTACTCACTGGGGAAAAACAATAACAAAGGCAACAACCAGTCCCGGGGAATTGCGTTAGATGAGTGCCCCTTTAACAAAAAAAGAAAAACACAAGAAAACAAAAGTCTTTACGGCCAATTGTCATGCCACGCCTTTCAAATGTGCGACATGAACGTGCCTTTTCGATTTCTAACATTTTACATTTTAGTGTGTGCATTTCTTTTAGAAGTGAGTAAAATAATAGAGGAAATATTGTGGCAGACCAAACAAAACAAGAGGGATGGGCTAGCAGGGACTCTGGCTTCCTTGCCTAATCTGGAGATGCTATCTTGAACAGTCTCTCTGTTTAAGACAAAAAAAATGATATTGGAAATATTTAAAATGTGCAGCTGTGTATTTCATTCAATTATCTACTCTATTGTTATATGAAGTTTCTGAGCACACTGTAATATCATAATTAATGAAGCAATCCTGACTTGCCCAGATTTCATCTTTGATGAATTGACGTGATAATTCACACACGTTACTTGTTTTGAAATGTAATGTTTTGATATTATATACACATGCACAAACGTTAAGCGCCACCAACCATATTTGTGAGCTGTTACTTTTGGCACTTAATGATGACTATTATAACGAGATGTACGATTGTTATAAGCCGTATATGTAAGCCTCATGTGATGCAAAAGTTGTCCCAAAGCAAGTTTATCTTGGGTTCCAAAAGAATATGAGCAGAATGGAATTTTACCGAAGACCAGAAATTGAAGGATTAGAAAACATTGAAAAACTTTTTTTGTCATGTAACTGTCATGATATCAGCAGATCATATAAGGTGTCACATAGACACCCTAGGGAGTGTACGTCAGTAACGTGTGTATGATCCACGGACATTGACCACAGCTTCAATGCTTCTCTGAGGCTAACGGATCCATTCTTCATGAAGTGCGGCTTCAAGTCCAGCGAGATTTTGAACTGGGGGATCACGATGTCTGATTTTCCGGCCAAGAATGTCCCAGAGATGCTCAATCGGATTAAGATCCGGACTACAGGCCGGCCAAGGAAGAGTGGCAATAGCTTCTTGACGCAAATAAGCCAAAACTGCCCGAGATCTGTGTGGTCTAGCATTGTCGTCCATGTAAACAGGTCTTGTCTGAAGAGGATGGTTGTCAAAATGAAGGACTACCACTGGACGAAGAACGGCATCTTGGTATTGTTGGCCATTCAGGTTTCCACGAATTGTCACCAGCAGACGTTTGCAGCCGAAGGAAACACAACCCCATATCATGACAGACCCCCCGCCACATGCTAAGGTCTTCTGGATGTTCCTTGGTGCAAAACGAGTGTTACGTTGCCTCCAAACACGTATTCGACCATCAACAGTTCGTAGCAGCATTCGACACTCGTCAGACCAATGGATCCTTCTCCAGTTGGCCAAGTTCCATCGACTACGGGCACGACACCATATCAGACGATTCCGCATGTGCCTCTCAGTCAGTTGAGGACGTTTTACTGGTCTTCTGGCGTTATAACCAGCCGCTCTGAGGCGACGCCTTACGGTCATCGTCGAGAGTCTCTGATGGGTAATCCACTGCAGTCTTATATCTGTTGAAGTGGCAAATGGATTTCGTCTGACTATCCTGAAAAGATGTCTATCCTCTCTGTTAGAGATCGTTCTTGGCCTACCAGACCTATGCCTGTCATTGACATCATTGGTTTGACCATGTTTGACAATCAAACGAGTGATAACACTGTGTTGACGACCCATTTGTCTTGCAATGGCCCTGCATGACATGCCAGCATTTTTCATGTCTATCACTTGCCATCTTTTAGCGTTCGTTAACTTTCTCCTCACCATGGCTGATTTTCAACCTCTATTGGAAGGGGAATCTCACACAGGAGCAAAATGCAACCACGTGTCTGAAACTTGAATTTAACTATTTAAAGGGCAGGGGAATTGCAGCAACACGTAAAGCACGCTTTCCTTGTGGTATCTGGACAAATTTGGATTCATGATTCAGTCATACATCATCATATTTCGTATTTCTGATTCCCACACGTGAAATCAAGAGACTATGAATATGGTGGCGCTTAACTTTTGTGCATGTGTATATATACCTGGTTTTATTATACAGCACATTTGTTCTACTTTAGTAAATTAACACTCTGACGAAGACTGCAACTAAATAAATTGTCTAGCTTATTATTGTTATAAATATATCACAATGTATCAATGTTTATCTTCATTATATGTAAAGTACATTATTTTTCCTTTAAATAATTACACTTCACAGTTATACCACTACTATCAATGAATGATTTCACTGAATTTTTGTAAAATTTTGTATACAAACCAATTGAACAATTCCTTCCGCAAGGCTAATACACAAGGCTAATCTCTCTTTCAATGACGCTTTTGCACTAGCTCTACCGCACGCTTTTTCAACATGTCTTGAATATCAAGCCTATGTATAGGATGTTAATGGTATGAATATACGCGGGGTCCAATATACACGTCTAACGATGCGCGAAATGTAATCAGGTGTTAACAGTTACGTAATAAACCGCCGATATACAGCGTCTTACGTGGAAATAAACGCGCCATCTTAGGTGTACCTACTAAGGAAAGATTCTAAATACATGATCAGTACACAGATGTAGGACTATTTAAAATTTTACACCTTGTTTATAAAATAATAACTCAGGATTTGTTAACGTTTAATCTTCGACTATACTGGTGCTTCCGTTAAAATTGTTTTATTACTAGTTTAGCGTCACGCTTTTAAAGTGTAAATATGTGCACGGATTCAGAAACACACTTACTAAACACACAGTTCTACTTGTGCGTTAAAAAGCCTGCTGGGACACATGTACTTGAATCATAACGATGGACAATATTTGTTTAACAAACCAGAGACCATAAACGATGCACGCTAATTCCGAGTTGCAGCCGTTTTCTCTTGGCCTCTTTTCAACAATTACGAACCCTTACAAGGCCCCCTGTGAATCATTTTCCGTTAACCGTGATGCATTGTGGATCACACATCCGGTACAGCCACGCCCTCTACGCGGAAGGGGATTGTCGGTGCAATAAATCAAGGAAGTTTTCAGTGTAGAAGGTAATTATCGTGTGATTTTATATGTTCGACGTCAAGAATAAGTTACCAAAATTCCTTACAAATAAAATGCTCTTTCATTTACTTCATTGTTCTGTGAACAAAATCTCCGCCATCCTTTGTTGTCGCTGGTATCGAACATGGCCGCCCCCATGAATGTTCGAGATGCTCGGATGAATCATTGTCTTGTTTGCCTTTCCTCGGAATATTTTTGCTTAGATGACAAAATATTGTCAGAGTGAACGATTAAATAGTTTTCGGTTGTCAGAGACTTGCCTTGTTAAATTCGCCAGTGATTTGGCAGTGGAATTTGAGGCATTTTACTCTTGACAGGTCAAGTTCCACTCTGGGAAAACTTCAAAAGATATTTAAAGATTTCTTTTTTTGCATTCATCCAGGTGAAAATGTCAGTTGGAAGTTGGAATGCACTTTGAGTTGAAGTCAAACAATCACCATAATAGGAATGTGAGCAGCTGGTGGGCCGTTGAAAGTGTACTATGCCAACATATATGACCCTATTTACTGTTCTTGATGCACATGTGACAAGAATCTGTTTTTACAATCAGATTCTAGTGCTATAAGAACAGTACATTTGGTTTATCTGATACGATTGTGGAAGACCAGAAACAGCACCCAACATTTAAAAACAATCGCCTCAGGGAATGTGTGGACTTTTGCCAGCATACACATAACTGTATTATGGGCAGTATAGACTTACTGTATATCTACTAAACCAATTTGCAAATGGTGTAGTTTAACATCTGATTCCATTTCTTCATTCTTAATACTTTAGGATATTTTTGGATTCAGCAATACCTGAACAGGCATTTTGTGTGAACTTATGTTCAGTAAAGGCAAAGAGATTGCATCATAAGCTCATAGTCCCATGAAGATTTTGGGTCAGAGTTGGTCTTCATCAACCCATGCTTGTCATAAGGGGTGATCAGCTGGTCAGACTCACTGACTTGGCTGGTGCATGTCATTGTATCCCAATATTGCGAAGATCGATGTTCATGATGTCAATCACTGGAATATTGCCGAGTCGACGTAAAACAACAGATAAATAAACATGAGCTCCTAATAAATTTATTCACCTTAACCTGTTTCATTAAATTAAGTGACATCTTGAGTTATGATAATCTTGTTTTATTGTGATTGTTTTGTCTGTAAACAATTAAATATGGCCCAACAAACCAGGGGTTGATAGCTTGAGCAATGAACCATGCTGTCGCAAACACACAATCAGCCAGGTCACACATTATCATTTATCACATCCCATTAACTCATCTGTAATGAAAATTAGTAGATACTTCCAATATGAGAAATCCGAGTTAGAATAGGTCCCCATTAACCTATGCTGGTAACAAAATGGATGTGGTGGTCAGACTTGGTGACTTGGTAGATTGCATGTCTTCTTATCCTGTTGACGTGGATCGTTGTGCACAATATCTTTTTTATTTACAGGCCACTTACATTTAGGTTGAGTGCAGTGTTAAACCACATAGGCATACACTGCACACCTGCACTGAGCACACGCACACACACACATAATATGACACAATTCCAAGCTCTCAGGATGCAAATGTAACAAACCCGCGAAGATCTGAGTTTGAATGTGTCTTCAGCAACCCATCCTTGCCATAAGAGGCGACTATGCCAGTCGTAAGATGCGACAAACAGGTATCGGGTGGTCAGGCCCGCTGACTTGGTTGATGCATGTCATTGTATCCCAATTGCAATGATCGATGCGCTTGATGTCAATCACTTGATTGTCTTGTCCAGGCTTGATTATTTACAGACTGACGTCATATAGCAAGAATACTGCTGAGTGCAGCGTTAAACAACCAACAAATAGCAACTTAACAATGCTTCAGCAAGGATAGGGGTCATTACTTTTTTATGAATGACATCATATGATCCGGATTAATATATTACAGTGTAGATTATTTCATTTTTCTCAAAAGTAATATCTCATTTTTCTAATAGTAATTGACTGTAGCATATTGTAGCCTATGTATGCAAATAAACAAGATCATTAGCCCTGAATGATGTGAATGTACCACCCCTTGGCTACCATTGCCTAAATGGAGGGAGTCAGGACAGCCTGTCATAATTGTCTCTGAAAATGAGATCACCTAGCTGACGAGATCATCAAACCCTGAAAGCATGGAAAGCTGTGCTCTTGGTGTCACTCACTTGTTTGCTGGACCCGGTTTCAAGTATTTATAGACAAAAATCATGATATGAAGCAGTCTGCATCTTTGTCCACTTGTCTGAAGCCCCTGTCTAGTAAAATGTCTTTTGGTCTAGTAAGATCAGCTTGTTCTAGTCTATATACAATCTCCATAACTTCACTTAAAAAACTAGTAAAGGCAGTCCAGGTGTATTCATTCGGGGTCAGAATAGGTTCCAAGTACCCTATGCTTGTCACAGAACCAAATAATATGAAGTGGACCCAGTGTGTATAATGGCAATCTGACATTAATGGTCGCAGCTCGTACTATCGACCACTGGTTTGCTTGTCATTGATGTTGCTGATGATTAGGTCATGTTGAGATGTGATATTGCTGTCACCAACTGGTGTTGATAAGATAACATTGTGATGTGAACAGAACAGTCAGTATGATGAATGCTATCTACAGGGGTGTATAATGGCATGCATAGGTATTGTTAGTGATTTTATATATTAATATTTTATTAAGATATTTCAATATTGTTATTTGTGTCCATATTGCCAATTTAAATGTGTTTGAGACACCACCAAGTACTACTCTAGTAAATAGTTTACTGTAGCATTGACATGACAAGGTGTGATATGACACTGACATGACAAGGTATGATATTACACTGACTTGACAAGGTATGATATGACACTGATATGACAAGGTATGAAATGACACTGAAATGGCAAGGTATGATATGACACTGACATGACAAGGTATGATGTTATACTGACATGACAAGGTATGATATGACACTGACATGACAAAATATGATGTTATACTGACATGACAAGGTATGATATGACACTGACACGACAAGGTATGATATGACACTGAAATGGCAAGGTATGATATGACACTGACATGGCAAGGTAATGATATGACACTGACATGGCAAGGTATGATATGACACTGACATGACAAGGTAATGATATGACACTGACATGACAAGGTATGATGTTATACTGACATGACAAGGTATGATATGACACTGACATGACAAGGTATGATGTTATACTGACATGGCAAGGTATGATATGGCACTGACATGACAAGGTATGATATGACACTGACATGACAAGGTATGATGTTATACTGACATGACAAGGTACGATATGACACTGACATGGCAAGGTATGTTATGACACTGACATGACAAGGTATGATATGACACTGACATGACAAGGTATGATATGATGCTGACATGACAAGGTATGATATGACACTGACATGGCAAGGTATGATATGACATTGACATGGCAAGGTATGAGATGACACTGACATGACAAGGTATGATATGACACTCATGACAAGGTATGAAATGACACTGATATGACAAGGTACGATATGACACTGACATGGCAAGGTATGTTATGACACTGACATGACAAGGTATGATATGACACTGACATGACAAGGTATGATATGATGCTGACATGACAAGATATGATAATATACTGACATAACAAGGTATGATATGACACTCATGACAAGGTATGAAATGACACTGACATGACAAGGTATGATATTATACTGACATGGCAAGGTATGATATGAAACTGACATGGCAAGGTATGATATGACACTGGTACGACAAGGTATGATATGACATTGACATGACAAGGTATGATATGACACTCATGACAAGGTATGAAATGACACTGACATGACAAGGTACAATATGACACTGACATGGCAAGGTATGTTATGACACTGACATGACAAGGTATGATATTATACTGACATGGCAAGGTATGATATGACACTGACATGACAAGGTATGATATGACACTGGTATGACAAGGTATGATATGAAATTGACATGACAAGGTATGATATGACACTGACATGACAAGGTATGATATGACACTGGTATGACAAGGTATGATATGACACTGTCATGACAAGGAATGATGTGACACTGACATGACAAGGTATGATATGGCACTGTTATGACAAGATATGATATGACACTGACATGACAAGGTATGATATGACACTGACATGACAAGGTATGATATGGCACTGTTATGACAAGTATGATATGACACTCGTATGACAATGATGACTAAAGGATTGACCACCAGCACACACACAGACACACTAGCCTGATATGATACACCAGCATAATGCACTAGCATGACTAAAATAGAAAAAACTCCCCAATGGGTTGGTGCTTTGGGATACTTTGTGCCATGATGCACACATCTTGAAGCAATCTATCAATGCAGCATGCCCTTGAATTGATATTGATATATACAAACATGTTGTGATATTTCGTGACCTCAGTACTGGTGCTGGGACAAGGGCTGTTACTAATCACCAAAGTACTGGTGAGGTCATATAGCATACAAAACAATACATCTAACAACGAGGCGGACATGAAATAAGGGTCGATCTCAATGTATACGCAATATGTTTTCATTGCATCTTCAACAGATCATTTGGTGATGGGACTTTAACATGACATCTAAATTTTGGTATCATGTATCATCTCACAACCATATTATCAAGATACATATAATCACAGTACAATTGGCTCAGAGTCTGTATGCTGTGTCTGAGTAGGGTATCATGTTAAACTGGTGCATGGTATCTCAGTGGGCACATCGGCATTAGTCCGGACTAGAACCAGCATGCACACACGAACGTGTGTAACCCAAGGGCAAGTGTGTCCCAGTCACCTAAGGCACTGCATTTTTCTGTGCAGAATTGGCTCACTTGGGCATGCCAGAAATCTATGATCATGGGTTCGAATCCAGGCTTACCGCGATTGTGTTTCTAGGTTTGTCAGCACCGTACCTGTTCTCATGGGTTTCACCAATGTGGTGAACATCTAAGATCTGCATCACTTCAGGCATTCTTCCCACATCCAGGTGACATGCTGTGATATAACTGGAATACTGTTAAAAGTGGCGTTAAACCCACTCACTCACTCATGTAACCCATGTTGTGGGTACTACTTTATCTACCTGCGTTTAAAGCTCAAGTTGAATAACTATATTTATCATACCTCCATGTCAGAATGATGAGATCTGATTGGTCCATCTGATCTTGTCGGTAAAATTAATTCATTGTAGCAGGATCACTCGGGGGACATATGGTTTTATGCTTGTGCTATAAAACCTAATGCAGGACACAAAAAACCCAGTGTGCCCCCCGTGATCCTGCTACATACCAGTTGCTGTTTCTAGTTGTACTGCTATTTATTATTGTACTGCAGGACCGCCTCCGTGGTAGTCGTAGAGCGTCCGCCCGGAGAGCAGAAGATCCGGGATTCGATCCCTGGCTGTGTCATACCAAAAGACATTAAAAGATGGTACTTGTTGCTACCCTCTCTGGCGCTCTGCATTAATGGCTAAAACAAGGACTGGTCGGCTCGGAGTCAGTATACTGTGCCTGAGTGGGGTATTCATGTTAAACTGCGGCATGGTATCTCTGTGAGCTAGCACTATTAATCAGCATCAGTCCGGACTAGTACAAGCAGCCACACAAACACACACACGTACATGCACGTCGCTATATAAGTGCAATAATCTCGGACATGACGTTTAACCCCATTTCACCTCAAATATTTAGACTAACATCTAGTCTCTTAAATGAACATATCGTACAGAAAAAAACAGTTGTTCAGTTATCTTAATAAAAATATAATAAAAGGGATCCCAGTGACTCTCTTCATTTTCAGATACTGCAGTAATCTAGACTTGCCAAACATTATAGACTTGCATGGGCTACATTTGATATATATTTGTATGAGGGTCTGTAAGACAAACTACTCAAATATTGTACTGCAACAGATCATTCAATCGTACACACCCAGGAGTGTAATAATGCTATCAAATCTGTTGTCCACTAGTATATATAGTTCTTCGGTAGATTTATTGCGGAGATTTATTCACTGATTAGGCTCTCACTGTCAGGTATACAATTGATACCAATGTAAAAGCAATTGTCCGCCTTGTGTGAACAAGTGAAACTACCAGTTAAGGAAGTAAGTAACCAGGAAGCAGGTATTATCAAGATAAATGTCCAAATAAGGATGTATGAACATGCTGGGGAAATGTGACTCATGACTATGTCTAACTGCAAGGCAGGGTGAGTACAACAATAGACTGTATGATGCATAGATGACCATTGAGGATTTGCCTGAAGCAGTCAGCATTGTCGAACAAATGTTAAGGTAGCCACTTGCATACTTGTTTGTTTTGCGAGATAGTCCAGTCCAGATGTTCTGCTGACATGTGTAGAAAGGGTATTCTGTTGCAACATATTTTGGTCATGTGCCACTTTAGGTCTTCCAGTCTATAGTATGACTCAATGACTATCTTTAACAATGTCTGAATTCAGACAATTTAACCTTCTCTGAGGTGGGTATTTCTCAAATCTAGATGAGTTAATCTAAGCAACTGTAAGAAGAAGGTCAGTGTGTATTCTATTGAGCTAGGTGCTGTTATTAACTACTGTGCCAAATTCCCACTTTACAGTCGAGACATATAGGGAAGTAACTTTGCTTAAAAGTATAATAAATAGTATTTCACTTTTTGTGATATTTTCAGCATAAAACTTTCAGAAAGCATAATTTCTTCTCTAAGTGCTTATTTTGTAGCAAATGGATACAACATTAACAAGTTTTAACATGAAGTGATATTCCACAGATGTCATACACTGCTCTGACATGACACAGGGTTATAATGCAGTGATGTCATAGTTTACAGAACATATATTTTTTTTTTTTCATTAGAGAATATACCCGTGAGGATCTGGGTTAGAATAGGTCTTCAGCAACCCATGCTTGCCCTTAAAGGCGACAATGCTTGTCGTAAGAGGCGTCTTACAGGATCGGGTGGTCAGGCTCACTCACTTGGTTGATGCATGTCATTGTATCCCAATTATGTGGATCGATGCCCATGATGTCAATCACTGGATTGTCTGATCCAGACTTGATTGTTTACAGTCCGCCGTCATGTTGCTTGTATATTGCTGAGTGCTGCGTTAAACAACAAACAAAAAAGAAACAAATAAAACACTTTGCCATAAACAATACACGACCTGTTGTCAAAATGGAATTCATTCATGTTTTGTTTATATATAAACTCCTACTTTTGACAATTTGACTTTTTGTTTTTGATTCTTGCTGCATCGCTTCATATTGATGACCTCCGTGGTCCATGGTCTGGTGGTAGAGTGGAAGGTTCGGGTTTTGATCCCTGGCCGCACCATACCAAAAGACGTTAAAAGATGGTACTTGTTGTTACCCAGTCTGACGCTCAACATTAAGGGGCTGAAACAAGGACTGGTCGGCTCGAAGTCAGTATACTGTGTCTGAGTGGGGTGTTCATGTTAAATTGCGGAATGGTATCTCAGTGGGCAGAACTATAAATCAGCATTAGTCTGGTCTAGTACCAGCAGCCACCCACGTACACGTGCATGCACATCACTATACGATGACAATTATCTTGGATGCGATGTTAAACCCCATTTCACCTCACCTCAGGGGCACGAGGGGCCAAGTTGTCTAAGGCCCTGCGATTCGCTGTGCAGTTACAACCCTTAGGCACGCTAGAAACCTATGACTGGTTCGCCCCGATTATGTTTCTAGGTTTGTCAGCACCATACCCTCACCTCACCTCACCTCGATGATAGTTTGACTTAAAGCATGTCACAAAAGGTCTCCTGATACGTGACAGTTGGGGTTGCACACTGAACACTGATACATACCAGAAGACAGCCTAACACGGGTAGATTTAACAACAAATTTGTATGTAGCAGCAGGGTTTGCTCCAGAAGTTACTGGCCTTTCTCCAAACTACCTGGCCTACAACTAAACGGTGGAGGCCTCAAAGTGGCTGAACGTGAGGTCATGTCAATGGGCCAGCAGTTAAATCAACCCCTGCCTTAAGCAAGAAAATAAGGAAGGGATGAGGTCTGTGTGTGACTAACCAACTGTGATCTTCCCTTGCCTGTAACTAAGTTTGGCAGTGCAATCTATTCCTTCACACTGGAGTCAAGTGAACACACAGAATTTTGTCAGGTTTTTACAAAAGTGATTAATGTTCAAGTTTGTTCGTGTGACTTGAGTCAAAGTTTACTGGGATGTACTCTACACTAATTTCTTGAAAGTTTTCTCATTTTCTTAATAAAAACCAACACAGCAAGCCTCAAAGGTAAGATAAGAATTCATAAGGGGTTGCATTGCAGACTCCATCAGTGAACCCAAGCAAGAAGCCAAGGTCCATGTCACTTGCTTTAGGCTACAAGAAAGAATATTCCTGTTTTTCAGTCTGACACCACCCACATCCAGATTCATCTCATTATAAGCCTAAACAGATAAGAGTCTGCCAGTCTCGTGTCATAAGGTATTACCAAGGAGATACATCTGAACCTGATACAATATACATTTCAAGTTTTGTGAGTGGCATTAAAGTAATGGCGTGTCTCTTGTGCGCATGTCCCCATGTGGATGTAGGAGAGAACAGGTCCCTGTTGCTGGTCACAACAGTCCACTGTATGAGGACCAGGTGGACACAGTGGCTGAAAGTGTCCGTGACTGGTGGGCCTGGTTCAGACTGGTGGGCCTGGTTCAGACTGGTGGACCTGGTTCAGACTGGTGAGCCTGGTTCAGACTTGTGTGTCTGGTTCAGACTGGTGTGTCTGGTTCAGACTGGTGAGCCTGGTTCAGACTGGTGGGCCTTGTTCAGACTGGTGTGTCTCGTTCAGACTGGTGTGTCTGGTTCAGACTGATGTGTCTGGTTCAGACTGGTGAGCCTGGTTCAGACTTGTGTGTCTGGTTCACACTGGTGAGCCTGGTTCAGACTTGTGTGTCTGGTTCAGACTGGTGGGCCTGGTTCAGACTTGTGTGTCTAGTTCAGGCCTGGTTCAGACTGGTGAGCCTGGTTCAGACTGGTGGGCCTGGTTCAGACTTGTGTGCCTAGTTCAGGCCTGGTTCAGACTGGTGAGCCTGGTTCAGACTGGTGGGCCTGGTTCAGACTTGTGTGCCTAGTTCAGGCCTGGTTCAGACTGGTGAGCCTGGTTCAGACTGGTAGGCCTGGTTCAGACTCGTGTCTGGTTCAGACTGATGGACCTGGTTCAGACTAGATTGTTTACATGTTCCTGTGATAAAGCCACATTTTTGACGACTGTGGAATAAAATTACTGTCACTCACAATATTCATGATAATACTTTCTGACAGATAAATTAAAAATATAAATCCTTACATTAATACATGTATATATTGTCAATAATCATGATAATCAGCATGGATAGTCTGAGACTGTTCAAAATCTTATCATAGTTGTTTTCTCTCAAGTTCTTTTACATAAACCACCAGTCTGAAATAAACTGTAGAGTAGTGTTATGTGCCAATTTGTTTCTACCACTGATCAGTTTCACAACTGAACTAGCCTTTTTCTTCCTATGAACAGTTGTTGTTCACCAGCTCAGTTGCCTCTGTTTTTAGCAGCCATAAAGTCAGGAAAGAACCCACATATGTGGAAGAAGCTAGCTCTGGCATCCTAATTTTTGTCCCCAGTTCTAGACTAACATTTAGTCTCTGAAATCTTATATTACACACTATCCTTCTTGACTCTAAAAATAAAATCAAAATTCCCTATGCTGATGTGGAATAGAGCTGGCTAGACTTGCTTTTGTATGCGTTTCTAGATCTTCTTTTTTTCATAAAATAAATATATTCCACCGTCATGGTGCAGGCCTACCCAAGTTCTTATGATGATACATGCACCGTCTGTGACTTGGAAACTTGTCAGAAGTCTGAGTCCTAGTCTGTCTTACAGACCCTGATACAAATATATATCAAATAAAAGCCCATCCAAGTCTATAATGTTTGGCAAGTCTAGATTACTGCAGTACCATCTGAAAATGAAGAGAGTCACTGGGCTCCCTTTTATTATATTTTTATTAACTGATTAAGATAACTGAACAACTGTTTTTTCTGTACGATATGTTCATTTCAGAGACTAGATGTTAGTCTATCTGAGTCTCTATGTCCTGTGCAAGTTTAGTAAGAACAACTCATCATTGTCCATACATGAAAACTAAAAAACTAAAATCCACAGGTTTACAGTATATGGGAACAAAAGTCTTTAACACAGACTGCGCAATAGAAAATAGTCCTACATTTTTGGATTTATCCTCGGCATACTTCTTAACCATTAAGAATTTTAATTTGAGTATAGGACATGTGTTATATAGGATGAGTGCCAGCTTCTAATGCTGCTTGTCACATAGATCTTCTACATCTTAAGATTATTTAATAAGCTACGATGTAGTTACATAGTTACAGGGCCTGCTTCGATATGTATCACACATTTCAACATGCACAACTGCACCAACACTACCCAAGTGTTAGCTACAAATTCTTTATTTATCTTAATTATCTTGTTAAAGAACATGTTCAATGCCCAACATACCACAAAAATGGCTGAGTTGTTCCTTACGTGTTCATTGGGAAATGTGTGTCATGTATTTATCCATGCTATTACCTGCAAGCAAATAGTCTTCCCTAGCTAATTACACATACCGAGCTCATCGTCGTGTTTAGTGTGAACCATGACCTCATACACAGCAGTGGTCCTATCCAATCCGAGGAATTGTCGAGATGTATCATAGCAGAACCATGGATGCCTTGTGCTGAAAGTTATTTTTTGTTCCTATGCAGCAAATAAGGAATATTTAATTTGTTCTGTTGAGAAGATAGAGGAGGTATTTACAACTTTTGAATGAAAGGGCAAATGAAATGAGTCAGTTTCTTACAATATTATTAACCTGTTCTTAAAATCAAACTTCCCCCTAAGCAAAGTTTAATTTCTTGTGGTAATGATGGTAGTTAAGCAGCATTATAAATTAGTCCTGTAGTCCTTGCCAAATTGCCCAATAGTTAAGGTATCATAAGGACCAGTGGAAATTTGCCATTTGTATGGGTTTTGCTATATGTTATCATTAAGGTGGACTAAAACCATGAAAACTGTTAGTTTCTACCACTGTTAAGTACATATGATGACATAAGTTTTCTATATTTGACAAAGAGACGGGATACATAGATATCATTACACTCGCATGTGTGTCATGTGATTTTACAAAACGAGTCCCAGAATTCCTTTATTTCCTGAGCGAGAACGTGTTTGGTATGTGAATCCATACATGATAATAGAAGGAAAGGTGTAGCAGTGGTCACTAAAAGTTCCTTTTCAATGGAATTATAATCAGAATAAAGTAAAATTTCAGAAATAAACCCTGGTACTAGTTTGTCCATTTACCTTAACCTGTCTGTGAGAGACTTTTTAGGAAGAGCGTAGTCTTAACATACGAACAGTTAATTTTAATAAGCTGAGTTGATCCAATCTGTTCTCATCAAACCCTGTTTCTGGCAACATGAGGGAGAGCCAGGAAGACCCATGTTGTAACCATGTGTCGTGGATTACTTCTCAAGATGTTTGTCAACATGGTGGCCATGTTGTACAGGGGGGGCTGTAATAGTTGCACAGGAACGTGACAACGGTCCATTTTGTCAACATATTACTAATACTTCCTGTTTAGGTGGTAGGCATGTCTTAGCAAGCTAGATTAGCTTCCCTCGACTGAGTGATCACTTGCTGCTACTACTTTGACATCCTCGTCAGCCAGGCCCTGGACTTTCAGTCACAGTAAACTGCTTCAGGTGGTCACTGGGTTTGGCCTTGGGCATTGGAGGTTGGTTTATTGATAGTTTAGGAGATGGAAGACTGTGATAGCAACTTTGGCTCATGAATCAGTCTTGTTAGCAATTTAGTTATGCTGTTTTGATATCAATGTATTTTTTGAAGGACAGGATGGTTTTACCTTTCTGTGAGATAAATGATCATTCAAGATATTACAGGCCAAGATCAATAGAGTTTATTGACCACTGGTATGGAATGTTGCTTACTATATTGACCACTGGTATGGAATGTTGCTTACTATATTGACCACTGGTATGAAATGTTGCTTACTGTATTGACCACTGGTATGGAATGTTGCTTACTATATTGACCACTGGTATGGAATGTTGCTTACTATATTGACCACTGGTATATAATGTTGCTTACTGTATTGACCACTGGTATGGAATGTTGCTTACTTTATTGACCACTGGTATGGAATGTTGCTTACTATATTGACCACTGGTATGGAATGTTGCTTACTGTATTGACCACTGGTATGAAATGCTGCTTACTGTATTGACCACTGGTATGAAATGTTGCTTACTGTATTGACCACTGGTATGAAATGTTGCTTACTGTATTGACCACTGGTATGGAATGTTGCTTACTGTATTGACCACTGGTATGAAATGTTGCTTACTGTATTGACCACTGGTATGGAATGTTGCTCATTGTATTGACCACTGGTATGAAATGCTGCTTACTGTATTGACCACTGGTATGAAATGTTGCTTACTGTATTGACCACTGGTATGAAATGTTGCTTACTGTATTGACCACTGGTATGGAATGTTGCTTACTGTATTGACCACTGGTATGGAATGTTGCTTACTGTATTGACCACTGGTATGAAATGTTGCTTACTGTATTGACCACTGGTATGAAATGTTGCTTACTGTATTGACCACTGGTATGGAATGTTGCTTACTGTATTGACCACTGGTATAGAATGTTGCTTACTGTATTTACCACTGGTTTGGAATGTTGCTTACTATATTGACCACTGGTATGGAATGCTGCTTACTATATGACCACTGGTATATAATGTTGCTTACTGTATTGACCACTGGTATGGAATGTTGCTTACTATATTGACCACTGGTATGGAATGTTGCTTACTATATTGACCACTGGTATGAAATGTTGCTTACTGTATTGACCACTGGTATGGAATGTTGCTTACTATATTGACCACTGGTATGGAATGTTGCTTACTATATTGACCACTGGTATATAATGTTGCTTACTGTATTGACCACTGGTATGGAATGTTGCTTACTATATTGACCACTGGTATGGAATGTTGCTTACTATATTGACCACTGGTATGGAATGTTGCTTACTGTATTGACCACTGGTATGAAATGTTGCTTCCTGTATTGACCACTGGTATGAAATGTTGCTTACTGTATTGACCACTGGTATGGAATGTTGCTTACTGTATTGACCACTGGTATGGAATGTTGCTTACTGTATTGACCACTCTTGTGTCTGGTTAGAGATTAATTGTTTAATAGGCAGCCTTGTTAAAACTGTCATATTGCTGACAGTGGTGTGAAATTGAATTTAATTAAAATTAACAATAAGTACAGGTTCTGAAACCAGGAGCTTTGTTCTTTATGGGATTTGATTTGTTTCAGCCAAAGCAATTTTTGCCAAGATAGTCTCCACAGAGACGTCTAACAAGGCATGTTCTGCTGTCCCTGGTTTGACTTCAAGTCACACCCAGAAGACCATGGTCAGCAGCATGCTCAGGCTTGTAGGTTACACCAGTGTGGTAAAAGTCTACAACCTGCGTACCTTTAGACATTCGCCCACAACAAAGCCCTCCCACATAAAGATGACACGCCTTGATATAATTGAAATACTGTTTGTTCAACATTGCATCGAAGCCAGATGCTGCACTCACTATACTATATCCATTGATTGTACAGCCCTCACCTTGTGTAATGAGTGAGACTAACCTACCCACACCTAGGTCAGACACTCCTAGACCACCTCCCCTACCTGCTGGTGTTTACTGGGTCAGAGATCAGTCCTCCTTCACACTTGTAGTCAGCGTTATCAGCTTGTATGTCACAGAAAGGCAAAGATTCTCTCCTGAAGTAGACAGACTGGACTTACCCTAGATACACAGCATTAGTCAACTATGGATAATGATTATTATTCACGTGATGATCCATGAAAGAAGCTGTTACTCTAGGTACGAGAAGGGGCACAGGTAGCCGGTCATCTAAGCACTCCAAGTCACTCCGCAGTCAAAGTTCCAATTCACTTTGATTTTTCTGCATCGTAGGGATGTTTGTGGTTTTCACCAAAGTGGCAGACACGCATGACTTAGCTTGGTGAGGTGAAATGGTGTTTAATGTTGCATGTAAGATTATTACACTTGTATAGTGTTGTGTATGTGTCTGCATCTGTTTGCATGCGTGCGGACGTGTTTGCGTGTGTACTTGCATGCTTTCATGCGTGCATATGTGTGCTCTTGTATTAAACTAAACAAATGCCAGTTCTATACTGCTAGACCACTGACATACCATGCCACAGTTTAATATGAATACCCCTCTCAGACACAGTATGTATACTGACTCCCAGCGGACCAGTCCTTGTTTCATCCCCTTAATGCAGAGTCAGGCATTGTAACAAGAACCATCTTTTAAAAAAAAAATAATTTGACGTTTACACGATATACAGCTTTTCCATTGGACGAGAGGTCGGTCACATGACCGCGAAGTTGACGTTCATAAGTGTATAACGACACAATTTGACGTTCATACGTTTTTCATGAGACTGTGTCACAAACTCCAACGTTCATACAGTTTGGCCCTCACTCTATGCAGGTTAATACTCCAATGGACCGCCTCCGTGGTCTTGTGGTGGAGCGTCCGCCCGGAGAGCGGAAGGTCCAGGGTTCGATCCCGGGCCGCGTCATACAAAAAGACGTTAAAAGATTGTACTTGTTGTTACCCTGTCTGGCGCTCGGCATTAAGGGGCTAAAACAAGGACTGGTCGGCTCGGAGTCAGTATACTGTGTCTGAGTGGGGTATTCATGTTAAACTGCGGCATGGTATCTCAGTGAGCTAGCACTATAAATCGGCATCAGTCCGGACTAGTACAAGCAGCCACACACACATACACGTGCATGCACGTCGCTATATAAGTGCAATAATCTTGGACGCGACGTTAAACCCAATTTTACCTCACCTCACCTCATACTCCAATGAACTCACACAAAGTGAAGGTCAATTCTTAAATGTCTTTTGGTATGATGCATCCCAGCTTCTGACCAGTGACCTCCCACTCTCCTAACTTCTTGCAATAAGCTGACACAACATGGTGTAACTGAAATACTAGCTGTTCCAAGCGACGTTGTATCCAACTCACTCACCCAGTCACATTCGGTGTTCGAAATTAGGCATTGAACATATTAAAGACAAGGTGTTCATATCATCACCCTTATGTGGAAGTTACAATTTAAAAGGTCCCTAGATTCAAATACTATAGAAGTAAACTTGAAGGATGCCAGGATCTCCTTAATACGGAACACTGTACATGGCATGGGTTTGAAAATGACAAGTATCTATTTAGCCCAGATATGACAGAAGACCATATGGAATCTTGTGTTGTGTGTTTCACATAGAGAAAAAAAAGTTTACAGATATCTCTCCTCTTAAGCGTATAAGTAAATTTCTTAAGTCTTCATGAATAAGTTTGTTTGATGGCCTATCCACCTCAAGTATGTTTAGGGGAAATCTTTTGATAAAAAGTTGCTTGTCATGTAATAAGAGCCAGTCCAGATTAGGAATGCATTTATGTTTCCCTGAAACTTCCTTAAGTGAGCAGGCTGTGTTTAGATCCAATCTTCAAATGGGATAAATAGATTGTGTAACCAATTAGCATGGTTGACAACTAGATGAGCGGAGATACAATCAATTATTTTTATGTTTCAATTTAATAGGTTCCCACCCAATTTTAATTTACGTTCTGTTGCAGTAGGGTAATTGCACTACAAGGAATTCCCTCTGACATAGACGTCCTGGTGGCGATATTGTTGCTGATGTTGTGTTAAGTAATTCCACAAGATGTTTACTGTTTGTTGACAGCCCTCAGTCTTTGCTTACACTTGAGCTGTGTCTTTAGTTTGTCTCGCTGCTGTTTCCCATAGAAAATAACACAAGGAAGAATGGTTTAGATGTATAATTTCTTTTACATTTGTGCATTTCATATGATACTTTTTGCTCACCAATGCATGAAGTTTCTGTTTATTGATTTTGCATAAATGACAAGATTCATCTTTGCTATTTTTATTATGCAGCTACAAAACAAATTTGGCATGGAATCTGGATTTCAAAATTATTTTCGTTTGATGGACAAAATAATTTTGTTTCAACTCGAAAGAAAAGCCTACTGAAGTGCATGGCAATTTCTATATTGACACAATAGGGTCAACCTTGTTTTATTACTTGGGTCATTTAATTTTAGATGGATCCCTGAAGTTGAGGAATATTTTTGATTAAATGGGCAGCGAGACAAAGTTTGCAAATTGTTTGTTGTGTGTATTTACAGGACAAGAAAGAATGGAAACAAACTCAAACACTGTTTGTCACACAGGAGACTTCTTATTCCTTCTTTTTGTCCTAGCTTTAAATGCTGTTTATGGGAGTTTCAAAGGAACCTTAGAATAATACTGTCATTGCATTACCTGGCCCTTAGGTCGTGTTTGTTGAAGAAATTGTTTGTATGGTCAGCGGAAACATACTTTTAGAAACAAGTCTGCCATTTTTACGCAATTGAGGAAGGATGATCCTTGAGCCAAGTCATAAAAAATAAACATGTCAGTAACATTACTAGGTTCAGCAGTACTCTAAAGTAAAGAAAAGGTCTAGTACTCCAGTGGCCTGACTTGTCATTAGACATTTTATGTTATTGAGAAAATATTGGGGAGTATTATAGACTTTTACCTCACGACTTAAGACTCCACAAGAATTATATTTTATATTAAGACAAATGATATTAGGCATAGTTAAATGGGTTTTACAGAGATTCAGATCCTGAAACAAATATGGCCAATGCAGCCAGTGCAAGTCTAGAATATTTGGCAAGTCCTGATTACTGTAGTGAAGAAAGTCTCTTGGTTCCTTTTTATGATATTTTTATGATAATTTAACAACTGTTTTTTTCTGTAAAATATGTTCATTTCAAAGACTATATGTTAGTCTAGGTATTATTGAACAGTTTGACATGTGCTTGATGGCTAGTGCAAATTTCTATCCCTGATGATTGACTCTGAATCCGCCTAAATCAGTCATGTCTTCGACAGAAGAATTGTGCCATCAACTTTGAAAAAAAACATACTGCAATGAACTTAACAGATGTGTAAAAACAACAATGAAATGTTTTCGAAAAAAAGAAAGATTTGAAACTGGTAAAGGTTTGACAGATATTTGCAGACCACTCAGTGAGTTGCCTCCCCTGATATATTGACTTCCGATGTTATGCTATTTGTGCTGGCAGCTGATGTGTTTGAATGGAATGTGTAGCATGTTGGATGATCTTCAAGTCCTGACTGTCTCTCCTACAGATTACATGTTTTTCATACACACCTACACCACTTCCCTCTTTTATGGCTTTGTACGGCTTTTTCCTGTTTCCTGCCACTGAGAAATAATAACTGGCAAGTAGATATCGAGACTTTTTTCCTCATGTTATGAATGATAACCCTACTGGCGGTGATATTGATAATGTATTCCAGGAAGCCATTTTTTGTACTTGTTAACCTTGACAAGCAAGTGATCACAAGAGCTGTGTTTATTCCTGCATAAGTTGTTAATTTATGTTTGATATTATCAATATTTTGGTGTAAAGTTTGTATATATTTATAATCCTCCACAAGCAGGAAATCACTCCGATACCCTTGCCCTTCCTGATGGGTTCAAGTCTTGTCAACACGGTCAAGTGCTGTGTCGGAAATGAGGAATTGAAACATGTGTTATGTATATGGTAATATTTCTAAGGCACACTATGCCTAGTGTCTCGTTCAGGTTCCAGAGTATACAATAAATAAAACAATCACCCCCATTCCAGTCTCAGCATCTTTTCAGCTCTGAAATTAAGACTTGAGTGTTCCTTTACTTCTCATGGCAGAGCAGTGGGGTCGCTCGTCACGTCGAAGGCCCGGGTGCGATTCCCCACACTGGTACAATGTGTGAAACCCATTTCTGGTGTCTCCCGCCATGATATTGCAGGAATATTGCTAAAAGCGGCGTAAAACAATACTCACTCACTACTCATGGGATTTCTTGTAGAATTATTTCTATTTAACCTAATACATAATTTATTTTGATGACTATATGTTGGTCAACACTGTGCCTAGTGTTGGAATTTCATAGTGAAATGAGTTGTGGTGAGATGGAAGAATATATATATATATATATATATATATATATATATATATATATATATATATATACATGTAATCTTTTAAAGTAGTTTGAGTTTTGACTTTTACAAATATATTTATTGTGTTAATGGCAAACTTTTCATAGGTCTTCTGCTTCTAAAGTATTTTTGAGAAAACTTATGTAATTATTTCTTAATCATCATCCCTCTTAAAATTTGACCTGATCGCATAGATCATTCTTCATGTTATCGGCCCCTGGTTTGTCGGGGCTGCTGTGATGCAGCTGGAATATTGCTGACTGCGGCATGAAACAACATTACCTCACTCACTCACTCACACTCTCACCTCTCTCTCTCTTTCACTCCCTCACAATCATTCACCCTTAGCGAGGTGGCCTAGCTTTGGTTACTGGTGGCCTATAGCCTGTTTTTTAAACTGTATTAATGATATTGTTATGCTCATATGTTTCATCAATTGTGTTTAAATATAGTATGCTCCAATATGTTTGATAAAGTGTTTTTAAATATGTCATTGCATAAATGACTTAATTGTATATATATTAGCTTGGTCTCGTCGCTATATGGCTGAGATAATGCCGATGCGACGTTAAATTTTAACTCACTCACTCACTCTCTTCTTGGCAGATAGATCCCCAGCACCCCATGCTTTTCATGAGAGATTTTAAAGAGAATCACAATGAGTTACCTGGGCAGTTGTGTATCATTACACCTAACATCAGGGATCGTTGATCGGACTATCAACCACTGGTCTGGGTGGCCCAGAATTCTATGACCGCTGAAATGTTGCAGACTCCAACTTACCTTTCACTCACTTTCCCTCCCTCTCTCCCTCCCTCCCTCCCTCCCTCCTCTTTAAGGGCCTTCTGTAAACCATACGAAGAAGGACAAAATATTTTTGTAATCACCCCAAAATCAAAAGACATTTTCTTTGACCTCAGGCTTATTGCAACATATTAAAGACTTAAAGTATGTTAGTGAGCTGCAACATGAATTCTGCCAACTGCCAACCATTCTGTCATGTGTGAGTTTATCCTGAATTTGAAACATTTAGATGTTTTGACGTGTTGATCCATGGATAAGTGATATGAAGCCAAGTTGTTCCCAGACTCAACACACTGAGTTTAGTTGATCACAGTAATTCCCTCCAGTCAGCCCCAAGGGTCAGCCCCAGGGGTCAGCTGATCTACTCTGGCTAAGGAAAGGCTCACAGAGTCCCAACAAGCTGTATTTTTGAAAAGCTTGGTGAAGAAGGATTGGCTTTTTTGGCAATATGGCAGTTTCACCAGTTGGAATCAGGACATTCAAGGAACAAGTGAAGAAGGATTGGCTTGACTGGCAATATGGCAGTTTCACCAGCTGGAGCCTGGACATTCAAGGAACAATCTAACCATAACTTGTTACTTTTACCCGTCAAGTCAGAATTCATGGATGAACTATTAACAGTGATCTCAACGCTAAGCAGTATTTAAAATTAACTTAATCTGCTGAGAACTGTAAACTTCAGGAAGGACAAGTGCTTTTCCTTAGTTGACTACCACCTTTACAATGTAGATGGCTATTCTGTAGCAGATCAGGGTGGTGGACCAGTACAAGTACCCTTGTACATATGACACTTTGACCCGAGTGGATGTCAAATTAGTTAAATCTCACTGACGATGCAGCGTTAAACAATCAACAAACAAACAAAACATCATATAGAAGGTCAGATGAAAGTTGTCATCAATTATGACTGTCAGTTGCAAGTGTCCATTATACATTGTGGAGAAAAATGCTCTTTTGATATCAGTTTTGTATGTTTAACCATTCCTTTGATCTGTAAGGTTATACAAATAAACACTTTAATCTTCAGTAAATATGTTATACAATTTCATTCATCGAAGATGATGCAGATTCTTATCATTTGTGATCATGGTTCTTTGAGATGACTTATTAAAGAAAAGAAAATAATAAAATAAAATTAGCAACTGGTTATGATGTTCAAATGAACTGATTTTTATCAGTGATAAAATCCCAATTGATTCCTTACACCTTTTAACCCACAGCACATCTGCAAACCATGTATGACTGAAATACTGCTGAAGGCAGAGTTAAGCCTATTCAGGTCAATCATCCAGGTGTGATACCAATAAATCATCCGTCACATAGCCTAACAAATGATGCAAAAATGGTCTGCAATTCAGTTGCCTTTATACGTTGAGATGCATGTATTTTGCTGAACATGCTTGTATTCTAACTTACCTAACTGAATGTCAAGTGCGCTAATATCATGGCCTGTTTGTCCGTTGTCTGTCGTCCGTTGTAAGGATCAGCTCAGAAACCACTGGGCCAGTGAAGCTGAAACTTCACATACTTCTTCCCATCATTGATGACACCCAAATCTTCAAAAGGTTCAATTCTGATTTTCAATATGGCCGCCATGGCAGCCATAAAGTAGAAGCGCTTTATGGTCATTACTCAGACATTTTCGTTCAAATGAAGTGAAATTCGGTATGTGTGTAGATTTATCTTGATTCGTCCTGAATAACATCACTGATTTGTAAGCACCATACATCCGCATTTTGCTTTAACCATAATCAACATCCACGATCTACTTTGGCTTTGCTCCCACACTCTGTGACACAGGTCACTAATAAAGGGCTACACTACATATTTCAGAACAGGCTTGTCCACAAGACAAGAAATGAATTGGTGTGGCCTAATAGGGCCTTGTTGCTCGTTCACGTGAGACAAATTTGAGGTCTGGTGAAAGCTAGTTGATATGGACATTGTATGTTGATTGTATATATATATAGCGAAGGGGTGTCAGGGTCTGTATTCCTTATACTTGTATGCAGCCTGGTTCACATAACTTAATACATAACACTCTTCACAGGTTACATTCTCACGGCTGTCGTCATTCTTATGTTGATACAGCTTTCTGTTTAGCAGTCTACATTAATATGGGATTTACATGACAGTGCTTTCACCACAATACTTTTTGGGTGTCATATACATTAAGTGGCCATTTGAGTGAAATTGTTTAGTGTTGCCTTCAAGAAGATTTAGTGAATGTATATTTCGAATATTCTTTACAATTCAATGCATTCTGTTGTGGGGTTGGGGGTTTGTTTTGATATCTCTAAAGAGGTTTCATAGTAATAGAGTATTAATGGTATATTTTATGAGGGTTTTTTTTATCCAAGAGTGATGTCCTCCGAACAATATATACTGTATTGTGTACTGTTCATTGCCCTTTTTTAAACCATACTTTTGACATGAATACTATTTAGAAGACAAACATACTTTGTTTTCAATGTAGAGCTAGGTTACTGGCAGATTGATCCCACAAAATTGAATTTTGACCTGAATCCACAGGATGAGGTTTCAAATGTCAAATTTACATCAGTTAAGTCTACTGTTGTCCACCAAACCTGAAAAACAATAGAAATGGACGGAGAAAGTGTGTTTTCCTTCCAACATCTGCCAGACATGCTTTGAATATTGTATTAGCCAAAACTCTGCACTTTGACAAACCGACAATGATTGAGAAAGTTCTTTTCTATAAAAGGTGATGCGGTCCAAGGTGACTACATGTATGTTTTGTTGAATTACAATGTAATGTTAGCTGATTGAGCTCCTGATGAGAGTGTATGTAGCATACAATAGTCAGTTGTTAATTGTAGGTGATGTTGTGTTGGCCTATGGTGGCTGCAGTGTCAATTCACTGCTTGCTGCATGTCTGGCAGAGCAGAGGTAAATACCTTGTTGACCCAACAAACACATGCTCATTGGGGATTACTGTCACAGAGCCCTTGGTGTACACAGATTATTTAGCTCTTGTTGCTGTGTTCTTAATGCTTTAAAAAGTCAATCTTTGAGAGGAAGAATTCCTACGTAAAATACTGTTGCTGTCTTGTATTGGGGATAATTCCTGGTCTGTAGTTAGAAGGCCATGTTTGAAAAATAAGCCTCCTAGTGATTGTGGGGAAGAGTTGGTCAGTAGGACTTTTTGTTGTGAAAGGATGACATAAGTAGATGGGGTTGCCATGATGATGGTGACCATCTTGGTACTAGACTCTGCTTTGGCTTGGTTTCATGATGCAGGTTTGGTTAGTTTGTTGTTTTACGCCGCACTCAGCAATATTCCAGCTATATGACGGCGGTCTGTAAATAATTGAGTTTGGACCAAACAATCCAGCAATTGGGATCGATGACATGCTTCAACCAAGTCAAGAATCGAACCCGGGTCTTCGGCATGAGGAGCGACCGCTTTAACCACTAGGCTACCCGACCACCCCAGTGGTACATTGAAAAATGTAGGATAGGTAAACTTAAAACATGAAAAACACTGGTATGGCCTAAGTGAAAAATGCATCTTTGTGTGTTCATTATATACAAACAAAATAAAGTTTGAAGCAAGTAATTTTCACCAGAATGAAGATGACACTGTACATGGGTGCACTTACATTATCAGTGAAACAGGAGACCTCTGAAAGCAAAACGTTTCATGTAGCTTTTATCCCACATAGCTGACTGCCTGTGCATGTCTAAACAAACAACGTATATCTACAAAATGCAGAAAAATTTCTAACACCAAGAATTTGTTCAACATGTTTCAACACGAACACTCTCGCCCAGAAGCTCATATACACACAAAAATGATCAAGCTTCTCAACTACATGCAACATGTTAAAAGCAAAAATGTCGTTTGTTGATCCGTGCTCCGAACATGCTCTCAGGCAGTAAAAAGATGATTAAAAATATATTTTAAAGCAAGAATTTTTACCTGTGTAAGAAAATATTATATCTTTATGATCATGCTGTTTGAAATGAATTTGGCATGTGTGTAACCGAGAGATGGTGACAAAGTTTAAGCAAGACAACTGGGGGATTCTCAGTTGTTGGTGCATCCAAGAACGTTATTGTGCTAGTGCATGATGGTATCGAAATTCCAGATTGGGACAAATATTGCTGTTTGTGGAAACAATCGATCAGTCAGCGGTTTTGTCCTCACCCATTCCTCACGTTCCAGGCCAGCCCCTCATATACACAAGGCTCAGCGATGTAACAAGGCATTTGAGTCACATTTGGAATCATCTTCTTTTGAGTGTATGTGTGAGTTGAATTGAATGTCAGTTGCCCACTTACTTTAGAAATCTCGGATTGATTTCGTCCTCCTTCATCCAGGTGCTGAATGTATTTGTCGAATTCTCCACGCCTACCAGCTGTCGCCTGTATTTGTCATTATGTAACGGTATTGGACACGTCAGTCACGCGATGCTGGCTGTAAAGGGCTTATGTGGGATACTTTATAACCAGTTTCACTAACATTTTGTTTTGGTTACGTCAAGGGACAGTATATATGGATTTGGTTGTTAGTCAAGGTTACAAGGCATGTAACTATTTGTAATGGGTATTTTGCCAATGTTTGTATGAGAAACCCAAAAGAATGTTGACCTTAGGAGACTAGTCTGTGGTGAGTGTGTTAATACTACAAGATGGAAAGCTGTGATGTCGACATTGCCACACTCGGACGATCCTATCAGATAATCTTGCATGGTCACTGCATAAAGCTCCAGTCATTGTGGTCTGCTATACCATTGATAATCCAGCTTGTTGCCAAGCCTTGTTGACAATCATATTGTGAGACTGTAAATATGTCAAAACCAGTTGGCATTGAATGGTATTTATAGAGAAGTGTGTTGACTGTTTTCATTGATCTGTGGGTCTACTTATTTTGCCTGTGTTTGGGAAGGACTATTCTACCATAAACGGAAATGGCACGTCTGCTTTTGGCCTGGTTATTTTGACAGTGCTCTGTTGACAGAACTTATATGGAGTGTTCCAGATTGTGGTGACGAGGATTACTCATATAGTGGATTTATCATGTTATCGGACAAGTTTCAACACTCTGGACGACTTTTGTAGATATTCTATGACTCGATTTATACTGGATTGGGTGTTTTCTCCAGCTGTGTTGAGCCTCGATTCCAGCTATTGTGTATTTCTCCGGTGCATATTGCCTACTAAATTCCACAGTGGGTGTGGTCCTTTAATAGACCAATGTAGTCTTATCTGTAATGTGTGATTTCTTGAATGGATCTTGGGTAACAGCATTATTTTATGGAATTTAAGCATACGCCTGTCAACCATGAGAATGTGTAATGTAGATCATGTTTAAGCAGATTAGAATCTATCTTTAGATCTTGACGAAAAAACTTTTCAAGTGTTATCTTTTCTACTTACACTAACTTATACGGAAGGGATAAGGTGATGTAAAAAAAAGCTGTGTGTATTTGTATTTAATGGAAGTGTACATACGTTGTTAGTGAATCGGATCAAGATAAACAAGAATTGAGCAATATTCATCAACATAGAGTTGATGTTAGGAGAGGCTGCATAACCACCCTGAGTAATCAGTGGTGAGAGTTCTACACCGGCTGACCTAGAAGCTGAGGCTGCCTGCTGTATCAGAGTACGGAGAAGTATGGAGGTTGTGAGAAGAGAGGCAGCACATCCTCAGATTGACACTGATTGATCTAAGGCACATACCTGAAGGTGCAGTCATTGCCCACGGTCACAGCATCTAGGAAGTCAGTGACAGTCTCACACCACTTCTGCCTCAAGGCATTTGGCGTCTGCTCCACCCTCCCCACTCAGCTGGACCGTCTGCTACCCAGCACACATATTTACTGGCTACCTATGTTTGTGTTGTGGCTCTGAGAGTGTTAACAGTGTGTGTGTGGTTTTTCCCCCGTTCTCTGCGACTATTCATCCCATGTCAACATGGTAGAGGGTGGTGTATTCTGAAAGGAATATTCGTGTGTGTGGCATCGAAGGCTGGAATCTCTATAACAAAGCAGCATAACCTATGTAACCTTCAGTCATGTTTTGTTGTTTGGGATCTAAGAAAAGAAACTACTCGCCTGAAAATGGCGCTGTTTCGGATAGCCCTAATCACAGCGTTGGTGATAAGTCCCTTAGAAATGGAAGTGTATCTATTTCAGCTCCTATTCCTTTCGTGGACGAAGACGTCAACACTGAGGACCACGTGTATGTGAACAGTTCCATTGATGAACTGACTCAGCTGTGTGCCAAGCAGGTCCGAGACAACAACAACTATCAGGTGAATACTGCATGTACTGACTCAGAAAAGACTGACACTCATCTGGCACATGGTGGTGCCTCAGAAACAGGAACAGAAGAATCAGTAACAGAGGAACTAAGGGAAGCACAGCAACAGGTTGTCCTAGCATTAGCAGAGGCTGACACCATGTCGCAGGACCTGTTAATGAATGCCGTCTCTCGACTGGAGAACGTTGCCACCAGGTTAGAGAGCTTGGCTCGATCTCAACCAGCCAGTCGCACTTCCTCCTCTTCAGCAGGGGATTCTGGTAAGTACCAACATGGTGCCCACCAAAATGGGGACCATCTCAAATTTTAATTTGTAATATGTGCAGTCAACAAGTTGATATACAAGTGTAATGTTGATGAAACACTGATGTGAGAAATCATTAAAAGAATGAGTACAATGAGATTAATAATGATTAAGAGAGAAATGATTTAATGATTTCACACCACCTTGAGCAATATTCTAGCAATATCACAGCAGCGAACACCAAAAAGGCACTGCACACATTATACCCAAACCAGGCCTTAGGTGTGATGAACGAACACTTTAACCACTAGACCACAAGGCTATCCATCGTCCCCAGACTTGTGATAGTCAGGGAATAATTAAAGTAGGTCAGCAGTTAACTAATTTTACCACAAGTATATCATGTATAAAGAGGATTCATAAAGAGGGTCTGGTTTTAAACATATTTTAATATGTCTCCCACATTTTCACCAGACAGAAATGATATTCTTTTAATGAACGTTCATGTCTCATTCGTGTTCATTCAACCTTTATATAATTATAACTGTCTTCTGTATTGAATTATTTTAATTTTCATCTTCATCACTATAAAACCAGTTATATGAATGTATTGTCACATCATAATTTAAATTTTGGGCTGGGTTTATATGATATTAATTTGTTCGTAACTAAATGCCAATAAAAGAAGATACGAAAATTCAATTTGATGAAGATTGTTTTTGGAGCAGGAAGAATAGGGGAGGTGGTTATTATAGCATTACAAAAACCCTGGAGGCAAACTCACACCATCTACATTATTTTACCCAGTGATAAACTGTCATAATGATCCCCCCTTAGGAGATGCAGGATATTGCCTGGAGCTCTGCTTACAGTGGTGATGTTATCCAGGTCTGTAACCCAGTGCAACTGCTGTGCCTGGGTGATACTACCTGGAGTGAATGAGTTCGGTCTGCCGGCACTGCAACAGTGTCTCAAACATCACGGCATGTTAGTTGTATTAAAGGCTCAGCTCCTATAAATGCCCCCGACCAACTTTCAGACCAATATATGAGCAATATTTGTATGCGGCCTTACAATGTCAGAAAGTTTACATGACATCCTAGGGGTGGTGGGGTAGCCTAGTGGTTAAAGTGTTTGCTTGTCACGCTGAAGACCCAGGTTTGATTCCCCACATGGGTACAATGTGAAGCCCAATTCTGGTGTTCACCGCCATGATATTGCTAAAATATTGCTAAGAGCACCGTAAAACCATACTCACTTACTCTCACACATGACACTGACAGTCAATACGTTTTCATGTACATATTATGGATTTTTTTCAGAATACCGCAGCGTAGAAGGGATATATAATTGCCTTTTAACTATTATCAATTTGTTTTAGTTTCATGACTTTTGAACTAGATTTGATCACTCAATTTCGGGAAACAAATTTAACTTATTACGGCAAATACTGTAGGTCATAAAAACTTAAGCCGATGTGAGATAAGTTACTGGTTATAGTGTTTGCTCATCATGCTGAATGTCCAGGTTTGAATCCTAGGTACATTGTGTGAAGGCAATTTCTGGTGTTCCCCCTTGTGATGTTGCTTTAATGTGCTTTAAGTGATGTAAAATAACAACTCATTCAACCATAGATACTTTAGCTATGAGCATGGGTGATGACAGACCAAGTATCACTCTCAGGACAATTCTGGGGGCACGGGTGGCCCAGTCATCTAAGGCGCCGCGATTCGCTGTGCAGTTTTGCGTCCCTTGGACACGCCAGAAACCTATGATATTGGGTTCGAATCCCGGTTCGCCTCAATTATGTTTCTAGGTTTGTCAGCACCATACCCGTGCTTGTGGGTTTCACCGAAGTGGTAAACGTCTGAGACCTACATCACTTTGGGCTTTCCTCCCACATTAAGCTGACATGCCGTGATATTACTGGAATACTGTTAAAAGCGTTGTTAAACCCAACTCACTCACTCACTCACTCACTCAAGATGAGTCTGGGATCAGTAGATCCTGGCAGACTATCCAGTCTGGATGTGGTCAATAACTTCCTGTGTATGCCTTGTGCAAGCCAACTGCAAGCCATAAGAAACTGTGATTGAGAGGTGTTCATGTCCAATCAATGATGTATACTGTTTTCCATAATTGACTACTCCAGACTGTGACCAACACCTGATTGATTGCAGATTAATCTTGAATGTCAGCAGGATATGCCAGTGCTGAAAACTGTTGGCAAAGAAAAATGTCCCACAAAATGATATTAATTTACATTTTGATTGTACAGTGGTCCGATGTATCACTTCTAAATGCCTTTCAAAGACTTGACCCTCTTTTTAGAAAGCTTATCACACTATGGCAACAGACAGTTTTTCCTGCTTCGTATTTCCAGTACAATCAGTAAGATAAAAGATATGGTAGAGTATTGGAATTCAGTGTAGAGCTGTTTTTATCATCCAAAACTGGCTCCCACAGGAGATATCGCTTGGGTGAGATCAAACGATATCTACTCTGTAAATATCGCTGCAATGAAATTGCATCACAATGCTTTACAGACCATTGTGATGTCATTGGTTACCATGACGTCACAATCAAATGACATCACTAATGGCTCTGCTACTGAAGCTGTAAGCAGTACTTTTTTACACTTAAGACACTGCTAATTACTGTCTACAAACTGAAAAAAAGTTTGAAAAATGATGTTGGATGATACATAAAATCTCACCCTTGTGTCTTTTGATATCAAATATATCAACACTCGTTTATAAAAGTGGAAAAAAACCTCGGAGCTTTCCCACTTTTATCAACTCGGGTAGTACTTCCTGTTACAGCTGTGTCATGTGACAACTGTTGTTGTTTCAGAGGTTGCACCTTTCATTCTTGCCTTTGATGCCATCCTGAGTGGCCCATTCGCACAGTATGTGTCGCTCAGTTCATCTATAGGTGGTGATGTCAAGACGCAGGTGTGTATTAACATTGTTAATATTAACTTTTCTAGAATGATGAGATTAACACACTGTGTTCTGTGATAGAAGAGACTGCAAATTTCCCCTACTACGCCAATAAACACATACCTACCCAAAATTCCATACGAGAATGTGCCTTCGCTAACCAGTAGGTATATGAGATCTACCCTCACTACCCAATAATATTTGAGATCTACCCTCTCTACCCTATAGATCTACCCTCTCTACCCTATAAGTATTTGAGATCTACCCTCACTACCCTATAAGTATATAGATCTACCCTCTCTACCCTATAAGTATATGAGATCTACCCTCTCTACCCTATAAGTATATGAGATCTACCCTCTCTACCCAAAAGTATTTGAGATCTACCCTCACTACCCTATAAGTATTTGAGATCTACCCTCTCTACCCTATAAGTATATGAGATCTACCCTCTCTGCCTAAAAGTATTTGAGATCTACCCTCACTACCCTATAAGTATTTGAGATCTACCCTCTCTACCCTATACGTATTTGAGATCTAGCCTCTCTACCATATAAGTATATGAGATCTACCCTCTCTACCCCAAAGTTTTTGAGATATACCCTCACTTCCCTATAAGTATATAGATCTACCCTCTCTACCCTATACGTATTTAAGATCTAGCCTCTCTACCATGTAAGTATATGAGATCTACCCTCTCTACCCAAAAGTAATTGAGATCTACCCTCACTACCCTATAAGTATTTGAGATCTACCTTCTCTACCCTATACGTATTTGAAATCTACCCTCTCTACCATATAAGTATATGAGATCTACCATCTCTACCCAAAAGTATTTGATATCTACCCTCACTACCCTATAGGTATATGAGATCTACCCTCTCTACCCAAAAGCATTTGAGATCTACCCTCACTACCCTATAAGTGTATGAGATCTACCCTCTCTACCCTATACGTATTTGAGATCTAGCCTCTCTACCATATAAGTATATGAGATCTACCATCTCTACCCAAAAGTATTTAAGATCTACCCTCACTACCCTATAAGTGTATGAGATCTACCCTCTCTACCCTATAAGTATTTGAGATCTACCCTCTCTACCCTATACATATTTGAGATCTACCCTCTCTACCATGCAAGTATATGAGATCTACCCTCAATACTCATTAAGTATTTGAGATCTACCCTCTCCACCCTATAAGTAAGTATATGAGATATACCCTCACTACCCTAAAAGTATACGAGATCTACCCTCTCTACCCTATAAGTATACAAGATCTACCCTCTCTACCCTAAAAGTATACGAGATCTACCCTCTCTACCCTATAAGTATACAAGATCTACCCTCAATACCCTATAAGTATACGAGATCTACCCTCAATACCCTAAAAGTATACGAGATCTACCCTCAATACCCATTATGTATACCAGGATCTACCCTCTCTACCCTATAAGTATACGAGATCTACCCTCAATACCCTATAAGTATACGAGATCTACCCTCACTACCCATTATGTATACCAGGATCTACCCTCTCTACCCTATAAGTATACGAGATATACCCTCAATACCCTTAAAGTATACGAGATCTACCCTCTCTACATATTATGTATACCAGGATCTACCCTCTCTACCCTATAAGTATACGAGATCTACCCTCAATAGCCTAAAAGTATACAAGATCTACCCTCACTACCCAATATGTATACCAGGATCTACCCTCTCTACCCTATAAGTATACGAGATCTACCCTCTCTACCCATTATGTATACCAGGATCTACCCTCTCTACCCTATAAGTATACGAGATCTACCCTCACTACCCATTATGTATACCAGGATCTACCCTCAATACCCTTTAAGTATACGAGATCTACCCTCAATACCCTATAAGTATACGAGATCTACCCTCAATACCCATTATGTATACAAGAATCTACCCTCACTGACAATAGATCCATAAAAACTGTCCCTTTTACTGATGCATACTAAATACCATCAATCCAAGTCACGGAGCCTTGATGTGGGCTGGTGTCTATGGCAGCCTTACAGGTACTTTTGCTCTGTATTGACCCATTCACCTTGTAAGATTCCATGCATCCTGCTAGTGAAACCTAGAGCACATATATCTTGTTCTGTTAACAATTGTGTGTGACAATTAGACAAACACCAGACTCCCTTCAGTATGGTAAACTCACAGTGAGAATTGGGTCGTTTGTGTCATTACAAGCAAGTGCCATCAAATAAAACATCATGACGTCTGTACAGACCGTTCATTCAACTTGCATGAATTTCTACAAGATGGTGACTAGCCATCAGATAGGAAGTTTCTTTAACAGGTAATGTTAAATTATTTTACATGTTGTCAGTGTACAATGTTACAGAGTTACCCCTCTTGCTTTTGCAGAGTGATATGGTCCAGGGGGCGTTCCAGGCAGAGAGACAGTTCCTGCTTACTGCATCACAGTTCAAGCAGCCAGTCCAGGTCAGTGCTGGAGCATATTTACCTTTGTTGCAGATGTTATTTAGTTGACAGGAGCCCAGTCCATAAAGATCACATGCTTGACTAACACTCTGTCTCCTATGTCTGCTGTGTAATGAACACAAAACTGGTTCCCTGTCACTACGCAAAGTGAAACCTAACAAATAGCCTTAGACAGCAATGCAACCTGCAGTACACACATATGTTACTGGTTTTCAGTCTTCAGTAATGATCTTATAACTAGTTTATGCCAAAACAGTACCTAAGTAAAATCATTCAGACATGTATTAACAAAAGCCCAGTCAGTAATAAACACGTACTTTTTCTATGTGATCTTCAGAGACAACTATAGACAGATGCCCAGTCTGTAATAACATATGTTGTTCCCCTCACAACTAATGTTACTTCTATAGACAGATACTCAGTTTGTAACGTGTTCAACTTGTGCTGTAATTGTGGGATCAGTTTCACGGAAGTAGCTTTTTCAAATTTCCATATGACTAGCTTAAGGCATTTCTTTTCAACATGACTGATGAAATCTTCTTGTCATGCCCTGTAAAGACAGGCGTGAGAGGTCAGTGGTCAAGGTCACAATGTTTTATGTAATGGACCCTTTTATTTATCAACCTGTTGAATAAGATGAGAATGTATTATGTGAACTACATGATACAGTAAATGAATGAATGTTGTTTCACGCTTCAGTCAGCAATATTTCAGCTGTACCAAGAAGGCCTATAAATGAGTTTTTTGCAGGCAAAACCATTGACTGAAAATGTTATCAATGATCCACAGAGTACGATGACTTGCAATCATTAATGTCAGAGAGCCTGACCACCCGATCCAATTTAGTCACCTATTATGACTTGCAATAGAGTGCTGGGTCCAATTCTAACCTGTATTGAAACAGGCAATGAAATTGTAAATACATAGTTTAATATAATGCCATGTTAACTATACAAGCACTTAATTAAATTTGGCAATCCATTCATGAAGATAAAAATCCATATAGCTTGAGAGCATGTGATATAAAGAGGGTCTTGACAGGGGTTGTTATTAGTCAGTAGTCTGTAGTCATTATTTTTTCGTCTTAGTCGGTGAAACAACCACTGGAATTGAGGACAAGCTGTCAAGATGAATCTAAAATGTGAAATCGTCTCTATGTCTGTGCTGATCATCAGCCTTTAGGAAACCATTGGGACAGCTGGCTCTGCTCTCGTTTCATTTCTGCAATTTGTGTTTCCCAATTATCAAATATGTTGTGTCATTGTACAAGATTTTAACATAATTACGATAGGCGGTCAAGTTTAAGTTAAACAAAGTAGGTTTTTTTTTTTGTATTCAAATTGTATGTTAATAATTCAAGATAAAAATTGGACTTGTCTTACGTTTACGGTACAATGTTTTAGTTGTTTGATGCTATAGAATAAGTATACACCATTGGCATCCTCATCAAATGGCAAAAGCTGTCACTGGTGTTGCAAGTAGTTGTACAGTTGACAAACTATAACTGATGGAGATTATGTAGCACAAATTTGATCTTCACTCAGTATATGCAGCAATTCTTTTTATAAGCACTTGGACACTTTTTGTTCTTCTGTTTACAGATTAAACAGCCTAGAGCCCAAATGCCCAATCATAAAATATGTATACCGGTAGTTCAAGTTATTTTTGTTGATTGATTTGAACTTTGATACTTTACTTTAAGCAGTATTTACATTTATTGTTTGTTCACATAACCAACGAGGGGCGGTCGGGTAGCCTAGTGGTTAAAGCGTTGGCTCGTCACGCCGAAGACCCGGGTTCGATTCCCGACATGGGTACAATGTGTGAAGCCCATTTCTGGTGTCCCCCGCCGTGATATTGCTGGAATATTGCTAAAAGCGGCGTAAAACCATACTCACTCACTCACTCACATAACCAACACAAAGAACTTCATGCCAAATAAAATGCAAATACTGATTTATTTCTATTTTGTAAGGCCCAAGCTAATTGGTCATAAGAAATCTATAGACCATAAAATAAGGAGAGTGTGTTGTTCTGTGTGATATCCTTTAGGGAAATAACTAGCCTGCAATGACCAATCATGGAAAGCATACAAGTGGCAATTTTGAAAATTATGATTTATGTTAAACCTATGTCACAAATTTGTTTGTGGATTGCGAACTTTAGACAGATGTGAATTCAAACAGGGAAAGTGGTGGTCAGAGATATTGGGCCAGAGGAGCAGTGTTGCTCAGCAATGGAGGATGTAGTATCAGGGTCAATGACCAAGACCCCAAGCGACCTGAAGAACTGCTAAGTATGTGAAATTCATTTAAGGATTTTGATACACCTGTGGGATAGAAAAACGTGAAAGATAACTGTTTTGGCCAGTTATATGTGGCCATGTTGAAAAGATTGAGCGGCTTTCATTTTATGTTGAGGTATCCTGCAAGACATGGACTCAGAAATACAGCAATAAGCATTGATGTTGTTACAGTTGAGGTATTGGTTATCTCACTGAATTGTAAAGTAGATGCAGAAGAGATTTTTCTATGGAGAATAGCAATGAACTGAAATCTGAGGATATCATGTATGGGATCCTGGGATTCTAGAAAGTTATGCTTCTATAATACCTAAACTGGACTGGAATCTTATAAGTTTTAACATTAAGCCAATGACAGGGACTCCCTACAGTTGTGTATTGTATTGTATGAATGTTTTTTTCCAGTTGTGAAAAACATTACCATTTAAAATGTAGCGCTTGGAAAAGAGCTCCTGATTCCGCTCACCTAGTCTACATGGAGCAGCTAATGAGGCACAATGCACCAAATATTGGCTAATTTATATCCCTGGGGTCAAACCAGCCTCCCTGGATGATCTTCACTATCTGGCTCAACAGAAGTACTCCCCAAATGGCCGCCAGACTAAACTCATTACAGCTTGTAACTTCTTTTTCAAATGGGGAGACTTTTACGTTTTGATGTGCCCAATGACTACTTTCTGCTTAGGCTGTTGACAGAAGCGAAAATTCCATATTACTGCCAGTGATATCACTTAAAACCTGTGTATAGCATCAATACTCATAGGCCAAGTAATCCCCTTTTCAGCGATGGTTCCCCTGGGAAAAAACAAACAACAGAACCAAATGCTAGATCATTCAAGCTTTTAATTACCTTGCTGTCAAATTTAACTTAGAAAGGCATTTTAATTGAAATAAATGAAAGACAGCTGCATTTCTACATGCTTCAGGTTGCAAGACTGATCACTGAAAGTTTGTTTTAAAACCGCTCTCATTGTTTTCTCTTGTAGAACGTACTGACCCCATATCTGCAAAACATTAGAAACATTTAAAGTTTGACAGCTGCTGTGGGCCTGGAACACTAAAAGAGTCTTACCTGTGAAATGTTTTTAGGATTAGTTGCACAAGAGAAAATACCACTTCATCTTCTTGTCGTGGAATTAGTTTTTTCCTGTTTTGTTTGATATGAGGCCTGTGGTATGTGATTTGAGAAAGAGGGATATACCTGCAAGATCCTCCACCGAGGCCTCCAACAACAGTTGCTTCTGTAGCATGTTTTTGGAACATGTGTGTTGAACATGTTACATGGGCACGAGGGTTGCAGTTGGATAATAAATCACACAATTTTTTTTTATCAGTAATTATAAATACAATACTCTTCCTTGAAAAACTTTATGGCCACTCATATCAATCAACCCAAAACGTGAACTTGTTTCATTTCAGAATCATTCTGCAGAAGCTCTTTTGGGTAGAATAACACTTGCTTGTTCCTTGAAGATAACTTTGCCCAGTGTTCGGGCAGATAGCAGGGAGAAATGTATTTGGCTGTGGAGTGTTTAGTGGTGTGATATCTTGTAAACCGGTATGATATGGTGACCACCAGATAAAACCAAGTCTTTGATAAGGAAAGCGATCTGATGACTTCTATACTTTAACATAGTGTTATATTAGTAACATTGAAATTGCTTTGTGTACGCCACCTATTTGTAAGACCGCTGTTTTTATATTTGGTTTCACAGATTGGTTTTCCAAATTCATAGTCTGTGATCCAATTGAAATAGAATTTGAAATAAATGTTCTTAAGTGATTCCTTGAAAGTATTGTTGGTCGGCAGGAAAAGGTAAAAAGAAAAGTATATGAAAGAAGTCACTTTTTGGAACGACAAATCAAGTAGTTATTTCCCTTCCTATAATGCCCTAGAGGGTTTTCAGTATGTGCATTAGTTACATTAGGTAAAACACTTGAGAGTCATATTTTGGTCCTGTTCCAAATTGGTGAAACTTTGGTTTAGCATATCCATAATCAAAGTTATCCCTGCCCAACTCTGGTGATTGTGTACCATTCTACCATGAAGGCTTGGTGCTCATGCTATCAACCACTGGTCCCCTGGCCCAGTCAAGTTACTTTTCAGATGGGTGTAAGGAAGTGGTATTGCTGACACCATTAACTCACTCACACAACCTGTTAGATGCAGGAGTCAGTATTATCATGATTATCATGTTTACATGTCAATATAAGTATTTAGATTTAAGGGAGTTCAGGAATCTTTGAGGATTTGAGCTACTGAATCTGAACCCAAGGACCTCTGAATCTTTAAGTTGAACTAGGATTGTGACGGGGTCCTGTTGACACCTCATGCTTAATTTCAACTGCTGAATACGACAAAGCCTAGAAAAGAAGCGGGGTGTGTCAATTCATATTTAAGATTTGTGTTAAAGCCATGTTATGTGATTCATCATTCCGAAAACAAAATGGAAGTACGAAATACCTTCCATGTATGGAAAATGTTTCCTCCCACAGAAGAGCTATCTCAGTCATGTATGACACACACTGTGTCGCCCAAGGCCGACAGATCCACACGTTTGACTCCAACATGTCCGTGAGCTGGTATTCCAGATATCAACACCCTGTCACGTGGTTTATGGATATTGGTAATTAGGCTAAAATGAATAATTGGCTTGTTTCTCCTCACCATGGCAACATGGCCGAACACAAAATACTCACATGTCTTACCTCTATTGGGTTTTTCTTAACTGATTAAGGGGTATGATAACAGCCCTTCTTGTCCACTGGAGCAGCCAAACTGTGCAGTAGACATGGTGAAAAAGGTCTTTCTGGTGACTGAGCTACTTACAGTTAGGGGGGCACGGGTGGCCCAGTCATCTAAGGTGCTGCGATTCGCTGTGCAAAGTTGTTTTCCCTTGGGCACGCCAGAAACCTATAATTGTGGGTTCGAATCCCGGTTTGCCCCGATTATGTTTCTAGGTTTGTCAGCACCATACCCGTGCTCGTGGGTTTCACCGAAGTGGTAAACGTCTGAGACCTGTATCACTTCGGGCTTTCCTCCCACATTAAGCTGACATGCCGCGATATAACTGGAATACTGTTAAAAGCGGCGTTAAGCCCAACTCACTCACTCACTACTTACAGTTAGTTTTTCTTCTGTTTTTTTAAAATGACATGTTGCCCATACATGATTTTATTGAAGGTCCAAAATTTAAAAGTATATTTAAGAATTGACCTTCACTTTGTGTGAGTTCATTGGAATATGAACCTTCATAGAGTGAGGGCCAAACTGTATGAATGTCGTCGTCATTTCAGTACTTTTGATATTTATTTCTATTGAGATTTATTTCATAGAACATTTTTCACTTTGTCAACTATTGTGGGTCTTGAAAGGGTCCTTTGTCTTTATGGTATGCTCCAACTCCTGAGCAACAGTTGGTGCCTGCTACTACCACCAAGCTCTGTAACAAACAGTGAATGTGATAGTCTTGAGAAGATGGAAAATGCAGTCTCTGTTCATGCACTGTTATCCTTGGCAGTTGCTACGCATGATGAATTATTGACAGAAGTTGAGATACCAGATGGCCAACATGGAGTTTTTGCTGTGGACAGTTGGGGAAGTACTCAGGTATAGGTTCAGTATTTCAAGATGAGGCCAAACTTCTTATTTTAATTGGTTACCGATCCACATGCCCTTAGTAATGAAAAGAAAACAATGAAGAGTTGGAAACAATCTAAAAAGCACTCTACTGCAAAATTGCATATTCAGTACACAATAATTGTGCATAAAGTGTTAGGCCAACAAGATCAGATTTGTAGATACTTCACACATGGCAGTACAGTGAACCCTCGGTACAATAGCCCTCGATTTACCACTACCCCAGATACAGCGCAGGGTACCTCTTTTCTCCCCAAAATTCATCATTTTTTTTTCAAAAAGCGCAACCATCCAATAAGAATGATAAATAAACTGATCAGAACTTATTCATCGCCCCAGGGGCAGTCGAGTAGCCTAGTGGTTAAAGCGTTCGTTCATCATGCAGAAGACCCGGGTTCTATTCCCGACAATGTGTGAAGCCCATTTCTGGTCCCCCTCTGTGATGTTGCTGGAATATTGCTAAAAGCAGCGTAAAACCATACTCACTCATCGCCCCAACTCCCCGATGATCATGGATTTTCACAACATGTCTGTAAACCAAGAAATCCCATAGTGTGGCCTAACCTGCTGCCATGTTCCTGATATTCGTGGGGTCGTGACATAGCCTAGTGGTTACAGCAGTCATTTGGTATGCCATACATCTGGTTGGATTTCCCACATGGCTTCAAAGTGAAGCTCCGGCTTATTCTCCATGTACCCTGTCATATTTCTGGAGTATTGGCAAGTGTGGCATCAACCACACTCAGGTGACTGCTGTCAACAATGTTGGTTCCACATATCCCAGGTGTTAAATTCGAAGCCACTATCACTTCCGACTTCCAACTGTGTATGCTTATTTACTTGTTTCTTTCATTGCTCAGCAAATAGTTCCCAGCTAATGACTTAGTTCAGTGACCATCAGGCAGAGGGATTAGTAAAGATGTTGTGATTGATGAGTACTTCCTGTATTCACCACCCCCCAACCTGACCTCCCCCACCCCCAAACTGACCTCCCCCACCCCTCTCCAACCCCATTCTCCATGACATCAGTCAGCCCGAGCTCGCTCATTGCATAACATGCATGTGGTGTTTGACAGTCTGAAGAGATATGTGCATGTTGAATCGACTGTTCGAACCTAAGCCCATCTCTAAGTGTAAACTAACCCTGATAATAGATCAATAATAGCTGACATCTGTCATTTGCTCTCGTTTATTTCGGTTGCCTGAAGGCAAATGACATACGAGTGTGAACATAGCGGCAACTGTTTTCTTAATTGTTTGGAAAAAGTTAAAAATGATGAGAAAACAAACTAAGGGGAGCTATCAAGTTTTGAAAATATTCTTTTGAAATAACTAAAGTAAACAGATTTTCTATCTGAAGGAAATATTTCCTCTGTTTGTTGTATTGTCATTTCTCTTTGAGGGCCTTTTGTGTTATCATAACTATTGCATGGCTGTTTGAGAAACATGCACAAATAGGAAATTGCATTTCTACCTTTTTGCACTTATGTATATAAGTCTGCAAGTCACTGGGGCATTGGTGCAGTATGTGTTAAATCTATTGATTCCACATGCAGTGCATGTCACTCTGTTCATCTGGTTAGGACCTTTTTTGTCAAGATTCAGATAGGTCAGGCTGCTTGGGGGTTCTCTCTGATCAGGTCAGGTCGTGTGGGCTGACATCACAGATCTGTTCTGTGGCTCCTAGTGTGAAGCAGTGTTGTGTGTGGTCAGGTCATGTAAGCCGCCATGACAGATCTGTTCTGTAGCTCCTAGTGTGAAGCAGTGTTGTGTGTGGTCAGGTCATGTAAGCCGCCATGACAGATCTGTTCTGTGGCTCCTAGTGTGAAGCAGTGTTGTGTGTGGTCAGGTCATGTAAGCCGCCATGACAGATCTGTTCTGTAGCTCCTAGTGTGAAGCAGTTTTGTGTGTGGTCAGGTCATGTAAGCCGCCATGACAGATCTGTTCTGTGGCTCCTAGTGTGAAGCAGTTTTGTGTGTGGTCAGGTCATGTAAGCCGCCATGACAGATCTGTTCTGTGGCTCCTAGTGTGAAGCAGTGTTGTTTGTGGTCAGGTCATGTAAGCCGCCATGACAGATCTGTTCTGTGGCTCCTAGTGTGAAGCAGTGTTGTGTGTGGTCAGGTCATGTAAGCCGCCATGACAGATCTGTTCTGTGGCTCCTAGTGTGAAGCAGTTTTGTGTGTGGTCAGGTCATGTAGGCCGCCATGACAGATCTGTTCTGTGGCTCCTAGTGTGAAGCAGTGTTGTGTGTGGTCAGGTCATGTAAGCCGCCATGACAGATCTGTTCTGTGGCTCTTAGTGTGAAGCAGTGTTGTGTGTGGTCAGGTCATGTAGGCCGCCATGACAGATCTGTTCTGTGGCTCTTAGTGTGAAGCAGTGTTGTTTGTGGTCAGGTCATGTAAGCCGCCATGACAGATCTGTTCTGTGGCTCCTAGTGTGAAGCAGTGTTGTGTGTGGTCAGGTCATGTAAGCCGCCATGACAGATCTGTTCTGTGGCTCCTAGTGTGAAGCAGTGTTGTGTGTGGTCAGGTCATGTAAGCTGCCATGACAGATCTGTTCTGTGGCTCCTAGTGTGAAGCAGTGTTGTGTGTGGTCAGGTCATGTAAGCCGCCATGACAGATCTGTTCTGTAGCTCCTAGTGTGAAGCAGTGTTGTTTGTGGTCAGGTCATGTAGGCCGCCATGACAGATCTGTTCTGTGGCTCCTAGTGTGAAGCAGTGTTGTTTGTGGTCAGGTCATGTAGGCTGCCATGACAAATCTGGTCTGTGGCACAATCTTTCATCACCTAAGAACCTCAAGTTTGATATGTTATATTCAAAGAAAATATTTTGCTATGAACACTTGACTGATAAAATATTTCCTAAGGGATTTTTGGGTAGTAGTGTTCAAAATTAAGCAAGATCCTTGGGCACTTGAGCTCAACTGTGATGGTATTTGATCCACATTACATTAGCATTTTACTCTTGGATTTTTGCAAGAACCTCCTGACTCTCATGCAGGATTTTGAACTCTGGTTGGGTGAACTGAGGTGTTCGCTAACTCGACCCAAACCATGGTTTGTCTCCCCACATGGTCCCACAGTGTGATACAGCTTGATCAATGCAGTGTAAACTCTCACAAAGCACCCATCTGTTTAGACTTTAACATTGTGTGGGTGAGTGCAAAAAAAATGAGTAATTTTCCTTGAATTTTTCTTAAGTGAATTCCAGCTCGTCATGTCGAAACACCATCAGTCACACATTCTCTGTTACCATTATCCATTACCACTTTACGGACTATTTTACGGACATTATAGCACCAATAATCTCGAGGGATATTCATACACTTACAAGTAATCTCAAGTCATTGATATTTATTGTTAATGTTTATGTTGCAGAGCGTGTTGCCGGACCTGCTGAAGCCAATTTCAGAGAAGGTTTCAGCCATTCAGGTGAGTAGTCAAAGGGAGATAACTCCGCCAGTCCCTTTCTCCTCTCTCTCTCTCCCAGTGCAGGCTGAAGCTAGAGTGATGTGTGTGGCTGTGTACTGCCAGTCCCTCATACCTAGTTAACCTGTAGGAATTAGTTGTGTTGCGCAGCACTTTAAGGATTAAATCAGAAACCACTTAAGGCAGAGGAAGTGTTGTCAAGCTCTCAAATAAACAATTTCCGAGGTGAATTATCACAAATCTTACAAATCAGTTTCTGTTCAAGTTTGCCGTCTTTTCCTTTTTGTTGGTTCTCCACTTTCACAAGCTGCCTGGACATAGAAGAACATTTGTGACCCATTTCAAACAAGTGAATGCATTAGGGATTCTGGAAACTGGTTCTTAACAGTTTTAATGGCTTGATTGCTAGGGTTAGTGACATTATCTGTCTCTGATCTGTGATTAGACTGTCGGAGATAATCTTTATAGTTGAAAGGAAATGAACTTTGCTCAGATGAGAAGCTCATTGAAATATAGGAATTTCTCATGATTCTTTTATCAAGTGGGAATCTTTTTATTTTATTGCAGAGGAAAATATTGGGTAGATTGATCGATAAGCTTTTATTATCTATGTGAAGTAGATTAATAGATAAGCATTTATGCTCTGTGATGGTGTAGATCAGGTAGATAAGCTGTTATTAAGGAAACCCATGTGAATGGGGTGGTTCTAGGTTTGGCCTGGATTGGACTGATGCTGCTCTTTGTTTTGAAACCACACTGTGCTTGGACGTCTTATCGATATCTTATAAGGCATACTGTAAATCTTGAAATTAAGGCGAGCGTGAATTAAACACGAAAAATGCGAGTGGTCTTTGCTCGCATTTTAAACATCGCATTTATATCAACAATAAGACATGTCGTATAGCAAAAATACCAACTTAGACATACGCTGATGTATTCCACACCACTGTTCATTGAGCAGCACTTGTATATAAAGTATATAAACAATGTCATTCAAACACTAATTACGTCCTGTGAATTGTCACTGCTGGGGTCAAGACAAGAGTTCTACTCACTTATGTCATCACTGATCACACCTGCAAGTCCAGACAGACGCCACCCTTTGCGACTGCGTCAAAGGCCGACACGAGCCAGCAAGCATGTATTGTTTTTGCGGAAGTACTTTACTTTACGCTAATAAGCGGTGCTATTTGGTGTGTGATTGGATTGATGTAAGGTTGGATTAGAATTAGGTGGATAGAGATCCACTGATGCTTGAGAGGAGGGGGTGTCTCATTCATATTGAGGCGCATTTTTGGCTAGGGTCCAGTGGTCGCATTCTTTTGGAGATGCATTTATTTCACGATTTACAGTATCTCTTTTATAACTCGGGTAATGTTTTTGACACATTGATATATCATGTCATATATAGCCTGAAGAAACATTTGGTTTCCACCAAACTTGAGAAGGATTTGCTGTAACTTAGTGAGTCAATTATATTTGGTACATGTCAAACTTAGGGCAGGGCCGAGATGGGAAAAGGTGATAAGCTACCTATGTTTGAGGTCAAGGTCATAATAAAGGTATATTGTAAAAAAATGCCTTTTTCTGCAAATATTATTAAGTCTCATGCATGTAGTTGTAGGATATGTGTGACAAGTGATGACAGGTCACGGTGACCTACTTTCAAAGAGAAGCATATGCCATATTTTCATGGTTACATTGAACCCCACTTTGGCCCATCCAGCTTGGATTATATGCTGAACAGACTTTTGGTATATTCTAGACATTACTTGTAGCTGATACTGAAGGTCAAATTTAATTCTAATAGTCATACACTCAGAAATTTATTAATTATTGTATGTCCAAAAAGTGTTTTAGAAGGGGGGAATTATTGAAGTTTAATAACACTAGAGTGGTCATCCTGAATGTAGTTTGGCTTCTTTGTGTGTACTGGACCAACCCCCACATGTGTATGACATGTTTGTCTGAGCTTATACCTGTGTTGTCGGGGGCACGGGGGACTCAGTAGTCTAAGGCGCCGCAATTCGCTGTGCAGAGTTGCGTCCCTTGGGTACGCCAGAAACCTGTGATTGTGGGTTCGAATCCCAGTTTGCCCTGATTATGTTTCTATGTTTGTCAGCACCATACCCGTGCTCATGGGTTTTATCGAAGTGGTAAATGTCTAAGACCTGCTTCGCTTTGGGCTTTCCTCCCAAATTAGGCTGACACACCGTGATATAACTGCAATACTGTTAAAAGCGGTGTTAAACATCACTCACTCACTCACTCACTCACTCACTCACTCACTCACTCACTCACTCACTCACTCACTCACTATACCTGTGTAGTCAACTAGAAATAATGAATCGTGTGATTGGCTGAAATTGTAGGTCAAGGTAATTAACCCTGAAGTACATATCTTTCTTGTTAAGATAGCTTCGTTGTATGGGACTTTCTGTTATAAAGTTGTGTTGTATTAGACATTTGTTTTGATTATTAAGGTTGGGAAGATTAATAGATAAGCATATACGTGTACCATTTGTTCACTCTTTTACTCACCCTATGGTCTGAGTAATCTTCACAACAATTACAGTAAGATATGTTTATAACGAACACGCTTAGAACGAACTGACGGATATTACAAACTTAATTTTTGGTCCCTTCCACTTGCTGTATAGATGTTGTATATATGCTAATAACGAACTAAAATTAATGGTCCGTTTGAGTTTGTTATAACCATAGTTTACTGTACTGTACTTTCTGGAGTATATTTCGGATCCAAGACTAATCCATAATCCATAATCCTTAATACGCACCCAACTAGGGGATTCAATATTTGGGAAAAATAGAATTTTTGAGTATTATGGGCAGTAAAAACTACATTGTATGCCTTCAGCGAATTCAGATGAACGAGGGGGCACGGGTGGCCCAGTCGTCTAAGGCGCCGTGATTCGCTGTGCAGAGTTGCGTCTCTTGGGCACGCCAGAAACCTATGATTGTGGGTTCGAATCCCGGTTCGCCCCAATTATGTTTCTAGGTTTGTCAGCACCATACCCGTGCTCGTGGGTTTCACCGAAGTGGTAAACGTCTGAGACCTGCATCACTCCGGGCTTTCCTCCCACATTAAGCTGACACGCCGCGATATAACTGGAATACTGTTAAAAGCGGCGTAAAACCCAACTCACTCACTCAGATGAACGAACAGGTGATAGCAATCATTGTCAATAAATATTTGAAATTTGACATAAAACATCACTTGACATAATGGTTTACCATTAAAGTTTTACTTCCTGTTCTATTAGCATGATTAGGCATTGTCTTATATAAAGATTAAGATTAATATGTGTATCTCCTCATACAATGAGGCAGAAATAGCAATCAGCTGTACACATTTTCTCTACTTGTGATTTTTTTTTTTTAAATCTGATGATATAATTGCAGAGAATTATGATGCAATGATCAGAAGAATTGTATCTGAAAATTATTTTATCTGGAATATTATGTTCCAGTATTGTGTTATATAAGTTGCATCTTTTACTATATATATTTAAAATAATAATGACCATAAGCATAGCACTTTGGTACAGCTGATTGCTATAATGGCATGTATTATGCGTACCCCTATCTACACAGCTGTGGTTTTATGGTAGGTAAAGTGTGCAATATACTCAAGCAAATAAGGTATGGATCCACAGGGTTCCAGATATCGCCAGTCAGTTGTTTGAAGACATTAAACACCAGACTAACCCTTCTCAACATTTTGCGAAAAAAAACATTTGAACAAGAGCATTAGCTTGATATACTTTCAACCATTGTTGCAATAATTTGAAAAGATTTGAGGTAAATTCCATTAAAAGAACCGTAAATCAGCCGGTACCACATTTTCATGTCAGTCTGAAATTCAGGATAATTTTTCACAACAGTCATTGTTTTGTTGTTGAAAGCCTTCTAACAGTTTCTCCGAGTCTCTGTTACAATTTACAACGTAAACCGAGTCCGACCCACATAAGAAACTGGGTGTTGCGGGCTACTTCACAAAGGGAGGTACAAACAAGAGGATCGAAACATGGCTTATTGATATCCTTTTTTGGGTGTTTTATTTTGTAATAAACATCAATGGCTACCCAGTTTAGATCTGAAGACATATCCTGATGAAATAAACTACCATTAGTGTGTCAGTTTGTACGAAGTTCAACTCGAGACCCCACGTTTTGAAACCGATCTTCCCGACTGGGTTTGCTGCAGAGTGATACTGACTGTAATTATTAACCACAGACCCCTGGTGTTGGGATGGTGTTGAGTAGGTGTTACACATACAGGCAGGTTGACGGAATGCCAACCATTACAGAGTTGGTGTACGTTTGAAATGTCAAGCGGTGTGCAGGTTCATCATCCAATGTTGAATACAACTCCCTGCATGCATGGTTAGGTCTCTGCTAGAGAGATTGCTCTTCAAAGTAACAGTTAGGTAACAGTAAATTGCACATATTTTGACAGACTGATAAGAAAAGTGTGACCTTATCCCCAACAATGATGTGGTAATATATATTGTTGATTGTGGGTGCTGACTTGCCTGGCTTTGTTCTGCTGGAGGCAGGAAGTGTTATCTTTGTGGGAGATACATCAACTTGAAGCCTTGTATGTTTCTATCTTTGAATGTTATTTTTATTTAAAACAGTGAGATTCATGTTTTCCGTTATGTGTATGGTGCTATGGTGATTTATTTTGGTTTATAGGTTGTTAGTATGAAAGATATGCCATCCTGAAGTAGTTGATGGGTTTAACCTTGGACAAAGGTTGTTTTTTGTATTTGTGCTAAGATGGAAGTCATATCCCTCTCTCACTCACTCACTCACTCACTCACTCACTCACTCACTCACTCACTCACTCACTCACTCACTCACTCACTCACTCACTCACTCACTCTTGAGGTTTTGTCATGATGTACTACTAAGCATAAAATATATTGTCATGATTGGCTCCTAATACATGTAAATATCTCTTTTGTCAGACTCTCTCTTTCCCCCTCACCTTCATATTTCTTTAGACCCGCGAAGATTCCGGGGTAGAATAGGTCTTCACCCATGCTTGTCGTAAGAGGCGACTAACGGGATCGGGTGGTCAGGCTCGCTGACTTGGTTGATGCATGTCATCGATCCCAATTGCGTGGATCGATGTTCATGATGTAAATCACTGTATTGTCTGGTCCAGACTCTTTTATTTACAGACCGCCGTCATATAGCTGGAATATTGCTGAGTGCGGCGTAAAACAGCAAACCATACCAAAATCATATTTCTTTATTATGAATATTATTCACAACATTTTCTTGTTTATTTAAGGATTTCCGCGAGAAGAACCGAAACAGTCCCTTCTTCAACCACTTGTCCACCATCAGCGAGTGTGTTCCTGCATTAGGATGGGTGAATGTGGTGAGTTTTCTGACGTAGACTGCAATTGCTCACTCTCTTTACATATACTGTTATCTAAGAAACTGATTTTCAAGAAATTATTATGTGAAATTTGTTTGTTAGTTTTTTCAGAAGAAAATTATTGGAGAAATGTGGTTCTCACATCTATTCATACATGAGCATATTCCTCCTGCATATTTCATCATGAAATAATATCTGATTAGATTCACGCATTATTTGTTCATTTTACATGGACTGAAAGTAAACTATTTAAACATATGTTTGAACCATATCATTAACCTCCACGGGTTCCAAGAATACCTGATTCACCCGGTACTTGCTGTGAAATCCTATTTAAACAAGGGTGGCCAGTGGGGTATCATTTGCTTGTTTCCTAAAACCTCTGTTTGATTCCCAACATCGGTACGATGTGTGAAGCACACCCTTGCTATGTTATTGCTGAAATATTGCCGTAAGCTCACTCGATCACTCACTCAGTCACTTTGACGATGATTGGGTGGTCACAATGTGTGCCCTGACTGAGTGGATTGTTGTTCATGTTATCAGCGACTTGCTTATTTACATAAAGCTTAGTTATGCGTGAGTTTTGCTGTCGGTGTTGGGAAAAAGGCCAATTAACCATATGATGTTTGTGTTTCAGTCGCCCAAGCCAGGCCCCTATGTCAAGGAGTTAGCCGATTCTGGGATGTTCTATGGGAACAGGGTGCTGAAGGAGTTCAAGGAAAAGTGAGTACCGTATTCAACATAATAAGCGCCCAGGGCACTCTCAAAATTAGAAATAGGGGGCGCTTATTAGAATTTTATTTTGAGTTGAAAGATCGTAAATTTTGTGGTTTATGCTAACAGCCTGAAATGTTTACAAACGACAGATATATTTTTCAAGAATTTAATTGCCCTTAATTAAGGGTGATATAACACCCAAATGCGATTATGCATGAATAAATAAGTCTTGTGTACACTGATCAATCGGAAGGGGTGGTGACTGGGATTGTTCACTAGCCAATATATTAGCAAATATCGCTGTGGGCGCTTATTAGAGCGGGGCGCTTATTACGTCGAATACGGTATTATCGATTGTCAGTAACGTTGGGTTTTGGGATTTATAGAAGAGACACTTGTACAATGTGACTTTCCTACTTGAAAAAGTGAAAGGTGGTTCTGTATTCTCATGGTAAAGTAATTATACTCTACTGGTAAAATAAAACCAGTGTGATGATTGGGACAGTTTTTAGGCTTATTCTTCTTGCTGATTTGTGGCAGTAACAATTTATGTTCAGAAACAAGTTTTTATTACTTGCCTAAGTAATGGCAACATATGCTGTCAAAGTTAAACATTTCTGACAGCCAAATCATAAACGTTTTTTAGCATGATTCACATTGCTTTGGCTATATGGCTAATTGTTTCCCTTGGTTGTGTAGGGATCCGCAGCATGTGGAGTGGATAAGGTCGTGGAACAAGACCTTAGTTGAGCTGCAGGCTTACATCAAGCAGTTCCATACCACAGGCACAGCCTGGAACCCACAGGTCAGTCCTCACTTCATGTACCACTAGACAAAGGAGACACTGCCAAATTATACTGGCTAGTATGGTAGTCCACAAAGGATGTTTCAAAATCAGGAGTTTACTCATTCTACACCTGATACACACAGACATTTGACATATTTAACACAACATCTTTTATACAGCAGTATCTAGTAACCAGCTGTTCAGACCTTGTACTGCAGCAGTATCTTGTAACCAGCTGTTCAGACCTTGTACTGCAGCAGTATCTAGTAACCAGCTGTTCAGACCTTGTACTTCAGCTGTATCTAGTAGCCAGCTGTTCAGACCTTGTACTGCAGCAGTATCTAGTAACCAGCTGTTCAGACCTTGTACTGCAGCAGTATCTAGTAACCAGCTGTTCAGACCTTGTACTGCAGCAGTATCTAGTAACCAGCTGTTCAGACCTTGTACTTCAGCTGTATCTAGTAACCAGCTGTTCAGACCTTGTACTACAGCAGTATCTAGTAACCAGCTGTTCAGACCTTGTACTGCAGCAGTATCTAGTTACCAGCTGTTCAGACCTTGTACTGCAGCAGTATCTAGTAACCAGCTGTTCAGACCTTGTACTTCAGCAGTATCTAGTAACAGGCGGTTCAGTCTTCGTACAGCAGCAATATCCAGTAAAAGTCAGAAGAAATTATAGGTTTATAAACATAATTTGACGTCTGACAGCTTAAATGATTCCATTCAGCGGCAATGTTTGGATCTAGATGCATGATGCCATGTCTAAGCACCAGTGTTTTAAAGTCTTTTTGAATGTCACAGGCATTTGAACCCTTGTTGGCAGTATAGAGGCTATATATATAGACGAACTTGCTCTATCTGACAGGCTTTCTGTCCAAGATAGACATTAAAGTATCAGTAATGCATGCAACACTTTCAAATACATCACGCAAGATGAATGTTTAATATGTGAATGGCAGCCATGCTTGGCTTCTGCCCAACCAGTAAATTTTGCTAAAAGCTTTATCTTCCATATCTACTCATATTGTAATTTGGCAGCCGTTAAATGTCATGTGCCGCAGCCTATAGATAGGCCAGTACTGGTAAGAATGAAATGTGACAATGTACAAGTGATTCCACCTGCTGGGGTAGTGTTGTGTCCATGTCAGTTCTTGTAACACCTGCAGGTTACTGTCCTCCTTCCAGGTGAGATGGGGAGGGCGGTGCCTCAAGTGACTCAGTGCTGTTTACTGGTGATAGGAGGCCATGAGTGACATCGATTCATTGCTGTTTACTGGTGATAGGGGTCCATGAGTGACAGTGACTCAGTGCTGTTTACTGGTGATAGGAGTCCATGAGTGACAGTGACTCAGTGCTGTTTACTGGTGACAGGAGTCCACGAGTGACAGTGACTCAGTGCTGTTTACTGGTGATAGGGGTCCATGAGTGACAGTGACTCAGTGCTGTTTACTGGTGATAGGAGGCCATGAGTGACAGTGTCTCAGTGCTGTTTACTGGTGATAGGAGTCCATGAGTGACAGTGTCTCAGTGCTGTTTACTGGTGATAGGAGGCCATGAGTGACAGTGTCTTAGCGCTGTTTACTGGTGATAGGAGGCCATGACTAACAGTGACTCAGTGCTGGGGTAGTGTTGTGTCCATGTCAGTTCTTGTAACACCTGCAGGTTACTGTCCTCCTTCCAGGTGAGATGGGGAGGGCGGTGCCTCAAGTGACTCAGTGCTGTTTACTGGTGATAGGAGGCCATGAGTGACATCGATTCATTGCTGTTTACTGGTGATAGGGGTCCATGAGTGACAGTGACTCAGTGCTGTTTACTGGTGATAGGAGTCCATGAGTGACAGTGACTCAGTGCTGTTTACTGGTGACAGGAGTCCACGAGTGACAGTGACTCAGTGCTGTTTACTGGTGATAGGGGTCCATGAGTGACAGTGACTCAGTGCTGTTTACTGGTGATAGGAGGCCATGAGTGACAGTGTCTCAGTGCTGTTTACTGGTGATAGGAGTCCATGAGTGACAGTGTCTCAGTGCTGTTTACTGGTGATAGGAGGCCATGAGTGACAGTGTCTCAGTGCTGTTTACTGGTAATAGGAGGCCATGACTAACAGTGACTCAGTGCTGTTTACTGGTGATAGGAGTCCACGAGTGACAGTGACTCAGTGCTGTTTACTGGTGATAGGAGTCCACGAGTGACAGTGACTCAGTGCTGTTTACTGGTGATAGGAGGCCTTGAGTGACAGTGACTCAGTGCTGTTTACTGGTGATAGGAGTCCATGAGTGACAGTAACTCAGTGCTGTTTACTGGTGATAGGAGTCCACGAGTGACAGTGACTCAGTGCTGTTTACTGGTGATAGGAGGCCATGAGTGACAGTGACTCAGTGCTGTTTACTGGTGATAGGAGTCCATGAGTGACAGTGACTCAGTGCTGTTTACTGGTGACAGGAGGCCATGACTAACAGTGACTCAGTGCTGTTTACTGGTGATAGGAGTCCATGAGTGACAGTGACTCAGTGCTGTTTACTGGTGACAGGAGGCCATGACTAACAGTGACTCAGTGCTGTTTACTGGTGATAGGAGTCCATGAGTGACAGTGACTCAGTGCTGTTTACTGGTGATAGGAGGCCATGAGTGACAGTGTCTTAGTGCTGTTTACTGGTGACAGGAGGCCATGACTAACAGTGACTCAGTGCTGTTTACTGGTGATAGGAGTCCATGAGTGACAGTGACTCAGTGCTGTTTACTGGTGATAGGGGTCCATGAGTGACAGTGACTCAGTGCTGTTTACTGGTGATAGGAGTCCATGAGTGACAGTGTCTTGTGGTCTGATCCACATTGACGTCAACTACTAAACACTTGCAGGAGGGACTGATCTTCTCCTTTGCTTACAGACTCCTTCTTTTTCTCTTATTCACTCACTCATTGTCTCATAAAGCCAAAGAAAGGCATACAAATTCTCCTCACCTCAAACACTCACCTCAAACACTCACCTCAAACACTCTCCTCAAACACTCACCTCAAACACTCACCTCAAACACTCTCCTCAAACACTCTTCTCAAACACTCTCTTCAAACACTCACTTCAAACACTCACCTCAAACACGCTCCTCAAACACGCTCCTCAAACACGCTCCTCAAACACTCTCCTCAAACACTCACTCTCCTCAAACACTCACTCTCCTCAAACACTCACCTCAAACAAGCTCCTCAAACACTCACCTCAAACATGCACCTCAAACACTCTCCTCAAACACTCACTCACCTCAAACACGCTCCTGAAACACTCACTCTCCTCAAACACTCACTCTCCTCAAACACTCACCTCAGACAAGCTCCTCAAACACTCACCTCAAACACGCTCCTCAAACACTCACCTCAAACATTCACTCACCTCAAACACGCTCCTGAAACACTCACTCACCTCAAACACACACCTCAAACACTCACCTCAGCCTTGTGGTAAACACTTTTGTTCATCACACCATAGACAAGGGGTCAATTCCCCAAATGGGTACAATTTGTGAAGCTTATTTCTGTTGTCTCCTGCCATGATGATTCTGGAACATTGAGAACATTGACATGAAACCATACTCACTGACTCATTCACTCCCACCTATAGCACCCTTATCTTAGTGTCCCCTGCCATGAAGCTGGTGCTGCTGCTGGCAGGGCTAATTGCCAAGCAACACCGTTTCCAAACACTCCTGCACAAACTGTCATTTTGTATGATAATGAGAGTTTGGATTTTGAGTGAGTGAATTGTGTGTGATTTCCTTCAAGAACACGTCCGCAGCACAATGTCTGCCCGAGATAACAATGGCCCACCTGAAGTGTACGTCTGACAAAGTGTTCCTTCCGTCACAGGATCAGAGACAGAGGTGCCACAACATCATCTCATCACTGAACAGACTTTGTACTCAAACAATTCCACAAGGCATGCCACAGTTTTTTCTTCATTACTCTTGAACCTCCATGCAAAAGGTTAACAAGATTCCAGTTTGAGATAAACTTCTGTTTTTTCCATGAGAGCACTTTCCATATTCTTTATTTTTGGTTCTAACCCAAATTCAGTATCCAACAATCAAGTACACACATACAACATGTGTTGCCCATGTTATTTACTGCTGAGGTTAATACATGTCATGGAAGTTTCTTTAAGCTTTTATTTCTGATCCTTTGATGAGCTACAAATAATATGTCTTGTGATCCATCATTAATGAAAGCAATAAAGAAGTATGTAGGCGTTACTCACATGCCTACATTATAAGTAGGTTAGCACCAACAACTGGTCCGTGGCATAAGCTTTGATGCTATAAGCAAACACATATGGTCAACGAGATGTGCTCTAATATCCAATAATAAACATCAATGTTAATATTACTTCCGAATGTAATGGAGATGCCGCAATAAATGGCAAATTAATAACACTGATTTATAGAAGTGCTGTACAACCAGTGGAGAAGGTTGACAGTGAGGGTGGGGTGAGGTGGGATGAGGGTGAGACTGGTTTAGGGGAGGAGGGGGTTAAAGTATCGCCTACAACAACTACTGGAGATCAGGGTCTGTATTTGACACTAGTTGGGTGGGGTGGGGTGAGGGTGAGACTGGTTTAGGGGAGGAGGGGGTTAAAGTATCGCCTACAACAACTACTGGAGATCAGGGTCTGTATTTGACACTAGTTGGGTGGGGTGGGGTGAGGGTGAGACTGGTTTGGGGAAGGAGGGGGTTAAAGTATAGCCTACAACTACTACTGGAGATCAGGTTCTCAGTATTTGACACCAGTTGGGTGATGGATACTCCGGTAATTAGCATTGTCTGTACTACAGTTGCCTAGTTCACAGGGGCCAACACAAGATATGGGAAACTTGTACTGTGAAGAAACAGCTGTTTTGGATCAGCATCAGTAATTAAGACAATGTGTTTATTTGCTAAGTATGTTTTGAACTGTTTTCATTTTTGTCATCAATTTTGATCTAGTTAACATCTATATATACACTATGTACATGTTCAGAGTAGCGACAGGCCTAATGGTCCTCATATTTAGAGAACCATCTTTCATTTGAATATAGCTTAATGTAACTTTGGAAAAACTAAAATATTGCTTCAAACACGTTTTGTGGTTTTCAACTTCAAAGTCATACATTATATATCACAGGAAAATCACATATTTGTCTATGTTTTATCAAACTTGATCTTAAGACTGATCTCTTTCTTTCAAGATGTGATGGGACATAGATTATAAATAAATACAGGCTGTGAAAAGGATGAGGCTATGAATTGGATGAAGTAAATCTGAATGAATTTTATAGCCTTTTAATGTTGCATTTCAAGGCTGTGACTTAAGGTAATGACTAAATGCTTTGACTGGATGCATGATTGATGTAGTGTGTCATTAATAAAGCAACGTGTTCCAAGTTTGCACCTTGATGACACCTTGACTCTCAAGCTCCAGTTCGCAGTTTTCGTACTTGCCATGTATGCAAGACATTGCTGATGCTAGTGCACCCAGTCCTAACTACTAACTCATGCATTTCTAAGGCAATCAAAATAGTGAATTCTTTTTATGTTTCTGCCATCCTAGGGTTTAAATTATATGATAGCACCAAGATCACCGAATGAAGAAAATTTCTTCAACGTGACCTCTGCAATATTTGTTCACATATCTTCATAAAGCTCCCCCCTGTGTAATAAGGAGATCTGACAAGAAAGATGATATTGTATGTTGGCCTATCAGAATCTAGCATAGCGTATTGTTAATTCCCTAAGCCCAATCCATATCTCACCAGCATTGAGGTAAGTAGATGTCTTCGAAAGATATATCTTTAATGTTGTAATAATTTACTTATGTATCACGATTATGCAAAAAATAGGACCGTTGAAAGTTTGGGAAAAGGATAAATCAGGATTTATCAGTTTTTATGAATTTGTTTTCTACATTATGTCCCCTTGTGTCATCAAGACATGGCTGGGATGCTGCATGAAAACTGTCACTAGTCCCCAATAGCCAGCGTTTGAAATAGCTGCCTCAACAACACTCCGAGACAGCCAGCGTTTGAAATAGCTGCCTCACCAACACTCCGAGACAGCCAGCGTTTGAAATAGCTGCCTCACCAACACTCCGAGACCGCCAGCGTTTGAAATAGCTGCCTCACCAACACTCCGAGACCGCCAGCGTTTGAAATAGCTGCCTCACCAACACTCCGAGACCGCCAGCGTTTGAAATAGCTGCCTCACCAACACTCCGAGACAGCCAGCATTTGAAATAGCTGCCTCACCAACACTCCGAGACCGCCAGCATTTGAAATAGCTGCCTCACCAACACTCCGAGACCGCCAGCGTTTGAAATAGCTGCCTCACCAACACTCCGAGACAGCCAGCGTTTGAAATAGCTGCCTCACCAACACTCCGAGACCGCCGGCGTTTGAAATAGCTGCCTCACCAACACTCCGAGACAGCCAGCGTTTGAAATAGCTGCCTCACCAACACTCCGAGACCGCCAGCGTTTGAAATAGCTGCCTCACCAACACTCCGAGACAGCCAGCGTTTGAAAGAGCTGCCTCACCAACACTCCGAGACCGCCGGCGTGGTCGAGTGGTAGAGCGGCCGCCCGGGGAGCGAAGGTCCGGGGCTTGATCCCCAGCTGTGTCAAACCAATAGACGTTAAAAGATCGTACTTGTTGTTATGCTTTCTGGTGCTCGGCATTAAGGGGCTAAAACAAGGACTGGTCAGCTTGGAGTCTGTATACTGTGTCTGTGTTGGGTATTCATGTAAAACTGCGGCATGGTATCTTAGTGGGCTAGCAACCTAAAATCAGCATTAGTCCGGACTAGTGCACGCACGCATGCACACACACGTCACTGTACATGTGCACCCCACCTCACTAACAATCTGAGACAAGTTGGTTCTATCATGGGTGGTGAACTTGGGAAACATACACACCAGAATGCCATCGCTTCAGACTGGTTCATTGTATAGAACACTGACTGATTGTCAAACAAAATGTCCTGAAGATCTTTTGATGACCAAACTGTCCTATCCAATGTTGATAATATCATGACAATGTCCTCCTGCCTTTTGTCTCCAGCAGAATCATTGTGATGTACTTCTGTTGTGTGAAATCAAACTCACTGATAACCCATAATGACTGCCCTTTAGACTAAAGTCCTAGAATAGAGTGACCCCATTTGTAAACAGATGTGGAATACTGTGTGAAGGTTGTGGTACTACTCACTCTCTCATGCCTACTCCTGCAATGATATAACAGAAATACTGTTCAAAGTGGGATTTACCCCAACTCATGCATACAGGGCCTACTAGAAATTTCCTCAACGCCTCCTTCCCCTAAACCCTTGAAATAAGTCTGTAAGTTTGGTAGGGGACATAGGTAATGCCACGGCTAATCTGTGAGTGTCAGAGGTGGTATAGGAGGGTCAGGTGTGATTCTATCAGGGACAATGAGTCTTGCCAGGACACGCTGGCTGTCCAAGAAGGGATGCTATCCAGGCAGTTATCATGTCTCCAGCATCTGTTGTGTGCTCATCTTGCCACTTGTCTGTGAGCATACACATGGACATGCTTAAGAAATTCCTGCGCCGTTCAAATTGGGAATTCAGGAGGTCATACAGCCCTCATTAGATTTGATGAGTGAATGTGCTTAATTGGCTATTCTTTGAGGAAGCTGCAGCTGGAGATAGACAGATCCACCTGAGAATGGTTCATCATGTTAAATGGCAAATATCTGAGACATCATCAGCTCTATTTTCAACTCTACATTGAATGAATTGGTCCATGAAACTGTCAGCTGGTCAATCTGACTAGTGCAGATGTTGCAGGGCTCTGTTCAATAAAATGACTTGAGCATTACGACCACCATTGCTCTTTTATTTCCATATAGAGCAGTGTATGTCATGACTGAGGTAGCTCAATGAACACAGGACCCTCTGACGCTTTATATAGATGAAACTCCAAGACACTTCTCTTTGGATCATTGATGCATACTATAAATTTTCAAGGTGGATTCTTACAGATGTTTGCTTTGTAATTTCTCACACATTATATTCAATCTGCCTGGTACCCTGGTTCCTAAGGAGGGGAATGATATAGGCCTTCCTCCCATAAGTATGGGAACATGAGCCTTCAGTATGTTGATAAATAAGAGGTCATCACATCTTAAAGTTTTCTTAAAGTTCATTAACTGAATCCCTGTTTATGGGGCAGGTGCAGACGCACTAGACGCAAACCAGTGCATCATGGATGGTGCTGAGATGGAAATTCACAGCTGTCTGAGAGGGGATGCATATACTCAACTTTTAATTTCTCTTCAATAACACCAATTAACCTTTCCTATTCTGTAGTAGGCCATTAATCATTATGTTGAACTTTTTTTGTTGGGGTTAACAAGTGTCTGTGCTTCCTTTCACCTTGGTGCCTCTTGATTGACAGATGAACATTTGCTAGGTGGAGAAAAAACAGCTGAATACATTTATTCTTTTTTTTAAAGGCAAAGGCTGAAGGAAAATATTGGGGTCATTTGTTGATTTGTTGAGCTTTATCAATGTTTTGACATCATACAGATTTTTAAAAAGACCTATTTTTTTTCTATTTTTCTCATGTTCCAGCCTTTTGACCACTCTAAAAAGTGATCATGCATATGTATAATAGGACTACGTGCAGTTTATGATGAGAGGATCTTCATTTGAATTCTTTAACTTAAATAATTGTTGAAGAGTAGGGAGGGGGGGCACAGGTGGCCCAGTTGTAGGTGCTGTGCAGAGTTGCATCCCTTGGGCATGCCAGAAACATCCCAGTTCGCCACGATTATGCTTCTAGGTTTGTCAGAACCATACCCTTGCTCGTGGGTTTCACCAAAGTGGTCCGAGACCTGCATCACTTCGGGCTTTCCTCCCACATTAAGCTGACACGCTGCGATATAACTGGAATACTTTTAAAAGCGATGTTAAACCCAACTCACTCACACTGTTGAAGAGGGGAAAAAGAAAAATGCCACTTTGTCACATTGAACTTCTAACTAAAGAGAAATGTTGGTTTTATATTTTTAATTTTGAGAGAAAATATGATCAATTAAAAATTGCTACAAAGAAAAAGCCAAAAAGGATTGTGAACATGCCTTGTATGTCCCAACATTGGTTTACAGACGATATGTGGAGTATTTTGGTGGACTTTTTGCAATAAATGATGCAGTAGGATAATCATCACCTGTAAACACATCTATCCTGTAACTGTTTCATTGGCATCTTTGTTATTTGCTTTAATGTTAAAATAAGTCTTGAAAATTATCCAGTTAATCTTATCAAAATAGTTATTTCTTGTATGGAATAGAGCTTTATTTCAATTCATCTTAGAAAATGTAAGCAATTGATGACATAAAATCTGATGCCATTATAAACATTTTCCTCTTACGTTCTTGTCCTATAAACATACGTCTTTGTACTTGGCATACTCTGCCAATGTCTTGATATCTATCAAGGCTTGCTATTGGTTTATAAACATCACGTTGCTATGGTTATCTCATAAAGAATGACAGACATGTACAAGTTTTTGTGTTAATTTTCAGAGTGTCAATCACACAAGAGTGACAGAGAGTTGTTCGGAGGAGTAGCAGAGGCCTGCCTCTCTGGTTCTCCTTGCCTCTCCTGTCTCTCCTCTCTGTCCTCCTCCATCAGCTAGTCTCCCCCTCCCTCCCCCTCAACTTCTTCTCCCCCTCCCAATGCCTCTCCCATCATGCATCTCCCAAGTTGTGGATTTGTCTGTTATTACAGTATGTCCTGGAGACACAAGCAGGCAGCTTCTGTTTCCTTACGCCTTTTGTTACCCATTTTGAAAATCTGATAACAAAAAAACTTGTCACACGTCATGCTAAGGATATAATTGGGATGTTAATCTGTTGTTATCAATCGTAGCTTGCTACTAGCTTGTGAACAAGTGGATCTAGTTTCCACTCGCACAGCCTGACATGTCCCCTACGTAACATCTTCTCGCATCATCACTCTCCAGACTCCTCAGCATCAATTGTAACAGAGCTGATAAACAGTGACACATATATATCATATCATTGAGCTCCTCACAGCTACTGGTACATTATCAGTGTTAAATGTGGATTGAAATACATTCTTTGGAAAAAGTGAGATACCGTTGTTCTTTATAAATTACATTTTGGTGTACCTTTTTAGTTATGGTTTAGAAAAAATATTTTATTGTTATTTTTTTATTTTCTGTTACAATGACGTGATAATATGTGGAACTAGTCTTGAAGTCATTGACAGTGAACAATCTGTGGTAAGTGTTATTCATGTCATCTCTAAAGGAAGAAAGATGTTTTTAAGATTAAACTGGGCTACACAGGGGTGTCTTGATGGGATTTTGCAGATGATATGTCATTTCCGTAGGATTAACTGATATATAGGCACTTGGTATTTATATCTTTGGATAGGTGAATGCAGTTTCGCTCCTCCTATGAAATGTCTGAGCTGATACCTGATTGTACAGATTTCGTAGAAAGAGTGTGTCAAATGATGTTTCTATTCATGAAGGATATATCCTCAAGCTTTCTGCTATCATGTCTGAGAAAATAAACTGTATAAACTCTTTAAGGCAAGCCTGCGTGTTCCCTTTGAAATGAAAAACTTTATTTATTTTTTTCTCGAGAAAATAGAGGAGGAAAAGGTAGAGACCCCCAAGATTTTAAGAAAGATCTAGTGAGATAGGAAGGTTTCAGGAAATAAAATCTTAACATGCTTTGATACCTATATCGCTTTTTGATTCTATAACCAGATTCGAACGAAGTAGGGAAAGTGCTGTTTTGTCTGCAGGAGCAAGAAATGTATACATACAAGTTCTTGCTTTCTTGTCAGCTCTTTGTCCAATCATTTAAGTCATGCCTAAGATCTAGGTTCTACTTACCACATGAGTACATTGTATGAAGCCCATTCTTGGTGTTCACGGCTAATGTCTTGCTGAAAGTGCTGAAAATCTCACTCACTCACTCACTCACTCACTCAATCACATTAGTTTCTTCACACTTATTACATTTGATACTTATATTCAACCTATTGATTGACCCTGTAAATCTCACATTTTTAATGACTGGATCCTGTTGTGTTTGTTGATGTGTTCTCTAAGTTTGTGCAGCTTCAAAATTCATACCATATGAAGAAAAACCATCACTGCTTCCCACACCTGCCCTCCCATTCCCACATGGTTCTCATCCCACCCCAACATGGTTCACCTCCCACCCCAACATGATTCTCCTCCCACCCCAACATGATTCTCCTCCCACCCCAACATGATTCTCCTCCCACCCCAACATGATTCTCCTCCCACCCCAACATGGTTCTCCTCCACCCCATCATGGTTCTCCTCCCACCCCAACATGGTTCTCTTCCCACCCCAACATGGTTCTCCTCCCACCCCAACATGGTTCTCCTCCCATCCCAACATGGTTCTCCTCCCACCCCAACATGGTTCACCTCCCACCCCAACATGGTTCTCCTCCCACCCCAACATGGTTCTCCTCCCACCCCAACATGGTTCTCCTCCCACCCCAACATGGTTCTCCTCCCACCCCAACATGGTTCTCCTCCCATCCCAACATGGTTCTCCTCCCACCCCAACATGGTTCACCTCCCACCCCAACATGGTTCTCCTCCCACCCCAACATGGTTCTCCTCCCACCCCAACATGGTTCTCCTCCCACCCCAACATGGTTCTCCTCCCACCCCAACATGGTTCTCCTCCCACCCCAACATGGTTCTCCTCTCACCCCAACATGGTTCTCCTCCCACCCCAACATGGTTCTCCTCCCACCCAATCATGGTTCTCCTCCCACCCCAACATGGTTCTCCCCCACCCCAACATGGTTCTCCTCCCACCCCAACATGATTCTCCTCCCACCCCAACATGGTTCTCCTCCCATTCCCACATGGTTCTCCTCCCACCCCAACATGATTCTCCTCCCACCCCAACATGGTTCTCCTCCCATTCCCACATGATTCTCCTCCCACCCCAACATGGTTCTCCTCCCATTCCCACATGGTTCTCCTCCCACCCCAACATGATTCTCCTCCCACCCCAACATGGTTCTCCTCCCATTCCCACATGGTTCTCCTCCCACCCCAACATGATTCTCCTCCCACCCCAACATGGTTCTACTCCCATTCCCACATGGTTCTCATCCCACCCCAACATGGTTCACCTCCCATCCCAACATGATTCTACTCCCATTCCAACATGGTTCTCCTCCCACCCAAACATGATTCTCCTCCCACCCCAACATGATTCTCATCCCACCCCAACATGGTTCTCCTCCCACCCCAACATGGTTCTCCTCCCACCCCAACATGATTCTCCTCCCACCCCAACATGGTTCTCCTCCCACCCCAACATGATTCTCCTCCCACCCCAACATGGTTCTCCTCCCACCCCAACATGATTCTCCTCCCACCCCAACATGATTCTCCTCCCACCCCAACATGATTCTCCTCCCACCCCAACATGGTTCTCCTCCCACCCCAACATGATTCTCCTCCCACCCCATCATGACTCTCCTCCCACCCCAACATGGTTCTCCTCCCACCCCAACATGGTTCTCCTCCCACCCCAACATGGTTCTCCTCCCACCCCAACATGATTCTCCTCCCACCCCAACATGATTCTCCTCCCACCCCAACATGATTCTCCTCCCACCCCATCATGACTCTCCTCCCACACCAACAGGGTCTCCCACCCCAACATGATTCTCCTCCCACCCCAACATGATTCTCCTCCCACCCCAACATGGTTTTCCTCCCACCCCAACATGATTCTCCTCCCACCCCAACATGGTTCTCCTCCCACCCCAACATGATTCTCCTCCCACCCCAACATGGTTCTCCTCCCACACACTACAACTATCATTCACCCTCACTTCCACTCTACACCTGTTTCAAAAGGTATTCCACACAGGTGTGCTCCATCCCGACAGGTGAACATAGGCTCATTCGCACCCTGTGTACTACAGCATGTTGTTACCATACCGATGTACTGCCTCTTGTAGAGTATGAACCCATACACCAGCATTGTAACAACTAACAGTACTGAACAGAAGGGGGCACAGTCGCCTTGTACCTGCAACATGTACTGTACAGAAGGGGGCACAGTCGCCTTGTACCTGCAACATGTACTGTACAGAAGGGGGCACAGTCGCCTTATACCTGCAACATGTACTGTACAGAAGGGGGCACAGTCGCCTTGTACCTGCAACATGTACTGTACAGAAGGGGGCACAGTCGCCTTGTACCTGCAACATGTACTGTACAGAAGGGGGCACAGTCGCCTTGTACCTGCAACATGTACTGTACAGAAGGGGGCACAGTCGCCTTGTGCCTGCAACATGTACTGTACAGAAGGGGGCACAGTCGCCTTATACCTGCAACATGTACTGTACAGAAGGGGGCACAGTCGCCTTGTGCCTGCAACATGTACTGTACCGAAGGGGGCACAGTTGCCTTATACCTGTAGCATGTACTGTACAGAAAGGGGCACAGTCGCCTTATACCTGTAGCATGTACTGTTAAGAAGAATAGCTAGCCATTACTTCCCATGTAGACCGACTGTATATAAGGTTACCCAGGAAACAAATTACTGCACTGTTCTTTAGCCACTGTGGCTTCAGTTACATCGTGTTATCATAAAGTTCTACATTTCAATCCCTGTTAGGCTGGAAACAATAACATTTCCTCCTCAAGTTGTTTTTGGCCAATTAGGGAGGACGAGATGAGGAGATACGTGGTGAGGGGGCAGGTCCTGCCATGGCTAATGTTGGAGATACGTGGTGAGGGGGCCCTGCCTGCCACGGCTTATGTTGGAGATACGTGGTGAGGGGGCAGGGCCTGCCACGGCTTATGTTGGAGATACATGGTGAGGGGGCAGGTCCTGCCATGGCTAATGTTGGAGATACGTGGTGAGGGGGCAGGTCCTGCCATGGCTAATGTTGGAGATACGTGGTGAGGGGGCAGGTCCTGCCATGGCTAATGTTGGAGATACGTGGTGAGGGAGCAGGTCCTGCCATGGCTAATGTTGGAGATACGTGGTGAGGGAGCAGGGCCTGCCACGGCTTATGTTGGAGATACGTGGTGAGGGGGCAGGGCCTACACTGGCTTATGTTGGAGATACGTGGTGAGGGGGCGGGTCCTGCCACGGCTTATGTTGGAGATACGTGGTGAGGGGGCAGGGCCTACACTGGCTTATGTTGGAGATACGTGGTGAGGGGGCGGGTCCTGCCACGGCTTATGTTGGAGATACGTGGTGAGTGGGCGGGTCCTGCCACGGCTTATGGTTAGAGATACGTGGTGAGGGGGCGGGTCCTGCCACGGCTTATGTTGGAGATACGTGGTGAGGAAGCGGGTCCTGCCACGGCTTATGTTGGAGATACGTGGTGAGGAAGCGGGTCCTGCCACGGCTTATGTTGGAGATACGTGGTGAGGGGGCGGGTCCTGCCACAGCTTATGTTGGAGATACGTGGTGAGGGGGCGGGTCCTGCCACAGCTTATGTTGGAGATACGTGGTGAGGAAGCGGGTCCTGCCACGGCTTATGTTGGAGATACGTGGTGAGGGGGCGGGTCCTGCCACGGCTTATGTTGGAGATACGTGGTGAGGGGGCAGGGCCTACACTGGCTTATGTTGGAGATACGTGGTGAGGAAGCGGGTCCTGCCACGGCTTATGTTGGAGATACGTGGTGAGGAAGCGGGTCCTGCACTGGCTTATGTTGGAGATACGTGGTGAGGAAGCGGGTCCTGCCACGGCTTATGTTGGAGATACGTGGTGAGGGGGCAGGTCCTGCCACGGCTTATGTTGGAGATACGTGGTGAGGAAGCGGGTCCTGCCACGGCTTATGTTGGAGATACGTGGTGAGGAAGCGGGTCCTGCCACGGCTTATGTTGGAGATATGTGGTGAGGGGGCGGGTCCTGCCACAGCTTATGTTGGAGATATGTGGTGAGGGGGCGGGTCCTGCCACGGCTTATGTTGGAGATACGTGGTGAGGAAGCGGGTCCTGCCACGGCTTATGTTGGAGATACGTGGTGAGGGGGCAGGTCCTGCCACGGCTTATGTTGGAGATATGTGGTGAGGAAGCGGGTCCTGCCACGGCTTATGTTGGAGATGGAGAAGGCATCATAAATTCACGTCAGACATCATTTGGCAGTGTATGGCAGCTATTTCAGCCCAGAGGAAAGCATGGAGAGTGCATCAGATTGGTTTTGTTTTAACATGTTTTTTCAAAAGTCGAAATGATGTAATGTCCCTCCCTGGTAGTCTCCTGTTGTGGCCTGATCAGATTCCCGGTACTTCCTGGTTACCAGGTCTGCCAGGGTCTTCAACACACACAATCAAAACATTCACGGATAGACAGATTTTTAAAACGGGACATTCAGGTGCAAAAAAATGTTGCATAAACAGAAATTCGTAAAGCTATGATATTTTCATACACATGAGCTATAAAACTTGGTTATTGAGAGACAAATGTTTATTTTGTTTGAGGCTAAGGGCTTGAAGGAAAAACTCATTTCTGTATTTGTGATGCAAGAGATGTGTGTGCTGGAATATCATATAGAGTTACTCCCACAGACAGTTGACATTGTAAAGAAGGCATAACCTTCATTAATTCAGTAACACTTATCACAATCTCCTTTATGCTTAGTGATGTATCTCCTGTCAGCTTGCAAGTGTTCGGAACTGACAAGCAGGATAGGCTTGATTTACTACTACAGACACAGCCCATGAATGAATGTTGATCATAGCCCAATCAGCAGTGTTACAGTTATGTTACTTGGGCCTGTTGATGATCAAATCTGTACCAGGGCAAATCAGTGCATCTGTTAGTTGTTGGGGGGTGAATCTTTGGTTGATAACATGCAAATCAGTGGTTGATAACACGCAAATCAGTTGTTGATAACACGCAAATCAGTTGTTGATAACACACAAATTAGTGGTTGATAACACACAAATCAGTGATTGATAACACACAAATCAGTTGTTGATAACATGCAAATCAGTTGTTGATAACACACAAATCAGTGGTTGATAACATGCAAATCAGTGGTTGATAACACACAAATCAGTTGTTGATAACACAAATTAGTGGTTGATAACACACAAATCAGTGGTTGATAACACACAAATCAGTGGTTGATAACATGCAAATCAGTGGTTGATAACACACAAATCAGTGGTTGATAACACACAAATCAGTGGTTGATAACATGCAAATCAGTGGTTGATAACACACAATTCAGTGGTTGAAAGTCCCTCACTCACCACCATTCAATATCAAACAAGACCGCCTCTGTGGCCTAGTGGTAGAGGGTCTGCCCGGAGAGCGGAAGGTCGGGGTTTGATCCCTGGCTGCATCATACCAAAAGATGTTAAAAGATGGTACTTGTTGTTACCCTGCCTGGTGCTTGACCTTAAGGGGCTAAAACCAGGACTGGGCGGCTCGGAGTCAGTATACTGTGTCTGAGTAGGGTATTCATTTTAAACTGTGGCATGGTGTCTCAGTGGGCTGGCACTATAAAGTCTGCATTAGTCCTGACTAGTACAGGCAGCCACATGCACACACATGTGCAATATATAAGTGCAATAATCGTGAATGCAATGTTAAACCCCATTTTACCTCACCAATATCAAACATTAAAGTCACTCAGTCACCACCGTTCAGTATCAAATATGTATGTTATGGAAAAAATGAACACTTAATTCTAGACCCGTGAAGATTCCGGGGTAGAATAGGTCTTCAGCAACCCATGCTTGCCGTAAAAGGTGACTATGCTTGTCGTAAAAGGCGACTAACAGGATCGGGTGGTCAGGCTCGCTGACTTGGTTGATGCATGTCATTGATCCCAATTGCGTGGATGGATGCTCATGATATTAATCACTGGATTGTCTGGTCCAGACTCGATTATTTACAGACCGCCGTCATATAGCTGGAATATTGCTGAGTGCGGCATTAAACAACACACAAACAAACAAACAAAAACTAGATTCTTATACAGACCTCAGCACGCTCTTATTATTTAACTATGCTCACTGAGCAGAAATAGTAGCTCAAGGCTTTCCTGTTTGTCAAGTCAGGACACTTGGACATTCGATTAATCAAAAGAAGCTCACTGGGGCATCATTACGGACCCCTGGAAGCTAGTTCTCTCTGACTACAGCACCTTCTAATTTAAGTCATTGGCTGGAGGGGATCTCGCACACCCACGCCACATCAAAGCTCGGCACCTGCCTCTCACATTGCAGGTTTGCATCACAAACTTAATCATTTATTGACATGATTCAGTTTTTTAAAGAGTTTGAAGACGTAAAACATTTGTATTTCACTGCAAGTTCCTGTCATCTGTGTAGAACATGGTACGCTGGCGCTATATGAAGAAAGATATATAAACCAGCAATGGTGGGACTACGTGTAATGTCAATAGGATGCTTGAGATATGGGCAAGGTGGAGAGATAGTTTCAAGTGCATGTGTATTGTTGCTCTTTTTCCTCTCACACACACACACACACACATGTTCAGTCACGGGCTCTTTTCATCTTCACTTTCATTTTGATTTCATCTTCATCTCGCCCTGTGGTGCAGAGTTGAATCACATATTTGTGTCATGATGCTCTCATTGGTTGAAGTCCCGGATTCAGACCAATTGTTATCCTCATCTTGACTGATGGTCAACCTCGGCAACAACTCTAACTCCACCACTCACACCACAGTGTCAACCTCTCCATCAACACTACCTCCACCACTCCCTTCACAGTGTCAACCTCTCTATCAACACAAACTCCACCACTCACACCACGGTGTCAACCTCTCCATCAACACATGCTTGCCGTAAAAGGCGAATATGCTTGTCATAAAAGGCGACTAACGGGATCGGGTGGTCAGGCTCGCTGACTTGGTTGATGCATGTAATCGATCCCAATTGCATGGATTCGATTACCAGACTCGATTATCTACAGACCATCGTCATATAGCTGGAATATTGCTGAGTGCGGCGTTAAACAACAAACCAACCAGCCAACCAAACTCCATCAACACAAACTCCACCACTCACACCACAGTGTCAACCTCTCCATCAACACTACCTCCACCACTCCCTTCACAGTGTCAACCTCACCATTAACACAAACTCCACCACTCACACCAGTTTCAACCTCACCATCAACAAACTCCATCGCTCCCACCACATCATCAACCTTCCAACCAGATCCACCAACACAACCTCACAACCTCACAACCTCACAAACAAGCACCACCCTGCATGCACCCTTCTCATACTTTCAGAACTCGATAACCACCTACAATTATCCCTAGCATCCCCATCCCACTGACAGACCCTCCATCCTCGGTGAAGCTGCTGCTGCTGCTGCTGCTGCCGCTGCTGCATGGCTGTGTAACCAGTGTGAGATGGAGCATGAGATATACTCCCAGGGAGTTATTATCCCTCTCCTGTCTATCACCTTGTCAAAACGGCAGTACACCACCCTCCCTGGGCACAGCCGGCTTAACACAGGTTCCGCAGGGTACATCAATTAAACCAGCTTTAACAGGATAACAAATCTGTGTTCAGCTGGTATTCCCTGACTTAACACAAGGAAAAAGTGGAGAGAAGCATCTGTAAGATATTGCCATCATCTCCCTGTTTCACCTCTCCCCCTCCACCAGTGCATGTACAAGTGCAGGTTACTTGACCCGGTAATGTGTGAGGCACCCGACCCTGCCTCCGTGTTCCCTTGCGATGTAATTGAAGTGTGCCTCAGTCAGGCAACTACACACACTCAGGTGGAAGCTGTTACTGGTCCCAGCCCAATGTTGCAGCTTTGTCCGTTACATAATGAGGCCCTTCTGCCAATAAGCAAAACCCACCACTCTAAAATTATGTAATTATATTCCACTTGAGACTTCAAATAATGCTCACTGACTCAAATTTTCCTCCTTGGTGCCAAACTGAGTAATTTTGAATTCTCAATCTTGATGCTATTTGCTTGTTTAGTGCTTGGAGAAATTGTTGCCATATGCTAGTCTTAACACATGCTGGTGTAAGGAGCTTGGTAACAGAGTCTTAACTTTCACCGTACTTTACAAATCTGCCCGGCACCGATTCAATCTTGATGTTTGTTTAGAAGTTACTTTTGATTAATACAAATGTTCTGTTATAGTTGAACCCCTTCCAAATCTGCAGATACACCGAATCATGTGATTAAACAGTCCGATGTTCTTCTACATCAAGCATGTTGAACAACAACAGGCATTAAAAACTGGAGACAATAGTTACATATGCTACTCTAACAAAGTTAAGGACCACCCAATTCTTTGATATTGATAAAGCTAATCTTTCATGCCATGACAGAATAACTATAGTAATATGAAAGTATCACGAGGTCCTTCACTATTTTTTTGTAGTATAAAACATGTTTGTTGCCTTAACGTGTAAGCCTTCATTATGCCTTATTGAGATGTAAACTTCAGTGTGATGTGAGTGTTTGATGCTGGATGACGAGAAGGCAGAGGAGGGAATTGCCGTATGGTACAAGATCTGATGGGGTAGGGTGGCTGGCTGACTGGCTGGGTATTGGGAGCTGCATAGTAGTTCTGTACAGCATGTAGGCCATTGTGGTGCCAGATGAAGATGTAGACTTCGAGATGTTGGTGGCGTGGGGAGACACAATTTAGGGATGGAGAGGAGGAAGGAGAGAATATGTTTTGTACAGTATCTGGATGGATTTAAACTGACTTTAGGTTTGTGAACATGATAACTGTGTTTCTGAGCACCATACCTGTGCTTGTCTCTCACGCACGCACGCACGCACGCACGCACGCACGCACGCACGGAACTGACATGCCGTGATTTAACTGAAATGCTGTTCCAAGTGGATGTTCAAACACTCTTTTTAATCTCCCCTTACAACATCAGGTGTTACTTTGTTACTAGCAACCTATTCTGTCTTGATATTCTCCCAGGTAAAGTGTCATAGATAAGAGTGGCAGTAGGTTTCAGATGGCAGTTTGAACTGTTCGGTGTTACAGGGATGAACATTCCAGCAGATGTATGAGTGTGGAAACACTGACAACGCTTTCATTACTAATACCCTAATACCACACTAACTGAAGAGTAATTGCAGCTTGGCAGGATCATGGCAATCATGTTTATAATTGTTGTGACAAATTAACGACTGAGACAGCAACAACGCCTCCCTTGTAATCTACTTTTGCTTGGAGTCAGTGGTAGGAATTCTTCACCACTTGCCACAGATACATTCTAGTCGTCAGGAGCTTGTTTCCAGCTTCCCTCCAGCTTCCCTCCAGGATGGTTGGCAACAGATTCATCCCACTTAATTCCACAATTCAAGTTGTTAAAAAAATTTGAAATATTTGGCAGGAATCATTATGAGAAATTAGCTCCGTGTTTTCAATTAAGTTGTCCTTATATAGGTTGTAGACTAGTAAGACAGCCGCAAGATTAAGTTATTCTAATCATGTCTAAAAATAAATGTGTTGGTTCTAGTTAAATGGTTATGGATCTTGTGTGGATGGCTGCAATATTGGGCTTTTCCTTGTATGCATATTTTCATTGATAATCCATATGATAAATATATATTCATGTTTTATATTTATGATTAAGTAGAGTTGCTAAGAGCTATAATTAAGAATAGGGTTAGATGAATGGTGATTATCAGAATGGCAACACTGGGGCCTTTTGATGTAGATAATTGGCTTGAAGTTTGAAACTTGAAGTGACATAACGCTGGTTCATGGAGTACCAATAACAGACGCAGTTATGGTGAACTCAACACTGTATTCGTTCACTTGTCCTGTAGCGTGAACAGACAAAAATGTGGTAATGTTTTTAACTGACTTATTTTGTCAGGTGATACAATGATAAGAATGTTTTGAAATTGAAGCCAACCCTGTGTTAGATGGAGGAGCTGGAAGTCTGACCCGAAACACTGGCAGGGCAGGGCAGCACATCACTGTTTAACACTGTGTCACAAAATGTTTCAACAAAACAACGCCATGTTATCTTTCCATCACTTCAGTGTTATATTTGGAGGCTCTTTATTCCCTAAAGTTAAGTTTGGAATACCTTCTTCACTGGCTGTACCATCTGTATGGGCAATTAACAGTCAGGAACCACACTGGCTCTGGTTGCAGATGAAATGGTTTCTCGGACCTACCGTATTCCATGTAATAAGCGCCCGCTCTAATAAACACCCACGGGGATATTTGCTTATATATTGGCTTGTGAACAATCCCAGTTAGCACCCCTTCCAACTGATTAATGTACACAAGACTTATTTATTCGTGTATAATACATACTCGTGTGTTATAAGCCACCTTAATTATGGGCAATTACAATCTGGAAAAATATATCTGTCATATATATATATATATATATATAAACATTTCAGGCTGTCAGCATAAACCACGAAATTTACAATCTTTCAACTTTGTTTTTTTCACCAAAATAATATTCTAATAAGAGACCCCTATTTCTAATTTTGAGAGCATCCTGGGCGCTTATTACTTTGAATACAGTATTTTACAAGCATTGGTAGCTGAGTGAACTGACACCGAATTCTGGAAACATCTGGTTGTTGCTTGCCTTTATTTAGTCTCTGTGACCAGAGGAAAACTTCTTGTAACTACGCCATTTTGTTTCCCTCTGAAAAGTTACCATTTTAGCCATTTTTTGTGTACTTGAACATGCCAGAAGTAAACATCTTGCAAGTGAGAGAAGGAATAGTCTAATTGTCAACCATGTGATCATGTCGGATTAATTTTCTATCATTGTTACAAATGTTTTCATAAGTAAAATTATTTATCTAAAAGTATTTGTAATACTATTTGTACTTTGGTCATGTGGCCTGAAATGCAATTAAACATGTCTGTCTGTCTGTCTCTGTTTTAGTAAAATTTTGAACAATCTCATTAAAATCAATCCTAGTTCTCGCAATCGCTAAACAAAGATCTGGGGACATCCCATTCCGGGTCACGTCAGAACGACCTTTCATCCAACCATTCAAAGCGTTGCTTACCAGATCATGAAAGTGACAGTCGGAATGGGTTTTCTAATCATGCAACCTCGATAACGTTGAAACGGGGTATTCCGAACGACGGTTATGCCCCGTACGACTGATTCCATCAAAATTATCGTCTGTCTCTCGCTTCCGTGGGATAAACATTTGAACGGAGGAGGCGTTGCACAAAACGTGGGAAGTACTGCTATACAATCGCAACTATATATTAGACTTCCGGATTGATCGTTTGTTCAGTTTTCAAAATTTTGGTCGAGAACTGTGTCAACATATTTTTCAAGCGTAGTCTGAAAAGGAAATCGCCAGGTTGAAACAAGTGCCATAAAGCTCAAGAAAGCTGCTTTCTCATTGGCTGATATCAACTTATTGTTATTCGTTTCAGTGATTGGTCAAAGTTTGCGAAAGTTCGTTCAGACGTGACCCATAATGGGATGTCCTCAGATCTTTGTTTAGCAGCAGCAAGAACCCAGATATGATTTTTAATGAGATTAAATTTTGACAAGTCCTGTGGGCCAGAAGGAGCCCTCAACAAACCTCTTCTGGGGTTCATGTGGTTCAAACACCACTTTGTTTGTCTACTAACTTAGTGTAATGATGTGTAAATGAGTTTCACACGTTGCTGTGACTACAATGTACCAGGACTTCCTGCATTTAGGCTCACCCATGATTACACTCATAATAAATTCTGATATAATTTTGAAGTGATCTTCCTTAAATGTATAACTTGACTCCCTTAGAAAGTTAAAACCTGGCAATGCACTACACGAGGCAAATCTTAACATGCATTCAACAGTAAGCGAAAGTTTGCATTCTATGAAGTTATCTCTGCTTCAAGGTTAACATTCATGTTATATATTTTCTCAGTTAAAACAACTAAACAGTTTCTGATTTTTTCAGCAAAGGGTGTCCCTTATTTAGGGAAGACAGAGTTAGCGCTTCCGAAATTGAGCTGAATTTCAGATAACATATTTTAAGTGGCCCGGAGCTTAAATACGGGAAGTCCAGGTACGGACTAGACCAAGACTGAAGCTCAGGGCAACAGGCCATGGCACTTACTGTGACTCAGCTCCCATTGTAGCCACCTAATCTCCAATGTGTTACCTTTATGAACATTGTGAACTGGGGGCATGTATACTACTAAATAAAGTTAAACACCAGCCAATTCTTTCATATTACTATATTAATCAGTCATGACAGTGACTCCTGCAATCCTGTCTTCCCTTGCTTGCATCTTGCTGCAGATTCATATGTCATTGTATGTAGGATGACTCGCTCACTTATGTCAGAACTACAGTCAACTCCTTTATAAAAAAAACTCCTAGCTGAAAAAAATAATTTCTCCATTATTGAGAAGAGAAGTAAATACCTACCCACTTGTAGCCTGGGTTTGGTGGAGACACAGCCTGGAGTTGGCTTGTAATGATGATTAAAACCAGTGTGGATGCCAGTAGAGAGGTGAAAAGTGACACTTAAAATGGCTGATGTGGCAAAGACAAGTCATTTTCTGTAATGAGGGTGGAGTTTAATGAATGTAAATCGTCCGAAGTGCATGGCTTCATTATGTATTATTGTTTGATGTTCTCTCAGTGAGCTCCTCGACAGATGGGAAATAAGGCTACGACACGTTTGTCACTTTACACCAGTATGGATCAGATGATCTTTAAGTGGGCAAAGTTATAACCTGACTCTCATGTTTGTGCTGTGTATGAATATTTAGGGGATAAGGGGGGGTGAGGGACATTATACTCAAGATCACATTATACACAAGAAAATACAGTAATTGCAGACCCACCCTGATTTTAGAGCCATCACATGCATCATGTGCCCAAAGATGTATATACGTCTTTGATGTGCCCTAGGACACCAAGGTGTTAAAAAATAAAGCTTTTAGCGAGACCAGTAAAAGTACTTCTTTTTATGTATTTTTGTTATTTTTGTATTTTATTCTAAAATAAATGATATATATAACCCTTGCACAAGGATACTAGGATACATTGGCAGGTTGACTGTAATCCTGCCTCTTCAAGTTTCGACAGTAGTCCATGTCAGGTTCTGTCCCACCTATACAGGGGTCCAGTGGCCTATGGAGCTGGAACTTGCTTTGCAGAGTGGCATCCCTTAGTTGTGCCAGAATCCTATTATTGAGTGTTCATGTGCTAATTTTTATCCCCAGATTATGATGTTGGTTTCAGGGCTATATCTGTGTGGGGGGTTTCCCTGAAGAGATGAGGTTCAATGACCTTGGTCACTGTGGGAGTTCCTCACACATCATGGTGGCATGTGATGGTTTCACTTAAATACTGTTCACTGTGTAAAACCCAACTCACTCACTTGCTGTGCACCAAACAGGGCCATTGCTTGCCAGTAACACAGAGTATTGCTTCTTCATGTGAACGTAACGCTAATTCATGTCACCATGTTCAGAGAACAAGCAACCACTTTATCTGAATTATTGGCAAGAACAGCCCATGGCATATTTTTGCAATCTGTCAGGTCCAAATCAAGATATTTTCTGTGATCTGTGGATTACGTACTCTTTGAAAATTACTTTCAATTGCATTTCCACAGGCATGGCATATGACACGTGACACATGACACATCCCATCACCCCTCAATTAAAATTGTCTACCTCATGCAAGCATGCTTTTCTGTCAGGATCCAAACTCTTGGTGACTTATCAAGAACATGCAGGGCAAATTAGGCAATGATTGCATGGAGGCAATGACTTTCTTCAATGATTTGATTAATGTTTAAGATCTGACACCTGTACTCCCTCCCTAAGGCGCTGGGCTCAGACTCGTTAAACAGTTAGGTACAACATAGCTTCAAGTTTTATACGTTTTGATGGATGTTTGAAGTCAACACCCGAGGAAATGATTGCTCATCATACATGGTAAAGGTGAAAGTGCCAAGGTTTGAAATTAATGCAAGTTGGCTTCACATGGACAGCACCTGACAAAAGCTGCGCAGAGTTGTGTCCCTTAGATGAATCAAAAGTTCAAATCCGAGGTTCAACCTGATTCTGACAGTCGGTTTGTCATCACCATGCATTGCTCATGGGATTGACCATGTTGGTTAACATGGAGACCTGCATCACCTTTGGTGTTCCACCCACATCAAGGTGATATGAGCAGTGTTAAAACAAGTCTACCTGCTCTCAGTGAACAGTTCCCAGTCACTTCGTGAAGTGTTGATGTGACCTGGCTGAAGAACGGGTCACACAAAAGACTCCAAAAAGTGAAATTTTCTTGAGCCAATTCTTGAAGTCCTTCCTTTCATGTTGCTGGAAAACTTGTAAAAGAATCTTACTCTAGATGAGGAGATTGCTATAGGGTGTAGATTACACACCTGTACATTGCAACACTTCCAAAAAACATCGCTCATAAATTTGAAAGGAATTAGCCCTTTGACATAGCAAGCGACCTCTACTCCATGTGGTACTTCATATAAGTCGCGTTCACTTAGAGGTGCTTTAAACTGTAGCTCCTCTTATGTAGTGGAGGAGAAACTTCTTTATAATTGGAGAGTAACGTCAAAACAAGGCTATCGTGACCTTTTAACAAGCTGAGTATAGGAGCAAGTACTTCTCTTGGTTCAAGCGTTTCTCACATACTTTTCACCTTCACTGTTGACAGCTCCTTGGAATAGATTTTTTCGTCATCATTTTGGTTTCCAAATATGCCTGTTATGAATCGTTGGACATTGTGATGTATCATTTTTAAAGAGCAAAAATGACTGAAAAGGATCTGGTATTTGGTTTAATGATGTTTGGTAGGAAGAGTTTAAATGGTAGTTGATTTTTATGACAGGAGTCGATAGGACACATAGGTTTTGTGAGGGGATTTGATTTAGACTTGCAATGAAGCCTGCTTTTGGTCAGACGGCCACTCTGTCAGCATTCAAGTATCCCATTGGGAAAAAATTCCTGGTGAATTGCAACTGTTTGTCTGACTGATACTATTCTGTCTCCTTGACTACAAACCTCTTCCATTCACATTTCATACTACCTTCGAGGCTAACCTAACCCACTTATGGCTGGGTTGGTCGGGTTTAGTGATTGTGTTTGATGGCTCGTCATCGTATCCTGACGGTGTGGATCGGTGCTCATAATATCAACCACTGGATTGTCTGGCCCAGACATTATGTATAGGCCACAGTCAATACTGCTGAGTGCGGTATTAAGCAACCAACATGTAACAATAGCTTTGCATGACTTCCCTCAACATTATCTCCCTTGCAATTTTGAAATGTATGTACCAAACTCTCAGTTATTATTTTTGATGATACATGTATTAGTCGGCTTGTTTGACTTTAACTTTCAAATACATGAAAACAGAATTTTAACACTTAAGGTTAAAATGTAAAGATTTCAAATCAAACCTTTAAAAACATGGATGAGACTTTAAACTGTGTTGACTTGAGAACGCCCTGCTTGCCTGCGAGATATCTAATATTGAGGTGTACATTCCCATTAGATATTTCTGTGCTTTGATTGGTACATGCCAGTCAGTAAATTGGGAAATTTGAAGCCAAACAGTGAGAAATTAGAATCAAATGTCTCGAAAAACAAAGAAAGTAAAACCTAAGATGTATGCTTACTTTAAACAACATTCTGAAAGTTGACACTCCGAAGATAGCACAACATTCTAATCAGCTTAATGACTGCCAGGCAAGCTAAATTATCCCCAACCATGCAAGTACATCCTTAGACTTGAAATCGTCGGCATGTGTGTTGCTTTCACATTCTTGAGCCTGTCACCATTATAAATTTCTCGCAAAATTCTGCATTAGAATATAAGTTTCCACGTAACAAGTTCTCATATATTGAAAAAATAGACTGTTGACAATACCAAGGGATAGCTTCATTTACAACTTGAATATTCTGTAGAAAAATATCCAAAGTTTTATAGAAAGAAATATTTGTATACAAAACCCAATATTATCACTTTGTTCATCTAAAAGTTTATTGCAAACGAAGCCACTTAGAAATTTCACAGCTAAAAAAACGAATGTGCTAGTTATTTCTTATTGGCTTATGTTAAAGGGATCGTTGCTGGATAATGGACAGACATTTAAAAATATTTGGATGAAGAGGCAAGTAAAGCTGATTACAAGTTTGCGTATGCTTATTGGAGAAAAACATACATAATAATGATCCAACTGAGCCCCACATCTACTTGATAGAGTATGATTTCTCCAGCCTCCTCCATGGATACCAGTGCCAGAGGCTGAACCGTTGCCAAGTTGGACGTAAATATTATGACTAGCTATTTTCGGGAATAATGTTTTCTCTTGAAGACATGCATCTGTTCTTAAAGTTAACGACGTGTGGTGTGTAAAAAGAAATTCTTTTTCGAAGACCTTTAGTTTTTTTTAAAGGTTGAATATTCATTGCAATACCTGTTCTTGTAAGCGTGTAAAAGAAGACTAGGTGGACAATAACTTTTCCGTGTTCAAAATGGATCAAATTTAACTGTATTCAATGTTCTGTATTTGAAGAGAAAAACGTTCCAGCTTTTCTGTAAAGTGTGCTGTGTTTAGGGAACCCAGTTTGAAGGCAGTCTGCTTTGAATTCTTTGTCCTACTCTTTATCTTAAACTGGAAGCATGAATGGGGTTTGACTCAAAGTATATCGAGAAAATAATATGAAGGTCACCCAGCCATTTATCTTCCTGAATCTGAAAGTAACAAATTTGCCTGTGTGATTAAGTTTGCAAATTTAAAAAATGTTTTTAGGTAATTTTGAGGATGCAAGCTTCCTTCAAATTATGAGAGAGGGATGTAATATAAGCTTTTCTGCAGTTGATCAGCTGTTTTCCGGCTATTTATCATACACCCACTATGTTCAAAGGATGACATGTCTTTCAAACCGTTATTTTCCATTTTTAGGTTCATAAATAGAAGGGATATAGATAATGATACCGAGCGGCTTGGGCTTAGTGATGTATTTGTTGTAGCCTTCATCTTTTTACCTCCTTTACTGACTTAACCATCTTAACTGTAACTTTCACTTTAAGTTTGAATAGACACCATTTACAATGTTAAACTCACCAGGGTTAATTAACAGTGTTTTCACAAACAATGCCAGCTATTCATGTTCCTGATGTTTTTGTACTCCTCGGTGCAACATTTTATTGTTTCTTTGTGAGGTCTTAATCAGCAAAACACAAGCAATACCTGTTCCATATTTCACCCTGTGAAGGTAGTGATTTTCTGCTACGTATAAAGTGTTCCGCGTATTGGTTCAGCGAACCACCCAAGTGTGACAAATTGTTGAGATGATGGAGGAGAGTTTTACCACAGTGCAGCTCTCCACGGACCACCAGAACATACTAGTTCAGTGTTGCAAGAAGTGGGTTCCATGTACCGTAACTATTCTGTTAAACAACAGAATTTGTCAGAGAAAATTTATGGAAGTCAGCTTCTTTATTATGAGGAACACAAAGTTTCAGAATACATACATACTCCTTCATCAGGTGAATGAAGAAGCATACACTCCGAAATATTTTGTTCCTCATAATAAAGAAGTTGACTTCTAGAAATGTTCTCTCTGATGTGTATCACTTCTTAATGTAATTCAAAGACACATTTGTATTTCAAAATATGTTTATACACGGAACAAAAAAATGTTACGGATTATGGATATTTTGGGGACACGTGAAGATCCAAGGTAAAATAGGTCTTCAGCAACCCATGCTTGTCGTAAAAGGCGACTAACGGGATCGGGTGGTCAGGCTCGCTGACTTGGTTGATACATGTCATCGATCCCAAATGCGTGGATCGATGCTCATAACGTCAATCACTGGATTGTCACTCGATTATTTACAGACCACCATCATATAGCTGCAATATTGCTGAGTGCGGCGTTAAACAACAAACAAACAAACAAAATCTTATGACAAGCATAGTCGCATTTTACGTCATGCATGGGTTGCTGAAGACCTATTCTACCCCGGATCTTCACTGGCTAACTAGATCGGGTGGTCAGGTTCAGTGACTTGGTTGATGGAGTAGATTGGTGCTTGCAACATCAATCACTGTTTTTTTCAGTTCCAAATTTGATTATTTACAAGCTGCCATCATACAGCTGCATTTGGCAACAGCAAAAAAAAACAACCTAAATTACAGATAACTCAATGTGTTTTCAATGGTAAACAGGACTTTTTTAGTTAAGAATTCATCACACATGAAAATTATATTCAGAGAATGTTTTTATTTTCTTGAGTCCAAAGACTACTTATGCGTATACTGCAGGACATATTATTAAATTTTAATTTATTTTTTCATCAAACATGACGTTCTGTTTAGTCTTGAACACTTAAAGCATCAGAGACAGCAAAGAATATATATGTGTTGGTATATTTAGCGTGTTATCAGACTATGTACGGTAATGGTTACTACCACAGGGACCATGCTAACCTGCTGATTGCCTTGCCGGTTCTGTCTAGGGACCGGCACTGTCGTTATTGGTTTATATCAAAGATATGACCCTTGGAATTGGTAACCTGGGACGTTGTTTAGGAAGTATTTGTTACCAAGACTGATCATAGGATTAAGTTATGAGCCAGCCATGAAGTTATTGGACAAAGTAGCCCCTCTAATCGACTATTCTCTTGTAGTTAAGCATTGCAAAAAATAACAACATAAAAATCGTATCCTTGTTTTTGCTGTAAACGGTTGTCCAGAAAAGACATGTCCTTGTTGAGAATTGTTTCAGAATATCTTTGGAATGGATTAAATGAAAAATTTCACATGTATCTTTATGGGTTTTTTGTTGCCCCAAAAAGACTTGATGATTTCACTGCAGTTTGTGGCACAGACCTTTGAAAGGGTAAACGAGTTGAACGTGAAATGGCAATGGTCCTGTTAAGATCATAAAAACGGCTTCTATTACCGTTCAGGACATTAAATGGTTCCAATAGAAACCAGAAGAATTTTATTTAGATATTATGCGATGCAGACCAGTGGAAAAAAGTACCTGTGTTCTCCTTTGATGTTTCATTTCTCCTTTCTTCTGTCTGTCATCCCTCCCCTTTGCCTTCCATTCCACTCGTGCATTCTTCTTCCTTTACCTTCACTCTTCCTCCTGTCAGTGTAGTAGATAGCATCTAATGTTCCTTTTAAAGTCAGTGGTTCTTACATTGCAGTCGTTCTTCCCATGAGAACTTTAACAGTCCGTCTTATCACACCATTCCCATCTTCTGTGGTGCCACCATTGGGATAAACCTGGAATATAAACATGGCATAACATTCACACACACACACACACACTCTCTCTCTCTCTCTCTCTCTCTCTCTCTCTCTCTCTCTCACACTCACACACACACACACACACACACACACACACACACACACACACACAATAGCAGTTAATAATAATGTAATCAGTTTGGAGGAGAATGGAACATCTGGCACAGTACCCCATAAACCTGATCAAGATTACTGAAGTCGATGAAGTCTTCAAAGACAGACTTTAAATTGAAGTGAATTTACACAAACATCAGCATTACCATTAAAGTTATTGCCTAATGTTCCCTCAGCTTCACTTGAGAAATGATCATGTTTGAATAACTAGGATCATTATGGCGCTCACATAGACTGTTTACAGTATGTCAATACAAACTCTTTATGGCCTAAGGCGGTTGAATGATCTACTGACTATCAGCTTTCAGATGATGTAGCTCGACTTTGTCTCACGCCTCCCCACTTCAGGCTAACTAATGTTTTAAGGGACATGACTTTGATTAAGTTTATGAAGATTTGTTGAGAGGCTCTGCCAGTCAAGAGCTGTCAGTCAGGGCTTGATCTGTGAGTGGCAGAGGAGGAGGCACGGCACATGTATGTGAGGAGGGGCAGGGGAGAGGGGTGGCAGCAGCTCAGGGGGTGGCGGTGTAGTGGGATAGTGTGTTTATCTAGTGTGTTGTGTATACTCTTTCCCTAGGGCCATTGGCAACACACTGGGATCCAATGCGTGGGAGGGGTGGGGTGATGGCCGGGAGGGGGTCAGGCTTGTTTGCCAGGGGGTTTGTAGGAGTAGAAGCATATGCATATACACTGACCTCTGTATCATGTCTTCTGATTGGGTTTCTGGGGCAGTTCCTGTCTTGTAGGATGTAGTGTTATAATTGAAACATATGCATATACACTGACCTCTTTATCATGTCTTCTGATTGGGTTTCTGGGGCAGTTCTTGTCTTGTAGGGTATAATTATCGTCTTGCAGGAGGTAGTGTTATAGTTGAAACATATCCATATACACTGACCTCTGTATCATGTCTTCTGATTGGGCTTCTTGGGAGACAGTTCCTTGTTTCGCATGGGTACAGTATTTGTCTTGCAAGGGGTAGTGTTAAATTTTGAACAAACACATTTATGTGTAATAATGAATTGATGGCTTCAGGTCCTCTGGTCTGGAGGGTGTCAAAGGAGTATTAAAGTTGAGAGGTATCTCTCCTTGCGTGGTGAGAAGCGGGTAGGGATGACTGCATGGAGGGGATAACTGGGGATAACTGCTTTGTTTTTGAGTATATGAGTGTATGTTTGAGAGTGGTTGTAAATTGGATTAGTGGGCTAAGCTTAACTATGTTAACAAATTAATATTTTCTTTTCCAAATCTGGTCATTAATTAAATTAACTACACCCTACATGGAGAAAAGCACTAATGTCAAGGAAACAGTTCATGAGGAATCTAGTATCTGGAGTTGAGGCAGGTGTTCTTTGGTTTCAATAAAGAGGCTCTCCTCACTGGCCACTGATCAGACAAGACACAAGTACTTTCTGCCACTGTACACTAGTATGTAGGTAAGCAAACGATTGATGCTTGCCGCAAACTCGAGTGTGACATTTCCACATCTATCTATCCAAGCAGGCCATCATTTCCCACAGGCAAACTTCAGTTCCTGGCATTTGTAGAATCAGTACCAGCCTGGCTCATCAGACTGCTTCACAGTCCGTAAACATCCCCTGTTGTTGTAACCTTTCCCAAAAAGAAGAAAATTTGGCCATTTGTCTTTTGTGCTTTTGTGAGGTTCTGACAAGAAAGGTATGGCATGTGGATTGTTCTCATCACTGTAAGACAGACTGACCTGTGGCAAATGTGGATACCAGTGTTCCTGGTTTGTTCCTGGTTGTACTGAGCAATGCTGAGTGTAAGGAACACAATACACAATAAGAACAGTCATCTCCACTAATACTTTTCATTCGCACAATGTCTGCTCATCCCGAGTAGCTGGCATTAAATGTCATTAGGGCCTTTATTGGTCCATGAGAGAACAGAAGTAGAGAATTTACAGTTCTGTATATGCATATATTTTTTAAGATCAGTTGAAGAGAAAATTATTTCAAATTTTATTTCAGTTGATTTCTCAAAAGGATTCTTAGCAGATAGATCCCCATCACCCGATGCTATTCATAAGACATTTTGAAGAGAATCACAATGAGTTGTGTATCATTACACCTAACGTCAGGGATCAATGATCATGCTATCAACCACTGGTCAGGGTGACCCAGAATCCTATGACCGCTGAAATGTTGCAGACTCCAGGTTATGGGGCTGGGATGAGTCAAAATTTACTACCCGGGTACCCAACCTTTTATTACCTGCCCCTACCTGGGTACCCGCTGTAGGTCTCAAGAGATGGGTACAAACTGTCCAATTCGGACTAGTTTGACCAATGCCCAAGCAAAATGCACTTGGAGCGCATATAGAATGATCTGATCATGCATACACTGTAGTTGACTGAAACTTTATCTTTATTTATACATATGAAAGTCAGGAGGAATGTGTGCATAGTCTGAAAGAAATGCAAACATTAGTGACTTGTAGTGTGACCAACCCACCTGTCCAATATAAACAGTGATGCTTATCGCGCCCAATACACACCAATAAAACACTTGGTTTCCTTCCTGCTACTACTAACCATTTTTAGGGAGGAATGTGGACGAGGCAGTCTTGGGGCCTGAGATTAGGTCAAGCATTTTGTGACAGTCAGCTGTTGCCCTGTAATTTACAACTATGTTTATGTTGTCAATATCATGCTCCTTTACCTCAAGACATCAAAGTGCCAAGGCACGCAAAAATGTGTAAAATTTTGTAATCAAAACCAATCTCTGTGATGAGGGTTAGCGTAGTGATACCGAAGTTACTAACTTAATTCCGGATGAATGGGTTTTCATAGGGGTTATTCAGTGCAATTCTTGTATCGTCATGTTGTTTGTTTCTGAGTAACTTGGAACTACGTGGTGTAATCGTCGACACTTGGCCAAGCAGTGCAAGCAGTCAAAAGGACACTAAAAAATATCTTATCTGAAAGATGGCAATGAAATTAATGTGCAGCATATATCAGAAAAAACTTATTTTTTCGCTTAATGTCAATATTCCATTCTTAAGCTTTATCATAACAGCCTATTTCTTATTACATCCACAATCTCCTTGCAGCAACTTCGACAGTTTATTTAAGTAGCACTAATGATGGATATAAGGAGAGGATTCCTTGTAACCATCAGCACTGTCGCGGAGTATAGCGGTGGGCTTAAAGTTTGGAACAGCATTTGATCTATGTTAAAGTGGTATATTTGTTGTCTTACATGGGTTCTGTGACTAGAAAGCAGATGCTGTTGGGACTAATGCAGGTTAGAGTGTTCCCAACAGTCTTATCCCTTAGAAATATATAAACATTATCTACTGGCCTGGCAACGGAAACCGCAACGCCATGGGGTAACGAGACCAGGCTCTGACAAAAACGCCCCCAACTACATGCTGTGGAATCACAAACTATTAACAGGTATGGTCTCTTGAAGAACCAAGAGCCCGTTTGTTTACTTTTGTGCCAAGCACGTGCCCAATAAGTAGCTTTTTTCGTGACAAAGCCACGTTTAAGTGATGTTTTATGAAATCATGGCGTAAAAAATATGAGAGAAGCCTGAGGCATATGTGATATACCCTGACAATTGGAGGTCAATTACTGGCAACTTATGGAGCTATTACATTAACAAAGTTAATTTTCTGTGTTAGTTATACGCGAGTGAGGCAGGTTTACTGTACTTTACTAAGCTTCGGAAAAAAACCAGATGGTGCCCTGCCCGTATCACTGGAGCAATATTCTGTTTTGGGAATCTGAGATCATGAACCGATAGATTATGTTTCGGAGTTGGACTGTTGTTCTGAACAAGAATGTGTGCTGATTTTGATATGTTTACAAGATGATCAAGATGTTGCAAATATGCAAGGCCACTTGACAAATGCCTATTAAGCATGTTCTCTGGTCTTTTTAGAGAATGTTTAAATTTTCAAAGATTGTTGTTGCGGAAAGTTTTATTGTTTGATCTAAGTGCAAGTGACGGCACTTCTCCCATTTGGCTTTTCCTTAGCAGTAAGCGACATGACGTAAAATGGGCATTGATTCCCTGTTTAGGGCTGGAAAGGCTAGCGTGGGTACTCAGGTTGGGTGGGCCCTGAGCAGGATCCGGGTACCCACAAGACTACCCAGACCAGCGTATTATCAAGTGATATATTGTTTTATGACAAAAAATCTCTACTATAACTCCATGGTTAAATAACTCGCTCATGTTCACATTTCTTTCGGACTCTTCATGCATTCTTTCGGACTTTTATACGTTTGAATAATGAAGAGAAGCTCCAGTCAATGCTCCAGTGTATGCATTATCAGATCGTTTCATATGGGTATCTGGATAGTTTTTTACCCTGGGCTGCGGTAAAACAATTCCCAGTCGAACATTTTGTACCCAACTTGATACCTACAACGGGTACCCAGGTAGTAAATTTGGACTTGTCCCAGCCCCAGTACACTAAGAATGGAAGATTGAAATGTCAGTCTCCCCATTGTGTTTACCAGAACGAAAGGGCTGAAATTAGTAGAATATTGGTTGTGGTAGTACGGCATGTATGACTGAGCCGATGTCGAGCTACATGTCTAAAGCACAAGTCATTTCTTTTCTACATTGGGCACCTGAAAAAATTATATTCAAATTAAAGTCATTTATTTTATTTGCAAGGCTGTCGGGTTGCCTTGTGGTTAAAGTGTTCGCTCGTCACGCTGATGACCCGGGTTCGATTCCCGGCATGGGTACAATGTGTGAAGCCCATTTCTGGTGTCCCCCCGCCATGATATTGCTGAAATATTGCTTAAAGCGTCGTAAAACCATACTCACTCACTATTATATACTGTTATATTTCTATGCAGAGGATATTGCACAAATTTTAAAAGATTTGAATATTTGACCCAATGTATGTGCATCAGGACTGAGACTAAGCACATGTAAGTCTCAAGGAATCACAGTACCACCACAGAGGTGAGGGGGTTTGTACAGCGCCTAATGGGCTGGATATGGGTAGTGCGTGTTTGTGTAGTCCTATCACTAATATGGCTAATACGCTGTAAGTATAGGTTGTTGCTGGGATTACCAGCATGGTGCTAGAATCCCTAGGGGGTATTGTAAACCCACACTGCTTCACTCTGTGTTAATCAGGCTCTAGGAGGACTGATGTAGGTGCTACTTTCAGCCATGGATTCTCCAGATATGACAAACTGTGTTAGTATTTCTTTCCAATGTAAGACTTAGTTTGGTTAGTTAACCAAAGGTACCAGACTGGGTGTTGATGAACCTTGGGTTTGTGATTCTCTGTGGTAGTAATGATTGAATTTCCCTTTTGTGCCTAATAATTCAAGAGGATATTAAGGTACTGGTATGGTATTCCAAGTGTTTCAGCAATATCTATTATCAACAAAATCATCGAGGTTCCCCAGTTATGATGCTCCCAAGGATGTCATGTATGAGTGCATCACCATTTTTCACTGCATGCGAACTGCCTCCGTAACCATATTGGAAATGCGGTACAGGGTGTGTTACTTTTGCTGTGACTGCTGAGTTCATGAACGTCAAACTGGGGTATATGATCCCAGCATTAGTACTATCCCTATGATTTACTTACAGAGTTGGATGCAGGTTTAAGTATGGCTGCTGATGAACTACGGAGTCTCATGGCTCTATCTTTCATCTTTGTCTTCATCTTTTTGCACAGACATGCATCACTCCTGTTGTAAGAAATTAATTGTGAGTTAAAAGTTTATACTAACATTTTATTTACGAGAGAAAAATATTGTATGGTTGTGTCTGAAATTATTCTGCCAAGGTTAATGAAGAGAGGTAACAAAGTCTGACAACTTGAAATGTCATAAAGCAAGAAGATGTCGACTTTTTCTGTTCTTTTCGTCTAACCCTGCCATTTAATTTGGCAAGCGTCTTCCCCCGATTGATCCCAGAAGAGTTCAGTTTTCCATGCTGTCATTGTTGGAGCAATCGGTATAGGAAGTGAAACGCCAGATCTGGATATGATCAATTTCTACTGTTGGAAGGTCGAGTTCGCTTAACTACCATATGCTTACAAAAACAGAAACAGAAAAAAAGGTAGAGAAAATTGAAAGAACAGCATTGAAACTTTTTTGGTTTTGTTTCTTGAAGGCAGCATGTTTATTGAGTAGTATAAAACACTTTTAAGACAAATAACATATTTGAAGAATGTCAGACAGATGGATTTACTGAGGTTAAGCCCTGATTGGTAACACTGTGTTCAGTTTTCTGACCTCCCTCAACTCTTCACAAGAGAAACGTACAGACTTTTTATGGTGCTTCAGCATCAGCTACCCAGATGTAGGGTAAGGGCAAAGATAACCAATCACTTAAAAATATTGATACTGGTCTGGGTGGATTTTATAGTTTGATACAGATAATAACTCTCACATGTCAATGTTAGTGATAGCTAGCTCAAGACAGAACAAGTACATGTACATATTTAATCAGATTTAAAGGTCAACTTGAGTACTTAGGTTTGAAATTTTGGTCACTACCTGTGTCCGGGTATTCTTTAAGCAGATTCTTTCAGAAGTGATAAAACATCTAACGATGTCCTGAGTGATTTCATAGATTATTTTGATTTGTAGTTCATATATTCACATTGCAAACAGATCAAGCTCCATACAGTGCCTTAGACTAACATTTAGTCTCTGAAATCTTATATTACACAATATCCTTCTTGAGTAAAAAAAAAAAATATTCCCTATGCTGATTTGTGGAATAGAGCTAGCTTGAGCTGGCTAGACTTGCTTTTGTATGCATTTCTAGATTATTATTTTTTCATAAAATAAATATATTCCATGGTCATGGTGCAGGACTAACAGTGCCTCTTCATGGAGAAATGGCCTGTGAGGTGAGTGATGGAAGGGAGGCAACTCTGTTCGTACTTCAATCCAACCTAAACACATTGCGTACGATGAGTTCATCTTCAAATCTGCAATGTAGTCAGATTACCTCATTGCCTGTTACTGATGATCATTAACTGTTTTTTAGCTACATGTATGAATGGATTATGTAGTTTTCTGTGAGGAAACTCCTGTTGGATGCCTTGTCATACTGGTTGTATTGGTATCTTACAGCACCAAAAACCTGTAGCAGAGCTATTTTGAGAATATTTTATTATCTGAAACAATTTTTGTGAAACATGTTTTCCGTGGATGAATGTTGAATGAAACCAGTCTAACTTATATTCTTCCTCTTTTTTTGACTCTTGCTGATGTGAAAATAAATTCATATTTGAGCATGATAAGCATGATAAACAGAGACATGCTTGAGATGGTTTAGATATGAAACTCCAAAGTATCACAAAATAGCTTCCTGGGTCAACAAAGTTCTTCTTGCCCAGTGATCCCAAACTACACATCTTACCTTGCAGAGTTACGTCCCTTAGTTGACACACCTTGGTGCTAATCTCATATTTACTCTGATTATGATCAATGCTTTGTCAGCAGATGCCCAGGCTTGTGGATTTTGTAAGAAATATGTCTACCATGTTGGGTTCCCCTCCCGCTTTGATGAAGCTGACCATGTAGTTACTGAAGTACTCTTATAAGTGGCAAAAATCATGATGGCAATCACGGAATTGTCTGGTCCAGACCTGATTATTTACAGACCACTGTCATATAGCTGGAATATTCCTCAGTGCAGCGTTAAACAACAAACAAACAAAATATGCTTGTTAACTCTCTAATTATGTTAGGGGGGTTCAGATCCTCAATTTGTCCTGATTGTGGTCAAACGTTTGTCCTCACAATACCCATATTTGTGGGTTCTGTGACGGCTGACATGCCGTTATTTAGATGAAAAGTACAGGTATCAGTAATTCATCTTGCTCACTGTAACACTCAAAGTTGACTGATTGTCAATTAAATGTAAACCTACAGAATCATAATTTGTATATTTCCAGGGACCACCGGCAGCTGCCCCAGCCAGGGGAGGTGCTCCGCCCCCACCCCCACCCGGCCCCCCACCCCCACCCCCACCAGCAGCTGTGGACTCCTCTGGGGGTGGCGCGGAACAAGAACGAGCTGCCCTGTTCAGTCAGCTCAACAAAGGAACAGACATTACAAAGGGTGAGTAGACTCACCGATGCTCCTTTGTTGTGGGACGTTACTTAAAAAACTGATGGTACAGATACAAATTAAGTCGAAGACTCTATGGGTTTCTGAGTTAGGATTGTTGTGAGTGGTAACTAAGTGGATTGAGTGGTCACTTGGTTGAATGCGTGTTATCATACCATAGCCACATGGATCTTTGCTCACAGTATCAATCCCTGGATTCTCTGGTCCTAACTTGATTATTTACAGTCCACTGCCATCATTTAGCTGGAATGCCATGATGTAGATAATTGCTGTTCAAAGCCGCATTAAGTTCACTCACTCACTCTGTGAAGGGTCTGTGGTATAGAAATCCCAGGATAGACAGGGATGTGACCTTGGGTAATTGCATGTCCTTGTACCCTGCCGCATGAGGCATTTCTTCATAACATCCACCACTGGTTTGTGTGGTCAGGACGAGATTATTTACAGGCTGACGTGAATTTGGTGGAATTGAGCTGAATGCTGGTTAAAACAACAAACAGTCAAAACCGGAGCAGGCGAGAATGCCCATACCCGCTGCCCCTTGTGTGAATCGAGGGATGAGGGTCGGGGTATCAAGTGCCAGATTCTCTCTGTCATGGTCCTGACCATGGTCCAGTAACTCGGATGTGTCAGTTGATCCCCATGGGGGGGGATTCCCAGTTAGAAGTGGGCTCCACCAGCCTGTGATTATCATACCAGGCGCCTGAATGGATCAGGTGGTCAGGCTCGGGGACTTGGTTGACAGCTTGTCAAAGTGCCCTGATGTCATGGATCACCGTTCATGACATTAATCACTGGTTTATCTGGTCTAGACTTGGTTATGTACAGGCCACTCTCCTGTAGCTGGAATGTTGCTGAATGAAGCAACAAACAAACAAAACACTTTTTATGATTACCCTGATGATAAAGGGACACTGTCTCAATGTCACAAATGGCAACAGTAACAGTGTCTAGATCTAGACTTGAAATGGGAAACTGGTCATGAAGCAGACGCCATCTTTGAGAATTCAAAGCAGCATGAATCTCAGGTTTGTTTAAATTAAGTACTCCCAATTTGATTAAACCTGCCAAAATAAACTGATTCAGCCCAGTGCTGTGTAGTTTCCCTGCAGTGGTCTAATTACTTGAATGACAAGACGGTAAACAAAGAAGGACATGCAGGTAAAAATGCAGTTTTCCTCCGGCTCTGCCTGACCCTAAACCTGTGCACACCTTGTGTTTGCCATTGCTAAGGTGCACAGCTCATTCACATATTAACGACTAGGAGACGAATGTTATTGCAAGCTTTTTGGAAATTGAACGTTTGCTTAGAGTTGAATGATCTTAACTTTACAAAACTTGATGCATTTTTTAAATTTGATTTTTTTTTCCCTTTTTCTGTTTTAAAGTGCTGAATGCTTTTTAAACAGGTTCAATGATAAATTTATTTCAAGTTGTGTAAAATCCACACATTATGGTATTACTTTAAGTAACAGGATGTTACAGATTGTTGTGTTATCATCATCATTACTTAATATTTAAATATCAAGTCCAGACCAAGTTTGTTCAGTTGTCAGTGTGACATTAAAATGTCAGGTTTTTGTTGTAATTTTTCTGAAAATACAGATGAGAAAATTAAAAAATAAAAAGATATATTCACGATAAGTATAATTTCAATCAAACAGCATTCATATTTTGTATTTATTTTAACTTTTTCATAACAGATAACAGGCAAAAAAGTAAAAGTTTTGTTTTTTTAATAAATGCTTCTTTAAAAATATGCAGGCACTAAACATTGCTTTCAATTTGAGTTTAAACTTGTACTGATATCGAAACTTTATGAGGACTATTCACATAGAAAATCTTGACCCAGAATTATTAAAAATTTGAACCAAATATGACCGAGTGGAGTGTGTTTCCATAAGGACATTGCTCAAGTTGATACGGGACCAAACAAGGAAGTGCTCAGAATCCTATTTATATGAAAGTTCTATTAAATATTAACATGATTTAACATGACACCAACGAAAAGATCACGTGACATTTCTGTAATTTTCCCAGTTATTACCCAGGTCACAATTTAATTAGATGTTGTTATGATAATTTCATAAAGACATATCTGGATCTAAAAACATTTTTAAGGATATACAGTACTTGAATACAAACTTTAGACTTTCCTTATTTCGAGATTAATAAATCTGGGATCTTTCATTATGTAAATAATTCCTTAAGTATTGTTTGACTATCGCATAATTAGGTGAAAGAAATAAGATGCTTCATGAATGCACACTTTCAATCTAATGCTTCATTATGTTTAACACAGTAACTACGGTAGCAGCCTTTCACACTTCAAGTAAATATATGCCCACAATAGAATGTGTGAATTATTTCAAAGAATTTATTTAACCAGCTGCAAAGAACCTGCAAACATTACAAATCCTTAAGAAATTCAAAGTTAAGTTTTCAAACAAGCTGGAAGATTTCCTTCAGAAGTGTGGCAGTACGCTGCCCCTGACCGAGAAGTTGTAAGTATTTCCGCCGTTACAAGTCACTTCCCCGTTGTTGTCAAACTACAACATCCATGTCAGGGGTAAGTCATCACAACACTGTCACATCCATATCAATACATTCTGGCATGTAAGGGCCGAGAATAACGTCGTTATAGATATGTGCAGGGATATGGTACAAGTCAAGTGAGTGGTTCATGAGACTGTTTGGGGGGAGTTTTTATCCTTGTTCATCTGTGACTGTTTACGGCTGTGTGTTTTCATGTAGGTTAGTCAGTAGTATGGGGGACAGTTGAAGTGATTATGAATACTATTTGATTTGATGTGGAAGGAATGACATTGAGTTTACTATTGGAAGGTCAGATGTTGTTATTATACCTTCGACCTGAAAGTATATATGCAGCCCAGTTCATGCATTCTTTCAAATTTAGGGAAGTTTCCATACTGATAGAAGAGGTGCAGTGCAAGTTTGATTTTGATATGTGTATTTTACTGAAAACATTTATTATTTTGTTTCATGTTTTAAACTTCAAATATTTTTTACTTCAACATTTGTGCGACCTATAACTTAAAAACTACTTCTTTTCCAATTGGGGGTACAGTTTTTAAACCAATAGGATAGGTGCAGTGCAAAGTTCGATAAGTGGATTTATAATTTAAAATATTGCTTTTTTCATGTTTTGAACTAAGAAATATGTTGGGAGTCGAAGTCGGGGCAATTGGTGAGTTAGCTCACTTTTTGTCTTGTTGTGTTTGTCTTTACATTATTACTTTAGTACTTTGCTCGAACTTTCTCCCACTGGAGGCATATATTCAAAGCAGCATGCTCACCAACCTAGCCTGCTTTCTGAAGGGACTTGCTCTGTCTCCTGAATCGTTTGGTGTTAGCGACCAAGTATGAAGAGCATTAAAGGGTGCATAACCTGTTTCTCTGTACATAAGTGTGTGAGAGGAATTAACTTTCTGTCCGTTCAGAGTGAGATGTTTTGCGAGTGACCTGGGACATCTGAAGTCTGGGTGTGTGCACCTGAAGGAAACTCAACTCAGGTTACTTTTGTGTTGACATCTGGGTGTGTTTGAGTTCAGCCTTCTTTTCAGGGGCCACATTAAGACATTTGACTCTTTAGGTTATATCCATCTTGTGTGTGGACATGTTGACATGTTGCTGTGGTTTTTGATGTCTCATGTGGACCCTGTATAGTGTGCTGGTCAAAGCAGCCTATTGAGATGGATGGTATTTCTTGGATGGATTGTGGGATCAGTGGGAAAAAGCAACTTCGTGACACTCACTGCATTGGTGGCAGGTCTTGGGTTAGTGTCAGTCCTCCCAATATTGACCTATAAACCAGCGGTTGATAGTAGGTGCAATTCCCTATAGTGTCAGTCCTCCCAATATTGACCTATAAACCAGCGGTTGATAGTAGGTGCAATTCCCTATAGTGTCAGTCCTCCCAATATTGACCTATAAACCAGCGGTTGATAGTAGGTGCAATTCCCTATAGTGTCAGTCCTCCCAATATTGACCTATAAACCAGCGGTTGATAGTAGGTGCAATTCCCTATAGTGTCAGTCCTCCCAATATTGACCTATAAACCAGCGGTTGATAGTAGGTGCAATTCCCTATAGTGTCAGTCCTCCCAATATTGACCTATAAACCAGCGGTTGATAGTAGGTGCAATTCCCTATAGTGTCAGTCCCCCCCAACATTGACCTATAAACCAGCGGTTGATAGTAGGTGCAATTCCCTATAGTGTCAGTCCCCCCCAACATTGACCTATAAACCAGCGGTTGATAACAAGAGCAAATGACCCATACAGACCCAATAAAGTTCCTGATTAAAGTATCAGTAATTCTTCGTATATGGATATACTTTTGTAATGAATTATATCATGAAGCATTATTCCCACTTCCCTTTAGTAGTGATCAAGTTGGCACAGAGAAAACGTCTTGACGACTCTCTCCAAGTGGTGGCTATCCTGTGCCATGTTGACAGTCAGTGTTTGGGATATACTGTGTAACGACATAGGCCAGCCGCCTGCTTTGTTTACATGGTGCTAATAGCAGAGCGTGTAACACCGAGCTGACAAGACAACGTGTTATATCAAATACAGTCAGGCCAGGAGATGTGCTCCCACTCCTTGTGTGTGGATTGTCCTTAAGTCACATGCTACCAAACCTGGCCTGCTTTCACAGCTAGCCTTCTTCAGTTCCTTCCCTAATCAGTCTGTCTAAGCTGACAGCAGGGACCATACTAAGTCACTGGGATTGTACTTTCCATCGCAGCTGGGAGACACAGGTAATGTCACCGGAACCTTCAGATCCCCCTCAAGTATTTGTCATGTTTTGCCAGGCTTCTATATACTTTGTATGGATCTCGGATGCATTGAAAACAAGTGTTGTGCGAAAAGTGTATGTATTTAACATAGATTTGATGTCCTGTTCTGTTCCATGTGAGTGCTTGTATTGTCAGCTGTGTAAAGTATTTTCTTTTTAGGGGAGCTTGTTTTGGGATTTCCGTGTCTAACTTTCTTATTCCTCGTGTATCTGTGTCACAATGTTAGATCGTGAGCAAAGGTTTGTAAAGGATATGTTTTGTTTCAGGATTGAAGAAGGTCTCTGATGATATGAAGACCCACAAGAACCCTGCCCTGAGACAGGGCCCCGCCCCCTTCAAGGCTGCTGGGCCTCCTAAGACAGCGCCCAAGCCTGAAGCCAAGGTCGCCCCTGCTGCTGTCTCCAGGCCACCTCTCACCCAACTCCAGGACAAGAAGTGGATTGTTGTGAGTACTCCTTGATCACTCATTATCACATGCTAATAAATGCTGCTCTCGTGGACGGGTCATCAGGACGCGACTTGATGGATCCAGTGGTCAAACTCAGTGACTTGGTTGATGTGGATCTTTGCTCACAATATCGATCACTGGATTGGCTGGTCCTGACTCGATTATTTACTGGCTACCACTGTCATATTGCTGAGTTTGGCAGTAAACAACAAATAACCAAACTTATTGTAATCCTACTATGGGGGTAAGTGAGCTGTTCCCGGGTAGTTATTGTCTGTATTACACTGACATGCTGTGCAGCTAATTACTGCTCAAAGCTGCATTGGTGGCATGGGTGACCAAGTCGTCGAGGCTGCTGCTATTTGCTGTGCACAGTTGCGTCCCTTGGGCATGCCAGAGAACTACTATCATGGGTTCAACTCCTGGTTTGCTCCAGTTATGTCTATAGGTTTGTCAGTACCATTTGGTCTTCACCAAAGTATAAGACTTCACTTCAGGCTTTCCTCCAAAATTAAGCTGAGATGCCGTGATATAACTGGAATACTTTTAAAAGCGGCGTTAACCCCAACTGCATTACGCTCGCTCACTATTTGAAGTGGCGGTGATTGAGGAATCTCGGGCTAGACAGGGATGTGACCTCGATCAGCTCCAACCTACACACAGGGATACTGAACACTCAGGCTAGACAGGGATGTTACCTCCATCAGCCCCAACCTACACACAGGGGTACTGAACACTAAGGCTAGACAGGGATGTGACCTCGATCAGCTCCAACCTACACACAGGGGTACTGGACACTCAGGCTAGACAGGGATGTGACCTCCATCAGCCCCAACCTACACACAGGGATACTGAACACTCAGGCTAGACAGGGATGTGACCTCCATCAGCCCCAACCTACACACAGGGATACTGAACACTCAGGCTAGACAGGGATGTGACCTCCATCAGCCCCAACCTACACAGGGATACTGAACACTCAGGCTAGACAGGGATGTGACCTCCATCAGCCCCAACCTACACACAGGGATACTGAACACTCAGGCTAGACAGGGATGTGACCTCGATCAGCCCCAACCTACACACAGGGATACTGAACACTCAGGCTAGACAGGGATGTGACCTCCATCAGCCCCAACCTACACACAGGGATACTGAACACTCAGGCTAGACAGGGATGTGACCTCCATCAGCCCCAACCTACACACAGGGATACTGAACGCTCAGGCTAGACAGGGATGTGACCTCGATCAGCCCCAACCTACACACAGGGATACTGAACACTCAGGCTAGACAGGGATGTGACCTCCATCAGCCCCAACCTACACACAGGGATACTGAACACTCAGGCTAGACAGGGATGTGACCTCGATCAGCCCCAACCTACACACAGGGATACTGAACACTCAGGCTAGACAGGGATGTGACCTCCATCAGCCCCAACCTACACAGGGATACTGAACACTCAGGCTAGACAGGGATGTGACCTCCATCAGCCCCAACCAACACAGGGATACTGAACACTAAGGCTAGACAGGGATGTGATCTCGATCAGCCCCAACCTACACACAGGGATATTGCATATTCCCAACGTTAGCCAGTATGTAGGCATACCATTGTCTGACGGAAGGACATCTTGCACATCGGGCAGACTGCTCCTGGATGGGACGTTGTTTTACTGCCCATGACTCCCTGTGTCCGAACCCTAGTCTATATTGTCAATGTGTTTCAGGAATACCACAACAACAACAAGGACATCATCATCGACCAGACGGAGACCAAGCAGGTCGTGTATGTCTACAAATGTGTCGGCAGCACCATCACTGTCAAGGGCAAGGTCAACTCCATCCTGCTCGGTAGGTCGCTCTGGTATAAACCCTATAATGCACAATGAGTGAATTTAAACTATATTTGTCTTATTTCTGATTGTGAATTCTCTCTGGAACCATTTGCCAGAAACTTGATAACGTATGTCCTGATCGACAGTGTTGAGACAAACTCAGCAGGTGACTACTGACATCAGAGTATGGCTGGAATCGTTCATTGCATGTTTAGGACAGTTTGTACTGACATCTCTGTTTTTGTTTCAGATGGATGCAAGAAGAGTGCTGTAGTGTTTGAGGACGTTGTGTCTTCTGTTGAATTCATCAACTGTCAGAGCGTTCAGGGTCAGGTACGTCATTAATATCTTACGTGAAGAGTTTCATCCCTCAGCTGGGCCAGGATCCGAGGATCATAGGTTCAAAACTGAGATTCCCCATAATTATTATCACTGTTTTGTCAGCACCATGCTAGTGAGGTTCACCAAGATGGGACACATCCATGACATGTCACACTGACCATGAGGTTCTATCCTACAACAGGCAGACATGAAGTTCTAGGAAGATTATCTTCTATTGTCCTCAAACCTCTGCCTTATTGGCTCTATATTATCCATTGAGATGATAACTGACGAGCTACAGTGAATTTTGGATTATCTGCCCACAACACTTTCTTGGTCGTTTCCTTGGGAGTTTCATAATTTCCACAAAATAGTGGCCTGCCATTGATCTCTTTTAAAACAAACTTGGGGCAGGGGTGGCCCAGTTGTCTAAGGCGCCGCGATTCGCTGTGCAGAGTTGCGTCCCTTGGGCACGCCAGAAACCTATGTTTGTGGGTTCGAATCCCGGTTCGCCCTCATTATGTTTCTAGGTTTGTCAGCCCCATACCCGTGCTCGTGGTTTCACCGAAGTGGTAAATGTCTTAGACCTGCATCACTTCGGGCTTTCCTCCCACATTAAGCTGACACGCCATGATATAACTGGAATACAGTTAAAAGCGGTGTTAAATCCAACTCACTCACTCACTTAAAATAATCTGTTTTTCTAGTGAATGATGTGCCTTGACCCGTGAAGATCTGGGTTAGAAAAGGTCTTCAGCAACTCATGCTTACCTTAAGGGGTGACTATGCTTGTACTAAGAGGCGATTTATGGGATCAGGTGGTCAGGCTCGCTGACTTGGCTGATGCATGTCATCGTATCCCAATAGCGTGGATCGATGCTCATGATGTCAATCACTTGATTGTCTTGTCCAGACTTATCTATAGCTGGAATATGCCGAGTGCAGCGTTAAACAACAAACATAATGTGCTTAACGTTTTCTGTGTTTGTCCTCATGCGGCAGCACATGTGATAATGCCTATGACATCCATGATTGTGATGATGAATGTATCAACTGTTGGTTTCAGGTAACTGGCAAAATGCCCACAGTTATTATAGACAAGACAGATGGCTGCATGATGTACCTGAGCAAGGACTCCATCCAAGCGGAGATTGTTACCGCCAAATCCTCCGAACTCAACATCCTGGTTCCTCAAGCTGATGGAGAATATGTAAGCTACAGTTAGAGTTGTCAGGGTTTTTTAATAATAAACCACAAGACAATGAAACCAAAAATTAAACTGAAACACTCAGTCACTCAGATAACAAATTCCTGCTGCTGAGATAATGCAGACAGCTTCTATCCGTCACTCAAGTCTCAGGAGCATCCAGGTGCTTTGACTAACATGTTCTTGAAATACTGGAGATGACCTCACAAGGTCATCCTATAACACTCCCACTTCCTGGTTTACTGAAACTTGCAACACATACAGTTTCCCATAATACCAAGTTGAAACAGAAAATTCATGATTCAGTGTAATGTTTCCTGTGTAAAAGTCCTATAAATAACACATTCATGCAATGTACAAAATACTGCATGAAAGTGAAGTGGTCATAATGCTGATGTTAAGAGCTACCAATCAGCAAGGTCCCTAAATTCAGGTAGTACAGCGCATACATCAAGGACCTCAGGGCACGCCTCAGTGTCTGTGGAGTAGGTTCATCCTGGGTTAGTAGATGTTGGAGACCCGTGAAGATCCGGGGTACAATAGGTCTTCAGCAACCCATGCTTGCTGTAAAAGGCGACTTTGCTTGTCGTAAGAGGCGACTAACGGGATCAAGTGGTCAAGTTCGCTGACTTGGTTGATGCATGTCATTGATCCCAATTATGTGGATCGATGCTCATGATGTCAATCATTGGATTGTCTGGCCCAGACTGGATTATTTACAGACCGTCGTCTTATAGCGGGAATGTTGCTGAGTGTGGTGTTCAAAAACAAACAATAATATAACAATATCGTAAAGTCAGAGTTGGGACTGAGTCCAAGGTGGAGATGGCAGTGTGTTTGTATCTAAGTGACCAGATTTATACATGTTTATACATATAAGGATTGAGGCGGCTGTGAACGGAGGATAGGTTTGAGATAACAGTGTTTGGGATAACGAGGTTCAACTGTATTTTTGTCAGGCAAGTGTATGGCTGACCCTTGTCTAGCTCTAGGACTGAAACACTGAAAACTGAAACTGTTTTAGCCTAAGTAAACAGCTGAATAATTTTTTCTTTTTAGAAATAAAAAGAACTTCAGATTGTTTGTGTTAACTAAAAAGGATGCTTGAAATTATTTTTCAAACATATCGTTGTTGCCTTTGTTCAAGCAATAAGTATATGGTAGTTGTTATATTGCCATCATACAAACAAGCAAATCCAGTCCTGACCCTTCCCTTTGTGTGTTGCAGAAAGAGTTTGCTCTCCCAGAACAGTTCAAGTCGACATGGAACGGGTCCAAGTTTGTCACGATTGCGACTGAGAGTGTTTGAAGCAGCATTGGTGCCGAGGAAATGTCATGCTGTCAGCTTCGTGCTATGTGCTGCCTGAACAAACATCAACCACAATATTCCTTCTGTCTTAACATTTGTACAGACCAACTTTTCTAACAATGTGCACTATTTTATGGAATCAGCAGCATTTTATAAATCTTATGACTAATATGATTACTCAACAAATTCATAAGCTATCAAATGTAAGCCTAAGACTGTAATCGTTATTATTTTCTGTCTGAAGAAAAATATATTTTTCATGTTTTACTCTTTTTTTAAAAAAAAGCTTTCTTATACATTACACAAAGATGTGACGATCGTACTATAAGAATCTGACCAAATGCTGTAGTATGCTTCAGCTAATTGCCTTGTATTAATTACCGGTAGATGCAAAATGGGCGGACCACATGTCCTCAATGCAATGCTAGTTCCAAATCTGCAGCAACTATGGTTCTAGATCAAATATATCCTTAGGGGGAATGGTAGGTTTACTGGAATGGAGTAGAATGTATGTTACATGATGGAGACCGTGAAAGTGGCCTTTGCAAGGTGGAGTGAATGATCAAGAAAGGCCTGTGGATATTGTGTATCTGTTTAGTACCCAAGAAGTAGTGGACTATCGATTGTTGTGTGTGTATTGTGGTACAAAGGCCCAACACTTGAGAATCAAGTAATCCATCTTTATGCCTGTCTGTATCAACTACATGTCTCACAATAATAGTTGTTTGAAAGTTCTTCAGAATGCAGTATTCACATTTGATCCTCATGGAAATCATGTTAGAAATTTTAGAAATACCTTCAGCCAGGCAGGATCTACAACAATCTGTAAACCTTGGGGCATTAAGCAATGGCGACAATCATGAAGAATATCAGAGGCCTTCCTTCACAACGTCTGCCTAATGAGCTTGTGTTGTAAGAAAATATATGCAAACTAAAGGAAGGTTTAGGAATACATAGATCCTATTGATAGGGTGAGGATTATGATGTGTACCTTCAGTGCTTGAAGCGTAGTTGCCTGTATCTAGAGTCTAGTGTGGAGGGCGTGTGGCCCGCCCAGACCAGTCTTTCATGTAAGTACGTCAGTACAGTTACTACCACACATGAGCTACACCACTAGAGGCGAAGGAGACCATTATACCAGCTTGATCTTTGCTGTCCGGAACATTTTGTTGATTATATTTATGTATTGACATGGTAAAATAATGTGAAATAAATAGAATACCAAGGTGCTGTTTCAATTGATTTGTGTTATTTTCTTGCCCAGGACAAGAGGTGCCAAGATTCAATTGCTCACATAGTTTCAAATGGTCAAACCCATTCTTAATAATATTGCTGAAATAATTCAATGCTCCAAAACCATACTTTCTCATTGATGAATCAGACTCCTCAGAGATAAGGGGACAAATACTGTACATGGAGATTGGATGCAAACTATGACTGCTGTGGACAGACCACCTCGCATCTGACAGACTTGGTGGTCATCATAGTCAGACCATTGGCTATGTGTCCGAGGACATATTCCACTGATGTAGATGTGACGTAGGCCAAGGCAGCCTCAGGCACAGTTTAAGAATATTGCCTTTCATCTCCAGGTGGTGATTTATCTATTTGTCTGCTCCATCAGCAATGATCAGTCTGCTTCTTGAGCTGTTCTGACTTCAGTGTTAATCCTTCATGATGACCCGGTGTCGTGTTAGAGAATACAAATGAGGTGAATGCATGATGAGATTTGCAGTGATTGTTATGACTGTTGGCACATGTATACACCATCCTGAAGCAAAGGGCATCTTGTTGAGACCCGTGGCACACCACCATGTCCTGGAGCCTGTATAGAAACCACAGCACAGATGTGCATCAGGTGTACACAGTCACACGGTGTTAATCGCTCTTCAGTGCCTTATGGGGAGGAATATACAGACCCATTGCAGCTGTGCCAAGTATCTGAAGAACCTCAACCTCATTCGTGACCAACTCGTGTTATTCCAGGACAAGCCGAATAGCGACTCGTGCCACTCTCATGGCCATTTTTGCGACTAGGTTCCGTCTTAGCGCAAACGGGCATACCTAAAACAATTGTCAACTCGTTGCGTAATGGTTCACATATATTTCCCCATATATTATATATATTCCAGATGCAATTTAAAGGACATCGGGACGTGCAGAATTATTAAGTATGATTGAACATATTTAATTAACTGTATCTTGGGTATATTTTTAGATGCAAGACATATGTAAAATCAAAAATTATTTCTGAGGGATTATTTGACAAAGAACTCGAAATCATACCCGCACTCTGATTGGTTTGTCGTATTTTTGCACATAACATTCATCGAGAGGGGGGACGAGTCTTCTTGCAGGTTACAGAAAGGGGCGAGTCGTGACAAATGCCTAAACCTTTGTGCATGGAGTTATGTCCCTTTACACACAAGTGGTGTTCATACTGTCCTCACCGATTTTAAAATTCATGTCAGCAGCAGTACAATACAGTAGGTTGATGTACAAATGTACCACATGTTCACAAACAACTAACACCTTTTTTCAGTATGTTTGTTGTGTTTCTGCATGCTGTCCCAGAAAGAAATCAGTTTTTGTAATGGCAATAAGCTTTTATCTATCTTACAGAAGCCTGCCCAAAACTTGATCACAGAGTACTATATGTGAATCAAAGATGTATCAAATACAAAATAAACACATTGCACTCCATATTCGCCCACAAGCACAATATTTCTTATCTTAAATCAGAAATACCAGTAGTTCATTACATAATTTTGTGCAATAGAACAGAATGGGGACATCAAAAATAGGCTTCACACATTGAACCTATGGTTGGAATCAAACTCAGGTCTACAGTGTGACCGCACTCTAACAAGCCAAAACTGGGTGCAGAACAAATTATGGAAAAGTATACTTACTACATTTTTGCACTTTTCATTTTAAATAAAAATAAATATTAGGTGTTTGACAGCATACTATTTCCATACAGACACTCTGAATATTCTCAACATAAGTTGAGCTGTATATTGACAAAATAATTATTTTGACATTGATGCACCCTTGTTTAAAAAAGATAACATCTCACTTACAAAGCAGTGTTTTGAGAACATGGTGTTGAAATGGATTTGTCCCCCTTTACATTACTAGGCCTGTAGGAATGACAGACTTTTATATTCATCATACCGGTACTATTATTAGACAGGTATGACACCCATTTTTCTTATTGATTTATAGTTTTTAATCTGACACTAGTTATGCATTATTTTACCTGGCAGTGAATGGGTACCCAGTAGACTGAATTGGTAATCACTTAATTTTCTAGCACCTCACAAGGAGCTTGTGTTGTACACACCCCATGAAGCTGAGAATGGAAATCGAGTTCTACTGATCTATTGACCAAGGTAATAATGTAGCCATTTGAGGATGCCTTTAGGTGTGGACATGGCACACATTATTATCCCCTGCTTGTGTAGTAGCAGGTGTGGGGTAGATGTTGGTGGGGCACACATTGCGAAGCTACTTGTAACTATGTTTATTATGAGTGAATGATAATAATGATAATAATAAGTCCTGAAAAAATAATGTTTGTATACATGGAGGGACCAGAAACAACATCGTCAATACTTCCCAGTTCCCACGTTTGTATACACAACACGACTATCATTGTGGAAGATGTGTACAAACCTGTGAAGTGATGGTGATGCAGAAACACTAGATGCACTTTCAACATCATGTTTGCAGTATAACAAAAGCAGCATTTGTTGACAATACGTTTATTCTCCATGTTGTCTTCACCTAAAGTAACAATAAGGTTTATCACAGAAAGAGCAGTTTTCCCTTGACCAATGAGCAATCTCTAAAACTACAAGGCACCAGATTCTAGGTTGACAAAGAGGTTTGGGCAATAACAGTAATATATATATACAGCGCCATATCAATACCTACCAAACTTAAGTTACAAACAAGTTAATACTAGTCTACACACAACAGTCCTACAAGATGAGATATTTAGATATTATCATACAAAATATTGTCACTGTCGACACGAAATAATGTCAACCTATCACAAAAAAGTTCACAGAATTGAAAAAAAGATCAAGGAATAAAATATAACTGGTTTAGCTAAAGTCTACCCGTCCAGTAAAACCAGCATTAGTAATTCTCGAGAATCAACATTAATTCTTGAAATCTGACACTACACTACCAAAAGGGTAATAGTGTGTCACAACAATAATAAGTTAATTCTATTTAAAAAAATGTCATGTTTACACTTTTCTATGAGTGACTTTGGCAGGATGTAGATGTGTATTATTCCATCCAATGTCCACACCAGTCAAACCAGTGCCATCAGATATATGTGCAGTTCAGTCAGTCTGTTGTCGGAACTACATCACAGGATAAAAATGTCTGTGATGTCAGGAACAAAGGATGACATCATCTTCAATTATTTGTTACATATTTAGGATTGCTTCACAGACAATGAAGACAATGAACAATTGAACTAGCCAATCAGCATGAAGCAAAGTTCTAATGCTCCGTGAGATCACTCCATGCTGCGGTACTATGTACGTGTTCTGCATAATATGTGTAAAGATGGCATACATTGCGACACAACAATGTCTTATCACAGTCAGCTCTGTAAGTAAATGTCTTTAACAGGACAACCAGATGTGAGCAAAAGTTCTTCAAAAACACACCCAACATCTCACAATGGATTCCGCCATTATTGTTTCATTTGTTGGATCAGATTTTCCTGCAAAGGGCAAAAGTCGGAGGAATGAAAGAAAATATGAAATGTCATCAGTGTCAACCAAGGTACCTTGATTTTCGAACTTTATTAGATTTTGGTTGGTCTTGGAAGACCAAGGGAGATAATTTGAGCAAAGTCTGCATCAAGGACAAGGGACACAACTCTAGACTTATTACATACTCCATCACAATGTAAATGTTAACTTTAGCATCCAACCAGCATATTAATTACAATGAATAACAGGCAAACATTTTTGTAAGCGAAATATATGCAAATCTGGAAGATGAAAAAATATTTTTTTTATGAAAAAGGGGTAAAAAAAATTGTGATCCAACAAATACAACACAAATGGCCTAACAAATACATTTATAATGTCCCCAAATACTGTGACACACAATCAGCTCTGTACTCTTGGTTAAATACCATTCTGGGCAGTGAGCCCAATGTAGAATTCTTGAATACCTGGTAATCTATATCACATCAACTTTCTCCTGTTTCGTTTACATCGTTGCCTGGTAACATCAAAATATACACAGTAAAAGACACTTGTAAACAATTAACAAGTACACATTAAAGAAAGATACCATCCATTCACTCTGTAAGAGATAAAACACGACAGATACATATTCATCTGTGTACTGCTCCCACTGACGCCATCATACACCCTCAAGCAACGGCACATAACAAAGTTACTCATAGGACTTTGACCAAAGTTGAATCAATTTGAGATACATAGATAATAAATAATAATGAGATACATATCCTGCAAGTTCTGTTGAACACCATGTATATAACACTAGCCTTCGAAATGAATGACCAGACTAATATTAAATGTTGAAATATAGATAAAAATAATTTAAATAGCATATCTGAAAACAGATAACCACAAGATTTCCTCTTTAAACGTTAAAACATATATTTCTGCACCAGGGATGATCAAAAGGGATAGTCGTCAACACACTAGGGTTGATCAAAAGGGATAGTTGTCAACACACTAGGGTTGATCAAAAGGTATAGTTTTCAACACGCCAGGGTTGATCAAAAGGGATAGTTGTCAACACACTAGGGTTGACCAAAAGGGATAGTTGTCAACACACTAGGGTTGATCAAAAGGGATAGTTGTCAACACACTAGGGTTGATCAAAAGGGATAGTTGTCAACACACCAGGGATAACTGGTCCTATTGGAGCGGAGTGCTTAATACAGCAACTATGATGATAAACATCTACAATCATAAATCATAAAATATCTAAAATCTGATATATCATATCGCTTCTGATCCTTAAATAAAAGTTGAAATCTGAAAAGCACTTTCATATTCTAATGAAAGCATATTTACTTGTTGCTCCTATTCAAATAGATATATACATATATACATTTTAAGTAAAATAAATTCATAGACAATGTCTACTTTTAATTCAATTAAATACAAAGACTTTGTCTACATTTTGACTAAGCCACAGAATAGGAAAGTAGATTTGGAAATGAGACAGGAATTTAATAGTGTGCTAATAAAGAGGCATACCAATAAATATTACATTGATCATATTTCATACTATAAAAAATACAGCTTAATATATAATGAAATGATTTGAATAAGGTTAAAGCTTTACAATCATCTAATCATGAAGCCATGACTCAGTGTGGGGCACGTTTCACCCTGTACAGCGTGTGTAGGATATACTGATATCCTGTCTTTCACATCTAAAACACTTCTGGATATCATGAGAAGTGCAATAAAGACACTTCAAAATGTTTCAAAATGTTCTAAAATGCTTCAAAATTGATCAGTCCATATGGCAGATGCAAGCACTACATGCAGGAAGCTTTTTGGTCAAGCATACTCAGAAGCTTACAAATGAGCCCAAGGGCACTTTGAGACATGATACAAAAATCAATAGGAAAACATGTGTTAGCATTATAGGGGTACTGAGGGCCATTGCCCATGTTCAGAACAGGTCGGGACATTGTTGTTCGTGTGAAACTGAGACATTATCTCTAGATCATTAGGGCAATCAGTAACTGTCTATGCTGATATACAGATAAAGTCTGAGTCAGAAGACAATGTGGTGTTCAAACTTGAATCAAATGTGCTAGGACAGAACAATTTACTTGAAGCTAACCCCCCTTTAAATTAGTCAAGTTGAAACCAGTTCCACGAGCACTGTAGAAGGCTACTTACTCAATCCTGTGTAGAAGCCGAAGACAAGCACATTTGAAGGAGACAATAACAGACAATTAACAATTAGGTACATGGGTAGTCAACAAATATCGATCACCTATATTCATTTGTTGCTATTCCATCAGGCCAAGAAAACATAAGTGAGCTTCAGGTTACCTGATGGACCCTAATCTGGACCCCCTGTTTTTCTCAAGTTGCACCATAGTATTTATTATCATCCTGTGTCCGTATATAATGTGATCCTATTTTTGGATGGGCTGATGTAGGTGACAGCTAATTCTTGTTTTGGCCCCAGCACCTGAATGACCTAATATCACGCTTGAAGCATATCAGTGTAATGATGATGGACTGGATTGATTCAAAGCCAGGTATCTATTAATCTCGTCTTGTGTCTTCTGAGGAATGTCGTTGCCTGGCAACAGGGTCAAATACTTGACAGTGGTGTTGCGCTTTAGGAGGTCAATAAGGGCACGACCTCCTGCCTCCCCGATTCCTGCATTGGCCACCTCCAGGGTCGACAGTGACGTGTTGCTCTTCAGCCCTTCAACAAGTATCTGAACACCCTCATCACCGACTTTGTTGTTCTGTATCGTCAAGGTCTTCAGGTTCTTGTTCTTTGCTAAGGCTGTTGCCAATTTGGACCATCCTGGCTTGGTGATGTCCGGACAGCTGCTGAGACTCAAAGTGTGAAGGTCAAGGTTACTCTCAAGAAGCAGTGCCACGTCCACCATGCCGTCGTCGGTGATGCTGGCCTCACTGAGGTCCAGTTCCTGCAGCTGACAGAAGCGGCCTTTGATGGACAAGATTGGTACTCCCCCCATCCGCTCCGACTCTCTCTTCTTGTACTCCTGGGCCTCGAACTCTATGTCCAACAGCCCATCCACAAGAGTCTGCAGACCCTCATTGCCTATGGGGTTGCCTTGTAACCTGCAACAATGTATACACACATTACTGATACTCAAGTGACACCGTTCAACAAGGCTGAACTACTTCACTATCAAACATCAGCAGTGTTTTAAAAAGATGATTTGGGGGAACAGTTGCGCTTGCTCAGTGGCAAATCAAGGTACAGGGCGGAAAGTGAACACTTATGCAATATAAATTATAGATGTTTGGAGGACAAAACCGCCACAGTTGATGATTGTTTGGAGGACAAAACCACTACAGTTCATGATTGTTTGGAGGACAAAACTGCTATAGTTGATGATTGTTCTGAGGTCAAAAGCACTACAGTTGATGATTGTTTGGAGGACAAAACCGCCACAGTTGACGATTGTTTAGAGGACAAAAGTGCAACAGTTGATGATTGTTTGGAGGACAAAACCGCCACAGTTGACGATTGTTTAGAGGACAAAAGCACTACAGTTGATGATTGTTTGGAGGACAAAACCGCCACAGTTGATGATTGTTTGGAGGACAAAACCGCCACAGTTAATGAATGTTTGGAGGACAAAACCGCCACAGTTGATGATTGTTTGGAGGACAAAACCGCCACAGTTAATGAATGTTTGGAGGACAGTACTGCCACAGTTGATGAATGTTGAGGACAACAACACTACAAATGGATGACTCCTGAAACTACTTCGTAGGCTATAGGAAACACCGGACTTTCGGTGCAAATATTTGTGGGTGTATACAAACATGCAGAATCTGCTGAAACTAGAGTCAACACAATATGGCTAATTTAAATTAATCTTGAAGTTTTTTTATATTTTTTTCCAACTAACTTCAGTGATAATCAGTCAATAGACTTCAAAAGCACTTGTACGTTGTATGTATGTACTAGGAATTATTGCTGTCTCAACACAACACTTACAGCAGCATGTCAATGGAGGGTTTGATCTTGAGCATCTCAACGAGTGGCACCACGCTGCGGGGACCGAGGATGTTATTGTTGAGGTTCAAGATCTGAAACAGAATAAGATCACCTTCATTTGTACACTTCCCCAATGCTTTTGTCCCACATTGTATATCAATTTCTGTTTAAATGATAGCACTGAAATCATGTCATACCAGTAAGACAGTCCTGGTGGAGATATGGTAAGACCCGTGTTCAATTCCACACAATGGTACAATGAGAATTATCTCAACCGTGGTACAATCAGGACGTACCCCGGGTACATTTTGACCTATAGGGAAGTATGTTTATATTGTTATGTACCACTGTTCCAAAGGTTTGTACCTGGGGTTTCTCTGCGATAGTTTCTCATTCATTTCAGAGACATTCAACACTTTGCGTCAACATTGCCGCTCCCACTAAGCAATAAAAGGCCAACAGCTACCACACAACACCATGTCCTGCACGTGAATTGTTGATGTGACATGATTGTGGGAGCAGCCATGTTGAGGCTAGGTGGTGAATGTCACAACTATTCCTTGTGAACATAAATACATTGAAGTGTACATGATATCATTGTTGTGGTAGACAGTTAGCCATGATACGTCTGGAATAATGCTACACAATTTTCATCTTAATCGCTATTCAGTCCTGCATTTAACATTGTATGCCTAGTACAATGACGAGTCCAAATTTACTACCCGGGTACCCACCCCCCTATTACCCGACCCTACCTGGGTACCCGCTGTAGGTCTCAAGAGGTAGGTACAAACTGTCAGATTGGGAAAAGTTTGACTGTAGCCCTGGCAAAATGTGTTTAGATACATGTATAAAACGATCTGGTCACCCTTCACTGAAGTTGACTGAAGTTTTGTTTTTATTCAAACATAAAAATTTCAGAAGGAATGGGTGTAGTAGTCAGGAAGAACTGCTTAAAATTAGTGACTTGTAGTTTAAACATAGAGTTGTAGATATTTTTTGTCATTAAACAATATATCACGTAACTAACCACAAGGCTGGGTAGTCCTGTGGGTACCCGGGTCCTACTCATTACCCACCCGACCCGAGTACCTGAGTTACCCGTCCCAGCCCTAATGCCTAGATTCATATTTTACATGTGGTTAATGGTATAAAAGGGACAAGATGACAGACTGGTGTATTGCACTTGTATCAAAGTACATGCAGTATTAAAGGTATTGATGGAGATCAGTTTTTTGTGACACTGGTTTATTAGAAACTTTTAGATGTGGATAACAGTGTAGAGATGCCTTCATTATGTGATATCATAACTGAACTAGAACCTGGTGGTAGTATCTAGACTAGACATAGACAACACATGTATTATCAGTGCCCCAATCAATCAACAATCAAACAGGTGAAAATCCCTTTGCCAGACAGAAATGCTGCATCGCTAATGCAGACTGCCCAGGGTATGCAGAGGGTGTGGTTAGAGGGCTGCCTCACCCTGGGGTTGGAGGGGGACTTGGCCAGGGACTGGAGCAGCTTGTTCATGTCGTCCACCCCGAGGCTGCAGTTGGAGATGGTGACAGCTTGGAGGTTGTCCTTGATCTCAATTGTCTGCATTATCTCCACAATCTGAAGTCAACACACGGGGTAAGTATGCATCATCGCAAACACACTTCCTTTATTCATCAACTAACGACAAGCACAATCCAGCAACCAAGACAACATAACTTCAAAATATATTTGCCCATCCGGTCTTAATTCTGATCAATTTATGGATAATAAAATGATACAACTGCAAAATGTATGAGAGCAACCATTTTCAGGTGTAGGAGGGGAGATTTTATTCCTTGAAAATTGAGAATCTAATTTTTTACCAACATGGACAGGTGCTAATTGTGTTTTTAAATAACAATAACAAACTGTATTCTTTGGAAACTTGTCCACAAGAAAAGGGCACATTTTTTGTTTTCTAACAATGTATGTAACAAGCTGTGTAAAAAAGTTCAGTATACAGGGTTCATTATATTGTTTGAAAAAATCCTGCCTCCCTCCCCAGGAAAAGTAAATGGTTGCTCCCTAACAAAAGGCAACTTATGTTTTTGTAAGTAATCAACTGCAGAGCACATGTTTTTTACCCTACACATAAAGCATTTGTTCCACTACAGATGTATGCATCAAGATGTTCCAGTGACATCGTGGCATGTTTCCATCAGGAAAGAACAGAGTAAGTTTACTTCTCCACGTAGTGGTGAGTTATTTCGACCAGTCTTATAACATGACAATCTGTGTGGGTCCAGGGTACATATATGTAATAACACTGGGTTGAGATACAATACCCTGGACAATAGAGGATGAGAAGAAAGTTGACTACCTGTGGTTTAGTGAGGTTGATGTTGTGTATGTCGATGGCATTCTGGTCTTCCAGCAGCGGGGTGAGACTTCCTGAGTGCATCGTCTGTGGCGGCGGCTGCACAAACTCCAGTATAGACTGCCACTTGGCGCTGTCGTCATCGGCTACTCTGTCAGGGTCGTTACCTGAAGCATCAAGGTAAATAAATCATGACATAGTCACAAAATAACATAATCATCAAGTATACTATGATCATTATTTTGTCACCATGATAATGAATAATTCATCAACATAATCATACCTTTTTTAATATCACTATCAACAATATCTCAGATATTCATAAGAAATTTTTCTGTCATCATCACCACATCTTCCTGAGGCAAGGGAGTTAACTGATCATTAAAGTCCTGTTTCCACTCTTGTCAAAATTGTCTGCAATTATGGAGTTTCATTTTGGCTGGAATCCAATCAAAATCATTTAATGAAATCAACATCCGGTTTGTAAACAGATTTGGGTCAATTGCAGGATTTGCAAAGCATGTGAACCGTCAACTGGGTGTCAACAAATATTTTCTAAATCTCTTCATGTTTTTAAATCAAGATGCTCACGTAATCTGATGCACTGCGAGAGGTACGACCCTTTTTATTACAATATAGATTTTGATTATCAATCAGATCATCTTGATATGAGAGATGGAATGTGATTGGTCAACAGGCAGGACATAGAAGTGACATAACTCGTAATAGCCACTGGTGACATCATCTCTTTCTTGGTGATAATATACTGAACCGCAAAAGAAACATCACCCCAAGTAACATTGCATGAAAAGTTGTCATTTAAATATCTGGGTAATTTTTGTCAAAGTTTCAAAAATTTTACATTGCCCTGTCCGGAAAAATGAAATTTGATGATAAAAATACAAAGCAGTTGACAATAAAACCGATGGCCCAAACGCATGACAGCAACAGCCATGGTAACCCGATGCACGTGAGTTCTGTGCAAATTGAAATGCACATGCGTTCCCAAAAATTTCTTGCCCTATAAAAATCCGCCCAGATCAGATAAGATTATTGAATTGCTGCCACATGCCAAAATTGACAATAAATCAGCGACACCAAGCCCTTGGACGATTGCAAGCTGGACAAACCACCCGGCAAGTAGCCAATGCATTTCAGGTGAGGTGAGGTGAAATGGGGTTTAACGTCGCGTCAAAGATTATTGCACTTATAGCGACGTGCATGTAAGTGTGTGTGTTTGTGTGGCTGCTTGTACTAGTCCGGACTGATGCCTATTTATAGTGCTAGCTCACTGAGATACCATGCCGCAGTTTAACATGAATACCCCACTCAGACACAGTATACTGACTCTGAGGCTACCAGTCCTTCATTTAGCCCCTTAATGCCGAGGGCCAGACAGGGTAACAACAAGTACCAGCTTTTAACGTCTTTTGGTATGATGCGCTCTACCACTAGACCACGGAGGCATTTCAAGTCCACATTAGTACCATATACAGTCTCCAGTAACGGTACCAGACCACCAACACAACAGATGACCGACCACGTAGTGGAAGACCAAGGGTCACCACCCGATGTCAGGATCGTCATATTGTGCGACAGCATCTTCAAGATCACTTTGTTACTGCGACGGAAACTCCTCGAGAGACCATGGGGACACACCAGCACATTAGTGCGGAAACCGTGCGTCTACGATTGACAAGTAAACACCTCCACTGTCACAGGCCACACCGAGGACCCATTCTGACACCACCTCATTCCCGGGACCGTCTTCAGTGGGCAACACAGCACCAGCATTGGCAACACCAGCAATGGAGAAGAGTCCTCTTCTCAGACGAGACCCGTTACTGTATCTCAACAGCAGACGACAGAGAGAGAGTCTGGCGACGCCATGGGGAACATTATTCGGATGCTTGTGTTGAGAGAGACTCGTGGGGTGGTCCGAGCATCATGGTGTGGGGTGGAATTGGTCTTGCACAGAGGGTCGGCACTGTGGTCTTTCAGAACATTGTTTCAGGGAGAGCAATGGTGTCACAGCAGCTCGGTACATTGATCAAGTCTTGAGACCACACGGCATACCTCATTTGGCATGTCGCCCCAACCACAACGTTGTATCGACGTTGCACGGCAGTCATCAATGATGATGGCGGACACACAAGATACTGACTTGTGATGCCTTTCTTAGAGACTAGTGTTGTGTTTCACTTTAAGAACATTGGACACTTTAATTTCAACCTTGATGATCAGTTTTGCCAAGTTTCATCTTTTTAATATGTCTCAAAGTATGTTTACAGTGTTTGGACAAAAAAGGTTTCTCATATATCTATCCTAGGTGACATTTCTTTTGCGGTCCTGGGCCCTGTTCCACAAAGCCATCTTAGCGCTAAGGTGATTGTATATCCCATACTTTAACACTGGCTTACGATAGTTGTAGTGCTAAGATCGGTTTGTGGAACGGTGCCCAGAATATTATGAATACTAATGACTATTGCATAAGTATGATTATTATTACTGTTATTGTTATTATTTCATGTATTTTTATTATTTTACCTCCATGCATGTTCTCAGTCTCAGTCTCACTCTCACTGGTCGGTCTGGTTTGACCATTTTCACCTGTTGAAACAATACAAGTCTTGTGAGAAAGTATTAGTTGCTTACATCACCTCACCTCTCACAACAAACTGACATATATAGCACCGTTGCCCTTCAGTTTTTAATTACTTGATTCACAGATTAGAAACTTTAAAAAAATTAAATTCATTTCTTTAAATTTAGGTCACTGAGGAGATATAAAAAAAATCATTGTTTCTTTGAATGACAAGTCCAAGAGTTTCTTCTCTTCATTTTTTCTTCATGAAACCAAATCAGTGCAATGAAAACAAATTAATGATCTTGAAATTCTGATCTTATTCCACATCATGTAACCAAGTAATAAAAAAGTGATATACACGTAAGAGTACAACTCATGTATAAATTATTACAAATAGGGCTCCGATGGGTACTTGAGTTCTCAAGCACAGGTCAGGTGCTACGTCAAGGACTTAAGGACCTGACTAGGGGAGATAACTCCAATCTTCACTTCTCTAACAAATGTGTTGCAGACATGGAAGAGAAACTTTACAGTGTCTGTATGCATTTTGACTTAGAAGAAAAGACAATGTCAGTGGAAATCAGGTATTTGAGTCCATGTTCATTTAGGGTCCAATCATGCTTCATATTGTTGCAAAAGAAAAGAAATTGTCTGCTATAAAAATTGCATTGTTGCAATGTAATTATTTTTTTTAATATTTTGACTCATAGTTTAAGTAAAAAGCTTTATCTAGCCCCCAAGCCTAGAATATCAAATGGTCAGTCCCTTACACGGGTACTCGAGTCCATTTTTTTTACTTGTCAGAGCCCTACGTACAAACACCCACCAACCTGACACAGTCTTGTCATCAGATTCTGCTGAATGTTTTGGCTGATACTCAAACTCAGCTGGCAGTCCACCAGGCTGTCGGGGGCCCTGTACGGGTGTCGCAACCCGATCCTGCCACTCCCCACTGCCCTGGGCCTCTCTTAGATCAGGCGTGGTTGGGATGACCACAACAGTCGGGACCGGAGGGGGCACTTGCTCTGAGCAACGACAGTCCAGTATCACAAACTATGTACCTATATTATTTCGGTGCCATTACTTGTAAATGTTTAACAGTTCTTGAAATTGTCATGTATTTCTCATTTCAACTGATATAAATAAAATTATGTTTTTTACCCCCTTTAATTTAATCGTTTCTGCTTGTTATGTTTTGACTTTTCCAGCAACTTTTGTTGGATTGGAATGTATGTGTAACAGATTGCTTAGAAATTATATATGTGTGTAAAAGGATTTCTTATAGATGTGCAATTTTAGCTTGAATAACATAATCATGGCCACCCAAGCACAATCATAAAGTGTTTGGCAGTAACATGGGAACTGGGGATTTTGTGTACCGTATATGACCACGTATAAGCCGAATTTTGAGGGACCAGAAAAAAGATTCTGTAGAAAGGGGTCGGCTTATCCACGGGATACAATTTCATGATAGTATTTTTCAGATCGTGATCTTGCAGTCCGACTTCTCAGTGTTTTTGGCCTTTCACTTCCTGGTTTGGCTTATCTGTGAGTCATATCATTTTCTTTCGCATTTCAATGGTCAAGTTAACACCTCGGCTTATTTACGGGGTCGGCTTATCCGCGGTCATATACTGTACCACAGCGTTCACTAGACCATGACCTAGTTCATACACCTACGCCTCCAGCTCATGGTTTAAAATGTATAAAATACCATGTACCACAAGTGATCCTGCTACAACGATATTATCTTACCGACATGTATTACTATGACATTGTAATTAAATTTTTAAAAATTCAAAATAGAAAACAGCTGTCTGGTTGAGCGGATGTTGCGTTTGCTATGTCACTGACTTTCACTGAGTTGGAAGAAGTGTGAGCCTTTTTGCATCAAGGCAGGGTATAAGGGATGTATTCTGCCTCTCAGAAATCCACATGCAGTCTGTCTTACTCATGGCGGGGTATAAGGGATTTATTATCCTGCCTAAAAATTATATTTTCCACCAAGGCGGAATATACATAGTATTTTATCAAGATCACGTGGACCAATCAGATCTATCATTCTGACATGGAGGTATGATAATGTGATTTATCAAGTGAAGCTCAGGTGTAATTCTCATTATCTCGGAGGAATGGGTGCCATGGTCATTTTCGTTGCCAAATTTGTTGTGCAGGGTTGCGTCATTTAGGCATGTTAGAATCCTTTGATCAAGGGTTCCAACAGATGTGCCCTGATTATTATTCTTGGTTTGTCAGCATGATATCCATGCTTTTGGGCTTCACCAACTACAAGGCTGGCATGATCAGCTTCATCATCACTGCACACATGGCAACAAATTCAGGATACATCTTGAAAAACAAGAATAAACCTGAATTGTCATCATTATTTTTAATGTTATTTCCCACCTACCAATCAGGATTTGAAACATAATATCTGTAAATGAAGAAATGAACATGGTGTAGCCTTAGAGATAGGGAAACATGTCTAATGTGATGTATCAGATTATATTCTAAACTAGACAGGGTCACAATGTGATGTATTGGGTAATATTCTAAACTAGACAGGGTCACAATGTGATGTATCAGATTATATTCTAAACTAGACAGGGTCACAATGTGATGTATTGGGTAATATTCTAAACTAGACAGGGTCTCAATGTGATGTATTGGGTTATATTCTAAACTAGACAGGGTCACAATGTGATGTATTGGGTTATATTCTAAACTAGACAGGGTCACAATGTGATGTATCGGGTTATATTCTAAACTAGACAGGGTCACAGGGTCACCACATATCATGTGTTTGTAGCTGAAAAGTTTCTCTATACATTACCTGTCTGTTTGTCTAGCAGAGATTTTGAAGGCGATCTGGGTGGCGACGGAAATGTCGTCTGCTCTGGTTGCGGTGTGGCATGTGGAGCAGGAAGCTTTGTCTGCTGTGGTTCATTTGTGTCCGAATCTTCAGGTTTGGCTTCATCACCAACACTTGCATCAGTCGACACCACAGTCGGAGTGGCACCATCTGCAGTTTTGGGAGCGGCATCCTCCTTAGAAGCAGTGTCATCTGCCTGGAGGGTGGGGTCCTTACTTCCCCGGGGGGTTTCTTCCTGCACAATAAGCTCCCCCTCACTCTCCGACTCCAACTCCGAGGATGAGCCGGAGGAGTTGCTGCTGTCACTGCTGGAGTCCACACTGGACGACCCGGATTCTGCTGTAAAGTGTACAATGTGTTACAAGACGTACATGGTGCTCTCAGGACAACTGGTCACATAACTCACGCAACTTACAGCATCCCGGGAGAAAGGAATACTTTACATCTACCTGCACTGGAGGCTGAATCAGCTTCAGAACACAGTCAGGAATATACACTTGTATGACTGTGGCCTTCATCCAACCCAGGTCATTTTCCAACAAAATACTTTAACTGCTAGACTATCCCCCAACCTCATTCATCAGCATGTCAGTCAGTGAACACTGTCACTGGGATATCAAACTAGTGTACCCATCATTGCTGAACAACAGTCTGCTAAGTACAGCATTAAAATCACCCTTTCACTCCCAGCGCCATATAATCCTTCATATTTGATCCACCTCCATGGTTTAGTGGAAGAGTGTCTGCATGGAGAATGGAAGGTTGGGGGTTCGACATGCGTTATACCAAAAGACGTTAAAGATGGTACTTGTTGTTACCCTGCCTGGTGCTAAGGGGTTAAAAGAGGATGGGTTTGCTAAGAGGCAGTATACTGTGTCTGTGTGGGGTATTCATGTTAAACTGTGGGAAGGTACCTCATTTGGCTAGCACTATAAAATCAGCTTTAGGCCAGACAAGAATAAGCAGCCACACATGCACGCACACACACACACGTCGCTGTATAAGTGCAATAATCTTGAACGTGACGTTAAACTCACCCATCTCATATTTGGTCCGATTTGGTCACCTTAATAATATACCATACCTTAACTGTGACTTGATTATAGAGTAACCAAACCTTATTTGACATTCAGCAGCATGGATATCATATTACACTACATGTATCTTTCTTGAAGGACAAGAATATGTTCCATCCACTGTATTAGGTACATAAGATGAAATCATGTTTGCATACAAATCTCTGTTTTCTGTATTTTGTTACAAGTAAAAGATGTTTGGCACCACAAAGAACAGACAAATCTGTACAATGACATTTAGCAATGGGCAATTAACATGCATGCACATAGACAACTATAGCTACAGAAAAAATGACAAGATCAGAGGAAAGATCTGTCAAAAAGTACAAAAACAAAGCAAAAACAAATATCATCTACCATTATAAAACTGTAGCCCCTGTCTTCACATCTAAGGTGTCAAAGCCTTACCAGATTTCTTCCCATCACCATCAGCAGAGTCCTTCCTCTCACTTCTATCAGCAGCAGCCATGAGACTTTCCCTGTCCATGTCAGGAGGGACAGCTGGCGCCATTATTGCCGCCGCCGCCACGATAGTGCTGGACAGGACCGCCTGTCTCTCACTCACTACAGTATTGCCCTTGTCTGCGTTCTGCTGTACGTCCTTGTCATTGGCAGAGTCAGCTAGTGCTGCAGCACCTTCTACAGGGACGGGGCTTGTCACTGGTTTACTCGGGTATTTATCTTGACTAGATTTATCTGATTCCTCATCACTTAAGGTTTGACTCCTGACTTTCTCTTTCCTTGATGGGAATGGTGTGATTGGCCGGGCTGATCTTTCACTTTCAGATCCTGAGCCAGAGCCAGAAATAGAACTGGAACTTTCTGAATCCTCTACTTGATTGGAAATGGCTTCGGGCTTAGTTTTCTGCACTGGAGTTCTTTCTTTGACAGGGCTTGATTTTGAGTCATCAGTTTCAGAATCAGATGATGAGTAAGAACTGGAGTCCTCTGAGGAACTGCTGGACTCTCTGACACTCTCAGACTCTCCCCCTCGAGTAGCTGTGGATTCTGGTTCAGACCTAGCAGAGTCCATCATGGGAGGGAGAGTTATCTGTTTCGAGACCAAGGATTCCTCTTCTAGTGTCTCCTTCCTCGGTTCTTCTTCCCCCTTCTTGCTTAGTGATAATTTATTGTTTTCTTCTTTCATCTCCTCTTCCTTCCTCTCCTCTTTCTCCTCCTGAATCAGTGTCTCTGCTACGGGAGACTTGGGTCGTTCTGGCAAACTAGTTGGCCTACTCTCAGTATCAGAAGCTGAGGACGAGGAAGTAGAACTCTTGTAAGAGTATGATCCATCACTCATCATGTTAGCCTCTGCAATACGAGATGGTGCTCGATCTGCCTCAGAAACAACCCCCAAAGCTTTGGTTGGAGTAACTAATCTACTCTCAGTCACTTCTCTGGGGGTACTTTTCTCTGACGGCGTTGAGGAGGATGAGGAGGAGGAGGAGAAAGAAGATTCTGATGATGAGTAATCACCATCTCGGTCCTCATCCCTTCCTGGAGGTTTCAGCTGTGTCACTGGAGGAGAGGATCTGTTGCTTGCAGCAGCATCCTTAACCTGGACTACCTCAGGTTTAGCAGTGTCCTCTTTCTGAGACACTGTAAAGAATAACGTCCTTGCTTTACTGGACCTTTCATTATCATTCTTAGAGGCTTCCCTTGGGGCATCTAATGAAGAAATTACAAAATGAGCCTAACTATCAGTTTCTACTTTGTCAAATGAAGTTTTGAAGTTCAACATGCAAAGCATCTACATATAGGTAATGCAAAAACAGGTAATATAAGATACAGGTAATGCATGTAAGACATAGGTAATGCAAGATACAGGTAATGCATGCACGATACAGGTAATGCAAGATACAGGTAACAGAACAAACAGGTAATGCATATACCATACAGGTAATGCGAGCTACAGAAAATGCATGCAAGATACAGATAATGCATTCAAGATACAGATAATGAATGCAAGATAGAGGTAATGCAAGATGCAGGTAAGGCATGCAAGATACAAATAAGGCAAGATACAGGTAAGGCATGCAAGATACAGGTAATGCAAGATACAGGTAAGGCATGCAAGATACAGGTAATGCTAGATACAGGTAATGCCAGATGCAGGTAAGGCATGCACGATACAGGTAATGCAAGATACAGGTAAGGCATGCAAGATACAGATAAGGCAAGATACAGGTAAGGCATGCAAGATACAGGTAATGCAAGATACAGGTAAGGCATGCAAGATACAGGTAATGCTAGATGCAGATAAGGCATGCAAGATACAGGTAAGGCAAGATACAGGTAAGGCATGCAAGATGCAGGTAATGCTAGATACAGGTAAGGCATGCAAGATACAGGTAATGCTAGATACAGGTAAGGCATGCAAGATACAGGTAAGGCATGAAGATACAGGTAAGGCATGCAAGATACAGGTAAATGCAGGTAATGCAAGATACAGGTTATGAATATACGATAAAGGTAATGCCAGATACAGATAATGCATGCAAGATACAGGTAATGCCAGATACAGGTAATGCAAGAACCAGGTAATGCAAGATACAGGTAAGTCATGCAAGATACAGGTAAGGCATGCAAGATACAGGTTAGGCAAGATACAGATAATGCATATATGATACAGGTAATGCATATACGATACAGGTAATGCAAGATACAGGTGATGCAAGATACAGGTAATGCAAGATACAGGTAAGGCATGCAAGATACAGGTTAGGCAAGATACAGGTAATGCAAGATACAGGTTAGGCAAGATACAGGTAAGGCATGCAATATATTGGTAACGCAAGATACATGTAAGGCATGCAAGATACAGGTAAGGCATGCAAGATACAGGTAAAGCATGCAAGATAAAGGTAATGCAAGATACAGGTAAGGCATGCAAGATACAGGTAATACAAGATACAGATAATGCAAGATACAGGAAATGCCAGATACCGGTAATGCAAGATACAGATAATGCAAGATACAGATAATGCATGCAAGATACGGGTAAGGCATGCAAGAAACAGGTAAGGCATGCAAGATACAGGTAATGCAAGATACAGGTAAGGCAAGATACGGGTAATGCAAGATACAGGTAATGCATGCAAGATACGGGTAATGCAAGATACAGATAATGCAAGATACAGATAATGCATGCAAGATACAGGTAAGGCATGCAAGATACGGGTAAGGCATGCAAGAAACAGGTAAGGCATGCAAGATACGGGTAAGGCATGCAAGATACGGGTAAGGCATGCAAGAAACAGGTAAGGCATGCAAGATACAGATAATGCAAGATACAGATAATGCATGCAAGATACAGGTAAGGCATGCAAGATACGGGTAAGGCATGCAAGAAACAGGTAAGGCATGCAAGATACAGATAATGCAAGATACAGATAATGCATGCAAGATACAGGTAATGCACGATACAGGTAAGGCATGCAAGATACAGGTAATGCAAGATACAGGTAAGGCATGCACGATACAGGTAATGCAAGATACAGATAATGTATGCAAGATACAGGTAATGCAAGATACAGGTAAGGCATGCAAGATACAAATAAGGCAAGATACAGGTAAGGCATGCAAGATACAGGTAATGCAAGATACAGATAATGCATGCAAGATACAGGTAATGCAGGATACAGGTAAGGCATGCAAGATACAGGTAATGCACGATACAGGTAAGGCATGCAAGATACAGGTAATGCAAGATAGGGCATGCAAGATACAGGTAATGCAAGACACAGGTAAGGCATGCAAGGTACAGGTAATGCAAGATACAGATAATGCATGTAAGATACAGGTAATGCAAGATACAGGTAAGCCATGCAAGATACAGGTTATGCAAGATAAGGTAATATAAGATAAAGATAATACAGGAAATAGATAATGCATGCAAGATACAGGTAAGGACACATACAGGTAATGCATGCAATGAAAGGACACACACTGATAATGCAAGAGTCAGATAATGCAACATGCACATATTCAGTTACTTGAAAATAGAATAAATACCAGTGTAATTTATTGGAATTAAAAATTGAGTGATAGAAACTGCAATTACAGCCAACTGGTTTGATCAGAATGGGTTTTTCAAGTATGGCACATTTACATTTTGTTTGATACAGATGGAAGGTGTTACCACATTATGCAAGAACATTTCCCCCACAACTGATACAGTGTGCATGACGCTGACAGAGGGTACGCATGCTACATGTGCTACATACATACAGCTGAAGGGCTGAAGGGCTGAAGGGCCCCTGTAGGTGTGTTTGAGAAAGGGGAAGAGTTTGAGGTAGCTGAGTTGGTTGTATGGAGTAGTACCTCATGCCCACTAAGAATTATGGGGAGGAAAATCCCATTTTGTGTGGTCAAAAGGTCACAGTTGAGAGAAAAGCATAGAACAGACAAATAACATGAAGAGTATGGACAAGAAGAATGTGCAGGATTGTTGTAGACCAAGAAGAACGTGCAGGATTGTTCTAGACCAAGATGGACCCACCTGATTTCTTCTCAACCACAATGGTTTTGTCTTTCTTGCCATCTAAATCTTCCTCCTCTGATGAGTATCCCTCCACCTAAACAACAAATGTGGGATTCAAACCTATGTCCGCCGTGCTACCTCACTTCCCTAAACAACAAATGCAGGATTCAAACCTATGTCCGCTGTGCTACCTCACTTCCCAAATGGAACATGGGTATAAATGATAAATTCTTTAATTTATAGCAAGTTTTCCTCACCTCAGGTACACGACATGTTCCCATCACATTTGAGGGGACAGAGACTTTAGATTTGTTAGTGAGTGAGTGAACATTTGTGAGTGAGTAGGTTAGGTAAATGACACTTTTAACAATGGACAGTGGGGTAGGCTAGTGGTTAAGGTTTGCTCGTCACGAATTCCCGGGTTTGATTCTCCACATGGGAACAATGTGTGAAGCCCATTTGTGTTGTCCCTGACTGTGATATTGTTGGATATTGCTAAAAGGCATCATCACCACTCACTTTTAAACACTGTTTCGGTTATCTCACAATATGCAGCTGTTAACAATGTCATTGAGTCTGGTAATAATCTACAGAAAGGTATAAGGATAAACGTCAAGTCTGAACTTGTGACACTGTTGAATTTGACCTTGACCCATACTGACCTTTCTCATAGTGTCGTCTTCAAAATCCCCCACCACATCAGGATTAGCAGATTTTTCAGCTGAAACAAATGCATTCTTTTCATCTTCTTTCTCATCGTCCGCAAAGTCAGCGGCAAGTCCTCTTATCTGACGTTTGTCCTCATCTGGTTCCTCAGCAATTGGCTCCTCGGTTACGTCCTGTTTGTTCCCTTTGTTGTCCCAGTCCTTGTGGAAGAGCACTGCAGTGACAAGATCACATGATGAATACAGCCGAGATACATCATAAGAAGAATATAACAACACATCATTCCTGTATGATCACAACCCAAGAACATTTACCGGTAATAAGAAATAGTAAACAGTGAAACCACGTTAATCTGAACTTCTTCAACTGAATATAACCAAATGGAACTTCAGGATGGCAGCTGAATCCTTTGACGGCACTATGGTCAAATATCAGCACTCCACTTATCTCAATCTATGGAGAGCTATATTTATACCACTCAAAATGAAATAAAGGACACCCAATTCTTTTATATGCCATAGATTTCCTCATACGAGGGGGGGTGGGGGGGCATGGGTGGCCAAGTCGTCTAAGGCGCTGCATTTCGCTGTGCAGAGTTGCGTCCCTTGGGCACGCCAGAAACCTATGATTGTTGGTTCGAATCCCGGTTCGCCCCGATTATGTTTCTAGGTTTGTCAGCACCATACCAGTGTATACGTCTGAGACCTGCATCACTTCTGGCTTTCCTCCCACATTAAGCTGACACGCAGCGATATAACTGGAATACTGATAAAAGCGGCGTTAAACCCAACTCACTCATAGGAGGGATTAAAAATGCAATCATATGCTGGATTTGATGGGATAGATTTTAATTTTGTGATATATTCTAATGCAAGTTTTTATTAGCTACATGTATAGTCAAATGAAACATCGGGTGTTCTTTAACGTCTTTTGAGTAGTATATTTTCAATAGTCCCTGGAACATCAATCAACAAGGTTTCACAGGTCACAAACAGTTCATATTTAGGGTCATTTCTTCATCTCCGACTCTACCACACAAGTAGAACTCAAACTGGAACTTTCTGCGTGATGCACAATCAAGAATGTTGCCAGTGTAATCTAGCATGGTTAAACAGTAGTACATGTGGTTGTATGTCTGCCAGGGATGTATAAAAGCTGTGGATATTACATCCACCTTCCTTCACTCCCACCTCTGACCTTGTCACCAGTCACCTCTTACAACACAAATTTGACAAGGTGTATTTAGTCCATGTAAATTGTGTTTCCATGGCAACTGGTAAACCTGTGAAACATTTCATCCCTATCTGGTCTCAATGAGTATGCACAAGAAGAGATAAATGGAACCCGTTCCTTAAAGAGACTTAGCGCTAAGATCATAACCTGAACATTGACATAAGACAGTCACAGTGCTAAGATCACTTCATGAAATGCAGTCCAATCACAACTACGTCTCTTACTAATGGCCATGTATTGTGATCCTGTATTTGATGTATTAAGCACCTATGGTGCCATCCCTATATCACCATCTACAAAGTGACCCCGTACAAGCCTTCAAAATCGAACCTAATGTGTAACCCCGTCTGTAAAGCGAATCAGAATAAAGCACATCACCAGTGCATACACAATCCCTACATTTGCAATAGAAACGTGTTTATCTTCCACAGAAAAAATTACATCATTTTCCTTCAGCGAATTCAGGGAAAAACACAGATCATAACAATTAAACTTGGTCAATACAAAAATAGTTAACAAGGCGGTCCCTTGTCACCAACTTTGTTTTCCTCAGGTTTACAAGCTTTTGTATACTTCATATAACATAAATGGTATATAAACTGCAGGAAAGAAATTTGTTATATAATGGACTGTGTTATCGATTTGAAAAACCAATCCAATAAATATGCAAATGATGTCACCTTGAAGGAACTACTTGGAAGCTTCATACATCAATGCAATGTCTGATGATCACCAAAATATCATCTGAAGTTCCCATTAAGTTTAGATAGGGGTTCCCATTGTGATGATGTTTCCGTTGACAAACATGGCTTTAAATCATTCGGCACTATATGATAAATGGGGCGTTTCACTCAAACATTGTATTCATACGCCATTTCAAATACACTTCACTGAGTTAAAATACATTTTAATCATTTTAAGAGTGACATTACATGACAAAGAGATTACTACCCTTGTGTGTTTCCATAATCATAAATATCATAATATTGGGAATAAAAATGTACATTAAGCCCACGATAATTTATGAATTATGGATTTTGCTAGCCACTTTTCATGGATAGGTCTAAATAAATATATTATTGTGCAGCTCAATATGGGTTTTATTATATTTGTCACATAAAAGTCATTTGTAGTTGGTTCACTTGGAAAACCTGAAGGGTAGTTCTGTGGTCAGTGTCAGTTGTTACCATACGCTCAGCAGTATGTATGAGAAGGCAGTGGCCAGAGCTTACATACAATACCTCTGATCAAGTATTTGTGGAATAGTTGACAGTTCCTTCTGTGTTCTATTTGTGTAGTTTGCATATATTTTTCTAATTCACCAAGGACAGATCAGTCTGACAAAACAAGCTTAAAGATACGTTTTTTCTGTTTGTGTTTTTGGCTCCGGTCTTTCAAACTTATAAAATTAAAAACTGTTAAAGTTTCGTCTTAGATGACATACCAGATGTAAGATCTCGGACCCATTGCACAAGGAGATCTTAGCGCTAAGGTGACTATAACTCGCATACTTTAACATAGGCTAACGATCATCGTAGCATTGAAATCTCTTTGTCTCCTTGCTTGACAAAGCCTTGCTGTATCTTGAACTGTTCCACTGTTTCTTCTAGCAGCTTTGTATTTGCAGGAATCGTGCAAGAATGGTCCTGATAGTGCACTGTCCATGTATATCTTCAGTACAATTAAAACACATGTGCACAGACAGGTACTTTCAAACAATGCTTGTTCTTCTGTTTGCAAGTGGGTCAAGTTAGTATCTACATTATACTTCTCATGATGTTTTTTTAATTTTGTCTACACATTGGTTATTCTCTCATTGAAATCAGATCTAAGTTCTCGCTGCCACTAAACAAAGAGCTGAGGACATCCCATTACAGGTCACATTAGAATGTCTTTTCGCGAACTAAAACAACTGACAAGAAATTAACATCAGCCATTTAGAAAGCAGCTTTCTCGAGCTTTACGGCTCTCGTTTCAACCTTGAGACTTCCATTTTAGACTATGCTTATAAAATAAGTTGTCAAAGTTCTCGATTAAAATTTTGAAAACTGAACAAAGAAACATTCCGGAATGTGATATATGGTTGAGATTGTATGGCAGTGCTTCTGACGTACTGTGCAACGCCTCCTCGTTCATACGTTTATCCCAAGGAAGCGAGTGATAGACGATAATTTTGACGGAATCAGTCGTACTGGCTGTAACTGTCCTTCGGCATCGAGGTTGCATGATTATAGAAAACACATTCCAACTGTCACTTTCATGATCTGGTAAGCGATGCTTTGACTGGTCAGATGAAAGGTCGTTCTGATGTGACCCATAATGGGATATCCTCAGATCTTTGTTTAGCGATAGCAAGAACTAAGATCTGACTTTAATGAGATTGATTTGAAGGCATTTTACAAATGACATGGCGTATGTGGATTGGGGTACAGTCATTCAGGGGGGGGGGGCGTCCAGGAGACCTGCGCTATTGTGGGGGGTGACTGTACTTTAATCTTGAGTACATCTATTTACACCCAGTTAGTAAATCATTGAACCCGACTCAGGTGCCTGGTATTATCCACCCTTAATTAGTAATCCCTAGCATTGTAACCCATTCTAGCCACCATAGCAAGTGGTTTCAAAGACAAATCTCTGCAGCATAACCTTCTTCTCATAAAAACAACTGGCAAAGAATTTTTGATGTTAAAATCACAGCTCAAAATAAATCTGATAGATCTGCAGTTATATGTCAGAATGTTTTCAGCTATGGCATTCACCCAATAATGAAGAACAATAACCATTACAAACTGCTGAACTCTTTCTCAAGAGAAAACAAATAACTCGTTACTTCATGGCAAAATTAGTTTATTTCAACATTCATATAAGTTAAGTGTATTTGTACAATAACAAACAAATAAATATATGATAATATACAAGCAGAAAGTTATTAAAATATAATAAGGGAATGTTTTAGACCAGTACCTTGGAATTAAAGTTATGACATTTAATCTCTCTACATGTCATATTCATGTTTCAGATTTACCACATTTACAGAAAGGATACTGTCATTTCATAAAAAGAGGAATACCCCCGGTAAGCAGTCATGTTTTGTATTCCAAATGAGAGTATTAATAATAATAAAAATGTGAAAAAACAACTATAATAAATATGACAAGCTAAAAATTGTCCCGTTATACAATTTCTGTAACAAATGCCTTGTAAAGAGTACTTGTATTTCACCAATAAGATTACCAATAAAGATAAAAAGATAAAAAGATAAAAAGGTTTAGTTTGAAGCCATTCGTGACCAACTCTTGTTATTCTGGGACAAGCTGAATAGCAACTTATGCCCCTCTCATGGCCATTCTTGCGACTAGCTAAAAGAAATGTTAACTCGTTGTGTCATGATAAACGTATATTTGCCCCATATATCATTTACGTTCCAAATGGTATTGGTGACACATCAGGACTTACAGTACTATAGTGTATGATTGAACAAATTAAACTGTATCTTGGGTATATTTTTAAATGCAAAAATTATTCCTGACGGATTCTTTGACCTTTCCTACACGAATTCTGATTGGTTTGTCGTATTTTCACACATAACATTCATCGATAGGGGGACGAGTCTTCTTGCAAGTTACGGAAAGGGTCGAGTGGTGACGAATGAGTTGGAAGCATGTTCCCAAGGAAAGGGAGTTACCTGACTATAAAAGTCGAACTACTCTGGAATTATGGAGTTATATTTTGGCTGGACTAATGAGTCTATGCATAGTCCAATCAAAATGGTGTAATGAAAACAACAAACAACATGATGATTTTGGTCAATTGCAGGATTTGCAGAGCTTGTGTACCCTGACCTGAGCAAAAAGCTCTTCATGTTACTTGTTTTAATCAAGGTGCTAAATGATTTCAAGTACTTCATGAGTTAAGACCCATTTTGTTACAATAAAGATTTTGAATATTGTCTCTACATGGTGCCACCATTTTGCTTGAAGCAAATACAAGTGCTATGAGAGGTAGAATGTGATTGGTCAATAGGAGGGACATAGAAGGGAAATAACTTGTAATCGCTGGTGGGGCTACGATCGAGCCACAAAATTACAGCATAGTTCGGAAAGGGCGGAAACTGGACTTTTACAGTCAGGTAACTCCCTTGCCTTGGGAAGATGAATTTGAAGCAATGGTATAATACCACTAAGTAATGCTTTTATCACAATTTGGTTGCCACAGGCATGTAGTTCAAACCCAAGATAAATCCTTTACTATGGACATGATGATGATCTGTGGTCATGTTTCCTTCCTATCTGTGGTCATGTTGCCTGCCTATCTGTGGCTATCTTTCCTGCCTATCTGTGGTCATGTTTCCTGCCTATCTGTGGCTTTCTTTCCTGCCTATCTGTGGTCATGTTTCCTGCCTATCTGTGGCTATCTTTCCTGCCTATCTGTGGTCATGTTTCCTGCCTATCTGTGGTCATGTTGCCTGCCTATCTATGGTCATGTTGCCTGCCTATCTGTGGCTATCTTTCCTGCCTATCTGTGGTCATGTTTCCTGCCTCTCTGGTCATAATTCCTGCCTATCTGTGGCTATCTTTCCCTCCAAGCTACAGTAATGTTTCCTGACTATCTATGGTAATGTTAATTGACTATCCATGGTCATGTTCTAAGATCCAGGCCAACAATGGTTAGTAAATTATATTGTATTCAACATCTGAACTTTAGACTGATATAACATCAAGGCACAAGTGATTTAACAGTGACTTAGCAGATCTGATAATTTAGTTCTGGACGAACATTGAACGATGACTAGTATTACCACACTGTGATGTCCTCCAGCTCAGAAACAACCCTCAGATATTAAAGTACATTTGTACCATATCCTCATAAAGTCTATAGAGTGAAACAAAACTGTATTAAGGATTACATCCTAACAATAATACCAAATGAAATAAATATTTTTACTTTTACAAGTCGAAATCCGACTATCAATTAAATCACAGCAGGATACACACTGAGACAAAAATATTTCATCAGAATCCATCTACAAACAACTTGTAGCAGTCAATATCAAGTATGAGCAGTAACATCTTTCAGCGATATTTCATAAACAACAAGTAAACAACAAGTAAATAGCTAGTAAAGACCATTTCTCCCAAGTCACCCTGCTGCAGTTGTAGTGAAACCTGTTGCTGTATTGCTTGAACTGTCTTATGGAGATCATGTCATGAAGATCAAATCATGGTCATATGAAGATCATATGAAGGTAACACGAAGAGTGAGTGAGTGAGTATGGTTTTACGCCGCTTTTAGCAATATTCCAGCAATATCACGGCGGGGGACACCAGAAATGGGCTTCACACATTGTACCCATGTCGGGAATCGAACCCGGGTCTTCGCCGTGACGAGGGAACGCTTTAACCACTAGGCTACCCGACCGCCCCGTAACACGAAGAATCATGAAGGTCATATGATCATATGGAGATCATATGATATCACAAAGGTCATATGATCATATCATGAAGATCATATGATATAAAGGTCATATGATAATTCATGTAGATCATATGATAATTCATGTAGATCATATGATATCATTAAGGTGATATGATCCTATCATTAAGATCATATGATATCATAAAGGTCATATGATAACTTCATGAAGATCATATGAAAGTTTTATCATGAAGGTTATATCATTAAGAAGGTCATATAGGCAAAGTAAAGATGAGATCAGAAAGTTGACACTGAAACATCCCTGAAGCATAATCCGTGTCTTGACATAGAGTTGGAGACAGACTTTTCCAGCAGTGCAACATTTATATATACATTCCAATGTTCAGTCCACATGTTCAGTGATGATAGTGGGCAGACTCTGGCTCTCTTCCCTCATCAACCCTACACTAGACTTGTTCTCTGTGTGGTTGTTGCACTCCGTGTACAGCCCTGTGTCCTCTGAGGTCAATGTCCTATCGGGAACAGACCCAGCAGCAGCCTCCGCAGAAGAATTCCTTTCTGATTCAGTGTCAGAAGACATAATCCTGTCATGTCTGGTAAGAACAGGAGTCCTGTATTGTTTGTCTTGGGAAGAAGGAAGCTTATACTGTCTTGTGTCAGGAATTCTTTCAGGAGACAAAGTCCTTCCTGGACTACCATCATTGCTATCTGGAGACTGGGTCCTAGCGAGTCTTGTCTTCGCTTCATCCTGAGACAGGACCTTGTCCTGTGAAGGGTGACACCCTCCCTCCACCAGTATGATCGGAATCTGCTGCTGCATATCAGCATCTCTTGTTGAGTCTAAACTTGGCCTCCTCTTGGTATCACACTGTCTTGGACTGATGACTTCATCCTCAGGCTGCTCCTGGTTAGCATGGGAACCTCCTGTCCACACAACACAATCCTTCTCAACAACGCCACTACAAGGTACTGATAGGAGACTTTCCCCACCAACACTGACTCGTCTTGGAACACCACCAGGGTTCTTTGCATTGATATCAGCCAGTGTGACCTCCACATTGTTGAACTGCTCGTCTGATGATGTCAGCATGTTTCTTGGGTCATCTTTAGCTTCAGATAACCTTCTCTCCTGACTAATCTGTCCTGATGCAGCCATGTGAGCTTCTGAGCTGTCAATCAGAATTTTGGGCAAGTCAGCTGAAGGACCAACTTCTTGTCCGTTTCCTGCTGCAGGATGACTTTCTTTAACATCATGCAATTCTGTAGTCATATTCTCTCTGGAACCATTTTGAACGTCATTATGAGATGTCTCTGCATGGTTCAAAACCTTGTGGGACAGTCCCTGACTATCTTCAGTCCCAGCTCGTTCATCCAGTTCTGTAAGCCGAGCAGCATATTGAGCCACCATGTCTTCCGATGTTTCACTCCCTGAGGTTCCCCGGTCCCCACCACCAACTTCTACTGATTTCCCCTCTCCTTCCACATCTGACTCTGTGCCTCTTTCATCCATCTCCTCCTCATAACCAACAGTGACATGTTCCCGGCAAGGCTCCACATCATCCACCCGATCGGAAAACAATGTCACTCCTGATTTGTTCACCGAAATTTCCGGAATGTCCGATGTCTGATCATCATCTTTCTTTCTGTCGGCTGCATCAGATGCTCGAAGACCCAAGGGTTCATCCTTTTCTTGTTCCACTCCTTCTTCATAGGCTACAATTCCAATCTCATAATTCTTGTCCTTGCTGATGTTGCTACGCCTCTTCTTCTTTATCTTCTCCTTCCCTGAACCATCATCTTCCTTATCTCTATGAACAACAACATTAACATCCGATTTCTCATCCTCTTCATCATCCATTTTAAAAGATGTCCTTTTCTTTTGGCCATTATTTTTCTGCTTTTTAGGCGATAAAATCCCTTGAATCTTTTTAGAAGGTTTCTGTGGTTTTGGGGGTAAGGCATCATTAACTCTCTGTTTTGGACCGGCATTAATCTCTTCCTCTGACTTCCGAGGCCACTCAACATCTGTCTCAATGTCTGACACATCATCTGCAGTGTCAGCGTCAGCATCATCAACTTCCTTCTGGGATGAAACCACTTTGTTTGAGGTGTGGGTGGATTTGCTGGAGGAGCTAGACTTTGCCTCATATTCTTCTTCACTGGAAGAGCTGGAGCTACTCGAGCTGTCCCTCCCAGAGTTCTCCTTGTACTTATCTCTCATTCTTTTAACTAAATCTTCTGAACCTGAGCTATCAGCTTCACTGTCATCTGTTTCTTCCTGAACATTATCCTCAACAGCAGTTATCTCCATTTTTTCTGCATTTCGAAAACTGAAATTAGTTGCAGGTTGTTGAGATTCTCCTTGGTGATTGTCTTTGTTGGAATGGTCCGACTGATCTGCTTCTTGACCTTCGATCTCTACATCAGTGCGAGCTGTAACAGCACCTCCCCCTACAACACAGCAAACATCAACGTGTTGGCTCTAATAAACATACATACACATTTCTGTACATAGAAACAGCTCAATAATTACTGAATAAGCTATTTACAAATTGTTTATAAAAACTTTAACCATTGGATTTAAATATTTACATCAAGAAAATGTCAAGCATTAATTGTGTACATGCTTAGTGAATAATTGTGAATGTAATAAATAAAAATTACCATGCATTTAAATCACTTATATAAGCATCTTAAAACTTCAAATTCATAAAATTACCCAATGAGAACATTTTCTGATGATGCTGATCAAACTTATATAAGATTTATATGCCACACAGCAACAGATTGCATGCATTACTTTAAAGCAACTTATCACTCACACATTTTGACTAAACTAGAAAATTAGAAATAATCTTTCATTTAAATTTATGGTCAAAAAGATCCTTCATAACACATATAAGCAATGTAGCTTAATGGCTTTCAGAAACACAGGTATCAATTTTTTAATGCAAACACTGCAGGCAATTCACAGCAAAGTGTAATTTGAAACTCACTTTCTTCATTCCTAGATAAAACGGCATGTGATTATATTTTACATCAGTCAGACAATGTTCTCAAAATACAGTGCATTCTGTATATCATCACCTAACAAGATTCATGCAGATTTTGTTGTTCAAAGCAATTACAAATGTCAATACTTTATAGTCCGTTGTATTTTCAAAGAGAGAAAGGATTTGATTGAAGACTCCTTGTGGAGAAGTAATGGAACCAAAAGGTGTTGACCTTGAGACGTGAAATCAAAGTAATTATGCTTCCTCTAGGAGGAGATGGATACAGAAAGCACCATAGGATATTTCTGTTGAACAAACCTGTTAGTGTTTTGTGCACGAGTCTGGCATCATGGACGGAAACGGACAAACATGGCGGTGGTTGTGAGTGATTTATAAACATCATGCTTGGTGGAACGGATAAATGCTTTTATCAGACTAATGTTAGTCTAACTGAAGGAGTGGAAAGTAAGCTGCAGGTCCTATTGAGGCATTGCTGGACTTCAGATGAGAAAATGCTCATTATGTCAACAGAACAGTTAGCACCACTGGTACACTTAAACACATCTGAAAATGAAGAATCTTCATCCACTGATGTTACCTTACCCAATATATTCAGGAAAGATTCAAGAATTTGATAATTAATCATAAACAGTAACATTACTTATGGTTATGACAATATACGATCATTAACACATTCACAAACTAACAGCTGGCTTCATGGAATTGATCCATATTTGACAAATATTCCCTACAATTAATTTACTGTATTCTACATAATAAGTGCCCAGGGCGCTCTCAAAATTAAAAATAAGAGGCTCTTATTAGAATATTATTTTGGTGAAAAAAGATCAGTTGAAAGATCGTTAATTTCATGGTTTATGCTGACAGCCTGAACTGTTTATATACGACAGATATATTTTTCCAGAATTTAATTGCCCATAATTAAGGGTGCATATAACACATGATCGAGTGCGTATTACACACGAATAAATTCAAGTCTTGTGTACATTGATCAATTGGAAGGGGTGCTAATTGGGATTGTTCACTTGCCAATATATTAGCAAATATCGCCGTGGGCGCTTATTAGAGCGGGGCGCTTATTATGTCGAATATGGTAATCTCATCAAAATCAGATCTTTTTACGCTGATGTACCTCTCAGTGCTAAGCTCTAAAACACATCCATGGATCACATCAAATGAGCCCTGAGCGAACTTTGACCGCCCAATCTAAAGGCTGTCAAGTTTATAAAATGATTTGCTTGATTTTGAACTGAAAACTCACATGGAACACAACAATATGATGTAGCTGCTATACATTCTACATTGAACTAGTTGTTGTAGTTCATTTTCAGGACACAGAAATCATACATTTCAATGCGACGCTGACACTAGAATCTAGAAGCCTTGACACTGATTGGCTGATGAGAAAGTTCACCTGACGCGACCTCCTATAGAAGTGACCTCAGATCTTCACAAAGACAGTAATCTATTGGAATAAAAGATCTGACTTTGATGAGACTGAAAAATAAAACGTTCAGAAATCCAAGATGATACTTTGTAACACGTGTTATTTGTTAGTCAGTGTTCCAAGTCAACGTGCCACGTGTGAGAAGTAACGGTCACACACAAACGTGATGTACGGTAATCACCAGTGAGGGGTTTTGGGGCATCTGTTTCATCAGCAACAGGGATGCCAGGCTGTACCTTACTGACTCCATCTGTGGTTAACATCAACGTACCATCATACCAACACTGAGTCATCATACCGTATCAGTCATATCATGTCACACATTTACTTTATTGGATGGTGGATAAAATGTCTTTGGACATTGCATATTGGTTTTGAGAATAACATTTTCTTGTTATCCGTCTTTTACAAATGGTGTTATTTTAATTTCTTGTCGAAGCAAAAACAATTACCCTTTGCCAATGTACTCTCCTTTGTTTCTTGTCAGTCACATTTGTTAGGTCAGTTAACATTTGTTTCCTTTTTAACTAGTTATGCTTTTTCTCTCAACTGATTAACATGACTATTTGGTGTAGTTAACCTTCATTATTGAAGAGAATTTTAATAAAACAAGGCAAGACAGGTGGCTTATTTATGAACTAGTCATTGAAATATCAAAATGTATTTACCTATTGCCATAAAATATTTCAGTATGCCTTTAACATGTGTGAAGCATGAAATTACCTGTCTGTGTATATACATAATGAAATTTGTCGAGTCATTTCAAAAGCAGAGAACAAAATCAATGGTTAGCAATGGATTTTGCTAGTGCTAGACATCATTTATTAATATTATTATTATTGTTGTTGTTGTTGACCTACACAATACAAAGGTCAAATTCAAACAATACCATCACCAACTATAGGAGTATATATAGCTAATTGAAAAACAAACATTTCAAAAAATACATTCTACATCTTTCCCTAGTCCATTTTTGTAAGAGTGCATCCATGTAACTAGAAATATTAAAGTTAACGTAAGACAGCTTCATGCCTACATTCTCTAAAAAAGAATTTGTCTTAAAACAATTCCAGGCCTTATTTATAGTGACTGTGGGGGGTCTCTTGAGAAAATAATGAAAACTCCCCAAAATGTAAATAAATCCAGTTTCAAAATCTTAACTTTGAATCAAAAGTTCACAAAACACCATTTCCTTGGAAAGCTTTAATACTTGCATACAATACAATAAAAAAGAATTCACATTGTAAGATCTATGATTACAGGTAATTATATCAAGAAAGCAAGAAGAAAAGAGCAAAGTAGCCAAAGCCCCACATCATCCTAAAGCAGCCTCCGTACCTCGATACATAACAGTTTTCAGGCACCATTTTGTGTACATAGAAATGTAGGTACTAGAACAGCATATCGAACTTCACAGTATGATATATAACCACAACAACATTCTCACTAGTGAAGCATCTTCATCTTAATACATAAACATATGATAATTTATTCTGTCAAATATATGATAATTTATTCTGTCAAAATGAAATAACTCGGAGAGAATACATGAATAAAATGTAATCTGTAATATGCTGCTTCTTTAACTAGCAAAAGAAAACAATTACCTTCACTAATAATATAAGTATACATAATTAATAACAATAACTGTGAGACCACCAAACGTAAGCTTCCATCATGTGGTCTGTAATTGATGAAATTAGCACCCATTGCTTAATGATGAACCCTTCCCTAACCTATCTTTACATAAATATTTGTCAGAAACTATGACTACTGAATTATAAATTGGAATCCAAAGAATTAGTGTTATTATTCAACATGTTGTTATAATAAAACATCCCTTGATTTTTCTTTAACTTATAATTTTGGATTGACAACTTGACTCTCAAAAGTCAACAATGTGGTAACACAAGTACAAACTAAACTTGACATTAAAGTAATACCAAGAGTCCTAGCACATGTCCTAGCAGGTATCATACTGAGTCCTAGCAATACCAATAGGTGCCTCCTTTGATCCCTAATTAGAAACAGGGTGCAAGCAACAATATTACAGTAATTAATCACAAATTAAATGAGCACACCCTATCATATCATAATCAATAAGCACTACATTTCTATGCAATATCAATGAGAATAAGAATATTATAATTAATAAAATCCATCTACTGAAAATATATAGTTTTTATTTTTATAGAAATCTTGTTTCTCTCAGAAGAAACTATCTTTATCACGTGTAGCAGAATAGGCTGTTAAGCATTGTGCTAGATAAGCTAAAGATAAATCTAGTCTATATTGCGAGAACTACAAATTTCATCCCTGGTGTATGGATCTTCTAGCCCTCTGGAATAGACACATGAGTTGCGTTGAGAATGGGACCAGGGAGCCAGCATTAACACATCCTCTATTTTCAGGAATTTGTATCACCATTATGTTGACCATACAATTGACATTATTTGGTAATGTCTTCCAAACTGCAATTTCTAATTCAGAAAAGCATGATGGTTTTAATCAGCTATCTAGAGATGGGTCACAACCTCTCTCAAAGCTGATTAAATTCATAGCAAATATTGCTCTTCTATAGTCAAACTGTGACATAAATTAATTCCTTTTAACTCCTGCTTTAACCAGATGATGTATGGACTTATAAACCTAAGTGATGTCATCCCATTGTCCTGTCATTGTCTCTATACATCATAAAATCTTCAACTTGCGCAGTACCCAGAAATCTTAGGCATAAAATCCTGGGTGTTTAATTTATAAAATCCACACAAATACAATCGATTTTACACACAGATACAATTGATTTTATATTTCAGTGGATCAAACTTGAGCCTGTGAGTGTCCCACTAGGCTACAGAGGCGCTGATAATCCACAATACTTTTAAGTAGTACTGGTTCATGGAAAATGTGTTTGAAACATAAAATTGTTAATAAATGTTGCTTCAGATTTTTCATTTGGTTTATAAGACAGATAAAACACTCCTCCTCAGGATGTTATGAGATTGAAAACCTTGGATGTGTTTTTCCTGCACGTATAGTACCTGTCTGTGTGACAGGTCTGTCAGTATAGATACTGCATGAGTTGTGAAATACCAGCTATATCAAGACAGCCATCAAGTGGCAGCTTTTGTAACAAAACCACAGGGCACTATACAAAGTTAGCTCAATTTATTTGACATTTGCAAAATAAATTGATGTTCTGCTAATGTGTGCAGAAAGACTGTGATGTACTAAGGTCACATGTTAATTTAGGTCTTCCAGCCATTTTGAATGACTTGCTGACTATCTTTAACTGTCCTGACTGTGATTGTTCCCAGTGTGTCCTGGCGTGTGATACTGATGCAGACATTCTTGATTGTGCAAGGACTAAAGTGAGTAGCATGCTGCATTCCTTGATCATTCTGTGTCGTCAGTGAGACATCAGAAGAAGACATTGAGAGAAGCAAATATTCCTTTAGTTCATTAAACTAATCATGGCAACAGGCTCGTTCCTCCAAATACTGATAATTTCCAGGGAAAGATACTTTTATATGATATATGGCCTCATCATCTACCTATTTCCCTCTACACTATCTGCTCTTGTCCCATTTTGTATGTCCCCCTCGCCATACAATCTACTCTCTACTCTCCTTGTATCTTTCTCCCCCCATACAATAAGCTTTCATCACTTTTTGTACCTGTTTTCCAAAAAATCAGGGTTTTTTCCCATGTTGTACCTGTTTTCCTGACCACTGTCTGCACTCTGGTCCACCTTGTACTGTTTTTGCCCAACAGCATTTGGTTTTTTCCCTCTTTGTCCCACCTTCCCCTACACTATCTGCATTTTTCGCATTTATTACCTGATCTCCCTCTATAGTATTGGAACTTTTCCCACTTCTTGCCTGTTTTCTTCAGTATTATCTTCTCTTTTCCATTTTTTTCCCCATTTTCCTGACTACTATCTGCCCTTTTACCCCATTTTCCCAACTACTACTTTTCCCATTTTTCCCCCATTTTCCCCACTACTATATCTGCCCCTTTCCCACTTTTTACCTGTTTTCCCGCTATACTATCTGCACGTTTCCCGCTTTGTTACCCATTTTCCCCTAATACCACTTTTCCCCTCCCATATTCTTCCTATTTTCCCATATATATATATATATATATATATATATATATATATATATACAGCACCCCAGCACACAGTATACAGCGCCTAGCAAATGTACTACCACACTAGATGTCCCTACCTTCATCGGGCTGCTGGCTCCTCCCGGAGGGGCTGTCATCTTCATCCTCAAAGTCAGACTCATAAGCATCTGGAATTAAGGGCAACAGGTCAATCAATCACCTTACAACATGGCCACATGAACAACTATTGATGTCCAGAGTCCTAGTTTCAAACAACATTCTCTACACAGTGAAAGCCCCTTAGTTCAGACCCTGGGAGTTGAGAAACCTGTCTTCTAGACAATTACTCTAGGAAACATCTATATGGTAACAGACATACTACTGAAAATAAGTAAAGAATACCCAATTTTTTCATATTACTTTAATTAATCTGAATGTCATGACAGATTAACTATAGTCAAACCAAAAAATTGGGTGTTCATTAATTGTCATGTAATGACATATTAACTATAATAATATGAAAGAATCGGATGTTCTTTAACTTCTTTTGAGTAGTATATAATATAAATACCAAATGCCCACAATTCACATATCTGGAAATTCAAAATCATTTGAAACTGGGTTTCTCTGTTCATGGTTTGTTTGTGGGTAATATAATTGTTTTCAAAAGAAAAAAACATTGTTGTCAAAGGAATAAAATGTCATTTGTTTTTCCAAGAAGCTGATCAGTGCTCACAGTCTAGAATAGCATTGCAACAAACGGATGCTGTATAGGATGAAGCATTGAAAAGTAATGACATAATATATGAATATGACATAAATAAATTAACACTTATGACAGGTATTATAAGGAAAATAATCAGGTATCAAGTTTGCACATCATTGCTACTTATCATTTCTTTCACAAAAAGAGTGTATAAAACTTTCACTAAAACAGTGGTATAAAACATTCACCAACATATTTCCTTGTAATAACAAGCTAACAAATTTACCACTGTCATTTTCACACACAACTTGTCACTCAAAAGGCTGTTAGGACCCAGATGGAGAATGATACAACTGTACTTTCCCACCTTCGGTATGTTTAGTCCATTATAAACAAGTTCCAACACATCATATCTTGTCATGACAGTATAAGGGATAATAATGGTTTTGCATTTCACACATTTGACTATACCCATGGTAACAAGCAGAACTTCAAATCATATATTGTTAACACAAACTCATAATTTCTTCATGCGGATTGTTAAATGTTTATCTAATTATTCATGCATTCCTGTGCTACCTAGAGTGATGTGCCTTTATTTGTGCGCATGAGTGTGCAGTTTTTAACTTTTTGGGGTGCATATTTGTGTGCACTGGAAGTGCATGCCAGTGCATGTATTAGTTGCGGAGTCAACATGTCACTCATGTGTTTAACCACCAACACATCAAGAGTTAACTGTGAGTGAGTGAGTTGGGTTTTCTGCCACTAATAGCAATATTCCAGCAATATCACAATGAGGGACACCAGAAATGGGTTTTATATTTTGTATAAACCATGTTAGGAATGGAACCTGACAAGTGAACACTTTAACCACTTGGCTACCCCACTGCTCTCAACAGTTAAATGTATCCTGACTAGAGTAAGTGAGTTGGGGTCAATGCCTCTTTGTATTTCAGAATTACCCTGCCCAACATAATAACAATCACATTAAATTCAGATCTTAATGCTCATGACCACTACACATAGATCTGAAGACATCCCATTACAGATCATGTCAGAACGACCTTTCATCCGACCAATCAGAGCGTCGCTTAAGGGATCGTAAAAGTGAAGTCTGAATGCGTTAATCATACAAACTTGAAAAGATGAATTCAAAGCATTACAAACAACAGTTCCGTCCTGTATGACTGATTCCATCAAAGGCATTGTCTATCTCTCACGTCAAATGGATAAACATTTGAAATGAAAGAGACTTTCCATTGCCCATGGGAAGTACTACCATACAATCTCAGCCATCTATTGGACATTTCTGTTTGTTCAGTGTTTGCTGTAAAGCTCAAGAAGGCTGCTTCTGATTGACTAACGTTGACTTCCTGTTCTTCATTTCATTGGTCAAGGTTTTTGAACGTAGTTCTGATGTGAACTGGGATTTGTTAAGATCTTTGTGTAGCAGCAGCAAGCACTAAGTTCTGATTTTGATGAGATTGAATATAATGATATAGTTATAAAGTGACTTTGGGGCTGTTGATACTTGTCAATTTAACTCAAAGCAAAAATAATAAAACTATATTAAAACTGAAGGAACAGTCTATTTGTAAGCTTCACTATGCAACTATGGAAGGAATGCCTTCAGTAGTATTAAATAATGCTTTCAAAGCTGGAAATGCCTGAGCCTGGAAAACTATACCTATTAATATTTATATCATCATAAAGAAAGAACAGGGACATATGGTTCAATAAAATCACTGATTCTCCATTCAAAAAGCATCTCATATTACATATAAGCTGCATGACTGATACAGTGATTAAAATCATTACTGATTAATGTAAAATTATCATATCTTGTGTAAATGCATGAAGTTTGTGTCTTGTGGATGTAAGGGAGTCTAAATACCCAAGCCTTATTACATTTAAACCTTAGTTGTAAAACCCTCTTATTAAGTTCATAAAAGGCTTGCCTAAAACTTTATAAGCAAAATAAAAAATGCATGTTAACAATAATGCTGGAGCCATATGACAATTTAATAAATGCACTTGTTACAAAAGAATTAAGGAACAAGCTAAAAGAAGCCTGAATTGAAAACATGTGTTGGTCTTTGTGCTGTACATCTCGCATTGTCTATTGTTAGTGAGTGAGTTGGGTTTAACGCCGCTTTTAACATTAATCCAGTTATATCACTGCGTGTCAGCTTAATGTGGGAGGAAAGCCCGAAGTGATGCAGGTCTCAGACGTTTACCACTTCGGTGAAACCCACAAGCACGGGTTTGGTGCTGACAAACCTAGAAACATAATCGGGGCGAACCAGGATTCGAACCCACAATCATAGGTTTCTGGCTTGCCCAAGGGATGCAACTGTGCACAGCGAATCGCGGCGCCTTAGACGACTGGGCCACCCGTGCCCCCCTATTGTTGGATATATAGTGTAACTGTGGAAACACAGAAATAACCTGGGACTCTTTCTATCCTATACATGTTTATATATGATGATGACAATGATGAGATAAACTTTCATGCTATTCAAGAATCTTTTTGTAATTTGCGAAGGGCTTTTTTAAAGTCTTTTTCTACTTCATTAAAAATCATTTTAATCATAAAAATAATGTAATTTCTACAAAGAATACTAAGCGTTACTGTTGTTGATATGTATATTAATGTATATATTGAGCAGGTGTATGAGTGAGGCCGAGTGGCCCCCAAGGATGGGGATATGTAACCAGAAAAAAACAGTCACAGCATGCTGGAGTTACAGGGACACTGAGAACATAACCCAGGAACACAATGTGAGAAAACAGCACACCAACACACAGCAAGCTGAGTTATACCCTCGTTATTGTCCCGTGCGTCAGCGCCATCTACCTCCACGGGAACCAAGATTTGGTCGTGGGCTGAAACGGCCACAACATCAACATTGCACAATATATAAAGCTGTTCCAACTCTTGTCACACTGAAATACAGACAGTCTGACAAGCATGGTCTACTCTCTCACTTATTGTACTGAAAGAAGCTGTTTCCAAGTGACGAGGTTATTTGTGAAATGTATAAACACCCCATACTCTGACACATAACAAGTCACGACCCCCACATTCTTGATCCCAGATCCTCACACGATATGAACAGACCAAACATATGACATGCCTAGACCCTACACCCCACACATGACATGCCTAGACCCCACACCTCACACATGACATGCCCAGACCCCACACCTCACACATGACATGTCATGACCCCACATCTCACACATGACATGCCTAGACCCCACACCTCACACATGACATGCCTAGACCCCACACCCCACACATAACATGCCTAGACCCCACACCTCACACATCACATGCCTAGACCCCACACCCCACACATAACATGCCTAGACTCCACACCTCACACATAACATGCCTAGACCCCACACCTCACACATAACATGCCTAGACCCCGAACCTCACACATCACATGTCATGACCCCACACCCCACACATGACATGCCTAGACCCCACACCTCACTCATGACATGCCTAGACCCCACACCACACACACGACATGTCATGACCCCACACCTCACACATCACATGTCATGACCCCACACCTCACACATCACATACCTAGACCCCACACCGCACACATCACATGCCAAGACCCCACACCCCACACGTGACATGCCTAGACCCCACACCTCACACATCACATGCCTAGACCCCGATTCTCACACCACATGCCTAGACCCCTCACCTCACACATGACATGACATGATCCCACACCCCACACATGACATGCCCAGACCCCACACCCCACACATGACATGACATGACCCCACACATGACATGCCTAGACCCCACACCTCACACATGACATGCCTAGACCCCACACCCCACACATGACATGCCTAGACCCCACACCCCACACATGACATGCCTAGACCCCACACCCCACACATGACATGCCTAGACCCCACACCCCACACATGACATGCCTAGACCCCACACCTCACACATGACATGCCTAGACCCCACACCCCACACATGACATGCCTAGACCCCACACCCCACACATGACATGCCTAGACCCCACACCCCACACATGACATGCCTAGACCCCGATTCTCACACATGACATGACATGACCCCACACCCCACACATGACATGCCTAGACCCCACACCCCACACATGACATGCCTAGACTCCTCACCTCACACATGACATGACATGACCCCACACCCCACACATGACATGCCTAGACCCCACACCTCACACATGACATGCCTAGACCCCACACCTCACACATGACATGCCTAGACCCTGATTCTCACACATGACATGCCTAGACTCCTCACCTCAGACATGACATGCCTAGACCCCACACCTCACACATAACATGCCTAGACCCCACACCCCACACATGACATGCCTAGACCCCAACCCTCACTCATGACATGCCTAGACCCCACACCACACACACGACATGTCATGACCCCTCACCTCACACATGACATGACATGACATGACCCCACACATGACATGCCCAGACCCCACACCCCACACATGACATGACATGACCCCACACATGACGTGCCTAGACCCCACACCCCACACATGACATGCCTAGACCCCACACCTCACACATGACATGCCTAGACCCCACACCCCACACATGACATGCCTTGACCCCACACCCCACACATGACATGCCTAGACCCTGATTCTCACACATGACATGACATGACCCCACACCCCACACATGACATGCCTAGACCCCACACCCCACACATGACATGCCTAGACCCTGATTCTCACACATGACATGACATGACCCCACACCCCACACATGACATGCCTAGACCCCACACCCCACACATGACATGCCTAGACTCCTCACCTCACACATGACATGACATGACCCCACACCCCACACATGACATGCCTAGACCCCACACCTCACACATGACATGCCTAGACCCCACACCTCACACATGACATGCCTAGACCCCACACCTCACACATGACATGCCTAGACTCCTCACCTCAGACATGACATGCCTAGACCCCACACCTCACACATCACATGTCATGACCCCACACCCCACACATGACATGCCTAGACCCCACACCTCACTCATGACATGCCTAGACCCCACACCACACACACATGTCATGACCCCTCACCTCACACATGACATGACATGACATGACCCCACACATGACATGCCCAGACCCCACACCCCACACATGACATGACATGACCCCACACATGACATGCCTAGACCCCACACCTCACACATGACATGCCTAGACCCAAAACCCTCACACATGACATACCCGGACCCCGAACCTCACACATGACATGCCTAGACCCCACACCTCACACATGACATGCCAAGACCCCACACCTCACCCATGACATGCCTAGACCCCACACCTCACACATTACATGCCTAGACCCCACACCTCACACATGACATGCCAAGACCCCACACCTCACCCATGAAATGTCACGACCCCACACCCTCACATCAAACATCAAGAACCAGATCCAGCCAACCAATAACCTACCAGACTCTTCCTCATCTGATTGTTTTGCTTTCTCCGTCTCCTTGGGGGATGGTTCAGAGACTTGCACAACAATCACCTCCTCCCCTGGGTTGCTTGAGGGCTGCTGCATCTTCTTGGGAGGGGCCTTGCCGCCAACCATCCCCTTCTGAACCTGGCACCTGAGAAAAAGAAGTCTTAGTGAGAGAATGTCGCAGTCAGCACAAGGGTGTAGGAGAGATCACAACAGCCTTCAACCACGGACACCCTGAACTAGACTGTATTTCATTCCAGAGCAGATATGTGGGTTATATGTAAATGCAATCTACGATGTTGATCAGCTTAATGATTCAAACAGCCACACTCTTTCGCATCCAAGGGACTAAAAAATATAAAATATTGTCAAAGAGTTCTTGTTCTAGGGAATTATTCCTATTGAACAGTTTTTACTAGGAACTTTTTTCTGTCATACATTTACACTGACAATATTTGTTCATGTGGAACTAAACATTGTTGACAATATTTGCCTCCATTTTTAATCTGTACGGCTATAGGATTCGTTTGTTTGTATATTTGTTGTTTAACGCTGTACTCAGCAGTATTCTAGCTATATGGTGGCGGTCTGCAAATAGTCAAGTCTGGAAAAGACAATCCAGTGATTGACATCCTGAGCATCAGCGAGTCTGACCACCTGATCGCCTTTTACAGCAAGCATGGGTACCTATTCTATCCCGGATCTTCATGGGTCATGCATATAGGAAGCAACATTTTGTGTCCATCAAAAGCCGTGACAGGTCTCATTACATGTTCAGGGTTTGTAGAGACCATCTTCCCGAGGCAAGTGGGTTAACTGACTATAAAAGTCCAGTTTCAGCCCTTGCCGAACTAGGCTGGTATTATGGAGTTACATTTTGGCTGGACAAACGAGTCTATGCATAGTCCAATCAAAATCGCACACCGAAATCGAAATCCGGTTCGTAAAGTGTCATGCAGATTTCGGTTGACTGCAGCATTTGCAAAGCATTTGCAAAGCATTTGCACCGCAAACTCGTCAACAGATAGTTTCTAAATCTATTCATGTTTTTAATCAAGGTGCTCACGTGATTTGATGCACTTCGCGATGTAAGACTTGTTTTATCACAATATAGATCTTGATTATCGATCATATTGTCTTGACTTGGCGCCACCGTTTTGTTTGAAACAAATGCAAGTGATACGAGAGGTTGAATCTGATTGGTCAGTAGGAGAGGCATAGAAAGGACATAACTCGCAATAGCCACTGGTGGCGCTACGATCGAGCCCAGGAATTCCAGCCTAGTTCGGCAAGGGTGGAAACTGGACTTTTAAAGTCAGTTAACTCTCTTGCCTCGGGAAGATGTGTAGAGACACGCTCTGTCGCAATACTCCATGGAGGACTAACAGGATAGATCTCCATTTAATGTGTCAGCTTTTACAGGGTGACCTCGGCCTTCAAAATACTTATTACTGTCTTTTTGATATAGGTAGATTTATAGTCAAGAAATGCTCTCACTAAAGAATCCTTCTTTGAGGAACTGTCACCTGCATTTTAAAAAAATGGCAAGCAAGACTCACTTGTAGCAGGGATTCATGCCTTTGATGACAACAAAGCTGAAGTGACCTTGCTTGGCCCCGAGTCGGACTTTCTTGGAGTGGCCGAACTCACAACACGTGCTGACCCTTGCATCTTGCCGGCCATCTACGTACAACGTCAGACTGAATGGGTAGCCCCGGTGACGCTTTGATGTGAAGCTGAACTTGCCTGGAGACAATGAATGCAAGGCTGGACATGTTTGTATAAACTTATTGTCACCTTATACTACATGTGCTCTCAGTGAAGCCTCTTAACACTGTCAGAGACACCTTTATACTCACTTCCTGACTCAATAAGACCCATATACTCACTTCCTGGCTCAATGAGACCCATATACTCATTTCCTGGCTCAATGAGACCCTTATACTCACTCCCTGACTCAATAAGACCCATATACTCACTACCTGGCTCAATGAGACCCTTATGCTCATTTCCTGGCTCAATGAGACCCTTATAATCACTTCCTGGCTCAATGAGACCCTCATACTCACTACCTGGCTCAATGAGACCCTCATACTCACTTCCTGGCTCAATGAGACCCTTATACTCATTTCTGGCTCAATGAGACCCTCATACTCACTTCCTGGCTTAATGAGACCCTTATACTCACTCCCTGGCTCAATGAGACCCTCATACTCACTTCCTGGCTCAATGAGACCCTTATACTCACTACCTGGATCAATGAGACCCTCATACTCACTTCCAGGCTCAATGAGACCCTCATACTCACTTCCTGGCTTAATGAGACCCTTTTACTCACTCCCTGGCTCAATGAGACCCTCATACTCACTTCCTGGCTCAATGAGACCCTTATACTCATTTCTGGCTCAATGAGACCCTCATACTCACTTCCTGGCTTAATGAGACCCTTATACTCACTCCCTGGCTCAATGAGACCCTCATACTCACTTCCTGGCTCAATGAGACCCTTATACTCACTACCTGGATCAATGAGACCCTCATACTCACTTCCAGGCTCAATGAGACCCTCATACTCACTTCCTGGCTTAATGAGACCCTTATACTCACTCCCTGGCTCAATGAGACCCTCATACTCACTTCCTGGCTCAATGAGACCCTTATACTCACTACCTGGCTCAATGAGACCCTCATACTCACTTCCTGGCTCAATGAGACCCTTATACTCACTACCTGGCTCAATGAGACCCTCATACTCACTTCCTGGCTCAATGAGACCCTTATACTCACTTCCTGGATCAATGAGACCCTCATACTCACTTCCAGGCTCAATGAGACCCTCATACTCACTTCCAGGCTCAATGAGGCCCTTGAACACAGTCAGGGTGTTGCCCCCACAATGTTGCTGCTCCACGCTGACATCGTGCCGGTTGTCGGTTCTCTCTCGAGCAAGTTTGAGAGCCCAGCCATGGAACTTCATGGTCACCTCACAGTTCGAGTGGATGTCCCCCTGGTGTCTCATTGCCGGCTCTCTCCGGTGCAGGTCAACCCCAGGCTGCAAGAAGTGACATCATCAGCAAAACCATCACCAACATCAGCAAAAACATTCTTCTACATCATCACCAAATTCTTAAAACAAACCTTCAGGACAATCAGCCAATGAGAAAATGAACCGATCTAAAATCCTGATAAAACCAATCTCATTAAAATCAGATCTTAGTACTCACTATCGCTGAACAAAGATCTGAGGACATCCCATTACGGGTCACCTCAGAACGACCTTTCATCCAACCAATCAGAGTGTCACTTACCAGATCAGGAAAGTGACAGACAGAATGTGTTTTCTAATCATGCAACCTCGAAATATTTAACAGAGGGTATTCCGAACGACAGTTACGGGTTTTATGATTATATCCATACAATCTAGGCCATCTGTAAGCCATTCCAGAATGTTCTTTTTATCAGTTTTAAAAATTTTAACCGGGAATACGTCAAAATATGTTTTGAAGCGTAGTCGCCAGTTTGAAACTAGTGTCGTAAAGATCGAGAAAGCTGCCTTCTGATTTGCTAATGTCGATTTCTTGTCAGTCATTTCATTGATCGGTCAAAGTTCGCGAGAAATCTTTCTGACGTGACCCGTAATGAGATCTGATTTTAATGAGATTGTGATAAAACAACACAACCAATCTAACACATTTTTTAAATTATTAAATTTGCTTGAATACAAAGCTCATCCCAGTATTTAACATAATATTTTCTTTCATTTAACGTAATTGTAAGTATTAAGTATAACTAAATGAAAAACATACACTCCGTTTGGGTGACTTATCGCTGCTGGTAGAGCGCCCCCTGTTTCCAGCGCTGCGATGTCGGGCAGGGCCAGTGCGGGGGGAGGAGGGGGGGATGGGTATCTGTGGAATCAGATATGGGGAGGCCAAGGTGTTTGTCTGCTCCATCTTCGCCAGAGCAGTCGCATAACGCCGCAGGGCAAGTGGGTTCAGCTGAAACACGAAGTGGATGATGATTACGTCACATCCTATCAGGCCATCTGCAGTCATTTCACACCACAGCAATAGTCCATATCACGGTCCATGAAATCTGCAATTTCTCCTGTTGCTAGTCACAGGACAGGATACGCCATCCTTACAAAATGACCTCCATTCTGTAGCAGACGTGGGAAAAGATCCAATCTATCTGCATAGCACTTGACTCTGTCAATACCCAGCTGATCATCAGGGTGATGTCAACTTTGCAATTTACCAATGTGTCATTGTTATACCCGACACTGAATTTGACAGTAGCCATTTTATCCTCAAGTGTGTCCTTTGTCACATGATCACCGAACGGATGAGAAAATACAATACAGCACCGCAATTAAGGGAATAACAATTGATAGGAATATTAACCAACTAAAAACATTGTAATTCATTTAGTTTTCCAAAATTACACCTTGTTTGAAAAGCCACATGGATATAGGCTTTATTTTTTAAATTAATATCCAACAAGGGTCTTCCCTTGAATCACTAACACCTTCCCAAGCAATCTATTGTTGAATCTAGGAATCTTTGTCATCTGTTATCATAATACTTATTCTAAGGTTGGATGAACCCAGCACAGCAAGTTCCTTACAGAGTAGAGGTGTCTGGCATCAATCTCCTCCCTGCTGCGTGGAGTTCTGCTACGTCCAGATCTTACAAGGGGCTGCTCACAGTCCGACATGTCGATCGTGTTGCCATCGTCATCAACATAGATGACCTACATAGAGGATGTCATAAATTTGCAGAATGTCTTTGACAAAAGTATTTATCAATGAAATGCTTCTGTTATCATAATATTAATTTATTTTGTGTGTGTCTAGTAAAGGGTTATCTAAGAAATAAATTACTGGATCCTTATTTCTGGGCCAATAAATTAAAATTTTACAATCACAAATCTAAATTATTATAAATGTAACAGACCCTGTTTTAGCTGCCTTCTTTCAAAAAATAGAATTTTTCCTGCAGAACTTTCATAACAATATTCTGCAAAATTCATAAGATTTATTTGTATGATTACATTTTAATAGTTGACATTTTCTTACAATAATAAAGATATGCTGAACATCTAGCCTCATATAAAATGACAATTGCCATGGCAATAGCATCCATATTTAACATCACATATTACAATTGATCTATTTCAAACTATTGATCTAAATTCAAACAATAAATCAATAAGATCCAATAAGCATTTAGCTAGCTAAATTAGCAGTAACTAACTCAGTGAATAACACAGCATGGCAAAATGTGAAAATGTTATGATGTTATGAAAACTCACATCAGCATCCTCATCATTGGATTCATACACTGACGAGTTAGTATCAGGCATATTAGAGGGTGCACTGATGGGGCGGTACTTCCCCGAGCGGTGGCGGTGGGGGCGTGGCGAGGGCCCTGACTGGGGCCGACTAGAGCGAGGGGATAGGAAAGGCAAGATATCCTCATCGCTCCTCCGAACACGCTGTGTCTACAAGGATAGCATGGATAGTGCATGATAGTGATGATGATGATGATGACTACGTATGGTGACGGCTTGTGAGGCCATAATGGCGGTCCGATCTGTGATGAGAGCTGTTGGTGTTTGTTGAGTGCTACAGAAAAACTTCATTAGAATGGTACATGTACTGTTCAGCCAAGGATTATACATCTGGAAATAGCTTAAGCACCACCCACTCCATATTTCCATATAAAATAGCCAAAATGTTTAAATCATGTCCTGTATTAATTGTCTTGACAAATCAAACTTCTTTTTGATTATAAAGTAACATACTCATTCGGAAAAATTGCAATTAATTATGTAATGACAGGTTTTTAAATTTTCCATGGTGATTGTTACTTGACTGCATTTCAACTGTTTCCCCTGCTTCTCTGCATCATAGGATACGACTCAGTGTGGACGACCCTCTGGGGAAACATACAGTGATCTTGTACCAACTGTTCCAAGGTATTGGTGGCATCTTAGACATTGATCAAAGCCAAATAAATGTTATATGCAGATATTCCCTAACAATGAATGGAAGTTCTTGATGAATATGGAAGGGGTGGTGCTTAACTTATTTTCAGGTGTATATTTCCACATACTGCTCCAGCCCTACACCTCTGCTGTCAGTGTGTCAAAACACTTTCCATTCACATATTTCTCATCTTCCCGAGGCAAGAGAGTTAACTGACTTTAAAAGTCCAGTTTCCACCTTTGCCGAACTAGGCTGGAATTCCTGGGCTCCATCGTAGCGCCACCAGTATTTATTACTAGTTATGTCCCTTCTAAACCTTTCCCATGGACCAATCAGATTCCACCGCTCGTATCACTTGTATCTGATTGATAATGAAGATCATTATTGTGATAAAACGGGTTTTACATCGCAAAGTGCATCAAATCACGTGAGCACCTTGATTAAAAACATGAAATGATTTGAAAAATATCTGTTGACAACAAGTTGGCGGTGCACATGCTTTGCAAATCCTGCAATCGACCGAAATCTGCACGACAGTTTACGAACCAGTTTTCAATTTCATTGCACGATTTTGATTGGACTATGCATTGACTCGTTACCCCAGCCAAAATGTAACTCCATAATACCAGCCTAGTTCGGCAAGGGTGGAAACTGGACTTTTATAGTCAGTTAACTCTCTTGCCTCGGGAAGATGCATATTTCTATACCCAAACTGAATACAGTTGGGATGGAGATCGATATGGGGTGAAACGATAGAGCAAGGTCACACAACATAGGTCACGGTATGATACGTATTGCGATATATACGCATGTAATTATCAAACTGCAGGGACATTTCGCGGCCATACAAATTTCAGAGCAGGTTCCCAAGGAAAGGTTAGCTGTAGACACATGTTCGTAGCAGCTATTTTAAGTAGTGAACTTGAAACACTATTTACAACACATCTTGTGATATTTGACTGACAAAAACACTGGGGTCATTAAACGAGTAGAAAGTTAGTATTTTATTTTAGCAAGTGATTTGTCTTGTATGAATACTCAAAGAAACGTATCACGTGTCGCATTGTCGTATTAAAACTCACAATGCAACGGAGAACCGATGTGTCGTTTCACTCTTAAAGATACCTAACACTGGAAACAATCCAGTCAAATATGTGTGTAATTTCCATGTTCCCTGACTAAAACACATGTGAAGTGTGATCCATTCAAGGCCTACTACACCGGCAAAGTGCTATTTCTTTCCATGTCACTGTAGAGTGATCTGCCTTGATGTGCACCTGCTTCACACAAATTGCTCCAAGTATCAAATACTTTGAAATAATGCCAAGGCACATGGAGGTGATTTAATACCCAATCATCTGCTCAAACATGATGACAGTGCATCCGTAAAAGCAAGTATGATCTTAAATTTTGTTACACTGAAATAACATAGAAAGCTATGGTGTTTTGCAGCCCTTGGGCACCCCAATGGTCCCTGGTGACAGTATCACAGTACATAGACTCAATATGCCCCGAAGAAAGGGAAAACAATAGGTATTTTTAGAAGAAGTGGACCTTGTTATAAATCTGAAGTTCTTTATCATTGTTGTTTTGAAGGTACAAAAAAAAAGAAACAAAGGATTTTTTTTCTTGGCCTAAAACATTGATACCTGCCTGTCTGTCATACATTGTGTATTTCCTAACAACCTAAGATATAGGCTGGTACACTAGCTGTGGCATCTACGTATCATGATACACACTGTATCAAGGTTCACGTTCTCTGGACTGCTGATACATATCTGTAATGATGTTGATCACTGATGATGACATGACATGAGAGATAAAGGACATGGAATATCTCAACTGCTCTACCTTCTACAGTGTCTACTAGGATGCTAACATTTGTAGGAATGTTGTTAGGTTGATGCTAGTGCATGGGTCAAATTACTAATTGCTTGTCTAACCTACAAGATTGTAAAGCAAACTCTACCTAATGATCTATACTTTTAAAGGAACAACATTTACTATCAAGTTGGGGAAGGGTGAAGATAACAATTCAGTAAAATTAATAACACATGGCTATTGTTTTATTTCCTTAAATCTTGACTTGTTAACAAGTAGGGGATGATATAAGCAGAATTCCAACAGTAGACAATATTAATATTATTATATTATTTCTCAAAATCTGCAGCAGAAGAAAACTTGTTCTGCCCTAAACTCTACAGAATAATATAATGTTGAACGATTGTAATAGACCAATTCCACCAGGTAATTGCTTTAGTCAAATAGACATGTCAACATGGAGATCAGCCTCTCTTACAAACCCAAGAGTATATATTTATTAAAACATTCACTTCCATCCCACCCCTCATCCCATTCACAGTCAGTTTTTTCTTCAGTTTTTTATATGACAATACACCATTGGCAACATTCTGCTATTTCTTGAATAACCTTATGTCAGATCCGATTAGAATAATATAACTGTTTCTTAGACAATCAGCCCATTTAAAACGAGGCGATACATACATCAGAATACACATACCTGATTCAATATTTTATTGATAGCTAAGAATATATTTTTGCCTTAACCAAGTATGTGAACAGAAATGGATTTACCTATTCTAAATGGATTTGAAAAGATCTTTAGTAAACAATCTAACGAGTGATGAGATGGCTTATCATTGATATTGAATGCATTCATGTATAGCAAATATATGGCAGCTGGCTGCGTCTATAGCTGTCTATCAACTCCACAATGTGAAAAGTAGCTCACTGCAAAAAGGCAAACTGTCACGTTAATTTCACAACATCAACACAGCAGCTATCGTCCTTCTTGAATACCATACCATCAGAATATACAGCAATCACTCAACTACAACATCTCTTATCAACTCTCTTGAGATAAATAAGATTTCATAAGTACATAAAAAGTATGAGGTATGATATGCACCTGTTTTGGGGGACAAGAAGCGCCAACATCAAGAAATAATGAAAACCTTTTGACATAGTTATCAATATCAACAGAATTGTTCATATGACCTCAAATGACATTTTGTTTCATGTTCTGGACTTTCAACAACAGCAGTTGAAAGGTAATGCTAAAATATATGTCAAAAAGGCACATTTTGTGGGCATTTTTATGAGGGCTTTTCCAATACTTGGACATGAGCAAGTCTTTGACTTCCTAAAAGATGAAAGCAAAGTTGGTATAATATGGTGAAAAATTCATCTTTAACCACAGACTTACTCCTATTAATATATTTTCCAATAATTTGAAAAATTGCCTTTTTTGTTCATCTTGGCCTTTGTTCTGATATGAACATGTCAAAAGTAAAAATCTTGCAAGTGATTGAAAGAAAAAAAAGTTAGTTTTCAACCTTATTAACACTTCCCATTATTTTCAAAACAAAATGTTAAAGATTTTATCAACTTAAAAAAAAAAAAATTCAAGTAGGCTTCTATCATAACTGAACCATGAAAAAATATTTGATGGCCTGGTCTAGCAAGACTATAGCTGCTATGAAGAGGTGCTAGGTTAATTGCATGCTACACAAGTTAGGTATGTGTGTGTACCCGCTCTTCAATAAGCAGTTCGTTCTCAGCATACCCCCCAGAACGGGGGGTGGGGGTTCGATGGCCTTGGGAACGAGGAGAATCACTCCTGTCCCTTTTACCCTCAGATCGAGATCGGGTATGGCGCTTATAGGGGGCATCCTTCTCCCGCGGACTCCCTGTGATCAGGGGCAGGAGAGCTTCGTCTACTGCATGGCAATTCCTTTCACCCTGGTGTCCCACAATACTCAGTTATTTTGTGAAATATGTACATTGAACAAAAGGTTAGAACATATATCATACATTTAGAAACATATGGATTGGTTTCAAGTTACTTGTATCGCATGTCATTGGTTTTCATCCTCGACTAGCGAGAGTAGTATTCCTCCAAAACATAAACTGCCAGGCAAAAGAAAGTAAACACCCATGTTAGATGGTAGCAAAAATGAAACAATCAAGAAACTAGGGCTGGGATGAGTCCAAATTAAATACCCAGGTACCCGACCCCTATTACCTGACCCTACCTGGGTACCCACTTTAGGTCTCAAGAGTTGGTACAAAATGTCTGATTGGGAATTGTTTTACCGCAGCCCTGGTAATAACTATTTACATGCTCGTATCAAACAATCAGATCATGTGTACACTGAAGATGACTGAAGCGTTATCTTTACTCAAACATATACAAGTTAAAAGGAATGTGTGCATCATCAGAAAGAAATGTGAACATTAGCGACTTGTAATGTTACCACTGAGCTATTGTGATTTTTTGTCATTAAACAATTTATCACGTGACTAACCATGGGTCTGGGTAGTAGTGTGTGTACCCGGGTCCTTCTCAGGACCCACCCGACCCGAGTACCCGAGTTACCCGTCCCAGCCCTACAAGAAGTGGTTATTCAGTGGAGTATAATTGATACGGGTATCATCGTTGTGTCTTGGTGTTTCTTCCATTTGTCCAGTGTATTGGCAAACTGTTTTCAGTCTAGCAACATTTTTAATAACATTTGTAAGGTTTTGTTCAAATCTTAATTTCAAGTATATGCTTTCTTTTGCCTGGCATTTTATGAATCATAAATACATATTCACTGCCATAGCATCCTTTGGGAAGCGCATCGCTTCTAGTACATGTCCCTTGTGACACCTATTGCAAGACACATTTCATGACACATATTTCAAACATTAGCATGATACATATTGTCAGACATTATTATGGATACATGTTTTAGGACACCTATTTTGCAACACCTCTCCTGCGACACCTACCCTGACTCTCTGCACCAGCTCAATCTTGGCTATCTCCTCCAGTTTCTGTCTGATAGCCACTTGGCGATGTCGCTCCAGGTCCAGGGTCTTGTGGACAATGGCCTGAGCCAGAAGATCCTTCACATGCTTCTTGTGTTCTTTGCGTGCTATGTTTAAGCGGTAGCTCGTCTCCGTAACAATCTGCCCGCGTCGGGTGATCTGGAGGAAAAAATACATTCAATTATTGTGACAAAGTCACTCTGGTAAAATTTGTTCATCACCCAGAAACCTTATTAAACCAAACCCAGTTTTATCTGGAAACTACTTTTTTCATTTATTCGAAAGTATATTTTCCTCGGAACAATATCATCAATATTAATTGAATTGCACTGCATTTAAAATTTTGACGAGATGGACATTTCTGAAAGATCATATCAAAATGTGTCACTTGAACAGAAAAAAACATTCTGTTATACATATTTTAAACTTCAATTTCTTTGACCATGTTTACAAAATTCCCTCAGCATTTATATCAACACAGCAATGATTCTAATTATAGGAAGTAATATGATATTAACGATGAAAATGATGTTGAATGTCTCAAAGTAAAAAAAAGGACTACGAACCAGCCCCGATTTCCGCAGATGTCCGCGCATCTTGGTGTTGGCGAAGTAGCCAGCCAGGTGCTTGTCACTTAGGCTGTTGTAAGCCGAGAGTTGACTGAAACACAATGTCATGCACACTTTAAATGATGACAGTAGGACATGGACACACTTAAATTTAAATGTTGAATGATAAGTCTTTGTAGTGTTTTACATTCTTAATATAAACAGATGAAGACAACAATATTGTTGCACTAAAATTTCAATTTGAAAAAAAGTAGAAAAACATACTTTTCTGATTAAAATATAAAATAACTCCCCTTTGTCAAGGTAAAGATTAAGACTTGCACTGCATGTGTGTGGCTCTTGTACAATTTCCACCCAAATATTGTTTTGAAATGTCAGAACCTTTTTTTTAAATACTAAGCAAGGTTCGTGGTTGAAATAAGAAAATAAATTTTGAAAACAAATCTTAGTAATGCCTGTAAAGTATTGTCAGTGGATGAAATAAAGAAACAATTTAAAAGAAAGAAAGTTTTTTTAATACTGTATTTGACGCAATAAGCGCCTAGGGTGCGCTCAAAATTAGAAATAGGGGGCTCTTATTAGAATATAATTTAAGTGAGAGAAAAAAAAACAGAGTTGAAAGATTGTAAATTTCGTACTTTATGCTGACAGCCTGAAATGATACAAAAGAAAAGTATGTGCGTATCATGCACAACAGATATATTTTCCAGAATTTAATTGCCCATAATTAAGGGTTCATAATAGACACGAGTGAGTATTATACACAAATAAATAAGTATTGTGTACATTGATCAATAGGAAGGGGTGCTAATTGGGATTGTTCACTAGCCAATATATTAGCAAATATCGCCATGGGCGCTTGTTAGAGCGATGTGTTTACTACGCCGAATATGGTAATAGTCAAGGGGTTACCTTTCTCCCTGACCTACTTTGAAGTTTATGTTACTGAAATTAGATGTGGTGGGAAAGACATAAAGACTTCTCACAATTTAATACTAATTGTACATCAGTGTAAAACAAGTAGATGAATAAAGTCTGGATGTTGTAATAAGTTTGTGAAATTAAAGTGATCACAGACATAATTCTACCATGAATGTGGATAATACTCAATTCTGATTGGTCATTGAGAGGTTTCAAATAACAGTAACCACCTCTGATCGAAACAGCTGATTTGACAGCCATATACACAGCGGAAGCTATATTTATAAAAAATTCTTTCTCAATAATTGTCAACAGGCATTTTGAAATAATAAAATGTACAATAGTAGGTGACAAGATGCAGTGTTGTACTTGCTGCAATATTCAAAGAATGTTTGACAATACATTTTAGGCAGAAAATACAACAGAAATTGACCAATGGAAAAAAAGTATTGCAAGTTTCGGGGATGTCAATGGGCTTGAAATTTTGTGAGTCTCTATATTTGACCTAGATAGCCAAACCTTGCCTCTGGTTTTCAATCATAATAATTGGTGTACTTAAAGATGTATGGTTTGGGAACAAAAGGGTTAAAAATAACCACACAATATCTGTAATGAACACTTTGACAGAGCATGTGAAGGCCGATGCAAAATCCGAAAACGTGTGAATTGTAGCGGTGTATAAACAACCAGTGAATGTTGAATAAAAGCATAGCATTACATGTAGCTAAAATTTGGATCCTAGGCAGTCAACGTATAGCTGATACTGTTTGAAAAAAATAATAATAATTGCACATAAAAAAATTCTTACTTTGTACACATAAATATCTACAATTATGTTATATTAACTTGGGAAATTCAGATATGTACATTGGTTTGGAGTCATCCTATAAACAGCTTTCCATGTGTCAACTGTCAAAGTGTTTGTTTGTTGTTGTTTAATGCCACACTCAGCAATATTCCAGCTCTATGACGACGGTCTGTAAATAATCAAGTCTGGACCAGACAATCAATTGACTGATATCATCATGCATCAACCAAGTCAGCAAGCCTGACCACCCGATCCTGTTAGTCACCTCTTACGATAAGCATAGTTGCCTGTAATGGCAAGCATGGGTTGCTGAAGACCTATTCTAGCCGGGATCTTCACGGGTCCTGTCAAAGTGATTCACCTTAAATGTTTAGAGTAGTTTTAAACCTAAATACCACAGGTTCAGTATGATTTGTGAAAACAAATTCATATGAAATTTCTCTACCAATTCATATACGAATGTGTACAAAGACGTTAGTTATATTATGTAACAGTAAGCAGGGTTACCCCAAAGGAGACATTTATTAGGACATAAACCTGTACAAGCTTTAAGTGTTTGATCTGTTGGATAAACAGAACACTGTGAACCTGTAGTTTTACAGCAAAATCTCCCACTGTTTGACTTGTTCGGGGAAACCATAACATTAGATCTATCTGTCATTGAAGTAGGTCGTGAGACCAACGCCTACGGTTGAATTAATCATCAATTCATTCTTTATCTGGACGAAATTTATGTGTGTTTCTGATTATTGTCAGCTGTTTTATATTCCGTTCTTTTATTTGTCGCCAGTTTTTTGGAACAGTGGGTGGTGTTTGTGATTACACCCGCCATTGCGTCGCTACATTCCGCCGTCGCAGATATTTAACCGGTAGAGGACGGAGATATTTCTACCGAATGAACAGTTTGGGTCTCTTACCTTGCATCTACGTGGCTCATCTTGCCGTTTTGTGTCCTGGTGATGAAACAAGGTTACGAAACTGAAATATAGGCACTTAGATTCTGTCACCTAAATGGTATCCATCTTGAACATAAAATCACCCTTATCCATAAAATATTCAGAGCAATCAATGAGGTTTGTCTTGAACCATAACACCTGCGTTGTCCGGGAGAATCACGTGACCAAGCTTTGTCGTCAACAACAAGCAGTAAAACTGGGTGCCCGTAAATCTCGTGTCAGCGAGTAAGGGCGTATTTCACGGGTGCGCAACCGTACAAAAAGTATAGTTCGGACAGGTGCCTGTTACATATTCAATGCACTGAACATGCGCTGTACTCGAGTATAATGCCGTGTTAGAAAATTCATTGCGTCAATGTAGCTCGCAACATTTGAAAAAGTAATTCATATCGATATTGAATATGTATCATACTTCCCGTTGGGGTAAACATGCACAGTTTGGGGAGGGTCGTGATAAATAGAAAGGGCAATTTTGAATTTATAGGTTAATAAATGAATAAATATTGGGATGGTTTTGAACCCAGGCATTTTCAAATTTGTCCTATCAATTAATATATTGAATGTCAGCAAGGGCAGATCCAGTTTTCTTCAAAGGGAGGGGTCTAAAATATCAAAATCCTCTCTCTGTCAATTTTACTGCCTAAACATACTACATTTGGTTTTCAAAAGGGTGCGGTAGGGGGTCCGCCTATGATCAATGATGTAAACAGATGTTTATTGTCTTTTCTACAAGTAATTATAATTGACAGCAATATATGTTTATTTCTTATGAGTTCGGGGGCACGGGTGGCCCAGTCGTCTAAGGCGCCGCGATTCGCTGTGCAGAGTTGCGTCCTTTGGGCACGCCAGAAACCTATGATTGTGGGTTCGAATCCCGGTTCGCCCCAATTATGTTCCTAGGTTTATCAGCACCATGCCTGTGCTCGTGGGTTTCACCGAAGTGGTAAACGTCTGAGACCTGCATCACTTCGGGCTTTCCTCGAACATCAAGCTGACACGCCGTGATATAACTGGAATACTGTTAAAAGCGACGTTAAACCCAACTCACTCACTCTTATGAGTTCAGTCAAAAATAAAACAAATTTATATTATCAGTAAATAGATAGAGGTTAAAACAAACTAAGCCTAATCATCAAATGTAATGAAGTCTTTCATCGGCATTCAAGTTGGATGAAAATGAAGCTTTTATGGATGATACCTTTTAATTGTTTGCAACGCCATTACAGGGCTTCTTGCTCCTTGAGACCACCTCCGTAGTCTAGTGGTGGAGCGTCCGCCCGGAGAGCGAAAGATACGGGGTTCGATACTATTAAAAGATGGTACTTGTTGTTAACCAGCCTGGCGCTCGGCATGAAGGGGCTAAAACAAGGACTGGTCGGCTGGGAGTTAGTAAACTGTGTCTGAGAAGGGTGTTCATGTTACAAGTGCGGCATGGTATCTCAGTGAGCTAGCACTATAAAATCGGCATCAGTCCGGACTGGTGCAGGCAGACACACACATGTGCATTCACGTCAAGTCGAGTTTGGATCAGGCAAACCAGTCGCTGATAACGACCAACGATATCCAGGACGTCGGCGTAGGATGACCCGCATAGCTAGGGTATATGAGCCGACATTCTTTATTCGTCGCGGGATTAGGATTGAATAATCCATAATAAATTGGGTATCTCATAGCACAGTGCACTCAAAATACTACATTGAGTCCACAAGTTCCCTTGATATGACCAGAGGTTGGGGTGTATTTTATTACGCTTCACGAGACTTGATTAGAATAATGTGCAATTGTAGCAATTGAGGTTTCATCTATTGGATACACATATGAATACAGTGAGTGAGTTGGGTTTAACGCCGCTTTTAACTGTAACAGGTGAAACCCAGGAGCACGGGTATGGTGCTGACATACCTAGAAACATAATTAGGGCGAACAGGGATTCGAACTCACAATCATAGGTTTCTGGCGTACCAAAGGGACGCAACTCTGCACAGCGAATCGCGGCGCCTTGGACGACTTGGCCTTACCTAGCACGGGGTAAACTGGCGCCTATACAAACCCGGAGTCTCAGAATATATGTTTTTACCTTAATCGGCAATCCCTCTAGGCAGGGTCTTTTGTAAGGCTAATTCCAGTTGTACCCCGCCATCATATTGACTGAATAAAGCTAATATCGGCGGAGAAACCAACTCACCCACTCGCTAAATCATTGAGTTAATTCCGCTATTTAGTATCCGTATACAGACGTGGAAAATCATTGCTACTGATTTGTTAAATAACCAGAGATGCGGATGTAGAGATATAGAGAAGCTCAGCCTCGTGTCTTTTGATATCAAATATATCAACACGAGTTGATAAAAGTGGAAAAACACCGAGGCTTGCCGAGGAGTTTTTCCACTTTTATCAACGAGTGTTGATATATTTGGTATCAAAAGACACGAAGGTGAGATTCTATTTATCATCCATCATCATTCTTCCAACTTTTTCAGTTTGTAGACAGTAATAAGCAGTGTCTAAAGTGTAAAAAGTAATGCTTACAGCTTCAGTAGCAGATCCATTAGTGATGTCATTTGATTGTGACGTCATGGTAACCAATGATGTCACATTGGTCTGCAAAGCATTGTGATGCAATTTTATTGCAGCGATATCTACAGTGTAGATATCGCTTGTTCTCACCAAAGCGATATCTCCTGTGGGAAGCAGTTTTGGATGATAAAAAGAGAATCTCACCCGAATGTCTTTTGATATCAAATATATCAACACGAGTTGATAAAAGTGGAAATATTCCGAGGCTTGCCGAGGATTTTTGCCATTTTTATCAACGAGTGTTGATATATTTGATATCAAAAGACACAAGGGTGAGATTTTATTTATCATCTAACATCCTTCTTCCAACTTTTTCAATTTGTAGACAGTAATTAGCATCGCTTCAGTGTAAAAAGTACTGCTAACAGCTTCAGTAGCAGAGCCATTAGTGATGTCATTTGATTGTGACGTCATGGTTACCACGTTCATGCACCCACTAATACCTACTTGGTTTCTTACAGGACATCTTATCTTTGAAAATAACGGTTGGGGTCATGGGGTTGTAAATTCATTTCTTACCCCAGTCTTCATTTAAGTAACTTACACAAAAACACACAGCCACGGATTACCGTTTACAAACCGATGCAGGAATGAGTAATGGATAAATAGACATAATCCAAGTTAACAACAGTTCCTTCAATTTTCGATTACATAACCAAAAAAACTCGGTATACTTTCTTTTGCCCCTCAATTCATATTTCTTTTCTCAATTGTGGATTATAATGAGTATGAAGATATGATAAGACTGAGAGTGTGTGTGTGACTTTAAGAAAGAAGTAGGTGAGGTGTCACGTCGCGTTCAAGATTATTGCGCTCAAAGCGATGGTGTGTGTGTGTGTGTGTGTGTGTGTGTGTGTGTGTGTGTGTGTGTGGTGTGTGGTGTGTGCTTGTACTATTCCGGACTAATGCCGATTTTATAGAGCTAGCTCACTGAGATACTGGATTGTTATTTACAGATCATCGTCATATAGTTGGAATATCACTGAGTGTGGCGTTAAACAACCAACAAAGTTAACAGATATATGGGAAATCGGTTTGTATTAAATTAGTGCACGTATATTAACCCTTGTATTTTCAATTAGATGAAAAAAGTATTCTTTGAGTGCTGACAAAGCGCCAGAACAGTTAATCTTTTTAGAAATTGCTAACTTATGATATTTTCAAATGAAAATCAAACATAGGATAAAATCAACTAAGCACACTGAAAAGTATATAGTTTCTTTTGCCCTCAGTATATAAAGAAAAGAGCGTAACTAAATCGAATTTTGATACTGTAAAATGTCTCCATATTGTCTGTGACAATGAATAATTAAAAAATACAGAAATGTATTATGAAAATATGCTTATTGAGTACCAAGGCAACATGTCTTGAGTGCGTTACCGACGGGGCGAGTTGATTGGTTTGTCATGCCCCAACAAAGCTCCCCACAGCGATAATCTAGGTCACATTACTTGCTTATGCTCCGTTGGTGGAAGTTGTGACAGAAATGGCAGCTGAATCAAGTAAACGCAAGGAACAGAAGGGGGAGTCTGCGTTGGTGAAAACCTATCTAGTTGCTTACAATGTCTCTCAGATGCTCGGGTAAATATGTTATTTATTTGTATCTATTACCCACGTACATCTAGACTTTGGACAGCATTGAGGAGGCATGTTGTCCGGATTTCGATCAACCGGTTTCGCATCTGAGACTTCATAGTTTAGTCGAAGAAGATATTCGCTTTAATGACTACTGTATTCATCAGTATAAAAAATCATCTTTCAGTAAAATTGTGTGATATAACTGAAATTCCATGTTCGGACAATACTCCATAATATCTAGATATATTTTTTGAGTGTATGAATTTGTAAAATATTATTTTCATTTTTCAATCTGATGATATGTGTTTATTATCCAAAACTTGTGAGAGATCAAACAATATCTGCAGCATGCCTTGGAGCTTTAATACATGTTTTTTTGACTTGTTTTGTTATATTAAATATCAAAAGAAAAGGGTTAAGGTTTTCCTGTACTACACTGGAAGTAACAGTACTGTACTAGGCTAGGACGAGTCCAAATTTACTACTGAGGTATCCACCCCCTCTATTACCTGTCCCTACCCAGGTACCCACTGTAGGTCCCAAGAGATGGATACAAGATGTCCGATTGGGAATTGTTTAACCAGAGCCCTGGCAAAAAGTATTTAGGTACACTATAAAATGATCTGGTCATGCCTACCTTGGAGATGATTGAAGCTCTTTCTTTATTCAAAAATATAAAGTCAGAAGGAATGCGTTAATAATCAGAAAGAAATGCAAACATTTGTGACCGGTAGTGTATTCATAGAGTTCGAGATAATTTTTGTCGTTAAACAATATATCATGTAGTAGTGGGACGATGCACCGATGCATCGGTAGATCACAATGTTTTACTTCTTGATACAAGTATCGATCAGAATCACACTTAAGTATAGATTCTTACCTTAAATGTATTCTTTAATATTTGTTACACCAAACACTAATTACTACTGAAAATGACTGGTGAAAATATCAATATTTTTATCCATTGTGCCATACTTGACACTGCCAACTGTAAATCGCTAGTGTGCCAGGTATTTGGACATCCTGTCTATGAAAAGGATGGCTTACACACCATAGATAAGAGCACATGCAAGTATCGTGATACATATCGGATGGAGAGCAAGGTAATGTGATACGTATCGGATCGCACAATTGGCATGATTGGTGTATCATCCCAGGCCTAATATCACGTAACCCGAATTACCCGTCTCAGCCACATTTTCCACCGGTAACCCCTTCTTCCAGTGTTGCCTGGATTAGGGCAATCTTATCCTAACCCTAACCCAACATTAGAATTAAATATTGCTTATATGAATCACTTGGGTAAACAGCTAACCCTAAGGTATGCTAAAATATACTGTGATTATGACAGTGCATCCAAAAATGTTTTTCTCAGCCGCTGTCAATACTTATGGCCGTTTGGCAAACTTGATTCTAATGCATAGATCCAGCTGGCACTCTTAACCAGTATCTGTTAATAATTCAGGTGGTTGATTCTGTTTGTGATTGCTGTTTCTCATGCGGTGTCGGGGAATGTACATGGACTGTACAGAGCAGTGGAACCAATTCTGAAGATCTTTCAGACAGCTGCAGTTCTAGAGGTAACGTTTGTCAGAAGGACTTTTGGGGCAGAAACATAAAATGCTTTGTAATTCTAGATCTACTTGATGAAATATTTTTGATAATTCTGAAAATCCAAACATTTTCATTTTAAGACAGGTTGTATTGTCTGTAAATAAGGGCCCTGGGTTATTGATATTCCGATAAATTTGACGAAGAGGGCCAGATAAAATATGTTATCAGACTGTCCAATAGATAACAGACATAGTTCAGAGAGAACTTCAGACATTGATGAAACTAAGATTATTTTCATAATAGTTATTTGGCAATGATATACCGTAAACGACGTAATTATTAGAATATTCTTTTGGTGAAAAAAACAGAGTTAAAAGATAAATTTCGTGGTTTATGCTGACAGCCTGAAATGTTTATATACGACCGATATATTTTTCCAGAATTTATTTGCCCATAATTAAGGGTGCATATAGCACACGAGTGCGTATAATACGAGAATAAATAAGTCTTGTGTACATTGATCAATCGGAAGGGGTGCTAATTGGGTTTGATCACAAGCCAATATATTAGCAAATATCACTGTGGGCGCCTATTAGAGCGGGGTGCTTTATTATGTCAAATACGGTACCCCTTCTTTTTGTTTTGTTTGTTTGTGGTTGAAAACCCTACTCCACAATATTCAAGCTATACGACAACTATCTGTAAATAATCACATCTGGACAAGTCAAACTAGTGGTTGACATCATGAACATCGATCTATGCAATTGGGATATGATGACATTCATCAACCAAGTCAGCGAACCTGCCAACAGATCCTGTTGGTGGCTTCTTACAACAAGCATGGGGTGCTGAAGTCAAATTCTAACCTGGATCTACACTGCTTTGTTTTCAGTAAAAGCGTCTGTATTATCTTACTCCTTTTCTCACTCTCTGTTGCAGGTCCTGCATTGTGCTATTGGCTTTGTTAAGTCCAATGTAATGCTGACTGGCTTCCAGGTGTACTCAAGAGTCTTCTTGCTGTGGGGTGTCATCCATTCTTTTCCACAAGTAAGTCCTTTTCTGTGATTTTGACGCGACTCTGCTTGTCGTAAGAGGCGACTAACAGGTAGTCAGGCTTGCTGACTTGGTTGATACATGTCATCGTATCCCAATTGCGTGGATCGATGCTCATGATGTCAATCACTGGATTGTCTAGGCCAGACTCGATTATTTACAGACCGCCGTCATATAGCTGGAATATTGCTGAATGCGGCGTTAAACAACAAACAAACAAACTGTGATTTTGACACGAAAAGCTGTATATAGGTCAATGACTTTGACCCAAGAAATGTAATAAGTCAGTGGCAAAATTCAATAAGTCAAATAAGCAAACAACAAAATTCTGTTTGTACAGCCTTTAATCGCAATAAGATAAATGCTTGACTAAGTCACTATAGCTCCTGACACCGTTTCCCTGTGATACAGAAAGTATGATGCAAAGACACACACTGCGTAGAATTTCAATTACGATTTTTGATGGCTGTGCATTGTTTTATTAATCGATGTTGTAAGTAGGACTTAGACCACCTCCGTGGTCTTGTTGTAGAGCTTCTGCCCTCAGAGCGGAAGGTCCGGGGTTTGATCCCCGGCCATGTCAGAGTGTAATGTAACCACTTTATTGATCTTGTAAAACTAAACATTTCTGTCTTGAAAAAATATCTATGAAGCTTAAAACTAAGTTCAATGGTAGCTGGAAGCGAAATAGTAATTGCACATAAATAATTTGTAAACAAGTTAACATATTTTATCTCAATTTTGTTAGGTGTTATTGTGAATTGATGCTACGATTTCAGTACAAATGTCAGAGTTTCAGAACAATAAGTACAATCTCCGTACAAATGTCAGTTTCAGTACAACTACCGTTTCAGTACAAATGTCACAAATTCAGTACAAATATTACAAATTCAGTACACATATTACAGTTTCAGTACAAATGTCACAAATTCAGTACAAATATTACAAATTCAGTTCAAATATTACCAATTCAGTACAAATATTACAGTTTCAGTACAAATGTCACAAATTCAGTACAAATGTCACAAATTCAGTACAAATGTCACAAATTCAGTACAAATATTTGAATTCAGTACAAATATTACAGTTTCAGTACAAATGTCACAAATTCAGTATAAATATTACAAATTCAGTACAAATATTACAGTTGCAGTACAACTATCGTTTCAGTACAAATGTCACAAATTGAGTACAAATGTCACAGTTTCAGTACAAATGTTACAGTTTTGTGTGATTGTGTTACAGGCTCAAAATGGCCATGGTGTTGCAGCTCTCATCTTTGCCTGGTCCATCACAGAGATTATTCGCTATGGATACTATTTCTTTAGCTTGTTGGGTCAGGTGCCCTATTTCCTGGTGTGGTGTAGGTAAGACAACACTCTATTAAGTTGCATGCTATCCAGTGTCAGAGATACAGATGTAACAACTTATCAAACTCATTGTCTGTCGTTATGAATACTTTACAGGTTTACATCCTCAATTATCCAGGGTATCGTATCTCCACTCTATTAATATACCACTCAAAAGAAGTTAAAGAACACCCAATTCTTTCATATTACTATAGTTAATCTGTCTTCCCATGAACTTCTTTTGAGTAGTATATATAGACCCTGGACCCAATCGCAGCCCTAGCTACGCTTTGAGACCGGTTTGAATGAATTGATGCTATATATAGACGTCCAATCAAATTACACTGCTCTTTCATGATTAAATCAAGCAGTTTATCAACTTTGTGTGCAAATACAACCAGAATATCTTGTGGCATAAGGGCTTTTCCCCCTGTCTGTATAGTACCTTGGAAAACCTCTTTTCCAGCTAAAATATTATTTATGACAGTCTTTTGAATACATCAAGCGCTTGTTGATTTCAAGGTTATTTGCAAAAATATTCTGTGCCAAGTTAGTGATGAGAGAGCTGGTGCTGGTGGCGTCAATATGGCGGTTATTGATTGTAATAAAATGAGTAATTTCATAGCCTCATTTCATTACTAGACTGACCGTCTCTGTGATCTGGTGGCCGACCGTACGCCCGGAGTGCGGAAAGTCCAGGGTTTGATCCCCGGCCACGTCAGACCAGAAGACATTAAAAGATGGTACTTGTTGTTACCCTGTCTGTCGTTCGGCATTAAGGGGCTAAAACAAGGAGTGTTCGGCTCGGAGTCAGCATTCATGTCACAAGTGTGGCATGGTATCTCAGTGGGCTAGCACTATAAAATCTGCATTAGTCAGGACTAGTACAAGCAGCCACACACACGTCCATGTGCATTCACATCGCTATATATAAGTGCAATAATCTTGAACGTGATGTTGATACCTATTTCACCTCACCTCATTACCTGACTTAAAATAGACATGTGTCTCCATAACACTGTATTTCGTCTGTGTGTAACCATGGGTGATGGAGAAATGCTGTGTATACAAACCTATTGAGTAAGTGGGCGAGTGACTTTGTTCAAAACTTGTCTCTGTTCACCTAGCAGTGAATGGGTACCCGGTGGGATGAGATGGTGATGTGACTGTTAACATTCCAGCTCCTCACAAGCAGCTTGGGTTGAGGACTTGTCTCACTGTCTTGTTGTACTTTCAGATACACATTCTTCATCCTGCTGTATCCCATCGGAGTCACTGTAAGTTCATATCCAGTAGAATTCTTCAAAGTACTGTTGGAAATGAGAGAAAATGTTCTCTTTGCCCTTTAACATGTTTAAATAACTATAGCAGTGAAGACAGAATTCATATGTTGAAATATCGGATAAGTACTGGTCAACCTACTTGGGGTTTCAGTATTTCATTGTTAATGTATTCTATCTGCAATTTCCCACAGAAAAAGTCTTAATCAATTTCTGAAACAGAATTTAAAATTATGCAGAAATGACCTCTTTTTATTATAATAATTTACATTTCATAAAACATCTTATTAACAAAAATAAGTAAATGTTATTAAACAATAGGTGTTTGTTATATAAAAAAATAAAAAAGGCCATAAATAGGTCCTGTTGTGTTGAGTTTCTCATGACTCCCCCAGCTTTTGTTTATTATAAATCCCCTGTTGTGTCTCATGACTCCCATGTTGTGTTGTCATGACTCCCCTGTTGTGTTGTGTCATGACTCCCCTGTTGTGTTGTGTCTCATGACTCCCCTGTTGTGTTGTGTCATGACTCCCCTGTTGTGTTGTGTCATGACTCCCCTGTTGTGTTGTGTCATGACTCCCCTGTTGTGTTGTGTCATGACTCCCCTGTTGTGTTGTGTCATGACTCCCCTGTTGTGTTGTGTCTCATGACTCCCCTGTTGTGTTGTGTCATGACTCCCCTGTTGTGTTGTGTCATGACTCCCCTGTTGTGTTGTCTCATGACTCCCCTGTTGTGTTGTCTCATGACTCCCCTGTTGTGTTGTGTCTAATGACTCCCCTGTTGTTTTGTCTAATGACTCCCCTGCTGTTTTGTCTAATGACTCCCCTGTTGTGTTGTGTCTCATGACTCCCCTGTTGTGTCATGACTCCCCTGTTGTGTTGTGTCATGACTCCCCTGTTGTGTTGTGTCTCATGACTCCCCTGTTGTGTTGTGTCTCATGACTCCCCTGTTGTGTTGTGTCTCATGACTCCCCTGTTGTGTTGTGTCTCATGACTCCCCTGTTGTGTCATGACTCCCCTGTTGTGTTGTGTCATGACTCCCCTGTTGTGTTGTGTCATGACTCCCCTGTTGTGTTGTGTCTCATGACTCCCCTGTTGTGTTGTGTCTCATGACTCCCCTGTTGTGTTGTGTCTCATGACTCCCCTGTTGTGTTGTGTCTCATGACTCCCCTGTTGTTTTGTGCAGGGAGAGCTGATGACGATCTGGACAGCCTTGCCCTATGCAGAGAAGCTGAAGCTGTACAGTTTTGAGCTGCCAAACACACTCAACATGTCCTTCAACTACTACTACTACCTCTGGTGCATCATCTTCGCCTACATCCCAGGTAACATGGCCTCCATGTGATAGCGATGTCTACAGCAGATCCTATAGTTAAAGCACTCTGAACAGACTATCTTTATCATCATAATGATAGGGAAAACGAGATTATCAAATTCTTTGAAGGTTTTGTAAACTTCCATGTAGGATCAGGGCTATTATGGACCCAGTGGAAAGGCCAATATTTAAAGTTACAGAAAACATTGTAATAAAGGTATGAAAATTGTCAGAAGTATTCAGATGGTTGACTACAAGCCTTTTAAAAGTGTTGCATAAAAATGTTTGACTCCTGGCATCTTTAAGAACATAAGTATAGCCAAAATGATTGAAAAGAGGCAATTTTTCAAATTTCAAAATAAACTAAAACAATGAGCAAGCCTGTGACCCAGCACTACTGTTTTACCATATGTATGTACTGTCTTTATCTGTGCCTCCTAAGAAAGTCAGCTTGGGGCAAAGACTTGCCCGTGTTCAAATATTAAATATATGTTTCCTATATGAAAACCGCTAAGATCATGTTTAGGTAAATTTCTACATTTATCCCCAAACATGCCCGAATTGAAATGAACAAAGTCTAGTTCTCACTCATATGAACATATCTGATATGTGGGCCCTTATCTTATCCAGTCCTTTCCAGGATAGCTATTCTTTATATTTTACTATGGCTTATGTGCAGGTGACACAACCTCCCACCATGTTAGGTCCTGTGTAACTTCCCACCATGTTGGGTCCTGCGTAACTTCCCACCATGTTAGGTCCTGTGTAACCTCCCACCATGTTAGGTCCTGTGTAACCTCCCACCATGTTAGGTCCTGTGTAACTTCCACCATGTTGTGTCCTGTGTAACTTCCAACCATGTTAGGTCCTGTGTAACTTCCCACCATGTTGGGTCCTGCGTAACTTCCCACCATGTTAGGTCCTGTGTAACTTCCCACCATGTTAGGTCCTGTGTAACCTCCCACCATGTTAGGTCCTGTGTAACCTCCCACCATGTTAGGTCCTGTGTAACTTCCCACCATGTTAGGTCCTGTGTAACCTCCCACCATGTTAGGTCCTGTGTAACCTCCCACCATGTTAGGTCCTGTGTAACTTCCACCATGTTGTGTCCTGTGTAACTTCCACCATGTTAGGTCCTGTGTAACCTCCCACCATGTTAGGTCCTGTGTAACCTCCCACCATGTTAGGTCCTGTGTAACTTCCCACCATGTTAGGTCCTGTGTAACTTCCACCATGTTAGGTCCTGTGTAACTTCCCACCATGTTGTGTCCTGTGTAACCTTCCACCATGTTAGGTCCTGTGTAACTTCCCACCATGTTAGGTCCTCTGTAACCTCCCACCATGTTAGGTCCTGTGTAACTTCCCACCATGTTAGGTCCTGTGTACTCCCACCATGTTAGGTCCTGTGTAACTTCCCACCATGTTAGGTCCTGTGTAACCTCCCACCATGTTAGGTCCTGTGGAACTTCCACCATGTTAGGTCCTTTGTAACCTCCCACCATGTTAGGTCCTGTGTAACTTCCCACCATGTTAGGTCCTGTGTAACCTCCCACCATGTTAGGTCCTGTGTAACTTCCCACCATGTTAGGTCCTGTGTAACCTCCCACCATGTTAGGTCCTGTGTAACTTCCCACCATGTTAGGTCCTGTGTAACTTCCCACCATGTTAGGTCCTGTGTAACCTCCCACCATGTTAGGTCCTGTGTAACTTCCACCATGTTGTGTCCTGTGTAACTTCCACCATGTTAGGTCCTGTGTAACCTCCCACCATGTTAGGTCCTGTGTAACTTCCCACCATGTTAGGTCCTGTGTAACCTCCCACCATGTTGTGTCCTGTGTAACTTCCACCATGTTAGGTCCTGTGTACTCCCACCATATTAGGTCCTGTGTAACTTCCCACCATGTTAGGTCCTGTGTAACTTCCACCATGTTAGGTCCTGTGTAACTTCCCACCATGTTAGGTCCTGTGTAACCTCCCACCATGTTAGGTCCTGTGTAACTTCCACCATGTTAGGTCCTGTGTAACTTCCACCATGTTAGGTTCTGTGTAACCTCCCACCATGTTAGGTCCTGTGTAACCTCCCACCATGTTAGGTCCTGTGTAACTTCCCACCATGTTAGGTCCTGTGTAACTTCCCACCATGTTAGGTCCTGTGTAACTTCCACCATGTTAGGTCCTGTGTAACCTCCCACCATGTTAGGTCCTGTGTAACTTCCCACCATGTTAGGTCCTGTGTAACTCCCACCATGTTAGGTCCTGTGTAACTTCCCACCATGTTAGGTCCTGTGTAACCTCCCACCATGTTGTGTCCTGTGTAACTTCCACCATGTTAGGTCCTGTGTACTCCCACCATATTAGGTCCTGTGTAACTTCCCACCATGTTAGGTCCTGTGTAACTTCCACCATGTTAGGTCCTGTGTAACTTCCCACCATGTTAGGTCCTGTGTACTCCCACCATGTTAGGTCCTGTGTACTCCCACCATGTTAGGTCCTGTGTACTCCCACCATGTTAGGTCCTGTGTACTCCCACCATGTTAGGTCCTGTGTAACCTCCCACCATGTTAGGTCCTGTGTACTCCCACCATGTTAGGTCCTGTGTACTCCCACCATGTTAGGTCCTGTGTACTCCCACCATGTTAGGTCCTGTGTAACCTCCCACCATGTTAGGTTCTGTGTAACTTCCCACCATGTTAGGTCCTGTGTAACTTCCACCATGTTAGGTCCTGTGTAACTTCCACCATGTTAGGTCCTGTGTAACCTCCCACCATGTTAGGTCCTGTGTAACTTCCCACCATGTTAGGTCCTGTGTAACATGTGCTTCTCCCCACAGTGTTCCCCCAGCTGTACATGCACATGCTGACACAGAGGAAGAAGATCATCGGGCGCCGACCAAAGAGTGACTAGCCTGCTGCTTCACTGATCCTGCTGCTTCACTGATCCCGCAAACTTATTGATATCAACCCTTTAATTCTGATACGATACCCCACTGCATAAATGCCCCTTAGAAGAAGAGACTTTCTGATCAACCAATCAGCATTGAGAATTTAAATTTTTGGGTACCAATTAGCGAAACATCTAATTTCTGTACATTGAAAATAAGAGTTGATTGGCTGGTTCCATAATGTAAATGATAAAGGCTACGCCATTACGGTCCTACCTCACGAATGAACATCAAATCACTTGAGCACATGAAAAGATTTGGAAAACATCTGTAGACAGCCAATTGACGGTACACATGCTGTGAAAATCCTGCAGTTGGACGAAATCAATACAGATGTCACCATTTTTAAGAAGTGAATGTTGATTTACATACACTATGGACTATGCATAGAACTCTATAATTCCAGCCTAGTTCAGCAAGGGTGGAAACTGGACTTTTATAGTCAGTTAACTCCCTTGCCTTGGGAAGATGGACCCGAAAGGGAGTTTCATCAAAGGAATATTTGTGTTGTGTGGGTTTTTTCTATTGTTACAATTTAAGCTGCCAAAATAAAATGGTTACAAAGGGAGACAGCTGAGGGGTTTTCAGGAGAGCAGAACCAATATCAGGAATTTATCTAGGGATTAGAATTGGGAATTTCGTAAAAGGCCTTACTTTTTTAATTTCAGAGATGTTTTAACATTGCATTCAATGTAAAACCTAAGTATTCAAGACTCCTTTGTAAAACATTGGTTGTATCATGATTAAACGTCCCTGACAGGAGAAAGTCTATTTGGTTACAGGGCTCCAAATCATAACCTGTGAAGCAGAAAAAAAGGAAAGGGAAAGTTTTAATTAAAATTTTGGTACTTTTAGACAGTTTATGTAGATTTGATACCTAAAAATCAACCTCTGAAAATGACTGGAGAAATCAGTGAATATTCCCATGTTTCTGTAGCCTATTTAGAAGGGATTCCACACAATCATCGTGATGCAGACTTCAGGGTAATATTATTTTATGATAAAATTTACACATTCCGATTGTCATCGCAATTCACCAAAAGGAACATACATGTTTTGCTCAAGATATTTTGTTTGCTGATACAAGATAGGGCACATCTCTAACCTGATCCAGGGCTAGATGTAAGGAACTCAATTTGACTTGCACCAGGTGCATGTTGACATGAAAACCTCATTGCACCAGATAGACCATGTTGCACCCTGGTCCTATATATTTATAAATATTGAAACATGTACACTCGATCTTGAAGTACTCACAGTTGGATGATATCGAAGCCCCCGAATTACACATAACAAAGGGATTAGTGATGTAATATGGTAAATAAAGCTAAGAGGTATTGAGTGTGTACAAAGTTCTCAAAGTACAAAGTCTTGTGTGGACAAATTTGAGGATTTTGACATATACGTGGTTGCATTTTTCAATAGTAGGTTGCACTGGAGCATGTTTTATATAACTAAATCGAGCCCTGCTGATTCTGTACATAATTTTGATGACATAAGGTTAAAGCTTTCTCTCGTCACGCAGAAGACCCGCGTTCAATTCCTGACATGGGTACAATGTGTGAAGCCCATTTCTGGTGTCCCCTGCCGTGATATTGCTGGAATATTGCTAAAAGCGATGTAAAACCATACTCACTCACACTCACTCACTCACTCACTCACTCACTCACTCACTCACTCACTCACTCCAAAACCTTTCAGAGCTCTCCTCTTATGATGTCGCATAGACATCTTGGAACAATAGCTTCTGTGCTAGAATATAAAAAAGCAAATTCTAAAATACAGTGGAAAAAAGGTTAAAAGAGCAAAGATACTTTCACAGCGGAAGAGTGTTGTTGTCTCAAAAGAAGAGTTCCAATAGTTAGAACGTTTCAAGTCACGTCATTCTATTGTGTGATTGGTAGTTTTTCACAAGGTTTATGTGGAATTGTATGGAACATGCAGACCACAGATTCGCTGATATATGTATTTATTACCCGAATTTAATAACTCAACATAATCATGAACATATCTAGTATTAAATATAACTAGAGCACTATTGAGTTATCTCCCTTGTCTTCTCAAAAGTAACCCCTTACAATGCCCTACTTCCATAAACTCCAGTGCCACCAGATGGCGCTTGTGCCATGCTACAGTAACACTGTGGTGTTCAGTGAAGGCACTGTGCTAGAGCTTGCCACACCCAGTTACAAGATTGAAATTTATGACATTCATGATTATGTCGCCCTAAACAAATTTAACATCTAATCAGTTTATAGCAGCTATGGTCAGGTTTGTACAAAACAAACCTTAGCGGTACGACTGTCGTAAGTCTGTGTTAAGGTATGGGAGTTACAATTACCTTAGCGCTAAGATCGCTTTGTACAACGGCACTCAGGTCTATTAGAATAACAAATTTGTTGTTTATGAATGGTAAAAAAGATTGATCTGAGTGAATGAACAATCAAGAATTGGCTTGAACCTTGTGTGTTATTTGTATATGCATTGATCAACTACGAAAGAGAACATGAGAACAGCATCTTCTTGTTACTGTGATTTGTTTTTGCTAGTGCTGTGTTAGTAAGACTTGTGGAGTTAACCATAGTATAGCACGAGATAACAATGTTGTACAATATTTTATTGTAACCACTTTGTTATATTTTTACAATAAAAACATTTTCTTCTGGGTGTCTTATTATTTCACACACATACTTATAAAGACGATTCAGATGACGAACATTATGATGCCTTCTATAACAGAATGCATCGCCAGGTTATTCGTTGATATGTTTATTATGTTTAGGAGGAGAAACTGTGAAAGATCCTTATTAAAGATGGGTCTCCGCCCGTTACACGATATTCAATAGATGTTTTAATATAATTAATTATGGATTAAAAACTTAAAGCCAGAAATACACTGAACGCTTTTTATAATTAGATAATGTAATAACAATACAATAACAGTGCGTTTTTGTTGACATGTAATTTGTTGGGTTACGAGCCAGCTGCGATGTATTTGCTTTGGGAAAAATTGTGCATGCAGCTAAATTGTGACAACAGAGCAAGACAACTGTGACCTAGCTGAATTAGAGAGTGTGGTTGGTGCTCACACTGTCAGACAGGTGACCAGCAGGGGAGACAACTCAGCTGTGACCTGGCTTAATTAGTGTGTTATGCCCTGATCGTGTGGTTGATGATTACACTATTAGTCAGGTGACCAACAGGGGAGGCAACTCTGCTGTGACCTGGCTGAATTAGTGTGTTATACCCTGATTGTGTGGGTGATGATCACACTATTAGTCAGGTGATCAACAGGGGAGAGAACTCTGCTATGACCTGGCTGAGATTAGTGTGTCGTCATACCCTGATTGTGTGGTTGATGATCACACTATTAGTCAGGTGACCAACAGGTGAGGTAACTCTGCTGTGACCTGGCTGAGATGAGTATGTTATACCCTGATTATGTGGTTGATGATCACACTTTATTTTTATTAGTCAGGTGGTCAACAGGGGAGAGAACTCTGCTGTGACCTGGCTTAGATCAGTGTGTTGTCATACTCTCATTATGTGGTGACCGCCTCCGTGGTCTAGTGGTAGAGCGTCCGCCCGGAGAGCGGAAGGTCCAGGGTTCGATCCCGGGCCGCGTCATACAAAAAGACGTTAAAAGATTGTACTTGTTGGTACCCTGTCTGGCGCTCGGCATTAAGGGGCTAAAACAAGGACTGGTCGGCTCGGAGTCAGTATACTGTGTCTGAGTGGGGTATTCATGTTAAACTGCGGCATGGTATCTCAGTGTACTAGCACTATAAATCGGCATCAGTCCGGACTAGTACAAGCAGCCACACACACACATACACGTGCATGCACGTCGCTTTATAAGTGCAATAATCTTGGACGCGACGTTAAACCCAATTTCACCTCACCTCATTATGTGGTTGGTGCTCACATTATTCAGGTGATTACCAGGGGAGACAACTGTGCTGTAACCTGGCTGAATTAGTGTGCTACCCAGGCTGTTGAGCCAAAAGGAAGACAAAAACAATGAACCTATTTCATCACTAACTCACTGATTCATGATACCGGCACCAAAGTACTTTTCAACAAAAAAGAACAGAATCATAGCAATCAGTTTAGATACTATTCCCTGCATAACTTCTTATATTTTATCCAAGTGTAGGAGACCTTTGGAGGAACAAAGGCCATACAACATCAGATAGTGGAAGTGGACATCATCATTTGCATACTCTTAGGGCTAGGACCAGTCCAAATTTACTACCCAGGTACCCAACCCCATATTACCCGACCCTAGCCAGGTACCCGCTGTAGGTCTCAAGCTGTACCAGAGTCCTGGCAAAAGGGTCCATGAAGATCCGAGGTAGAATAGGTCTTCAGCAACCCATGCTTGCTGTAAAAGGCGACTCTGCTTGTCGTAAGAGGCGGTTAATGGGATCGGGTGGTCAGGTTCGCTGACTTGGTTGATGCATGTCTTCGATCCCAATTGCGTGGATCGATGCTCATGATATCGATCACCGGATTGTCTGGGCCAGACTCAATTATTTACAGACCGCCGTCATGTAGCTGGAATATTGCTGAGTGCCGCGTCAAACAACAAACAAACATATATGATAATAAATAACCTGGCAAAAGCTGCTTAGACACACATAAAATAATCTGGTCATTCATTGACCAGGCTTTGTCTTTACTCAAACAAATAAAAGTGATCCTTTGTTTAGCCTTTGTGGCTATAAGGCATTCATTATTATGACTTGGTTTACGGATCTGCCGACTCAAATCAAATGTGTGAACAAATTTAATCAAGTCTTTGAAAGGCATTTAGAAGTGATACACATAAGGAAGAGAATTTCTGGATGTCAATTTCTTTGTTATGATGAACACAACGTTTTGGAGGATATGCTTACTCCTTCATCAAGTGAATGAATGATATGTACTGGAGTTTGGAGTTTGGACCGCTTCAGCCTCTGGCTATGTCGCAGTCGGGGTGGGAAGAAAGGTGGAGGGTTGAGAGAGACGAGAGGTTGTCAGTAGAGAGCTGATAAAAGTCCTAATCTTCCATGAATGATATGAGGCAGAAGGCATATATATGTAAACAAGGGAAGTCAACAGATAATTTGCGCTGACAAGCGATTAGCAACAAACAATGGAGGCCAACGCTGAACGTAATTAGCGCTGATAGTTATGGACAAATGGAAGCCAGGACTATATAAGCACTGATAGATAAACGGGAGGCCGGGGGTAATAGCACTGATAGGTAAAGGAATAGAAATAGCAATGGGCAAATAGAAGCCAGCTAGATAATTGGCACTGACAAAGATCAAAGTCCCATGCACTAGGCAGGTATGTTCAAAGGTCATGGCTGGCTGGTATCTCCTGATGTCAATGGCTTCTTGTAGTTTTCTTTGTCACCAGTTGTTGTTGGTAGACAGAACTTTGGTGGCTTCCCACATGATGTACTGGTCTTCGTTCTTGAGGATGTGTTCGGAAATAGCGGATTTCAGGTCTAGTTTGTTGACAGATGTTCTTTGAGTCTGGTGTTCAAGGTTTCTTCAATGTACTGGTGGCCACAGTCGCAGGGGATCTGGTATATACATCCTTTAGGGGTTGGGACTTACACTGCTTGTGCCTCTGTCATTGGCTTGTAGATGGGAATTGCCTCCAGAAAAGGTGGCATCTATGTTGGTTTTGCTCTTGATGAGGTCGGAAAATCTGCGTGACAGGGCCTTGGTAGGGTATGATGATTCTGATGGACGACGGGGCTGATTTGGGTCTGGGATCAGAGTTCTTGAGGGTCTTACGGATGGTTTTGGAGACTAGGTTGGCAGGGTAACTGTTGAGGGACGTGAAGGTTTTCTTGAGGTGGTCCAATTCACTGTTGAGGGCATCAGGGTGTCAAATGGATTTTGGCACGTCGGGTGAGGGTGGCAATGATGATTTGTTGTATCTGGGGATGGTGGCAGGAGTTGTAGTGGATGTACTGGTCTGTGTGGTCTGGGCTTGCGGTACACTGATGTTCTTAGTCCATCATAAGTGGTTGGGGTGGGGGGTTGGGGTGGGGTGGGGGGGACACGTCTAGGAATTGAAGGTGTTCATTGGTTTCGGTCTCCATGGTGAACTAGATTCTCTGGTGCTGAGCGATGAGATGTTTTGGGAGCTCTGTGGGGTCGTTCTGGTGGGCTATGGTGGTGAATGTGTTTTCCGGTACCAGGTTATACTATTGCTAGTGCCGTTTTATAGGTTTCAATGAAGTACTACCTAACTGACCCATCACTCCACCAATTAAGAAATCTCATTCAAACAATTATGATAATTCAGCGTTAGAAATTGGCACTTGTCCTTTAGTCCTAGCCAAACTGCCCAGTGGTAAAGGTATCATAAGGACTCGTAGAAATTTGCTATAGGGTTTTGCTATACGTTACCATTATAAGGAATAGTGGACGAAAACTGTTAGTTTCTAACCCTGATAATTGTTTTGTAATCTTCTGAATTTAGGTATTGTATTTGAGCTTAATTGACTACCACATCACTTTAGTTTTCACATATGTACTATCATGATATAACATTTATACTTGGTTTTCATATAATAATTAGATCCACAGCAAGTGCTTTTATCATGGTGTAACATTTGTACAAATTTTCATATTATTTCAATTATAGAACAGCAAGTAATACATATTAATCCAGGAAAATGCAGATACAAAATATTAGTTGTTTCAGTTATAGCTTTTTAGATAGATACTAGCCTAAGGTAACGAGAATCCATCTCCCAGACATACGAGAATAGCATTCAGCAAATACTTCAATATAGACTCACTAAGGATTAGCCCCATACAAGCTCGTCCATTGTGATACCATGATCTCTTTCCAAGCACCCAGTAAATATGTCAACAATATTAGTGCCAGTCCAACATGATTAGGTATTCCCCTCTGTCTAGCCATTCATTAACCGTAGTAGGGCACACCCTATGTGTATCAACAAACCAATCATATTCCTTTTATTGTTCTAGTTTTACAAAAGCAAAATGTTAGGCAGAAGGGGTTTTACGCTCAAACCAAGCATACCTTTCACCCACGGCCCAGAGGGCTGTACCGACTCTGCAGCATCCACAACTATAGTTAAGAAATCGCTCATTGTTCTCTTAAACAAAATTGTGATTAGTCTCCTGTGACTCCGGCTCTTTGCTGACTAATTCCCCCAAGAAACCCAGGGCGCCATTTGTAAGTTTTTAAACATCAGAACAGAACCATACTAATTTGGTGGCGAGTCGGGGTATGACAGACTTCCTAGTCCGTCCTTTCCTGTACCTCTTTGCGGCAAGGGATATGGTTCACAATACTGTAGGAAGCGACAGTTTCTTATTAAAATGATAGACTAATTTGCTATATACAAGAATACACTTTATTGTAACTATCAAATTATTTACGGTACGGGGTACTGATTGTGTCGTTGGCTGACCCAAGATATTGGTAATACGGTTCAGGCACCAGTTGTCCCGGCTGTGTTATATTAGAATCACGATAACGAATGAGGAGAAGTTCACGAAGATGAACAAGAAGCATGCAAAGTGAACTGGGTTTTATTTACGCCAGTCACCACTAGTTCAGCACTTAATCGCGTGGGTATAGCCCTTAAACCTAGTGGCTTGAGTTGAAGGGCACTACCCACGTGTGGCTATAAATAGAGTTTGGGTTAGACAACCAGGGGTTGATATTATGAGCAACGTCCCACGTACGTAATCAACCAAATCAGCAAGCCTGGCCACCCCGTCCAAATCTAGCTGCCAGTATCGACTAGTTAGCAATTCTAATAGTGTACAAACACAATTCTATCCCTTTCAAGTTTGGTTGAATATGAAAAAAGAGTTAATGTTGATTTATAAACAGAAGCAAAAGAAGACCAAGGAAAATTCTTGAGGTGTCTTACCCTTAGCCCAGCTAGGGTTAAGCCGGGTTGTCGGGGGCACCAAGACAACAACCACTACCACTATGTGCTGACCTTGCACATGGTGTTTTTTGTATGTATATATCTATCTGTATACAGTAAAAATGTATATACCGCAAGCTATGGTCTCCAAATTGTCACTTCCTACCGAGAACCATACGCCCACCCCTTGCATATACGAGTATGCAAATAACGTTGTTAGTACTTACATGTAGCTATAAAGAAAACCTAATCCAAATAATGATCCACTGATTTAAGAACCAATCAGTTATATCTATATTGTTAATCTAGCTAAGGCTATGAATTACAATTACTAAAAAGATTACATTTTCCTGAAAAGTGACCAACAAAAACAAAACATACTAAATTCATTTAGAGGTCATTTAATTTTTTAGAGTGATACTAATATGCTTAATATGCGATTTTCATAACAATGTACATTGGACATTTTGTCTCCTTCAGGAAACAAGTACCTACACAAGGATAAATGGTATACATTAGTGAGAACCAGCTTCTTTTGTATGCTCATAAGTGAACATGTTCTGTCCTAAGCCCAATAAATGACAGGTGAATGAATGTGACGCGCTGCAAGGATGAACTATTCTGTTTCAATATAAACGACATATTAATACAAAACATAATCCGTACCATGGTTTCAGCAATATATACAAATGTGGACTTGGCTTAAACTTGTTTGGCTAGTTAAGTGGCAGTTCTGACTTTAGTCTGTCATACAAAGAAACATATCCAATACAGCCCATTTAAGTCTATAGTATTTGTCAAGTCTAGATTACAGCAGTACCTGAAAATGAAACGAATCTCCGGGCTCCTTTTAATTATATTTCATAACTATAATTAACAACTGTTTTTATCTCTCAAATATGTTCATTTCAGAGACTAGATGTTAGTCTATCCTGGCTACTTTGATGCACATAAGATCAAATAGGGAATTTTTTTAAACATTGTTTGTTAACCCAAAGATTATGATGAATTTAGCAGTTGACAAAATCTGTTGGTCAAGGGGTCCACGGAATTGGATAAGTGTTTATGTTGTATCTTATATGGCTTAGATTCATGTGTAAACTTGTTTTGAAAGACACACAGTACGTACGAATGACTGGATACAATAACCAGTCAGACTATTTCATTTGCGAGACCTCGTACATTTCCGATCGAATGTCTTGATCTGTGGATGTGAGATATTAAACATTCAACGAAGACGCGCCGACCGCAACAAGTGCGTGGCGCCCAAGCTCATCACAGCGATACGTCTTTTCCTACGGCCTTGTATACTGTAACAGTCAATGCCTCTATAGTCGCACGCGTTGGAAAGGAGCTTATAGGGTCACCCTAGACAGAACCCAGCTAGTAAACGATTAAACTCCTAAACGTGCTATTTTATTAAAACAAAGTCGTTATTCTCTAACATTGTTTGCTATATTATGAATACAACTTATTAAATTATATTATATTTTTATTTTTTTCCCGATAACAATCATATCTCGCATTGTCACGTTTTTACACGGATATTAGACACTTCAAAATGGCGATGTTTTGGGTGTGTGTTACGTGGGCACTTCTGTTGACAACTGTCAACTGCAGAAACTACAAGGAAGGCGAAGGGGTATATACTTTCATGCAACCTTTCGATATTCTTTGTTTTGAAAACGATGCATTGGTATCTCGTGGCAATGTCGCTATGTTAGGTCGTGACATGACCAGTGATGTGGTCGAATTCCGAGTCCCTGTTCTGACCGGGACAGCAGGCTGATGGAAAATGCAACGATACTTCTGATATAAACTATATGTAATGTACGTTTGTTTGGATGTTAAAATATTAATCTTCATATAACCAGGTCTTTTATGAAACGGATTGTGTATGTCGTTAGCTGATGTAAATTTGATTCACTAAATGTCTGCTTCTCTCTTTCTTGTCACGAAGGCTGGATAAGCAGGAAAACTACCGTTTGCTGAAGCATTCTTATTCCCAATAATGGCTGCATGAAGTTCTTACTATACGAGCTAGAATTTTCTTGTAGCGTTATGTTTATTAGACTTTGGCACCAGAGAAAGACTTGGCTGGGCGAGTTGGCAGCTCGTGTATATTTGATGAAGTTGTTCTGAATGTTCAACGCAAGGTTGTTTGTCTGCTAACTCAAATTTTATGATGAATGGAAGATATATCAATTGATCAAAATGGATGCAAAACATGGTTTCTCCAAACTTATACTGCCATTTTGGATACTGGTTTTGGTGATGTCATTGGGCCATTGTCATTACTGTAAAAATGGATGCAACTTTAATTTGTTTATTTTCAAATAAGTAGATCTACCCTTAATTAGCATGTGCTGTTATAATTTGAAATATTTTGTTTCCGTCAAATATCCCAGAGTATTCCAAAGTATTCAGTTGAGCCTTGTGTTCAAGAAATTGGTAAAACTAAAATAGGGGGCACGGGTGGCCCAGTCGTCTAAGGCGCCGCGATTCGCTGTGCAGAGTTGCGTCCCTTGGGCACGCCAGAAACCTATGATCGTGGGTTCAAATCCCGGTTCGCCCCGATTATGTTTCTAGGTTTGTCAGCACCATACCCGTGCTCGTGGGTTTCACCGAAGTGGTAAACGTCTGAGACCTGCATCACTTCGAGCTTTCCTCCCACATTAAGCTGACACGCCGCGATATAACTGGAATACTGTTAAAAGCGGCGTTAAACCCAACTCACTCACTCACTAAAACTAAAATATCTTTAGATGTCATCTATTTAGATTTGTTTTGCTAACATGCTTAAGTAGGTTAAGAATTTTGTCACTGTCGTATGTCTTGAAACAGGCATGTGTCTATTCTTGTATCCATTTAGTGTTGGAAGCTGGCATGATCCAGTATTTGCAACTATTTTCCCAATCTGCACTTGGAAAGTAGATAAGACACAAGTCTGGTCAAATCAACCTCTTGTCACTCTTATATAGGTACAGCCAGCCTTCTAGAAACTGTCGGAGGCACGAGTGGCCCAGTTGTCTAAGGCACTGCAATTTTCTGTGCAGAGTTGCGTCCCTTGGGCACACCAGAAACCTATGATTGTGGTTTCGAATCCCAGTTCGCCCTGATTATGTTTCTAGGTTTGTCAGCACCATACCCGTGCTCGTGGGTTTCATCGAAGTGCATCGAAGCCCTGCATCACTTCAGGCATTCCTCCCACATTAAGCTGACATGTCGTGATATAACTGGAATACTGTTAAAAGCGGCGTTAAACCCAATTCACTCACTCACTCTAGAAACTGTCCAATCTTAAATTTTCTTGAAAGATCAAGCCTGCCATGTTCATGTTTACAAGGATGGTGTCTCGAAATTCCACTTGCTGCCACTGACAGCTCACAACATTTTACAGGCACTTCATCACTTGCTGCCACTGACAGTCACTATAGATACACTTATAGCCTGAAAAGGGAATGTAAAGTGACTGTGTTTGATTTCCCAAATAATTTATCAGTCCTTTATATACACAGGGATGTTAGGGTATACATGCTGGAAGCGATGCAGATGTATGTTTACGTTTTGCCTACTTTGGATTCATCGTGTTCATGATCCAGTAATAAGCACCGTTCAAAATATTCTAAGCCTGACTAACTTTCAACTATGGGCCATAACAAAGTGAACTAGTCAATGTAGTACATTGTTTGAGTAGTTCATTGCAAGGGTATTCAGTCTGGTGACAGTGACAGCCAGTTGAACGTGATAGGGGTCCAAATGGACACAGAAATGGAAAAGAACAAGTAACCAGCAGTATTCAAGTTTTTTACTTTAGAAAAAAGCACTCCCCAAGAAATTCATGACCACATGTCACAAGTGTTTGGGGATAAGTGCCCCAGCTATTCCACTGTTAAATGTTGAGCAGCTATTTTTAAGCCTGGGAGAACAAGCTTTGATGATGACCCTAGGGCTGGATGTCCCTCAACTTCCATGAAGATTCCATCATGAAGATAGAAAAACTTACACTGTCAGATAGACGTATTACCATTGCTGATCTTGAGGAAGACACAGTCTACGCCATGGATCCATTGAAGCTACTACTAATGAACATTTACAAATGAATAAGATATGTGCTCGCTTGGTGCCAAAGTTTCTAAATTCTATTCTTAAGGAAAAAGAACTAACTTTGCCAGAGAAAATTCAAAAAGATATTAGTAACGGCTGGGGAAACATGGGTGTACAACTATGATCCCAAGTCAAAACATCAATCTATGGAATGGCACCATTCAACTTCTCCGGCACCAAAGAACTTGAAGTCTTCAAGATCAGTGAAGAAAGTTATGGCGACTGTATTCTGGGATGCAAAGGGTGTGATCCTTGTTGATTGCTTAGAAAGTCAAAAGACGATTACCAGTGCCTACTATGCTGATTTACCTCATCGTCGGCAAGATTCTATGAAAGAAAAGACAGCAAGGGATGCTGACTGTTGGAGTTCTACTACTTCATAACAATGCCTCTTCTCATACCTCTCAACTTGAAGAGGCTGCTGTGGGACAATGTGGGTCCGAAGAGCTTCCTTACCCTCCATACACGCCAGACCTGTCACCAAGTGATTTCCTCCTGTTTCATAAACTGAAAGACCACCTTCGTGGAAAGAGCTATCACGACAACGATGACCTCAAAGCTGCCATGAATGAGTTTTTAAGGGTGTCATCAGAAAACTCCTTCCTGACTGAAATTGAAAAGCTTCACTATCGATATGAGAAGTGTTTTGAAAAGCAAAAAGATTAATGTTGAAAAAAAAAGTTAAAAACACTTTCACAATTGTTGGTTTTGTTTGTTAGGCTTAGAACTTTTTGTTTTGACCTGCCTTCATATAAGGTCACATGGACATGGCATTATTTTGTTGATAATTGATTAACGCTCATTGTTAATGAGTAATAGGATATATAAGTCGCTCTCATTTCACATCAAGTTTATGTCAAAGCTTTGAGCAGATAAAAATCTGGATAAACATGATCATTTAATCCTGTATATCCTATAACTGATATTGTGGGTTCTGTAGTAAATCAATAGTGTTGTTGAATTACAAGTTTTGTTATGTTCAGTTTTAACAATGAGCATACGTTTTTACAAACACCTTGTTTCTAATTTGTGGTTATTTTTCAGGTCCAGCTTTATGTGAACAAAGTTGGTCCTTACTTCAACCCCCATGAAACATATCACTACTACCAACTACCTGTGTGTCGACCCGTTAAGGTAAACACGAAAACAATAGGTATGGTAGGGGTGGGACAGCTTTTTACAGCCTGGGTAGAAAGAGGTTTTACTTTGGTGACAGGACTTTGTTTATTGTATTCTTCTTGAGAGAATGTTTCTGTGTACCACACTCAGCAGCATTACAGTTGTTTCATGTCGTCCAGGCAACAATAGTTGATACAGATACTGGCAATCGGTTCTGGACCAGACAATCCAGTGATTGGCTGAGATGCTTGCATGTGTAAGCAAACCTTACAACCCGAGGACAGGCTGATATCAGTAGTATTGCTGTATTGGTAGTCAAGTGGTCTAAGGTGCTGCAATTTGCAGTGCAGAGTTGCATCCCTTCGGTGTCGTACATTCATTTTTTACAGAGTTATGGCCCTTGCGGACAAGTTTTCTCAGAAACTACTGAAGTTATATGAATGAAAGTTTGCATGCTTATCTAAGAGATACTTGTCAAGACTGAGTTAGAAAATTGGTCCCTGCCAATTATTTGTTTACAGAGTTACGGCCTTGATCATTGTTATTTTACTTAGTGTATAGTGAGTGCATTGGTAACACATTTTCTCAGAAACTACTGAAGTTTGTTTATCTAAGAGATACTTATCATGACTGAGTTATTTTTTCCAGAGAAGGGGCCTTTTGTGTGTATTAATTTCACTTTTTTTCAATTTCTTTTTCTGATGACATAAAGCGGCCCAAGTGCCTATCTCTTCTTAAGGCTTTATAGAACTCTTTTATAGTTTTTATTCACTACTACCGGTATATGAACTAACAACATTCTAATGTGCCCCATGGCGGGAGATAGTGATGACGCTATTTTCTTGTTTTCAGATTGAACATAAGAGCCTTACCTTGGGTGAAGTTTTGGATGGCGACCGCATGGCAGTATCATTGTATGGGTTGAATTTTAAACGTGAGTAGTAAGGTGTAACATAGAAAACCTTTTAGAATCCTGTTCTAGTTTAGCTGTCAGTATTTGTTAGGACTATAGGGTATTTAATTGTAAATATGTTTTTGTGTAATATGGGGCAGTCTGGTAGCCTAGTGGTTAAAGGGTTCGCTTGTCATGCCAAAGACCTGGCTCGATTCCCGACATGGATACAATGTGTGAAGCCCATTTCTGGTGTCCCCCGCCGTGTTATTGCTGGAATATTGCTAAAAGTGGCGTAAAACCATACTAACTCTCTTTTGTAGGCAGGACATTTAATCAAAACTAAATTAAAGAAAACATATAGTTTCATAAGTATTTGTGCACACAAGTGTCTTAAGTTGAATATTTCGATTAATTATGCTTACACAGTTAATAGACATTATCATTAACATTCAAATTATTAAAGGGGAAAACCAAAATGATTTAGAAACCCACATATTGCATTATACATTGACATTGTTACATTTTATTCCACTGAGGCATCGTTGAAATGTGTTGAATTTACAACAGCAAACAAGCCCTGATTACGTATCATAAATGGTGAAAATCATGAATTTCCAGAGTTATCTGTCACAAAGAAAAGTTATTCGGTTCATGGTCAGGTTCGATTTTAGACTCACTTTGTTGTTTTTATATGCCTGCTAATTATACATGAACCATGATCATTGTGTAATTGTAATTATGGAATGTTTGTTGCCATGGTTACAGGTGATGCAGATAAGAAGGAGTTGTGTAAAGTCATGTACTCGGAAACTGACCTCAACTTGCTGAGGAATGCCATAGAGGATCTATACTACTTTGAATTTGTTATAGGTTTGTAGTTCTATTGCAATAGAATACTAGTATATGTTATGCCTCATATGTGATGTTACATCCCATTGCCTATATCATGTCAAGTTATTCTGTATTGATGAATTGTGATAGAAAAATTTCCTAACCCCTGACATTCAAGGCGTATGATTCTTACATATTACTGTGCTGTGACCTTATTTTTTTAATCACATTTTTATCATTCTTTGTACCTTTTAACTATTATTGTATTCTTATGAAAATTACCTTGATTGTTTGCATTTTTGTAAACCTATTAAAAAAAGAAGTGTTACCTTAACACTAGGAAACATATCGTCCTGGTATGATTCATCTCTGAGGTGGCCATGTTTCTCTGTTTCTAGATGACATTCCTATCCGAGGGTTTATTGGGCATCTGGAGGAAGGTGGTTTTCTGCCCCACAACCACAAGATCTACCTGTGGGCACATCTCCACTTCAATGTGGAGTACAATGGAGAAAATGTAAGACTCACCACCTCTTACCCATGCTTACAACTACCTTGGAGACCGTCTCCGTGGTCTAGTGGTAGAGCGTCCGCCCGGAGAGCAGAAGGTCCGGAGTTCGATCCCCAGCCGCATCATACCAAAAGACGTTAAAAGATGGTACTTGTTGTTACCCTGTCTGGCGCTCGTCATTAAGGGGCTAAAACAAGAAACTGGTCGGCTCGGAGTCAGTATACTGTGTCTGAGTGGGGTATTCATGTTAAACTGCGGCATGGTATCTCAGTGAGCTAGCACTATACATTGGCATCAGTCCGGTCTAGTGCAAGCAGCCACACACACACACACACACACACTTGCATGCACATCGCTATATAAGTGCAATAATTTTGGATGCGACGTTAAACCCCATTTCACCTCACCTCACTACAACTACCTTGTTGAAATATGATCATGATGATTAGAGTGGTTCATTCCTCCGTTGTAGATAACTCTTCCAGGTGATATAGGGGGCACGGGTGCCCCAGTCATCTAAGGCGCTGCAATTTCTCTGTGCAGTTGCGTCCCTTGGGCATGCCAGAAACCACTGATCGTGGGTTCGAATCCCGATTTTCTTTGATTATGTTTCTAGGTTTGTCAGCACCATACCCCTGTGGGTTTCACCAAAGTGGATGACGCCTGAGACCTGCTTCACTTCGGGCTTTCCTCACACATTAGGCTGAGACTCTGTGATATAAATGGAATACTGTTCAAGGCAGTGTTAAACCTAACTCCCAGTGATATAACTTTGATTTATCTTGACATGCCCAGAGATCCTAAGTAGTAGTTGTTTCTGTACCATAATATAACTGAACTATTGTTCCACTGCAAACTATTGCTGGTTGTAGGAGGAAAGAATATTGGATTGAGTGATAAATAGCAGTGCCTTGGCTGAATGTATGTCAATTGTGCTCTGAATGTATGGATTGTTATCATTCACTGGTTTGCCTGGTCCAGACTTGATTACTTGCAGCCTGCTGTGATTGTGCTGGAATACTGTTGACTACATTGTTGTGTAACATTCAATCACTGACTCTGTGACGGGTGGTCGGGTAGCCTAGTGGTTAAAGCGTTCGCTCGTCACACCGAAGACCCGGGTTCGATTCCCGACATGGGCACAATGTGTGAAGCCCATTTCTGGTGTCCCCCGCCGTGATATTGCTGGAATATTGCTAAAAGCGGCGTAAAACCAAACTCACTCACTCACTCACTGACTCTGTGATGTCATCTTACTATCATGCTACAGGTCATCTATGCCAACGTGTCCACCAAGGAACAGCCGCCCGTGTCTCTTGATTCCGTCACCACGCCATTTGAAGTAGCCTTCACCTACAGTGTCAAGTGGCATGCAACAAAGTAAGTCGGTTACCCTGTGTGAAGTTATACTCCACTTCAGGAAAGTAAATGTTTATATACTGTTTCATTTAATGACATGTTAACTTAAAAGAATTCCTTATAACAGAAATAGTTCCAAATGTTTCATCTACCAGTTCAAAATGTTGGTGGCATGACAATTAAAAGGTTCAGAGTTCATAATCCTAGATGAGAAAATTGACATATTTTCTTGACTTTGATCTTAATTGTTAAAAATTATTTATGGACATTACGAAATATGTGTTTGGGCCAATATATCTATGGTTACAACAAGAGAAACCATGGCAAAGAAACGAGAAGTATGTGCAGTCATACAAGGAATGGTAATACAGCTGTTGACATCCAGTGTCATGCTTGCGATACATTCACAGGCTTTGCATCTTTGTAGGATTTTGTCCACCATAGTTTGTGTATGTTACACAATTGTTAAAGTCCCATTGATACTCCTAATTAGTTGCAGATTTAGACGTGAAAGTTCTTAATGTCGTAATATTGTGTGTACCTTGAAATGAGTTAATGGTGAAATTGTTCATTGAGTGTGGGCGGAACAGATTTCATTGTCTGTACAATGAACGCAGGTTGTTTACCCGTATATATAAGATAGGTATGCAATAAATTGCAAAGAACATTGAAGAATGAAGCGTGGGTTTTTTAACAATAAAACATTGTTCTATCATGATGTCATTATTGGAGATAAGACTTGATGATGTCATATATTGGACGACATTATTTTTGGGAGGGAAGTGTCCAGTAAGTTGTTCCCCATAGATGTAGCTTGGGTACGCAGATAAATGCAGTGGCCGAAAGATCACATCCAAAAGTGGGAGAGACATTACAATCGGTATGAGGAGAAAAGGTACAGATAATCGACGTGAGAATATGCTGGAAATACCAAACTTTACCCACCTGTTCATAAAATTGACTTGTCTGACATTGCCGAGGTTGGATTCTGTATAGCGAATCACCAGTATTTAAATACAGGTAAAAGAATTTAAAGCTAATACATTTTATCAACATTCTTAGAGAGGCTGTACATATTGTTGATAGCTCATATAACAAATAAACGACAAGTGGTTTATTCTCCATGCAGTGTTTTATTGTACAATAAACAACTTCCACTTGTCATTTATTTCTTGTGACAATATGAGCCTTGATAACTAATGTAACATACAGCCTGCTTTGTCCATAGTGTGTCATCAGTGCGTGAGATGTATTGATGTAACGGTATGACGATACAGTTTGGTATCGCGATATGAGGCCCCTGTTACAATACATGGATTAACAACTGTGTCGTGATGCATATTGATGTAAAACACATGAACAATAACAGACACTGGTCGACAACCAGCTGATGCAGTGTCTAGTATTTCCTGGTTGATAGATGCTCTCCAGCCTTTATGTTTCTGTCCTACAATATCCCATCTTCGATCTTCGAAATTTAAAAACAAATGATCAGGGTTGTGATTGACCTGCAAAAAGTAGGAATATGAACTTGTGAAATAAAAGTACTGTATCAGGATACGAATCGTATCGCAGCCATAGTATCAGGATATGTATCATGTCACGAACCCAATGTATCATTCCGCCTCTAGTAACATGTGAAACTTTTGTACCACAGGGGTGTGATAGGTTTGTGGTTATTTTAGTAACGATAGACTCACTCATGTAATGATAGACCCTTTATAAGTTTACTGTAAGGACATATTTTCATTCCAAATGTCATGAATATGCTCTCATCCTGTATTCTATTAGTTGTGTAATTAGTTGCCGTATACAGTGTCATATAAGGTTAGGTAACTTGATCATGGTGATCGAAGTCAGCTTTTCCCTAACACTGGGCTGCTATTGCTGTGTGACGTCTCTGGCATCATGTTTCTTGTTTGTGACGTCATCCTATACTAGTTCTATGACATTGCTAATGAACATAGTTTCTTTAAAAATTCTTTAATTAATTAATGTCTTTGCATATCACAATTAATTATATTAAAACACAAAACAAGGTCAAATAATTTCTATACCAGAATTTTCATTTGAAATATGTGAGGTGGGTGTTGGAAACTCTGATGGTATACAGTATCATATTAGGTCAGAAAGAACCATCTTGGATTTTTACTGATGGTATACAGGCTCATGTGGGCTTAGTAGTTCTGCTCTCTGATTGGTCAATCTCATTGTGAGGCATTATAAATACATGTATGATGTGTTTTGTAACCAGGGCACAATGTATAGTGATGCTGCATGCACTGATACCCCAAACTGTCACACAACATCCATTCATTAAAGGCTTCTTTTTTATATCACGTGTGTATATTGATGTTAACTTGTTGCTACAAATATTGACAAGAGACATATGATCATGAAGAGACTCATACCTGTTGCAATATGTCAATACTTCCTACCTCACTGCTATGAGTATGATACGGCAACAATGGCAGATGCAAGCTCTGTACACATCATCGTGTATTGATTTATATGGCTGAATACAGTAGGGAAGGCCTCCACCTCAAGGGAGACAACTGATTTTAGCTTGTAAATCTCATAGGGCTGACTGAAAAGATTGATAATTGGAATTATCGCGGCGAAAAGAAATATAAAGATTTTCGATTTAAGGATTATGTCATCTAAAATATCTGCGTAAACTTTTGTAATGAAATAAAGTTTTGATTTACCGAAGCAGACTTGTTTTTGTCCATTGCCGAAAACCAAAAGCAACTGATTTTGTTTTGTATCATAAATGTCAACAAAGTAATCCACGTATAAGTGTATCACCACTCACCAGTGACATGAAATATATTGTTTTGTCACAGAGCTTTTTGCATATTTGCTCAAAGTTACTTCTCTGATATTTATTGATAATTGATCGATATTGGGTTAATGATTATCTATCTCTAAGAATTATATCTATAAATTAGCCAGCTCTAAAATCTGACTCTCTAAGCCTCATGGTAATGCTATCTAGATTTTCACAATTTTTTATGTTAATTCGAAACATGGCATCTAGCCAAACCAACCAATATCAAAAGGCAAGAGCTGCTGAACTTGCATAAGTGAAAACCTCTGTCTAAAATTCATTTGCACAGATAATAATGCTGTGATAAGTAAAGCAGTGTTCAGTTTGTTTGTTTGTTTGTTTGTTGTTAAATGCCGCTCTCAGCTATATTCCAACTATATGATGGAGGTCTGTAAATATTCAAGTCTGGACCAGACAGTCCAGTGATTGACATCATGACCAACGATCCACGCAGTTGGGATACGATGACATGCATCAACCAAGTCAGCGAGCCTGACCAAGTCCCCTTGATCCCATTAGTCGCCTCTTACGACAAGCATAGTCAAGGGAGATTTGCTCATATGACAGATACAGTCAAGTCCTGTTAATCCGACATCGATGGTTGCATATGATTATGTCAGATTAACGAATATGTCGGATAAAAGAAATTAAGTAGTATCAACATTCGTGATAAAAAATCAACAACTACACGATAGATAATGTTTCAAAAGTAATACAAAAATAATTAATAAAATTCCTATTTTTATGTTACATTGTTGGCGGAATATGTTTTTTAATCATGCAACCTCTAAAATTTAACACAAAACAAATGTTATGGACTGTGTGACTGGTACCGCAAAGCTTAATAAAGCTGCTTTCTAAGTGGCTAACGTTGACTTCCTGTTAGTCATTTCATTGGTAGGTCATAGTTTGCGAAAAGTTGTTCTGACGTGACCTGTAATAGGATGTCCTCGCTGATAGGGAGAACTTGTATCTGATTTTAATGAGATTGGGGTAATCTAAGCATGTGATTAATCCTGTTTTTATCCCCCGCCGCGCGAAAGCGCGAAGCGGGGGATATAGTATTCACGACCGTCCGTACGTACGTCCGTCTGTACGTCCGTCCGTACGTCCCACCTGTTTGTTGCCGCGATATCTCAAGAACTAAACACTGGATTGTCTTCATATTTGGAACTATGGTGTATATACAGACTCCGCAGACACCAGTCGGTTTTGGTGACCTTGATCCCATTTTCAAGGTCACAGCAGACAAATCTGCTTTTAGAGTTGGAAAACGGTGTTGCCGCGATATCTCAAGAACTAAACACTGGATTGTCTTCATATTTGGAACTATGGTGTATATACAGACTCCGCAGACACCAGTCGGTTTTGGTGACCTTGATCCCATTTTCAAGGTCACAGCAGACAAATCTGCTTTTAGAGTTGGAAAACGGTGTTGCCGCGATATCTCAAGAACTAAACACTGGATTGTCTTCATATTTGGAACTATGGTGTATATACAGACACCGCAGACACCAGTCGGTTTTGGTGACCTTGACCCCATTTTCAAGGTCACAGCAGGCAAATCTGCTTTTGGAGTTGGAAAACGGTGTTGCCGCGATATCTCAAGAACTAAACACTGGATTGTCTTCATATTTGGAACTATGGTGTATATACAGACTCCGCAGACACCAGTCGGTTTTGGTGACCTTGATCCCATTTTCAAGGTCACAGCAGGCAAATCTGCTTTTAGAGTTGGAAAACGGTGTTGCCGCGATATCTCAAGAACTAAACCTCTCGATTGTCTTCATATTTGGAACTATGGTGTATATACAGACACCGCAGACACCAGTCGGTTTTGGTGACCTTGACCCCATTTTCAAGGTCACAGCAGGCAAATCTGCTTTTTGAGTTGGAAAACGGTGTTGCCACAATATCTCAAGAACTAATCGCTGGATTGTCTTCATATTTGGTACTATGGTGTATATGGCGGGGGATATTTCGTCACTCTGTGACAAATACTTGTCTTTATTTAAAGCATTAATTGTTTATTTTTAAGCAAGTTTATCTCTGCAGCCATTGTAATATGCAGCTACCAGCCGACTTGTCTTGTATCAAAACACGAGTTGTGTACTCGCGGGCAGATGACCACGGAGTACGCTGATCACTGTGTCGGATTAACGAGACTGATTAATGTGTGATTTCGGTAATTGGTTGCAAATTAGGTGAGTCGGAGTGTGAGACTGTCGGATTAATGGGTCTAAATAGCACTAATTTAATCGGTTCCCATCATTAGTGTCGGATACAGCTGATTGTTGGATTAACGAGTGTCGGATGAACAATACTTGACTGTATTTGTATTTGAATCTACGGACCCCCTGAATCTCCAACTTTTAACATTAGGGTTATGACAAGGACTACTTGATTCTTTTAAGAATGGACAGAATGCGACTTATACACTTTACAGCTGAGTGGGTTCAATTTATGTACATAGATGATATTTTTGCTGAATCATGTTAAGTATTGTGATTGACTTTGCTTTTAGTTTGAAATATGAAGAGAGAGGGAAAAGACTTCGTGACAACAGCTTCTTCCCCAAGACATTGGAGGTGAGTGAAAAACACTTGATGCTGTGAGGTGGAAGTTCTATCTGCGTTGTTGTTAACTCAGTTAATTCAGATTGGTCAGAGGGTATTAAATCATTATAACCTGCCTTTGATTCCAACATTTCTCTTTCTGTACTGCATACTTTGAGTGAGTGAGGTTTTGCACCACTTTTAGCAATATTCCTGCAATATCACAGCAGGGGACACCAGAGATGGGCTTCACACATTGCACCTATGTGGGGAATCAGACGCGGGTGGTCGGCGTGATGAGGAAACACTTTAATCAGCAGACTACCCCACCATCCTGCATACTTTGTCACTCTTGACTTGACTCACATGCTTGGCTTGAGACAGTAGGGAAAAGTTGAACTTGAACATTACAATACAGGGTTTCATATCCGATCATTTTCTAGGACATTGACTCATTTGAAATGGCCGAAAAATTATTTTTCCAAGGTTTGCAATGATATTAAGACATGTCCTATAAAAAGTGGATAAAATCATGAAAATGGCCTAATTATATTTGGCTCCAGCAAGACCACTGTGAAAAACAACTGTCTTTGTCCCAAGCATGTCAGATTTAGTTTCAATCAACTGAGTGAGTTTGGCCATCTTTGACTGGGTGTGCCCATTATCCTGATTAGGTTAAGGGAAAAACAGTTAATTTGAAATCATGTACAATATGTTTGTCAAATTATCAATACCAACCTGTGATCATGGTAATAACATGTGCTTAGATAGATTTGTTTCATTTAGTGACTGTGATACCTTCCACTGCTGTTGACAAGTCCGCCAATGCCTGGGAAATGTCTGAAACCAAACCTCCCTGATTACACACCAACACCCAAAACTTGAAATAAAACTGTAACGTTTGTTCTGGTTTTATGGACATCAGTGTTTTGTCTTTTGTTAGGGGCGGTCAGACTGCCCAGCGGTTAAAGCGTTTGCTCGTCCGGGTTCAATTCCAGACATTGGTACATTGTGTGAAGCCCATTTCTGGTGTCCTCCACTGTGATATTGCTGGAATGTTGCTAAAAGCGGCGTAAAACCATACTCACTCACTCTTTTGTTAGCTGAAGCTTATCTCCTCTTATGCCAGTTATAGATATTTCTTGTGCATCCCTAACCACACAAGGTGGAGATAGATGCTGTCGATGTGATTTTTGCATGGATGTTTATATTGTTGTGTTGTTTTTTCAGATCCACTGGCTATCTGTCATAAATTCTATAGTGCTGGTGTTTCTACTGATTGGCTTTGTGGTCATCATATTGGTAAGTCAGATCATTTAGTTATCAACTAGGGTTGAAGTGGGCCTAATGTCTTGAAATATAAAGTGACTTACCTCTTTTTAAATTTTGCAACTATGCATCATCTATGTTCTACACCACAGCACTCAGAGGTAACCTGAAATGTTTAGTACCATGACAACCCATGACACCCCATGACACCCCATGACACTCATGGGACACACTCTCAGGCTAGCAAGGTATTGCCTATCCCTGTGCAGTATGTTTATTACATCAATCTACATCATGGACAATCGTGTCTTGTTGTGTTGTAGACACGTGTTCTGAAGAGTGACTTTGCTCGCTACAACCTGGATGAGGATGACAGCGAGGATCTGGACCAGGACGACAATGGCTGGAAGATTATACAGACTGATGTGTTCCGCTTCCCTGCTGCCAAGAATCTCTTCTGTGCCATCCTAGGTCAGTCTGATAGAACATGTGCTGTATATGGGGGCATATGAGCTACTGTGGTGAAAGGCGCTGTAATTTGCTGTGCAGAGTTGCATCCCTTTGTTGTGCCAGGATACAAGAGTCATGGGTTCGAATCCCTGAAAATATGTGACGATGATCCTTGACTTGCCAGCATGAAACTCATGGTCATGAGTTTTACCAAGTTAAGATGTCTACTACCTGCATCAATTGGGGCTTTTCTCCTACACTCTTAAAATACTGTTCACAGCAATGCTTGTCCAAACTCACTCATACACTGTGTGCAACCCTAGGTAGATCCAAGTCAGACAGGACACTCAACATGCTCAAGTTTTTCAGTATTTGAAAAAGAGCATGAGGATGGTATCTCTCTGTTTCTCTCAGTTAGGGCCTGTCTGCTGTACCCGTGACGATCCGGACAAATAGGGCTTCAGCGACCCGTGCTTGTCATAAGAGGCGACTAACAGGACTAACAGCTCGCAATTGCGTAGATCGATGCTCAATCATTGGATTGTCTGGTCCAGACTTGATTATTTACCGATCGCCGTCATATAGCTGGAATATTGCTTGGTGCGGCGTTCAGCAACAAACAAACAGGACAAACTCAAATGTTTCAGTATTTCAGTTTCAGTACCATCTCTCTCTCTGTCAGTGAGGGTCTGTCAGATCTTACAGTCTAATCTTACCATAGTCTAGTCCTGCTCACAGGAAGATATTCAGCCTTATGTCTGCTTCAAATTTCTGTTAAGTTTCCAATTTAGAATCCCACTTTTGAACAAAATAATTATTTTTTCCCAAATTGCCTGCCAATGAACTTGGTTTGGAATCCAAGATAAATCCTTGACCACAAGGAACAGAATCAGGTTATACCTTTAGGAAGACACTGAATGGTATGTTGATGGTACCATTATACCAAGGCTTGACTTAGTTGATGCATGTCATTGTATCCCAATTGTGTGGATCGATGCTCATGATGTCAATCACTGGATTGTCTGGTCCAGTCTTCATTATTTACACATCGCCATCATATACCTGGAATATTTCTGAGTGTGGTGTTAAACAACAAACAAACATAAAACCATGGCTTGACAGCAGCTGTGTGTTTGCAGGCGTGGGAAGTCAGTTCCTGTGTCTGGCAGCTGGTATCCTCATGATGGCACTGATGGGAATGTTCAACGTACATCGCCATGGCGCCATCAACTCTGCGGCCATCGTCCTCTATGCCTTCACTTCATGTAAGTACAGTTATGCCTGTAAACCTTAGGGGATTCCCAGTACCCTTTGATGGTCATAAGATTTGAATAAATAAGTAGAATGAGGAATCAGCGGTCACCATGGTTACAGTGTCGTTATTACCAAAGCTCATGCAAATCATCACCAAAATGTATGTGAAGATGTCTTTAGGAAAAAATACCTGTTTTTTCCTATTACTTTGTCTAATTATCCAGAAGCTGAATTGCAAAAAGGTTGATCATTTGCAGACCAGTAGATGCAAGGATTGATTGTCAAAACATGTGCAGTGAATCACACCATGTGTTGGTTGTCTACAGAGCAGGGATAGAAATTAACCAAGAAAATCTAGCCCGAAAAGTGATAACATATAGCAATACCCCTCAAGAAGCGTGAAATTCTACTTGCCCTTAGGGTGCCTTCAACATAAACAAAACTTGTCTGGGCTAGCACGCAACTGATGTATGGCACTGTTTGTGTTGGGCAGGCATCAGTGGCTACGTGTCCACCAACTTCTACAAGAGGATGGGCGGCGACAACTGGGTGTGGATCATCAACCTGACATCAGCCCTGTTTGCTGGTGAGTTCTAGTTCACTGGATCACTACTTGGTAAAAAATTGCAATATGTTGTGTCAGGAAATGTACATTGATATCATAAGCACTCTGACTTATGAAAAACTATTCTCTTGTATGTCCTGTGTAACAAGACCTTGTAGTATGGACGGCTTGTACCAGGGCTCCAGATAATTCTTTAGCCTTTGAGTATTTATGCACATGTCATCATTCATATTGGGTATTGATAGTTTTCTTTTGGATATTCAAGATATTTTTACTCCCTTGTTTCCAGTGTACTGGGTATATTTATACCAATGGGTAGACATTTTTTTAGAAATAATTTGGCTTTAAATGCTGCTTCTGTTGGTGTGCTGCACCAAGTGTGTAAACTCACAACAACAATAAGCTTGTCTAACTTAACAAGAAGCCAGACATAACACCTTCTGTGTGCACTTTTCACTGCAGTAGTGTTGATGAATGTGAGATTCCTGCATTCTATGATATCAGTAAATAAGTATATACAAGTTGAAGTGTTTGGGGTGTTTTTCATGCATATTTGTATTTAAGCAACTCAAATTGGGCAATGGTGATTTAGTTTGCATATTTTACACAAATATCAGCTTACCAGGAGCTCTGTTTTACTTACCAGGGTGTATTCCTGGCCAGAATCTGTCCCAACTACCCCCTGCTTGTGATGATATCCATGATTGTATTGTGTGACGTGATTACGTGTCATCATAACCCAATGGCATACTTCAGTGCACATGCTGCTCTATGAGTGGTCCAGTCGTCTAAGGTGCTGTACGGTGTTGCATCCGTCTAAGCATGTCCACAAGCCGTCTTTCTTGCTTTCCACTCCAGATGTGCCTCATGTTGCTAAGATTGTCTGCACCATACTCATGTTCATGGATTTTACCAAAGTGTTAAACGTCACATTGAGCTTTACTTCTCATCAAACTGGACCCCTGAAGATCGGGGTAGAATAGGTCTTCAGCAACCCATGCTTGCCGTAAAAGGCGACTAACGGGATCGAGTAGGCAGGCTCGCTGACTTGGTTGATGCATGTCATCGTATCCCAATTGCGTGGATCGATACTTATGAAGTCAATCACTGGACTGTCTGGTCCAGACTTGATTATTTACAGACCGCCATCATATAGCTGGAATATTGCTGAGAGCGGCATTAAACAGGCAACAAACAATTCTCATCAAACTGACATGCCTTGATAACTGAAGTACTCATCAAAGCAGGGTTAAACCAAACTCACTCACTCATGCTACTGGTTTGCTTGCCCCAAACATTATTACAGTTATACCAAGGAAGTCCGTCCGTCCGTCCTTCTGAGGACTTTTTTGTGTGCGACCTATAACCCTAATCATTATTTGTGTAACAGCTTGGCTTAGTCCAACTTTCAACATAAGACTTACCCACCAACTCGCTCACTCAAATAAATCCATTAAGATCTAGCCGATCTAGCCATTTTAGCCAAGATTAAACTCTTGAATGTCCTTTTCAGTCCCCTTCTTCCTTGTGTGGTCCTTCATCAACTCGGTGGCGTGGGCATACGGAACAACACAAGCCCTTCCCTGGACCACAGTCGTCATGCTCATGGCACTCTGGCTCTTCAGTGAGTACTTCGGCACCAGCCATCGCTGTCAGTGCAAATATAATTCCCCAACAAATTACAGGTAAACTGATTAATAGATAGATAACATCAATAGATTACTTTAACATGTTCTATTTTCCCTTCAGTCGGTTATCCTCTGACAGTCATTGGTGGAATATTTGGGAAAAACTGGGCAAATGGGTTTGATGCACCAGTGAGGACGAAGAATATATCTCGGGAGATTCCATCCGTGCCGTGGTACAGGTCTGCCTTCGCCCACTGTGTTGTTGGAGGATTCCTGCCCTTCAGGTATGTCATTGTATTCAGAGGGCCTGACTATTGGGGTCATCTTTGTACCGTCAACAAATATTAACTAGCTGAAACCTTACTGTAACTACTGATGGTATTTCTGTGTTTGAACTGTGATTTACTAAAGAAAATTGGACATGGATTTTAGAATTTGTCATAGCTACAATTGAGTTGGTTTTGAGGATTCAAACAGCCAGACATTTTGGTATCCCATGGGACTCCCAGTGCAAATAATCTGTTATTGTTATGCGTCCAATATAACCCTGGGTTTTGGTATTGTGATAATGTGATGAGTAGGCTTTCCTTCCTATAATGTAGACTTCCTGTTGCTATTTGACATTTTTCAATAGTAATTCTTAGGGTATTCAGAGAGGTTTTTTCATTTAAAAAATTACAACTAGTCAATGCTTATGTCTTGCATTGAGTTATGTTTGTGATTGTCTAATTGCAGTGCTATATCTGTGGAGCTCTACTACATATTTGCTACTCTATGGGGTAGAGAGCAATACACCTTGTTTGGCATTCTGTTCATTGTGTACGGGATACTGCTGAGTGTTACTGCATGCATATCCGTGGCCTTGACCTACTTCCAACTCTCAGCAGAGGACTATCGATGGTGGTGGAGGTCAATCTTTAGTGCTGGGTAAGTTGTCTCCCTTACTTCAGTTGCCAATACTAAGAGAAATTATTTGCTGTGGTACTACGGTAATACTATTTTATTTAGGATTTCTTTGAGATGTATCTCTGGAATTGGAGGATTTATATCATAATATGTTTTCTTTCTCAGTATGTTAAATTATGTGCATAAATTACTCATAACTTACCAACATCTCAAACTACATCAGGTTAGTCTTACCTAGCCTTTAGTCTTTAGCCTTAGATTGTAGGGCTGGGACGGATAACAGGGGTACTCGGGTCGGGTGGGTACTGAGTGGGACCCAGGTACCCACAGGACTACCCGGACCCGTGATATATTCTTTCATGACAAAATTCACTATTTAACTACATGGTTACACAACTACTTTAAGTCTCTAATGTTCGCTTTTCTTCATGACTATGAACGCATTCCTTCTGACTTACATATGTTTGAACAAAGATAAAACTTCTGCCAACTTCAGTGTATGCATGACCACATCGTTTTATACATTATCTAAATACATTTTGCCAGGGCTACTGTCAAATTATTCCCAATCCTACATTTCGTACCGATCTCTTGACACCAGTAGCAATACCCCGGTAGGGTCAGGTAATAGGGATGTGGGTACCCGGGTAGGGTCAGGTAATAGGGATGTGGGTACCCCGGTAGGGTCAGGTAATAGGGATGTGGGTACCCCGGTAGGGTCAGGTAATAGGGATGTGGGTACCCGGGTAGGGTCAGGTAATAGGGATGTGGGTACCCCGGTAGGGTCAGGTAATAGGGATGTGGGTACCCGGGTAGTAAATTTGGACCCTATTAGATTGTTTTTTGATCGTGACGTTAACAGGTTATTTAACATAATAAATTTTGCCTGAAACCATAACAGACAGCTAGTCTAGGCTGGTTGGCTATGAACAATTACCACTTAGGGAATATTTAAGTGGAAAGGAACTGACATGTTAATTTCACTCTGAGTGTTCAAACTTTAATGCATTTGAAGCAAAATTATTTGATAAGAAAGGAATTACAAGATATAGAAACATTTCACTTGTGTAACCAAACAACAAGACTTATTATTACATCTTCCTAATCTGTAGGGGCGTTCAGGTAGCCGAGTGGTTAAAGCATTTGTGGTCATGCCAAGAACCCGGGTTCAATTATCGACATGGGAACAATGTGTGAAGTCCATTTCTGGTGTCCCCCGCCGTGTTATTGCTGGAATATTGCTAAAAGTGGCATAAAACCAAACTCACTCACTCATACTTTAGGCTAACTTTAGTGCCAGGTATCTTAATACTTCATAATAATACTAAAATGACAACACAATAGAACAAAGACCCATGCCCTCCAAACGGTCAGTTCCTTATCTTAATAAAAGATACTCTTCAGTTTATTTGCGAAACATGTGGAGGACACACCTATTGCAAAAGAGGGGATAATGCATTATAGGTTGTCAACCGATCTCGAGTTGTCACTCCCTCCCTCACTCACTCACTCACTCCCTCACCCTGCCACCCACTCACTCACTCACTCACTCACTCACTCACTCACTCACTCACTCACTCACCCTGCCACCCACTCACTCACTGTACCGACATGTTCTGTTTCAGATCGACCGGTGTGTTCGTGTTTCTGTATGCCCTCTTCTACTACTTCAAGCGGTCCAATATGTCCGGCATGCTGCAGACTGTGGAGTTCTTTGGCTACACAATGCTGGCCTGCTTTGTATTTTTCCTCATGCTTGGAACGGTCTCCTTCTTTGCTTCGCTCAAATTTGTCCGTTACATATACGTGAATCTCAAGATGGATTAATGTTTGGTTGTCATTTTAACATGAGGTGGGTGTTGAGGATGCAGATGTTGACTCCGAGGAGTGAAAGGGTCGGATTATGTGGAGATGTGAATTAATCTGTATAAGGGGTAGAATAGTGTGGGACTCGGAGCTCTCCAGCTTATTGTTATGTCTATTAAGTTTTCTTCCATGATGTTATTCTTTGCATTTAACGAATATTTTATTAACTGCGGTATTGTGATATGAGAAGTGTGTTTATGTAAAAATGAGAGAGTTAACATCTGTAGGCATATATATTCTATGAAGTTATGGGGTGATAAGCTTTGGGAAAGTCATTATAATAAATAAATACTGGTAAGTGGAATCCAAACACAGCCATGAATGCAATGAATGGATAGCTGATGATGTTTTTGTACACTGTTTAGACCCAGATCTTTCTCGTTCTAAATGTATTGAAGTATGTGTGGACCTAGCACTAGCAGTCTTGTGACCAGTTTCCATCAATGTCAAGATTTTGTGATGATCATTCATGATGTATTGATATTTTTTGTTGTGACTGAAAGCTGATAAAAACATTATGTATCCCTACTCTCTCACTAATGAACATGTTATCACACAGAACCCTTGTTCAGATATGGCAGAATAGGTCCTTTTACCTGCATTAGTAGGTTCTCATGATGTAGTTAATGTTACTGACAACAGTCAAAAAACCCTTTCACTTACTCACTTTCTGGTGGCCCAGTAGTTCAAGGTGCCATAATTCCCTGAACAGAGTTGCTTCCCTTAGTTGCCAGGATCTGCTTGTCATGGATTTGAAATCCAGATTAACCCAACTATGATCCTTGTTAAGCCAGCACCATACCAATTTCACCATACTCATTGGTTTCAGCAGTGTTCTTAATGCCTGCCGCGACTTGGCTCTTATGCAATTTCCTCAAACATTAAGCTGACATGCCATGATAAAACTGAAAAACTGTTCCAAATGGTGTTTAGCCAATTCACTCACTCACACTCTCAGCAGTCCAGGAGACCAAATTCCACATCTGGCTGCTGAAACATCATTCAAATAATGAAACCAAATGATGTGGCTACTTCCAATGGAGTCCACCAGTTCCCCTGTAGCTGCTAGGTTAAAGGGGTTGTGAGATGGTGGCTGCACTAAGCTTGGTGAAACCTTGATGGTTGTGCTTGCTGGTGATTGTGTTCATAGACTGCTCATCATCCATCGTCACCAATGTTTCATCATAAATGTGTTTGAATTTGTTGATTACCCCATGACGTATCAATCTCAGTTATGTGTATTAGTGACAGAATGAGTCAAATCCATATTTTTCATATTTTTATTATTCACAAGTTGTGAATACAATGTTAAGCCTTACAATAATGTAGTTATTTGTTTATTCGGTGTTTGATCCAAGATGAGAAACTGATTTTATGAACAAATTAACATGATTAAGTTATGGCAACATATTTGTGAAAGACTTCAATTTGCTTTCAACACAATCTATTTTTCTTAACCAACAGGTTATGACAGATATGCATAGTGCTCAGAGATTAGACTTTACATGAGTCTGAGTAGACATACATGTGGCCAATGAAGCCATTATGCAGTAAATGTCTTGTTGAAAATAAGCAAAGGGAGGCAGAAAGAGGCTAGTAATCAACTTTTTGTGTTGCATCTTCCTGAGGCAAGGCCGTTAACTGACAGTAAAAGTCCAGTTTCCACCCTTGCTGAACTAGGCTGGAGTTTCTGGGCTGGATCGTAGTGCCATCAGTAGCTATTATGAGTTATGTCCCTTCTATGTCCTTCCTACTGACCAATCAGATTCTACCTCTCATGTAGCTTACATTTGCTTCAAACAAAATAGCAGCACCCAGTCAAGACGATAAGAACGATAATGAAATCTATAGTGTAATAAAATTGGTTTTACTTTGCCAAGTGCATCAAATCACGTGATTAAAAACATGAAACGATTTGGAAAATATCAGTAGACGCCAAGTTGGTAGTACACATGATTTGCAAATCCTGCAGTCGACCGAAATCTGCATGGCAGTTTAAGAACCAGATGTCGATTTTGTTACACAATTTTGATTGGACTATGCATGGACTTGTTAGTCCAGTCAAAATATAACTCCATAATTCCAGCCCAGTTCGGCAAGGGTGTAAACTGGACTTTTATAGTCAGTTAACTCACTAGTCTCCGGAACATGTTTGTGTTGTGACCCTCAAGTTTATGTGAGATGAGGGTAGTCAAGGGTGAAGAATTGTAGGATAGTTAATACATCAATAAATATAAATGTGTATCTCTGTATTATATGCCACAGATAGTTGGAATGCATTCTTTTGGGGGAAAATAGCGATCTTTTATCCAGTGAACTGTTAACACGTCAGTTTCACTGCAAAACGGGGGTTCCGAGTTTGAATGCATTCTTTTGGTGGAAACTAGCGATCTTTTATACACTGAGCTGTCAAACACTTCAGTTTCTCTGCAGGTGAGATCCTGACTGAATCGAGCAGGAGAGAACAAACTTAGTTAAAACATCAATGTACCTGTACATTTTGTGGTGTAAGTTTACTGGATGGTTAATACAAGTTGTTAATATGACAGGTGTGATTCAAAGATATTTTGTGGAAATTACAAACAAAATTTACCATGAAGACTTTTTATGAGATTGATGGTAAACAGTGTTTTGTACTTCGAGATACTAGAATTTGTGGCACCGACTTACCTCTTTCCCTAACATTTGCTTGTTTAGTTTGTTTTGCTTTTGAATGCTTCTGTTTGTGAAGCTGAAAACCTGTGTACCTGTGAAAGTGAAGTGTAAGAATTGTTTTGTCACAACACTGCTGTTAATATTCCACATAGCATTGTACCATTGCTTTATCCAAGAGACATAGGCTACATTGACATGTCTGAATACATATGTATCTGATTCACTAGTATGTCTGACAATCGATAGGATTCAACATGGAGTTATGACCCTAGGTATTGAATTCAGTAAACTGTTAGAACTATTTATGATCACTTCGCATTTTTCTTTTGTCTACACTTTTATACATCTCCCCTCAGTTAATTTCCATAGGTCATAGTGGTGACCAATGGGATCGGGTGGTCAGCTTGCTGACTTGGTTGATGCATTTCATCGTATCCGAATGGCATGGATCAATGCTCATGCTGTCAAAAACTGGATTGTCTTGTCCAGACTCGATTATTTACAGACCACCGTCATATAGCTGAAATATTGCTGAGAGATGCGTTAAAAAAACATCCAATTTCCATATGTAATATTAGTTATCTTCTTTGGTTTTTTTAAAACTTTTTTAATCACCATCTGCATTGCTTCCTTTACAAAGGGAGGTAATTGTTTCTGCCATCATGAAAAACTAGTAGAAACGCATTATCAAGCAGACGGTCACATAATCTGATGGGATTGTTTGGTGAAGAAATATTTCAAGTTTAAGGAGTGGTATAAATGTATGGTTTTTACTTATAAATTTTAGAGGGCAGTACACTATTTATGTCCAAAGGGATTAATAATCATGTATAAAGTTCATTACTATGTTTCACTAGCTGAAATCCAGGTTTTGGGTATGTCATAATGGCAACTTTAATTACCGGTACTACTTGAGCCAGTGGCCTAAGATGCTACATTTTGTTATGCAGAGTTATGCCCCTTAGCTGCTACCATGTTTAGCTGACAAAATCTAACAAAACTATTGTTAGAACAGCATTAATCCTACTTCGCTCAACACCACTGAGACTGGTGATAGTCATAGGATTGCATGGGAGGGCTGCTTGACACCTTGTGGGCCAGAGGAGAATGTTACTTACATTGGTAGGTAGGTATTCATCCTTGGGCCTCTACTGCTGTAGTTTCCCTTCTAATATGAGAAATATCACAAGAGTTGCATATTGCAAATATTCATCAGAATGCCTAAACAAACTACAACGATGGGAGATTTACATCAGTTCTTCCACTGCCTTCTTGGAATGGCTCGAGACTACTCAACGTGATCAAAAGTTGAGTAGTACAATTTCCTTACTACTCACTTGAACATGCTGCTTCTGCCTTGGAGGTATTGGGGAACTATTGGTATTCAGTAACTACATGTTCTAAGACAAGAACAAAGAGTGTGTTCCACTGAACACCAACCAATCTCCAGATCTCCACAAATGTAAATAGGCTGGGACTTTGGGTGTACATTTTCTTCCAATCATTATGACTTTCTATTTAATTCCATTAGTTTATCATAATTTCCTCATACCCATTGCCATCACAAATGCCTGTATATCACTGAGGTTGTACATATTTACATTGGAGGGGTTACTCAAGTGTTCCTTTCAGAACCTTGTCTAGTATCACTAGAAAAAAAACAACTGTGTTTACATCATGGTAACTTATTATTGTATATATCAATAAAGTCTGTTCCAAATAGACCAATATGGTTGTGTTTGTTTTGGTCATCTTGGGCAAGACGTTTAACACTGCACTCTTCAAAGTAATGTTAACATTTGACCCCAGTAAGCTGGGAAAAACATCAGGTCATTACCAGGTGACTCGCTGGTCAAACCACTGACAGATCAGGATGGGACCCTGGTTTACCCTTTTTTTACAGTGTCGGGAGGGGGCACTGAAATGAGGATCAGGCTGATTGCATCTTTTTTCTTGACAGCAGGGCTCACTACTGATTTGTCTGACCGCTTATCTTTCCAGGCTGAACTGGGTTTGATCTACGTGAAGATCCGGGGTAGAATAGGTCTTCAGCAACCCATGCTTGCCGTAAGAGGCGACATACGGGATCGGGCGGTCAGGCTCGCTGACTTGGTCAATGTATCCCAATTGTGTGGATCGATGCTGATGTCAGGCTAAGATGATATAGCCAAGTGCAGCACAAAAATCACATGCAAGTTGGAAAGGTCAGACACAAGCAATTTACCTTCAGAAAACCCTTACTAAATGTTTTCTGCCAAGAGCTGATGAAGAGAGATTACAAACAGTAATGGACTGCTTGTTACAATTTTTCAATATGAGTGGTAGTAACAATCAACAGGAGTCATCAGAAAGATGACATATCCCCCCCGGCAGCTGTCTGTAAAGTAACCGCAAGTAAATGTGCTATTCTGTGGGTTTGTTTTTTTTGCAAACAAATTACAAGAAACAATGACTAAACAAGCGTACAGTCACGAAGTCATCTATATCCGCCGCCAATTTTAACACGTTATGGTCCAAAACCAGGTAAGTGACCCAACATTTCTTTTAGCCCATTTCAAAATAGCTGCAATGGAAATTTCTCAAATTTATTAACTTCTTTAATATCAATATGGCACCAGTTCAGTATGTGCTTTTTATCCTTAATATCAATATGGCACCAGTTCAGTATGTGCTTTTTTTATATATATATATATATATATATATATATATATATATAGACATGCAATGTTTGGCAAGGAAATATTTAACAGTTTATTTGTTTTACTCCATAAGTGAACCCACCCTATATTAAAACCTAAATCCATCTTGTTGCCATGGGAACGTGGCACCAGTTCAGCAAGAGTTTGATAGACATGCAAAGTTTTGTTAGAAAGTTTTGAATAGGTTTTGAGTTATGCTCCGGAAACGAACTCTAACCTATAGAACCTAAGTCCAACTTGTTGCCATGGAAACGTAAAAAATAAAAATTTATAAAATTCCTAAATAGCAAAAGGCACAACTTCAGTATGAGACTGATAGATTTACCAAGTTTCGACCTAATACACTGAATAGTTTTCGAATTCTGCCCCATCCCCAATTGAGTCTATGTCCAACTTCATTCCATAAAAAAAATAAAAAATAAAAATTAGAAAAATCCCAAAATATCAAAAGGCACCACTTCAGTATGTGCCTGATAGATATGCCAAGTTGCGATCAAATACACTGAATGGTTTTGGAATTCTGCCCTGGAAAAGGAAATGATTACGGACAGACAGACTGGCTGATCGCTATATCCCCCCGCATATGCCGGGGGGATAATAAGTGCCAAAGCATTCCTCTTTGTAATAAAATATTTATTAAGTGAAACATGTACAAGGAAATGAGTGTAGGCTGTAGAGATGCCGCTGTGAGCTGGATGATGGCGGCCAACTTGTGTCAGTAAGAGATTATAGATCAACTATTACCAGATCGTCATGGAAACTTATACTCCCAAAAATTCAGGAATTTTTCATTTACTTTTTGTAAAGTATTCTTGTTAATTCTGGTTGACCATGTCCATACTCCAACACTGCCATGTGAAAACCAATAAGAGGATATCTGAATGTTCAGCAGCAAGCATGACAATATTGAAACGTGAAATGTGTCAGGCTAGACTGTAGCCAGTCTCCCTACAGCCAGTGAGAGAGAGACAGGCACTACACTCCACGGTTTTCCAGACTCTTCACCTTGTATATTCTGACCAGCCAGTGTTCTGTGGTATAAGCTTCTTCCAAGACGTCTAACTCGAAGTCCTTGTTACCAATCTCAGTATTCCTCACTCTGTCATACCCAGTAGGCTTGCCTGAAATACAGAATGTGCACTTGATAAACTTGTGTTTGGGAGGGAATATCATGGTGTAATATGCCATAGCCAGTCATTATTCAGATTTCTGACCAGGAAACCAGAAGTCAATAGTATGAACATCATAAGTACTAATGTGACCAATCATCCAAAACTGTCTTCCATAGGAGATATCACAGAGGTGAGATCAGGAAGATCTGAAGATATCACTATAATGAATGCCTTGCTGACCATTGTGATGTCATCAGCTGCCATGATTCCACAATCAGATGACATCACTAATCTCTCTGCCACTGAAGTTTGCTGTACATTTTAAACTGGTTATTGCCATTTACAAACTGAAAATGTTTCCGATGATCATTCTTCAATAAAAGTTCCCACATATCAAAAGAGCTAGCCACTAGCCATGCTTAGTATTTCTCTCCATCAGAGACCATATAATAGAGGGACGGCCCTCTAGCCTATGCGCGAAACCATCAGTGCTACGGCTTGTACTGCGCAGCCTGTCCGGAAGCGAGCAGAAACGCGTTAACTGCAGTCATCGCTGTCGCCTTTTTTTCCCATGCAAAAGATATATTTTACAAAACAAAATTACACTCATGTATTTCTTAACATTGTTAACATTACAACTGAGATTTGTTAGTGCCCTAAAGCATGTCGTTGTCACTGTATTTGATGACTGTGATCACGCTTTGTCTTTGTCCGAGAGAACAAAATGGCGCATATGTAAAATCGGCAAAAGTGCAGATTTTGATTTTCAATAACGGCCTCTAATTCGCAATGAAAGTCCTTGGTTACCAAGGTGTATAAAAAGGATATATGTTAAAAATTGGCTTAGTGCCATTTACAAATTTAGGGCGGATGCGATATTTCAGATTTTGACTCCAGAAATGGGACTAAATCTGACTTTTCCCGAAATAATTACACCACAACTCTTAATTTCCGCATGCTTTCAGACGAATGTGTTCCTATCATCGGTCCTGAATTAAATAGTTTTACATTCATCACGATTTCCCCTTTGGCTTGGTACCAAAGTTATTTAGGTACGATCGGTAGTTTTTTTTGTATGATTTTTGGCGCAAGGCCATATTTTACGTCACATATTTTAAATTAAATTACCATATAGCAGACGAAATAACATGCATTTTGTCTGTGATTATCATCCGCATATATCTTTTGAAACATTATACAAAGTGACTTATATTGTATGATATTAGAATTGTTTTTGTAAGACGCGTATTTTTTTTACCTTTGCTTTCGCCATTTTTTCGTAAGTTTAACTTTGTTTCAGTTAGGCTTCTATCACATATCGCGCATATACTACATACTACAATACTACATATTTGTTATCTTCTGAAGATTTTGTCTGTATTAATCATGACTATATTTAATCAATTATTTATTTTATGCCGTGTAAATATTGATTATGAGCAAAATGATCTTGGCCTAAACCCAATCATAATAATGTAAATATGATGAAGGTACTACTTACTTTGTGTATTTACACAACAATGAAAACATCATACAAAAATAAAAATCCGTTACATGAAATATTTGTATTATAAAACTATCATTTGCTTTGTAAATGCCAAGAAAAAAGAAGGATTATATCGGCAGTCGTCGGGAGAGAAGTTCCAGACAACAAGGTCGAAGGTGTCAAACTTATCTCGCTCCGTCAAAGCCTATTATCACTGCTAGCCCCAAACTGGCATTAACCAATAACATTTGATTCTTTCGAAGCCCATTGTCTGACACATCGAAAATTCATTTAACAACGCTCGTAGTTTAATGTGTATTTTTAATTCATTGGAACTATTAGCATTATAAAATAGTAGCGAATTTACATGAAATAAAAACATTAATATGGCGTCATTTTTTTTCTGGCTAATAGTAAAGCATTTACACCAGTCGGTGATCATGCATTTTTGCAAGTAAATCTAGTCTGGACTTAATATAAGATATGAAGTTAATCTGGAGATATATTTTGTGAACATCGGGAATATGGTGATATGTTACAAGTGTCTTCCCTGCTTCTGAATGAGTTTTATTTACACTTCCTGAGTTCCTGTGCAATTTACCGGATCGTAGTTTTCTGTGGCGTTCGTAGTAGATTTGGTATATTTGTTTATTTATAATAGTTAACAATTGCAGCATAAAATGAGATATGTAAATTGAAATAAATGTCCCGGAAGACACACATGTTCAGCAAATAATTTGCAGCCAACTGACATGTGCTAATGAGAGATATCATACAAAATCTGTGTAATCCGCTAAGAGACGTCCTTTTATTGGATTGTCGCTGGTCGTAGTCGGAGAAATCTCGGCTTAGGGAATTAACTCTTACCCCGGATATTATGTAATATTGTTTACGTGGTTACCAGAATGGTCAGTCGTGAATGTCTGCGCATCTATTGCGCATCTGCAGCGGTACAGGGAGGTTAACAGCAGGGTGTCAGGGTGTATCAGTTACATGCCAGACCGTAGCGCTGATGGTTCATGATAAACTGTTGGTGAGGGCCGTCCCTCTATTATATGGTCTCTGTCTCCATACTCAACACATTTATCACACATTTCTCCATTAAACATTATATATGAGTATCAGTAATGAGTGTCCCAAACACATTAATAGCAATGTTGCAGCTATTGGGCGGGCTTTGAAAGGAAACCAGAATATTGACTCTGGTCATTGACAAGAACTAAAACACTATGGCGTTGTGACAATTCATCTCTCATGTTGATGTGTTCTGTTGCACTTACCGGCCTCCGTGTAGACTGAGCCGAACCTGTAGTAGCACATCTTGTACATGAGGCAGTTGAGGAGGATGGGAGAGCCCTCCTTGTCAACGCGGAACTCGCCGCGAGACGTGTAGTAGTCACTCTCTTTGATGTGCTGACCTCGATCAGTGCTGCCACCTATCCTCACCATCCACAAAAACTTGTTGATATCTGAAGCACATGGAGCAGTGAAACGTAGCTATTAACATGAAATCATACGCTTCCGTTAAGAAATGTGAACCACCCCTGCCATTTAATGGATCAACTTTTATCCTTAAGGAACGCCAGACTTTGTTGCTGCATTCAGCAGTCATCTACACTAGCTCTAATAGACTCCACCAGTGGTTTACAGCATGACCAACAATCTGGGAGGTATGTTGACAGTCATCCAAGTCCCACCATGCAACCTGTTACTGGACAGATGTTTCAAACCCTGTTGTCCATCAGCCATAATGTTGAGCCATCATCAGCTGTATGAGGTTAGGTGAAATGGGGTTTAACATCGCCTCCAAAATATTGGACTTTTATAGTGACATGCATGCACATGACATTTGTGTGTGTGTGGGGCTGTTTCTACTAGTCCAGATTGATGCCAATTTTATAGTGTTAGTCCACTGAGATACCATACCACAGTTTAATATGAATACCTTACTCAGACACAGTATACTGACTCCTAGCCGACCAATATTTGTTTTAGCCCCTTAATGCCTAGCTGCCGAGCGTCAGACAGCTTAACGACAAGTATCATCTTTTAAAGTCACATGACAGACTGTGATAAGAGGCAACCAGGAGTTTGGGGAAATATGTGACCACCACTCACCATCAGAGGAGTAGCCTGTGAGGCCTCCAAATATTACCAGCACATAATTCACGTCTAACTCTCGCATTATCTCATATGCTTTTTCTTCTGTACTGGACATGGCCTGCAACAGAGGACAGAAACCATTAGCATGATTAGTAATCTAGTCTCCAGTAAACGATCAAAGAACTTGAATACATGACACTTTTTTATGGACAACAACTTCTTTATTGTTTGTAACAAAGTCTCAGCGCTACTTCTTGCCCCTTCATCCTCACAAAGAATACTGAAGCTGTTATCTATAAAAAAGTGTCATGTATTCATGTTCATGCAACTTCTATGGTTTTATACTTTTTACTGCTAGTATGAGTGACTGAAATTAGCAGCTCAACAACTTGTTGCCCAAGGATAACCTAATAAAAAGCATAATATTGCTGTAAGTTCAATAACTGAATGTATGCAAAGCGATGAGTTTACACACAATCCGTGTAGATCCGGGGAAGAATAGGTCTTCAGCAACCCATGCTTGCCATCAAAGGTAAGTATGCTTGTCGTAAGAGGCGACTAACGGGATTGGGTGATCAGACTCGCTGAGTTGGTTGATGCATGTCATCATATGCTAATTACGTGGATCAATGCTCATTATGTCAATCACTGGATTGTCTGGTCCAGACTCAATTATTTACAGACCGCCGTCAAGCAGCTGGATATTGCTGAGAGTGGCATTAAACAACAAACAAAGTTTACACACTAGAAATGAAAATAAATCTTTCAAAAAACCATGAGAGGAAGAAAGATTTTTCTATGTTGAACATGGTTTACCTGGCCAACCCGGGAGATATGCGTGTTATTCCAAGTGTTGTTATCCACTAATATTGTCCGGTTGGCCATAGCTGTGATCTGGTACCCATAATCCCACCAGGACATCACCTTGGCATCCTGAAAATCAGCACCATTGGATAACTCAGTACATATTCACAGAAAAGTAACATTACATTCAGATGAATCAAACTACAGAGAGTATTACAGACAGAATTTGACAACTTTGGTTTTTAAATGTAGACAAGATTTTGATCTTTCTTCTGTTACTTATGATTGGTGTTCATCATATTTGTTTCCTGTTTCCTTGCAAAGACTTTTTGTTTGTAACATTTGTAACAGACAAGTCAGCCCATGATTTCTATTAGGGCTGGGATGAGTCCAAATTTACTACCTGGGAATCCAACCCCCAATAACTGACCCTGAAGAGATGGGTACAAAATGTCAGACTGGGAATTCTTTGACTGGAGCCTTGTCAAAACGTATTTAGAAACACATATAAAGCGATTCAGTAATGCTTACACTGAAGATTACTGAAGCTTTGTATTTATTCAAACATACTGAAGTCAGAAGGAATGCATGCATAATGACTGGTCCGAAAGAAATGCGAACATTAGTGACTTGTAGTGTAACCATGGAGTTACAGATAATGCTTGTCATTAAACATTACATCACATGACTGACCACAGGTCAGTACTCAGTGCCCACTTGGCCCAAGTACCAAGGTTACCCGTCCCAGCCCTAATGTCCATATGACATGATATCAATACTGTATTAGGAAACACATTGTATCAACATATCGATATTTTGACTTGACTCAGGCACAGTCAATGGTACAAGTTTTAGACTGCTCATTGTGCAAACTGAAACATTTAAACAAGACCTTGACATAAGTGTCGCACTAACCTCCGGAGTGTTGTGCCTTAGCCAGTAGTAAGCCTCCCTGAAATCGTCAAAGATGATCCGGCTGCCGTCACCACCACGAGCAGAGAGGACAATTGAGGGGCTGGAGTAGGCTTCGGAGGTCACCCACGTGCAGTGGAATGTGTACATGATGAGGAAGGCTGTCATGATCATCACCACGCCTGAGGCGATCTGGAAAAGAATTACATCACAATATTGGGATTTTGCAACTTTCATACAGGTACAGTCTTAATCCCCCTGAATATAGTCACCGAAAGACCTCTACATCGCTCCAAGCAATATCACAGTTGGAGACACCAGAAATAGGCTTCACACATTGTACCGATGTGGGGCATCGAACCCAGAACTTTGGCACAGTGAGCGAACACTTCAACCCCTAGGCAAGAGAAAGCCTTTGAATGCTACAGTCATAATATTCCAACTATGTCACTTTCAGCCTTTAAAGAAATCTGGACCAGTGTCTATGCATCAGTCACATCAACAGAGCACCATGACACACAACCGGGCCACACATACACATACAATGTTAATTTGTAGTCGGCCCTTATGAAGAGCTGGAATCTTCACAGGAGCTGGAAGATATGAAGAAACGAAAGCATATTCTTGATTGTGAGGGGTCAGAAATGTACTTACTTCATTTTTCAGAGGATATGAGCCATCAGCCCGTTTGGGCTTCTTGTCCTTGCGGGCAACATCCAGGTTCTTCATGTAGGTGCTGAGGATGGAGGAGACACCGATGCCAGACAACACGCACATGACAGGGGCCAGAACCAGCATCAGTCGAACCATCACTCCCTGGAACAACCAATTACTACTGTCAGACAACTAGCTTCAAGTATTTAAATAGACTATGTCATACCCATCTGTAAATGAGTTCTTCCACCATGTTCCCAAAACCTTCTTTCAGATCTGTTTTGTTCAAAACATTTTAAGATCCATTTGTTTGAAGCATTATTTCAGACTCATTATTCTAAGCATTGAGATTCGTTTGGTTTGAAGCGTTATTTAAGAGCTTCATTCAAAGCATTACTTTTATTTCAGTGGGAAGTTCAATGCAGAAATAAGAAAAGTGGGTCAATCATTTTGTGAATCCCTAAGAACATACCGCAAAGTAGATACTGGTGACTCCATACATGATGATGAAAATGTTGGCATCTGTCAGCTTAGAGAAGCAGAAGTACAGACCAACTGAAATAGAACCCAGTATGAACAGTAAGACTTATGAAATAAATCAGGCTGATTCTCATTTTGAAGAAAATTCTACCATGTGATTTCTGTCATAGCTAGGTTACATGCATGGATGCATGATACTGTCTAGGAACTCCTTTTCTTATCCTCCCATTGGAAAATTTCAGACAGAAACTACATGGCTCCTGGATGAATAGGTAAACCAGATAAAATCCCATCTCCCACTAATGCCCACCCTCCCATTGCTCCCCACCCTCCCATTGCTCTCCACCCTCCCATTGCTCCCCACCCTCCCATTGCTCTCCATCCTCCCATTGCTCCCCACCCTCCCATTGCTCTCCATCCTCCCATTGCTCCCCACCCTCCCATTGCTCTCCACCCTCCCATTGCTCTCCATCCTCCCATTGCTCCCCACCCTTCCATTGCTCTCCACCCTCCCATTGCTCCCCACCCTCCCATTGCTCTCCATCCTCCCATTGCTCCCCACCCTCCCACTGCTCCCCACCCTTCCATTGCTCCCCACCCTTCCATTGCTCTCCATCCTCCCATTGCTCCCCACCCTCCCACTGCTCCCCACCCTTCCATTGCTCCCCACCCTTCCATTGCTCCCCACCCTTCCACTGCTCTCCACCTTTCCATTGCTCCCCACCCTCCCATTTTGCTTCCCACCCTTCCATTGCTCTCCACCTTTCCATTGCTCCCCACACTCCCATTGCTCCCCACCCTTCCACTGCTCTCCACCCTTCCATTGCTCCCCACCCTTCCACTGCTCTCAATCCTCCACCTGCTCCCCACCCTTCCATTGCTCCCCACCCTCCCATTGCTCCCCACACTCCCATTGCTCCCCACCCTTCCACTGCTCTCCACCCTTCCATTGCTCCCCACTGCTCTCAACCCTCCCATTGCTCTCCACCTTTCCATTGCTCCCCACCCTTCCACTGCTCTCAATCCTCCACCTGCTCCCCATCCTTCCACTGCTCTCCACCCTCCCATTGCTCCCCACCCTTCCACTGCTCTCAATCCTCCCATTGCTCCCCACTGCTCTCCACCCTCCCATTGCTCTCCACCCTTCCATTGCTCCCCACCCTTCCACTGCTCTCCACCCTTCCATTGCTCCCCACTGCTCTCCACCCTCCCATTGCTCCCCACCCTTCCACTGCTCTCCACCCTTCCATTGCTCCCCACCCTTCCATTGCTCCCTACCCTTCCATTGCTCTCCATCCTTCCATTGCTCCCCACCCTTCCACTGCTCTCCACCCTTCCATTGCTCCCCACTGCTCTCCACCCTCCCATTGCTCTCCACCCTTCCATTGCTCCCTACTGCTCTCCACCCTTCCACTGCTCTCCACCCTTCCATTGCTCCCTACTGCTCTCCACCCTTCCATTGCTCCCCACCCTTCCATTGCTCCCCACCCTCCCTACTGCTCTCCACCCTTCCACTGCTCTCCACCCTTCCATTGCTCCCTACTGCTCTCCACCCTCCCATTGATCCCCACCCTTCCATTGCTCCCCACCCTTCCATTGCTCCCCACCCTCCCATTGCTCTCCACCCTTCCATTGCTCCCCAAACTTCCATTGCTCCCCACCCTCCTACTGTACCTCACCCTCCTTCCCACCAATCCTCACTATTCCTCCTACCCCCATCCTCCCACTATTCATTCCCCTGCCACTGATCCTCAACCTCCCACTGATCCCCACCTACCCCCACCCCCTGCTGTGACTGACCTGGGAACATGAAGACCAGGAACTGCAGGTCGAAGTAGAAGGAGCTCCAGGTGGTGGGCTGATGCTCAGAGACGGAGGCGATGATGGGGATGTTGTTCTTGGCATAGGAGGGGTCCAGCAGGGAGTAGAAACGCCCAGTCCAGGGGGAGATTTCTCACATGGTTAAGGAACGCAACAGTCTTAACATTCCTTACTAACATTTCATGTTCATATTCATGAAATACGACCCTTTTACTTCGTGATGAATAACCAATACAACAGACTTTTGAGCTCTATCATTGTCAATCTACCAAGATAAATGTTTGCTACAAACAGAATATATTTTTCATTTTCAATATTCATATACATCCTTAACTTTATCTGTAATATGTTCTCTGAAAGTTTAAGTAAACAAGGTTTCTAAACACACCTGCTATATGTGCTGAGCAGTTATTCCAATCAAATCTGTCTCCGTACAGCTGCACGTTTTACAAAATGTTGTGCCATAAAATGGTATAAAACAATAAAAGAGGCATGTTGTCTTTTCTCCATGCGCTAGCCGATGTGCAATCATGCAGTGTAGATGAAGGATACTGCCGAGAGCGGTGGCGATGGCGGCAGCACCAAACACAGCTGAGCCCACAAACAGAACCAGACTGCGGAAGAGGAGGGTGAACTGGTCATACGACAGCTTGGAGCGCAGGTAGTCCACAAAGGCATGGATCTGACACAGTCCAAACACACCAAGAGCCTGCAACATAGACACTGAATTTTGTACCTCTGAATCAATAATGTAATACAGAGCTCCAGATAAGCTTTTGGTGTTGTGGGTATTTTACCCATGCATTTGAAAATCCTTGGGTATCAGTAATTCTATCTGGGTATTCAAATTTCTGTTACCCACTAGTTTTTACACATGTGGGTATCTATGTTAAATATTTAAAAACACTGTTCATCTAGTCCCCGCGAACTGGTGTCATGTGGGTTTGAGAGCTTTATAGGACTCAAAAATACCACGATACTTCCACAAGAAAGTGTGATGGCAAATGATCATGATGTAACTGTCATCTTGGGAGTTTGGCAAGGTTGATGGAATGCCCGTTTATAATTTCAAAATAAGTTGCTGATTTGCTAATCGAATACGCAGGGTGACTTCACAATATTTTGATGATACGCAAAAGTTTTATTTTTGTAGCGTATCTGTAATGTTCGTTGCGTATTTGATACGCTTGGATTTTATTTTACTGCATATTTCTGCATTTCTGATGCGTATTTTACGCAGATACGCAGCTTATCTGGAGCTCTGGTGATAGATACCTCATCACTCAATTCATATACACATTTTCAATACCTTTTAATAAGTTGTCCAACACCACTCCTAAACAATCAAGTCTGGACCACACAATCCAGTGGTTGAAATTGTGAGTAATGATCCACATTGTCTGGATATGATGACATGCAATCAACATAGTCACCAAGCCTTCACCCAATCCATTAAGGTTTGTGGCAGCTGCATACATTGCTGGAGACCAATTGCAATCCATACAGGGTCAATGTACATGTACTTACAGCCATGTGTTCACTGGACTGGACTGGCTGGAAGCCTACAAAGGGAATCTGCATGGACAAAATGGTCCCCAGACAGTACACCTGAAACAAAGGTCAAACTTAAAACAGCTTCAACGCCTTTAATGAGTGCATGTTGTTGATACTACAATACTATAGCGGTACATAAAAAACCCAGCTTGGGCCAGGACAACCAGCTGACATCTGATGTCAACCACTTGAATGGTTAAGGGCCAAGGATCAATATCTTAGTAGATACGAGTCAAATCCATGACCAGCAGATTCTGGCTTATCTAAGGGAGACAACTTTGCATAGCAAACTGCAGCACCTCAGACCTGAGGTGACTAATACCCCCTTGGAAAGTGAGTCCCAAATTAAAAGAGTTTGTAGAAATAGGCAGAAGTAATGCCTTTCAAAAACCAATTTGGACAGCACCATTGTGTTTAGTAGCGATCCAACAGGTCCAGCAGATTTTCTATGTGCTGGTCCTTTGGACCACAGACAAATTTTGGTCAGTGTCAAACACTGCACTGTAGTGGACAGAACATCTGCCCAGGGAGCAGGAGGCCATGGTTTCATCCCCCTAGCCAAGTTGCACCAAAAGGTGTTAAAAGAAGATGGTACTTATTGTTACCCTGCCTGTAACTTGGCATTAGGGACAGGTCATCTTGGAGTTGGGTATTCATGTAAAACTGTGGCATGGTATCTCAGTGGACTAGCCCTATTAAACAGGCATAAGTTTGGACCCACCGTATAATTCGGCCTGAAAATAGTGCCATTAACCATGATCCCTGTGGGTGTCTTACCGTGGTGTATGCGACGTAGATCCTGTGGGAGTACCGGCCAGTCAACATGAGAGCCAGGACGTGGAGGGGGATGAGGTTGATGAGGAAAACATAACCTCCCCATGAGGACACCTGTATTGATTTAATCCAGTCATATGTATAGTGGTCAAAAGTATAAATATATATTGCAAGTATAAGCGATTCAACGAACTGTTTTTATTGAGTTTTCCAAAAGCATCAAAGCAGATATACACTAGTTTCTTACCATGTAAAAGTAGGCAAGGGCACAGAAAACAGCCCAGTAGATAGAGCCAGTCTTCACACTCTTGATCCAAAGATAGTAGGTAAACAGCATACAAAAGATGGCGATACCCTCGTTGTCATAGGAACCAGCCACAGACCTGGAGATGTAACCAGGGACGATGGACAACATGGCAGCTGCCACCAGTCCTGCTCCAGCATCCTGAAACACATCAGTTGTAATGATTCTCTACAGGACAAATACTACCTTTTACCATGACAACATGAACACTAGAACTGATCTTATGTAGTTTGAACCTATTTTAACAATACATCACATCAAAATAGAGAACATGCTTTACAAATTGCACCAACATATGGAATGAAACTCGCCAAGACAACTTGGTCTCCTGTACCAAGTTTCATTTTTCGACATATTGATCAACTGATCAGGATTTTAAATTTGTTATATCGGTTTTTGGCAGAAATGAATGCTTGCTACCTCGGTTACTGTACCTTTAATATGATAATAATAAAACCTTGGCATTTATTGGGTATGTTTTTTGTCTTATGCTGATCCAACCAATTTACACAACCATGACTGGCAGGACATGTGTCATAAAAAAAGTAATAATCAAAATGTTTATCTTAACCTTCCCAAATTGAAAATGGTAAGTTGAAAGTGTCCATGGTTACCTTGAGCTCCTTGGTGAGGAGGTAGGTGACGATGGTGGTGAAGCTGGAGAAGAGAGGCGCCAGGAACACGCACACGTTCCTCACATCGATGGTGATGTGCAGGAAGTTGAGAGCGTGGTACAGAATCGCAGATGTCAACATCAGACCTGTATGTACATCGAGAAAGAGTTAGATTTCACAGGCTTAATTTTCAATGGAGAGAGCAACAAACCTAATGTGTGCACTCGGTTTGTTGTCGTCTGTGTGATTTACTGCATTCCATTGAGGTGATGTGAAATGGGGCTTAACGTGGCCTCCAAGATTATTGCACTTATATATTGCTGTGCATGCACATACGTGTGTGGCTGCTTGTACTAGTCCGGACTGATGCTGATTTATAGGGCTAGCCTACTGAGATACCATGCCGCAGTTTAACATGAATACCCCAGTCAGACACAGTATACTGACTCCAAGCCAACCAGTCCTTGTTTTAGCCCCTGAAAGCCAAGCGCCAGACAGGGTAACAAAAAGTACCATATTTTAACGTCTTTTATGGTTCCATTAAAAATGTGGCGGGTCTAAATCATTACCATGCACACCTTTTGGGGATTGTGTCTTATTTGTAATTTGAGTGGCTATTTCTATTTAAAGTGTGTACATATTCCATTGTTTGGTCACTCATCTTGGATCTTAGCTCATACATGTTTTTTTACCGATCATAATTTTGACAATTTATTCTTATGGCTTGGAAAAACTATCTTTAAACATGGAAAAGTGATAATTAAACAGAAAGACTCACCTGGGTAGATGGTCCCACCAATGATACGACCAAGGGGGTACCATGCCCGGTCATCGAACCAGTTGTGGAATGAGTAAAACCCTTCCTCAGCCAAGAACCGAGTTGTACGGTAGTTGAAATAAGGATCAAACTCATGGATAACACTTTCAAATCGCAACACAGAGAACAGTCTTGTAGAAAAGGCTGAAATACAATGCACAAAGATTATCAAATGATTTAAGTATAGGAAGAAAAATACATAAATGACTAAATCATATAATATTCATAAGCATTATTCATCATTTAACTAAATCAGTTGTTCAAACAGAACTCATTACAAATCATAATATATCATGGTATGTTAAAATGATTATTTGATCATATGTTGATACTGCCAGACAGTCAATATAATGTTAACTCTGCAATGTTCGAAATTAAGGTTCCTTGGGTCCTTGTGGCTTAATCCGGTTGTATTTAAATCTAGAAACTCTCTACATTTTCAAGTTTTAACACTAGGGCTATGACAAGGACCCTTGACTTTCATGCTTAATCTTGAACACTGTTTGATATGTTTGTTATGTATGTCTTTCGATGTAACATGATTGTTTATATTCTAAACATTATCTTGTTTACTGTTAAAATCTGCTTACAGAGAACAGAAGCAATTGCCAAGACCATCATCTTGAGCAGAGTGTCTTGTTTGTCCGGAGACATTCTCAGAAGCCACTGAGGGCCCCATGCTGGGGCAGCTGTCTTCATGGTCAGAGGATCTGTAACATCATACACATCTGAATTAGTCTTGTTTGTTTATTGATTACGCACACTCTGCAATACTCCAGATATAACACAGTGGTCTGTTAACAGGGTTAGAAACTAACAGTTTTTGTCCACTAGTCCTTATAATGATAACATATAGCAAAACCCTTAAAATGGGCCAATTTCTACTAGTCCTTAGGATACCTTTACTATTGGGCAGTTTGGTAAGTACTACAGGACTAGTGCCAATTTCTAACGCTGTGTTAATAAGCAAGTCTGGACCAGAAACAGTGACATACTATGAGCAATGATACACACTGTCAGGCTACAATGACATGCAGTCAGCTAAGTCACAGTGCCTGACCACCAATTACAATTATTCCTATGTTTCTGGGGACCTATTCTAACAGGGTCTGGATAAATATACTTGCATAGGACAGTGAGCGAGTGAGTTGGGTTTAACGCCGCTTTTAACAGTATTCCAGTTATATCACGGCGTGTCAGCTTAATGTGGGAGGAAAGCCGGAAGTGATGCAGGTCTCAGACGTTTACCACTTCGGTGAAACCCACGAGCACGGGTATGGTGCTGACAAACCTAGAAACATAATCGGGGCGAACCGGGATTCGAACCCACAATCATAGGTTTCTGGCGTGCCCAAGGGACACAACTCTGCACAGCGAATCGCGGCGCCTTAGACGACTGGGCCATCCGTGCCCCCCTTGCATAGGACAGAGATTGCATGTTACGCACACTTTCCGCATTCAATCTTTAAAGAATTATACTCGGACCCCATGGTACCACGGCATTCATCGTATCGCGGCATTTGTGATTTCCGGTAGTTCACGCGGGACACGCCTCTTAGCAGCTGTCTATTAATGCAAATCAGTAACCAGGAAGTGCTCACTTTGTAAACAATTAGGTAACGGAAGTTACGTAGTCCACACATTTTTTCCCGCTCGGTGCCCAGAATCTATTGGGAGATCATAAGGGCCATAATGCCAAACTTAAAAATACGTTCTTCACTAGTAACCAAAAGATAAATACATACTATGGGCATACTAGGAGTGCTTTTCATATATTTATTGTTGACTTTTAACATTTTTCCATTTTGTGACAAATTATTGTCATCCAATTTTTTTTAAACAATATTAAAATATCATTTCTGATATTTTGATGTTGACTTATAAAAATATTTTTCTCTTACTTTTTGGTAAATATGCATTGAATACCTATTGCTGATAACACATTTAGAATTTTACTTGTGCTGTCTTTGCACTTGTCTGAACAAATCACTGATGTCTGGCATGATGATACCAAGTGGTTGGTAGAATTATGTCCTCTTTTTGTCCAATTCGGACCTCCATACACAACTTTGCTCTGTACCGCGATACGATGGAGTTCTCTACCTTGTCAAACAGAGCGCGAGGCCCGGCTTTTACTCGGAGCTACTGATGTAAATAATGAACTTTTATCAGTAAAATATGCATTGTTTGATAACATGAATGATATCTGATACAGAAAACACAAATAAACATAAAGGTTAGTGAGTGCATTTTGTTCCGTGTAGCGTACATGACAAGTACCGCGATACCCCGAGGTTGCAGGCTACCCAATTTCGTGTTGTATCACTTCTTTTTGCAACAATCGACAAACATATGACTTCAACATGTTCAATACTATTTATTTTTAACATATCCAATGTGCAGATATTGTCTCCTTAATCACATTGCTAATATTGTTAATATGTCTATTTTAAATTCATTTGCAGGCGATTTATGTATACTTGGAAGTACATGTAGATCTAGGCCCAAGATCTTCTATTTGGCCAAAAGATTGAATTCTTACATAATGACCAGCCAGATCTATGGAGGTAAAAAACCTGTACTGATCGAAATGTTTATTAACTGAAATGTTTCGAGCTGCCATTTGCAATACTCGGTCGGCATCATAGTATGAGACGTATCATACTGACTTTGTACACGCTAAAACTGACGGGTCAATTCGTCAAACAAACCCATGCAGCAAATTAGACTGTTCGATGCAAAATGTGCAAATCGTATGAAGAAGTTAATTGGGTAAGATAAGGCGAATGCATTTAAACCCCTTTTCGTTCCAATGTAAATATCGTTAGTATATTTCAACCCAAACATTTCTTATCTGCAATGACTTGAGCGCTTGCCACATCATCATCAGAGTGGTCGCACCATCGACTTTCCGGAAGGGCACGTGTTTACTGTCCAACGATTACGCTACACACACAAACAGCTTGTATTCTATGACGAATGCACCATTAGCTATGCTTACCGACTGTGTAGACGCTTGTTTTGGGAATGTGTCTCGATGATAAACTATATTTCTATTACAACATGCACCGGCGACTTGGTAATGGCGACCGGCAGAAGTGACACGCACTACGATTGGTGCATGAGTTAAACTGGGTATCGTCTGCATTATATGACGTGCGTCGCATTATACTAGTAATTCCAGTCTTCCAACATTAACTAGACTCGTTTCTGTCTATGAAGGGGATTTTGACCAAGTGCGCAAAGAATCATTTCGTTTGCTTTACGGAAATATCAGTCAGGGACGGGTACCTGTCGCAGTCGGAAACCCTCGTAGAATTCCGTTGAGAAACGTCAGTATCGAGGGTGGGCGGGACCAGATAGTTCAAATTTGCATTTCGTCAATATAAATCCTGCAGTTGTTGCTGTTATATTATTAACATGAACACAGTGAATCCATTGCCATATTTTTATTGCAACCATTTTTTACTTCCCACCCTAAACCCAAAATTCGTATTTTGTTCTTACCAAAATTAATCATTCTTATTAATTGAAATTGCCCACAAACTGTGTGACTCTAAATGGGTGAACATTCCCACAGCAAATATATAATTTCCTCACAGCGATTTTTCTCTCCATATATTTAGAATTTCCATCCATGGTCTTCTTTTGCTTCTGTTTATAAATCAACATTAACTCTTTTTTCATATTCAACCAAACTTGAAAGGAATAGAATTTTGTTTGTACACAATTAGAATTGCTAACTAGTCGATACTGGCAGCTAGATTTGGACGGGGTGGCCAGGCTTGCTGATTTGGTTGATTACGTACGTATCAGCGAACCCAGACGTAGGACATTGCTCATAATATCAACCCCTGGTTGTCTAACCCAAACTCTATTTATAGCCACACGTGGGTAGTGCCCTTCAACATAAGCCACTAGGTTTAAAGGCTATACACACGTGATAAAGTGCTGAAATAGTGGTGACTGGCGCAAATAAAACCCAGTTCACTTTGCGTGCTTCTTGTTCATCTTCGTGAACTTCTCCTCATTGCGTTCTAATATAACACAGCCGGGACAACTGGTGCCTGAACCGTATTACCAACATCTCAATATCAACGACATAATCAGTACCCCGTACCGTAAATAACTCTCTCTCTCTCTCTCTCTCTCTCTCTCTCTCTCTCTCTCTCTCTCTCTCTCTCTCTCTGTATATATTCTATGACCAGGCTCTAAATTATGTTTAAATTTCACAAATATTTGAAAACTATAAAACTGCCATGTTTCAATATGGGGGCATATCTATTGTTTATCATTATATTTTTAGAATAGGTCTTCAGCAACCCATACTTCCCGTAAAAGGCGAGTATGTTTCTCGTAAAAGGCGACTAACGGGATCGGGTGGTCAGGCTCGCTGACTTGGTTGATACATGTCATCGATCCCAATTGCGTGGATCGATGCTCATGATGTCAATCACTGGATTGTCTGGTCCAGACTCGATTATTTTACAGACCGCCTTCATATAGCTGGAATACTGCTGAGTGCGGCGTTAAACAACAGACAAACAAACACAAATATTTTTTAAAACGATTGACCCGTGTTTGAAATACGTTTTTGTCGGAAGCGCCCTTTAAATCTTCCACAGCAGTCAGTTTATATTCGAATTACTGAACTTCGCAGATAACGTCAGCAAACTACAAACTTCGGAGTGTACAATCTTAGTTCTACAATTCAGTTCGCCTAATGTTAAAGTTTGTCTCGTTTTCATAATTTCTGTGTTTATACACAGCTTGAAACACAGCCACAAAAGTATGTGCAAATCGGTGATACTTAGGAATTTGGAATTCAGGTTGTACGTTTAGTGGTCCCCTCACGCATAATCTATTGATTTTGTTCTTGCCTTATCTACATTGTATAGTCTTTTATGGCTATATAATATATACCATTATATGAATTCTAATATTGTCTACACGATAGATTTTCTGTATAATAGGCTGTTATATAAAAAAAACAAAAAACATTTCTCGACATGAAGAGGATAACTGATGCTGCCTCATTCGATATTCACACAGCCAATCTCTCTTTTGATACGAAGTATTTTATACATTTAAAAGAGCCAACCTCGATTATGAAGTGTAATATAATTCCATAGTATTATTTATTATAATGGAATTGAGATGTAGATTATAATAAACGGAATAATCGTGGATGAAAGTGAGTTAGAATATATTTGTGAGAGAACTGGTTGGAATTTTGTACATATTTTATTATCGAGTTGTGGCTATAGTTGCTACTATATATGTTTTATTGAAACGTTAACATTTAGCTTATCTACTGACACCAAATACAGAGTATCAAACTCCCATAAACTGTCACAAAAATAAAGTCAATAGTTAATTAAAATCCACTTAATCCGCATTATGATGTATGAACACCTCTGGGTTTTCTTCTAGTAATAAAAATTATCCGCATTTGACTGTTAGGATAAGAGTTAAGCTTTTAATCTATCCGTTATTTCCGGTTTCTCCCCACCCGTGAAGTGTATCCCCCACCAACCACCCACGCCCGTGGTTATAAGTATAATGTCGTCTTTGTAAGTATGAGCTTTGCCAACACAGCTGTGTGGTGACGTTCTACAGATATTGATGAAGAAAAATCAATGTGGCCATAGCGAGCCCGCCCAATCAGACGCCAGCAATGCCTGCATTGTAATGTGTATTATGTTCTATATCGATTCAGTGTGCATTCTCAACACGTCTCGATGTGGTAAATATGTGGCTCGTTTAGTGCACTGCCCTCTCGCCATGCCAATAATTGTCATTCCAGTTAGTTATGTGAATTAGCGGATGATTATTCATTAACAGTTTTTGTACGAACGTACAGATCTGCACAAAGGCAGTCGGCCATACTGTCGTGGTTCATGGATTCTCCATCTTGAAGCAAAGAAGTGAAGGATGAGGCGTGATTTTGCTGTCTGAAGAGCACAACGACAGGTCGTGGTGTGAGTTTTGTTGGAGTGGTCGAGGCTGCATACTGGACATCTGACCTCCAACCCCTTCCACACTGTCAGGAAGCTACCATTTTCCTCATTCCCAGGCACTGACTGACCATTCTACTGTCACTATGGCAACCTAAGTTCTAGCTGATGTCAGGGTATGTGACAGTTGAGTGAAGCCGACACAAGATGTCTGATATGAGTGACAGCGAGCATACCAACCTGATGTCCTCAGGATCTCGAGGTAAAGACAAGAAATCGCCAGATTGGAGCCGCTATGGGTTAAGCACAGAACAGCAGCAGGCCTCCAAATCATCACCTATCCCTCCAACCTCCAACCCTCATGATGATGCAGGGGGATTCGACGAAGGACGACAAAATGAACTGTTCCGGGAAGATCAGGTATGTTCTCCTGCATGACATTTAAGCATGGCGACATGGCCATGTAGTGCACCACAGGCCCTACACAGCCTGAAACGGAACACAGTCTCCAAAACAAGAGCCATTAATCCCCCTATTGTCTCTCCCCACATAACATATGGTCAGCCCCATTTATGCCTCACTCTTTTAGTGTCACTGTATTAGCTGTGCTGAATATATACTTACACTGTGTAAAGACAACCAAGAAATGCTTGCTAAATGTCATGTTCCATCATTTAGTTATTAGCATATAATTGTCTAATTATAGTCTTGCTTTCATTACCCTCATGCTGTGAACTGAAGTATCGACCTATTTTGTCAGCATATATTTATATTTGAAATATTTAATCTTGTGATGAACTGTGATAATTACTTACTATTTGTATTTGTTTGTTTATGATCAAACAAGGTTGTCAAAATGAGAACGAAAATATCAAAGAAAAATATTAGGACTTTTATGGCAATCAGATATGGTACTAATTGTTTATGTTTAAATATTGACAGTTGTTTTAATTATCAATATAATGAAACAACATATTTTTAATTGTTGAGGATATCCCAGTTGAGTTGGTATTACAGTTATACATTCCTCAGGAATACATTTCGTGGGTCTCAGCATAAAAAGTGGGTCCTAGAGTGACCACTGTATAACCAACAGCAAATATAATACAAAGTATGCCTGATGCATCATGGTTATTTAACTGGGTTTGAACTTAACACTAGCCCAGGGCTAGTACAAATCCCTGTATTCCAATTTCCCCATTGTTGTAACATTACAAGGGCATTTTATCTTTACCCGGTTTAGTAAAGCTTTCGTTTAGTTTTTTTGTTTGTTAATACAAATGGGGATTTCCTTGTTGGAATGGAAACTTGATTGAGTGAAGAAAACCTGACATCGCCTGTCCAAACATTGATTGTGTTTCTTGAGAACAGAAATATCAGATAAAATCTGTTGTCAATTTGAATACAATATTTTGCATCAGGTGAACAAAGAAAACTGCTTCACAATACAAACCCTGCCAAACACAATGCTGAACTACAGGCCTACATATTGAAAATTTGAGTTAAAATTGTGGTGAAATATATTCATTATGAATAATAGAATAGTAGGAAGGAAAAATATGTAAAAAATGTATTGGTGGAAATTGCCCAGAGTAGCAATTATCATATTCATGGGACCTAATCATAAAGTATCTGATAATATCCAACTAGCTGCTACAGCGATAGAAGCTAAATTTTTGTTTTTAGTTGTCTAAGGCACCACATATCACTGTGTATCCACTGGTCACGTCAGAAATCTATGATCATGGGTTCAAATCCACGGTTAGCCCCAATTTTGTTTCAAGGTTTGTCAGCACCAGGCCCATGCCTCGGGTGATTCTCCAAAGTGGTAAACATCTGAGGCCTGCATCACGTCAGGCTTTCCTCCCACATCAAGCTGACATGCGTCATATAACTTGGATGCTGTTTAAAGCAGCATAAAACCCATCTTACTCGCAAGTGGGGTGTCTGGTAACCCTACATCATTTTGAGGGAAAGCGATAATGCAGCCTAGTTAATATGCTGGTACAAACAAAGCCGAGCTTGAATGCCAATATAGGTTCAAAGTGGGAAGCTCTTTCTCCAACAGTAATTTTGACTTCAAGTGTTAAGATAAGTAAAGGACCACAATTCAAGGTTGGTTGGTTTGTTGTTTAACACCGCACTCAGCAATATTCCAGCTATATGACGGCGGTCTGTAAAAAATCGAGTCTGGACCAGACAATCCAGTGATTAATATCATGAGCATCGATCCACGCATTTGGGATCAATGACATGTATCAACCAAGTCAGCGAGCCTGAGCACCCGACCCCATTAGTCACCTTTTACGACAAGCATAGTCGACTTTTACGGCCAGTATGGGTTGCTGAAGACCTATTCTACCTCGGAATCTTCAGGGGTCCACAATTCAAGGGAGGAGGGGTAGCCTAGTAGTTAAAGATTTTGCTTTGCACCTCAAACTTAAGATCCTAGTTCAATTCCCCAAACTCATAATCTTAGCATGGGAAGCATGGATGTCCCTGTCGCAGTTCCCAAATTACTTCGATTTGCATCCTTAGGTGTGCCAGAATCCTGTGAATGTGGGTTGAATCTTGGTGACCCGTGAAGATTCCAGGGTAGAATAGGTCTTCAGCAACCCATGCTTGCCGTAAAAGGCAACTATGCTTGTTATAAGAGGCGACTAACGGGATCGGGTTGCCAGGCTCGCTGACTAGGTTGATATATGTCATCGTATCCCAATTGCGTGGATCAATGCTCATGATGTCAATTAGTGGATTGTCTGGTTGAGACTCGATTATTTACAGACCGCCGTCATATAGCTGGAATATTGCTGAGTGCGGCGTTTAACAACAAACAAACAAATTGAATCTTGGTTCGCCCTGATCATGTTTCTAGGGTTGTTATGCTTCTGTGTTTCATCTAAGTGGTAAATGCTAAGACCATCCCACTGTGCTCTCACATCAAGCTGACATGTTGAGATATAACTGAGTACTGCTCCAAGCTGTTTCAATCGAAACTCATAGCTTAATTTAAGTTTTATTAAGAATTTTTTAACTCTAATTTTCACCAAACCGTTGTTAAACTGAATGTCATTGTTTCAAATGGCAGTTATTATGTTGTATTAAATCCATAGCCAGCGATAAGTAACTTCTACAGGATGCAGGGCATGTAGATTGTCCCTCCCCATCCCAGGTCACACAGGCAGACATGGCCACTGTAAGCTTTGCCAGATGCAGTGGGTGAGTGTTTTCTAGGTAATGCTGTAATCAATTCACAAAACATGCAACCAGTTATCAGGATATTGAAATATGCTTTCAGCCCATTACTTAGCAATTTGTTCATGTATGAATGTGTCATTTGATAAGCATTAATATGTGGCATGTGTGATGTATGTATCTAACATCGTGGTGTTCCATCGTGGTTTTCCATCATCCGTCATCAATCGGACCCGTTCTCACATTTTGGATGTCTCCCTGAAACTTCAATAAAGTGAAAGTGAAACTTTTGTTTCAAATAGCAATGGTGACATTTAAACAAGTTCACAGAATCAGGCCAAGCTTGAACATTACCATGGTGGCAATATTGATAATGTTATTTCTACCAATTTCTTTTCCATCAAGAGTGTTGCATAGTAAACAGGAGTAAGTCTGGCCATACATATGTTTGACTAGTTGTAATTTTCCATATCAGCCACTGACAGTTATTCATCATTTCATTCTGCTAGTAGTCATGTATATTTCCACTCAACAACTGGAATGAAAAATAATAGCTTGTTAAAATTGTTTTTTCAAATTATTTAGAATTGGATCAATAATATTGCAAATACTAGGGCTGGGACGGGTAACTCTGGTACTCAGGTGGGGTGGGTCCTGAGAAGGACCCGGGTACCAACAGGACCACCCCAATCTGTGGCTAGACACGTGATATATTGTTGAATGATGATAACAATAAAAGTATATGGTTCCGCTGCAGGTTGCTAATCTTCACATTTCTCTCTGACTGTGCATGCATTCCATCTGCATTTTATATGTTTGAGTAAAGATTAAGTCTCAGTGTATGCATGGTCAGGTCGTTTTATATGCGTTTCTAAATAGTTTCTGCTCTGGTAAAAAAATTCCCATTCAGAGATTTTGTGCTCTATTCTTGAGGGATGTTCTGTTGAATATAATCAAAGACTCCTGCCTGACTCCTAACACTACTGTGCTGTGGTATGGTAAGAAATTGTGTTATATACCATTGTATTTTCTGAAATAATTTGGTCTGCAGTCATGCACCAAATGAGTTTGCCAAACACTTTCACTGTAATTAGTTTTCAGGCAAGTCTGATGCAGGCATATTGATAAGCAGGAATAAAGTCTTCAGAATGTTCCATGAAATTGCTCATTGTGCCGTGCCACCATGGCCTCCTGTTGGAGGCTGGCCGTACAGGAGGCTTTGTATAGGCCACAGAGATGAGTCATAAGTAGCAGACACAAACTAATGAAGGTGTCTGTCTGTCAGTCAGGATGATTACACCAGGTGTCAAAGATGTAATACCTTTTGGCCCTCTTGATATACTACTGCCTTGAAGGTTGCATTCCTGGCATCTTGGTAGGTAGGTACACAGAAAATAATAACAAGTTTTGATATAACTTAGATAAGTGAAATGATAATGGATTAATGAGTGAAATGATAGCAAAGTAATGAGTGAAATTAGGAACATCCCAAATGAGTTAATGATATTAGATTAAGTTTGTAAGTTTAACTGTTGACACAGAAACAGGACGACATTCAAAGTATTCAATGTTGGTTATAATGTTGGTTATAATGTTGGTTATAATGTTGGTATAATGTTGGTTATAATGTTGGTATAGTATTGGTTATGATGTAGGTTATAATGTTGGTATAATGTTTGGTATAATGTTGGTTATAATGTTGGTTATGATGTAGGTTATAATGTTTGGTATAATGTTGGTTGTAATGTTGGGTTGGTATAATGTTGGTTATAGTGTTGGTATAATGTTGGTATATTGTTGTGATCGAAGTCCCAAAAGACACCAATTCTTACTACGTTGTTTGTGATACTCTCGTACTTCTTACTATTTGCACTTTGTTGGGACTGTACATTCTACACTATTGAACAGTGCACGTTATGTAATGATTTAGACATGGATCAGTAAATGGTGCATATTGATGCATCATATTAAACAGAATGAATGGCAATGAACCTGAATATCAGTTAGCTTTTGATGAGCAGAATGAGTGATAAATAATGATGAGTTGGAATTTAAGGTCGCATGCACAGTGTTGCAGCCACTGAGTGACTGCACACCTAATGAGGATACTTATAGAAACCTGTGCATCGTGATACGTGTAGGTGATAGCTGACTGCTACACCTCTATATCCGACACACTTCGCGCCAGGACATCTCGGTCCTAAAGTAGGCCTACTGTCTACAGGGCCAGTGTAGCTGTGGAATCAGTCACTGACAACATGTGGCAGATTACAATTGTGCTGTCAGCATATTTTTTTATTAACCAGATATAAAATCTGAACTATTTACTGCTAGTCGTTGTTTAACAGAAGCTTAGTTTGAAACATACTTGCACTTACTAAGAATTACTTCTCATTCCTATAATGATGATAATAATCCTCTAATTCCTATGATAATGTAACTTTTGTTTGGATCATGTGCAACAAATTAATTTTAATTTCAACCAATTGTAATCAACCAAAATATTTATGTGAGTAACCATGGTAAAATGCTTTGACCAGATTAAATTAACACAAACAATCTACAATGAAGACAAGACTGATTATGTTTGTATTATAAGACTTGTACACATAGATACATGGTGTACATCACATTGGACTTCTATGATCACTTCAAAATGGCAGACATAGGTCCCAAGTTTCTGATATCGCCAACTGGTCATGTCGAGGTAAAGTTGGGAGTTACGTGTACATAGAAGAGTATTATATATTGATGCTAGTCTGCTAGCCCATGGCTAACAATAGGTTCAAAGGGCTAACAGCGGTAGAAACTAACAGTTTCAGTCCACTAGTCCTTATAATGATAACATATAGCAAAACCCTTAAAAATGGCAAATTTCTACTAGTCCTTATGATACCTTTACTATTGGGCAGTTTGGCCAGGACTACAGGACTAGTGCCAATTTCTAACCCTGGCTAATGGAATGTAGACAGTCACTTCAGAGTTTGAAATTAACACAAGTCCACTAGTCCAAGACTAGTGAAATCATGAAGGACTAGTGATATTTCTTGTGGACTAACACTTATACAGTAAACTACGTTTATCATGAACACCCTTATGATGAACTGACGGATATGACTAACTTTTATTTTTGGTCCCGGCCATCTGTTATATATATACGGTTATAACAAACTAAAATTGGTGGCCCCTTTGAGTTTGTTATAAGTTTGAGTTTACTGTACCATTTTAGTAGGCTGTGAGCAGATCGTTTTAATGAAAATAAGTTTTTCTAACCCTGTTACTAGCTTGCCTATTTTATCTATCGGAATAAAATAATTGTAGGCTGATATATTTACAGACATGTGAAACACAGTTACGCAGGTCTCCAAAATAAATGGTTGCCAAACTACACAGACACATGCCAGATTACCCTGAGTACCTAATCTCTATTGAGTTATCTCTATTCCGTGATAATGACATAATTTCCTTAACTACGCTATGGTAACGATTGGGTCAAGGGTATTGATCATTGTAGGACACAATATAACATGATATGACTGGATTATTGAGAACCAGAGAATCAAATGAAAAAATGATCATTTTTGTGCTGAATGCAAGCTGAAATGAAATTTAGACTGCCAGTCAGTAGGTTGCAATAGATTAAGAAAGAGACAAGCAGAATTAACATCACATAAAAAAAATCTTCATTTTATTTAATTTTGTGTTCACCTACTGGCGAGGATTGATCACAAAAAGGGTGGGACTTATTATGCTTCACTGCAATGTGAGTAATTTGTGAGTCAAAACATGAAAACCTACCTAACCAGTTACCACTGGACACAAAAGTATGGTAAAGCAGTTCATGTTCATCAGAGCTTCTAATTGTTTCTGACTGCTTATAAAGCGTTTGTGTTAATTTGGTTGCCGATGCTGTCAAATTAAGTCAACTCATCTCTATGATATGGAACAATCAATGGCGTCTCTGCTAATATATATGCATAGAACATACAGCTTGAATTGATACCATTGCAAACGGTGGCACCTGCCTTGTGCTAAGTGTTTCAGGACGTTAATCATTGATTCTATAAGGCAACATACACTACTCAACATTTCCTGAGGTCTATTCTTTAATCAAAGGTGTGGTCCATAGCAAATGTTGAACAGTATATGTTTGTTGAGGCCACACATTTCTTATTATCCCCTGCCAAACAAAGTTGGCGGGGGATATAGAAACGGGCTCCGTCTGTCTGTCCGTCCGTCCGTCACGTTTCGTTTCCGGAGCATAACTCAGAAACCGTTCAATATTTTTTCATGAAACTTTGCAGGTCTGTCAAGTACATGCTGAACTGGTGCCTTTTGCTATTTAGAAATTTTTATTTTTTACGTTTCCATGGCAACAAGATGGACTTAGGTTCTGTGAGGGTAGGGTTCGTTTCCGGAGCATAACTCAGAAACCGTTCGATATTTGCAGGTCTGTCAGGTACATGCTGAACTGGTGCCTTTTGCTATTTAGAAATTTTTGAAATTTTTATTTTTTACATTTCCATGGCAACAAGATGGACTTAGGTTCCAAACTCTTTTTTTTTTTACAATTTCCTTGACAAGTTCCACCTCGGTTAAAAAAAGGTTAGGGTTTGTTTAGATTTAATTATGTCATAAATTCTGCAACAGGGGCGGGGAACATAGCCACGTTAGTGGCAAACTCTTGTTTTTCATTTCAATGGCCTGCCAGTCAACGAAATATGTTAAACATACATCAGTGATCAGTGATTCAAGAAGCCACCTGCTGTTTGAACTCCACAGGAGAATCATTTTCACATAAATAACATGTAATTCACATTAATTTTAATTCATTTCGACTGACTTCGTGGAATACCTGGGATAAATCTGTAAAACATAAAATTAAGAAAGTGTTGCCTTACAGTTGTACACATTTGAAATTGTGAAAATGACTGCAGATGTGAGATGGTAATTGCGAGTCTTCCACAGCACATTAACAGTTTGAGGGTGATACATATATGGATTCATATTGGTTTGTTAATATTTTCTTTTTTAACACATAGTGTAATTGTACAATGGGGAAACTGCTGAATTGACAGTAATAAGGCAACCACAGAGTGCCAGAATCAATAAGGAAATTGATATTGGTATTAATAATCACAAAGCTCGAAGTTTGGATGTAGAGTTAATCATTGCCTCACGTGCTAATCATACTAATAGATCCTCTCAAGTATAAATGTAGTTGGCCAAATATATGTCCCATGTGCCATTAAAAGCGGCGTTAAAGCCAACTCACTCACTCTATGTGCCAGTATAATATTCATGTAGTCACTTCCATGGGGACATATGGTGATAGTTATTCTGTTGTGTTCATTTATTCATTGACCTGTTGTATGTTACTGTTACAGTATTCATTATGTTACCTCCATGTCCTAATGTTGAGATGTATCCTGCCTGGGAATGAAATAAACTTCTGAGCGGGAGAATAAATCCCTTATACCCCGCCATGAAGAAAACAGGCTGCTCTCTTAAACCCTGCTATGAAGCAAAATCTGCGTGTTGTTTACGTTGTCAGTTATTATCCCCTGCCACAAAGTGGAAGGGGGATATGGGAATAGGTGCTGTATGTCCGTGCTTCTGTCCTTCTGCCCGTCTGTCCTTCTGTCCATCACACACGCATGCACATGTTGTATAAAAGTATTGTACTTAATACATGCAAACCGTGTACTCTACATCCCTCGTAGTTAGGCATTTGGGTTTGCTCTAACTATGTTTCTAGGTTTGTCAGCACTAAGCCAGGGCTCGTGGGTTTCACTGAAGTGATACACATCTGAGACCTGCATCACTTTGAGCTTTCCTCTCACATTAAGATAACATGTTGTCATGTAACTGGATTATTGTTGTTGGGAGCGGTGTTAAACCCAACTTGCTCCCTCGTAGTTAAGCTCCGAAGTGTTCTGCCACATTTCCTATTTGGCCCACTTTCAACAGAGGAGGGGTAATTTTGTTGTCTCAGTGTCAGATCCTCATCCCACTTGCCTGCACATGATACACAAGTCAATAGCACCAGTTCAGGTGAACAGATGTTATTGACCTGTCAATCAACTGATGTATAAGGCTATACACAGAGAAAATTGTTGTAATTATCTACCCGTCATGTTATTTTTGTCCCAAAAGATTTTGTGTCATCATTTAGTAATTGTCGTTAATAACAAATGTATTTTTAGTATATTTTTAACATGTTTAAAGACAGTCAACACTAAGAGATCAGGATTACTAACAAATATGGAATAACATTATTAAAAGTCTCACTTTTGAACAATTGAAGGTTGTTAAAAACATGCATTTTATTTTTTCATTTGCAAAATTAGCATGAACTGATGTGAAATAAATAATTGATTATGGAGAGAGATTTCAGCATCTGTCATTACAGTGATCCATGGGTGATACATAATTCATGAAAGGGACATTTAAGACAGATTTAACAGCTGTTAGTGTTTGTAAATTCCTGTGTCTGTTTGTCGCCTCACTGGTTTGTTGGCGATATTTAAATTTGTATCCATTATCTGCTCAGAATTATATTATTAACAGATTGATTCACAGGCTATGCTAAAACTGAGGAGGAGGAGGATGCAAACAGCTACTTGAAAATAGTGCCCAGTATATTGAGTGAGTGAGTTGGGTTTAATGCCGCTTTTAACAGTATTTTAGTTATATCGCGGCGTGTCAGCTTAATGTGGGAGGAAAGCCTGAAGTGATGCAGGTCCTTGATGGTTACCACTTCGGTGAAACCCACGAGCACAGGTAAGGTGCTCCCAAGGGACGCAACTCTGCACAGCGAATCACGCCGCGTTAGACGACTGGGCCACACTTGCCCCCCACCTGGTATATTTTGGTGCAGTGGAAGCGGAGTAATTGTTCTGTGGAATGATGTTCCAGGCAATGGCAGCTCATTGGCTGGTTGCCTATTGATAGATCTATAGTGGGGAGTGGGACTAGTATCATCTTACGCATAACTTGTTTTGTATTATGAATTGTTTCAAATTACATATAGGCAAGTCTATGCCAGTTCAACTTGTTCGTTCTGTCTGTCTGTCTGTCTGTCCGTCCCTTCGTCCGTCCCTCCCTCCCTCCCTCCCTCCCCCCTCTCTCTCTCTCTCTCTCTCTCTCTCCCTTTCTCTCTCCCTCTCTCTCTCTTCCCTTGTGATAGTGACAGTGCAGGAATGTAGTTGATAATATGATAGTGATAGTGCAGGAATGTAGTTGATAATATGATAGTGATAGTGCAGGAATGTAGTTGATAATATGATAGTGATAGTGCAGGAATGTAGTTGATAATATGATAGTGACACTGCAGGAATGTAGTTGATAATATGATAGTGACACTGCAGGAATGTAGTTGATAATATGATAGTGATAGTGCAGGAATGTAGTTGATAATATGATAGTGATAGTGCAGGAATGTAGTTGATAATATGATAGTGACACTGCAGGAATGTAGTTGATAATATGACAGTGATAGTGCAGGAATGTAGTTGATAATATGATAGTGATAGTGCAGGAATGTAGTTGATAATATGATAGTGACAGTGCAGGAATGTAGTTGATAATATGATAGTGATAGTGCAGGAATGTAGTTGATGATATGATAGTGACAGTGCAGGAATGTAGTTGATAATATGATAGTGATAGTGCATGAATGTAGTTGATAATATGATAGTGACAGTGCAGGAATGTAGTTGATAATATGATAGTGATAGTGCAGGAATGTAGTTGATAATATGATAGTGATAGTGCAGGAATGTAGTTGATAATATGATAGTGACACTGCAGGAATGTAGTTGATAATATGATAGTGACACTGCAGGAATGTAGTTGATAATATGATAGTGATAGTGCAGGAATGTAGGTGATAATATGATAGTGACACTGCAGGAATGTAAAACTGCACCCCATGTCTCACTAGGAAAAAGTAAAACTAGACCCCACGTCTCACTAGGAAAATGTAAAACTGCACCCCAGGTCTCACTAGAAAAAGTTAAACTGCACCCCAGGTCTCACCAGGTAAAAGTAAAACTACACCCCACATCTCACTAGGAAAAATAAAATTGCACCCCAGGTCTCACCAGGTAAGGGTAAAACTGCACCCCAGCTCTCACTAGGAAAAAGTAAAACTACACCCCACGTCTCACCAGGAAAAAGTAAAACTGCACTCCAGGTCTCACCAGGAAAAAGTAAAACTGCACTCCAGGTCTCACCAGGTGAGGGTAAAACTGCACCCCAGCTCTCACTAGGAAAAAGTAAAACTACAACCCAGGTCTCACTAGGAAAAAGAAAAACTGCACCCCAGGTCTCACTAGGAAAAAGAAAAACTGCACCCCAGGTCTCACTAGGAAAAAGTAAAACTGCACTCCAGATCTCACCAGGAAAAAGTAAAACTGCACCCCAGGGCCCACTTGCACAAATCGATCTTAGCGCTAAGACTATTGTAAGCCTATGCTGAAGTATGGATTATGATCATCTTAGCGCTAAAATATTGTGCAAGTGGGCCCAGATCTCACTAGGAAAAAGTAAAACTGCACCCCAGGGCCCACTCGCACAAAGCGATCTTAGCGCTATGACTATTGTAAGCCTATGCTAAAGTATGGGAGTTATGATCATCTTAGCGCTAAGATCGCTTTGTGCAAGTGGGCCCAGGTCTCACTGCCTGTAGGAAGAATAGTTTGGTCCAACCAGCATAGAGTTTTACATAATAGAGCTGGCTGCACACAGTGTTTAGTAGGCATGCCAATATAATAGAGATCTACCTCGCTTCACACAGTGTTTAGTGAGCTCAGCAAGGCAAAATGATGGCTTGTATTGTATGGCCAGGTGTACATGCAGAGAGGATAATGCAGCACTACCTATCATCATTCTCATTAGACATTTGTGATTGACAGGTGAGACAGGTGATGAACACCACAGGTGTGACTATTCATTAATCCACCGGCCATAATTGATCATTTGCAGGCATGCATGGACCTAGGTACTATGTTGCCATGCAGCAATATTGAAGAACATGTCATGCTGTTAATGAACCATCATATTGACTTCCATAGTCATATTGCTCCAAGAATAGATTAGTTTTGGTGTTGTTTAATGCCACACTCAGCAATATTCCAGCTGTATAACGAAGACTAGCAGATTCTATGGATATTAGGTAAACTGTAAGGTCAGATTATGTTGTATTGGCTTAAAGGCTCTTTGAAAGGCATTTAGAAATGATACACACTTATTAGCTTATGGAGATGTAATAGATAGAGGACAAGTGTCCAGTACATATATCGAGATATTCTGGTAAACATACTGTGACGAGAACAAAGCACAAGGCGAAGCAGCACATATATACATAAAATACTGGTACAAGTTTTCTAACTATATTAGGACACAGAAAAATACTCGTGTTCCATGATCTATACACTGCAGATCGCACAAACTCCACCATTCACATTCAAAGCAGATTGCACGATTTCACATACACTGTGTGGTTCGTGTAGTCAAGTGTTTTTTATTAAGGCCTGTCATGCTGAAGTGCACAAGTTTCACGTGTGAGTGAGTGAGGTTTTACGCCGCTTTTAGCAGTATTCCAGCAATATCATGGCGGGGGACACCAAAAATGGGCTTCACACATTGTACCCATGTCGTGAATAGAACCCGGGTCTTCAGCGTGACACGCTTTACCACTAGGCTACCCGACCGCCCCCACAAGTTTCATGAAGCACATGAGTTTCACGCCTCTATAATCTTGTATACTTTACAGTACTTTATCAACATTCAACAGTACTCCAGGTCACCAAAATAGTGACCACCTATTGGACGAAAGTAGTTGCCTGTCCTCTAGTCTCATTTCCATCAATAAGCAAGGATGAAGGAGAGAGATAAATATGGCCAACAGAAGAGTGGAAGTCTATGACACCAAAATATAAAGAAATACCAAAAAATATTCAATTTAAAGCTGATAACCTAAGAACTCAGATTTTATGCTGCAATCAGATGTACTTGAAATGATAGTTAACAAAAAAGTAAGATCTAGAAATAGTTTTTCAGTGGAACACAGTATCTTTATCATATGTATTTTTATTTTTTACATTACGAAATGTAGTTTCCATTGTTCAAACTATGGTCAAGGTTCACTGAGGAAGTGATCACATTCCTGAAAATACTGCAGAATTTCTGCAATAAAGAAGCATATGATTATTATATATTATATGTGTATAAACACAAATTTGACACATTTTTTGCATTCGTCTTTCAGAACCTGTCCCAACAGCCATGGTGGAAGTCCAACTTCTTCATCTCGGAGCCTGTGCTGTTTGGGACGTGGGATGGTGTGTTTACATCCTGCCTTATCAACATCCTCAGCGTGGTCATCTTCCTCCGTATGGGATGGATTGTGGTAAGTTCACCAGTCAGACACCGATTCCTCACTTTGGACCTTCTATTAAATCCCATGGTCTTTGAGAAAGTTCACTTTTATGTTATAGTTAGCCTTTTCTAGCTGTAGATTTTTTATGACATAATCTTTTATGTTTCTTTGACTTCATTATAAAATTATTGTGATGAATTTGGATGTCTATATTGTAGTGTTATTGCAGTTTCTATTCTTAAACTTATAAAAAAGTTATGTTGTAAAGTTAACTGCAAAGTTTCTCAACAGAATGATATTGATACACAGTGCCATTTAGAAAGTGGTCAAATGTAACAAATGTTATATTTGGCATAACACTTTCTTAGTAAAGTACAGATTCTCATACTTTTTGGGGGTTGAGTCCCGTCGGGGATTCGAACCCATACTTGCCAGAGTGACGCACCTAATTGCCAGCACACAAAGTCAGCGATCTAACCCACTCAGCCACCGAGGCTTCCACAAAAATGAAAGTCTGACAACTGGTAGTCAAGATCATGTACTTTGAGTACCCCTCTATTATCCCAAATATAATATTTGTTACATTTGACCACTTTCTAAATGGCATTGTGTATTCATAGCTTTCGGCCATGGGAGCCGTGCCAATTTACACTTGTCAGAGGGGTACTCAAAGTATGTGATCTTGACTACTATAGGAGTAGTGCCAATTGCTAACGCTAAAATGCTTTCTGTATTACTGTAGTGATCTTCTTTGAAGGTGTTTTTTTTCCAGCTTGTTAATTAGATTACAGGCTCAGTGAGAAGAAAGAAATATAAAAGATTTCCAAATATTAGTAAATATTTTTTAGGGTTTTGCTATATATTATCATTATGAGGACTAGTAGACTACAACTGTTTAGTTTCTATCGCTGTGTAATGATATCTTATTTCATGTAACATGGATTGAAGTATAAGACTCTTTTTATGTGAATGATTGTTTATTGCAGGGTAATGCTGGAATCGGACTATCGATCGTGACAGTGCTGCTGTCGGTGTCTATTGTGTTGATCGTGGCTCTCAGTGCTATAGGGGTGTGTGAGCGATGTCGTATGGAGAGTGGCGGCGTGTACTTCCTCATCTCCCATGTCCTGGGTGGACGCATCGGCGGCAGCGTTGGCATTATCTACTGCTTTGCTCAGGTAAAATGTTAACCATCGTCACTGAGGATACGAAAGATGAAGTCTTAGAGTCCTGATGCCATTCACACCAGCCGAATATTCTGATACCATTCACACCACCCAAACACTCTGCATGACCTTATTTTTGCTTGATGGGAATCAGTATTACTATCATACCTGAGAGAAACACTTTTCTTCCTTAAAAACACTGCTGCATACTCACACTAATTTGACAAGACCCCAAGAACCAGGTCTCAGTCCACAAAGGGATCTTATGAGGGTAATGCTACTTTTCAGGGCAACATTTGCAGAAGTCCAAGGTCTGCCATTTACTGCACAACAGTTGAACAGACTGAGGGCTTCTGCAAACGTTGATGCCCTGAAAACTGGAAAATAATGTTACTGTTTTGTTAGCAAAAATTGACAGCAAATTAATAGCCCTTCACCAACTCCCAAAACATGGTATTTGTTATTCACATGAACCACACAGTGAGATTAGTGTGACACAGACCTAGAAACATGTCATCAACAATGGAATATATCACTGTCAGTTGCGTGACATCATTCGTCCTTGGTGTTTGATTCGGCCAACATTGACATTGACTTGTAATTACTATGGAAACGATTGAGTGTGCAGTGGGTGATACTGGCACATGCAAGGATGATTAGAGTATCAGAATAGTGTATAAACATTGTACTTTGCCGTAGTGTTCGTGACTGTGTTGTCCTAAAATTATTCTAGGGAGATCATTAAGCCAGATATCATCAGTTGATTTGTGAGGCGCTCAGTCAATCACAAGTGCCGACAGAGCCATTCCAATAGTCTGACGCCATGTTTGTTTATGATAGTATACAGATTAGCTACAACGTCATGTGGCAGTGTGGTTGGTAATGGTCCATCGTTGGGCAAGTCACAGTGGGCCACACACTCTGACTGATAATTGTGGCTTGTTTCATGATTATTCTATTCATTTTGTCTGTAATATATGAGAATAAATGTTATCTTCAAATCAACATTTAATTTGGATAAATAACTTTCTATTTAATACATTTAATACCTAGATTATCACCAACCTATTCTGTAAATATTACTGGACCTAGCTCAGTGTTTGATGTGGATTTGCAGCGGTAGAAATTAACATTTTTAGTCCCACTAGTCCTTATGATGCTGACTCTAGAATCTGCCTTGAAAAACCCTAAGAAAGGGAATTTTCCCATCAAATCCCTATCACAAGTAAATATTTCCTAGCTTATTCCAAGAATGTGGGGTCAGGCTCTTGGACCCTGATGGCAGCGCTATTTTGAGGAATCACTGTACTAAAAATATATATTTTGTTTCAAAGTTTGAAATCTGTTAAAACTTCTACAATGTGAATGGCTTCTACAATGTGAATGGAAAGGCCCAAGACATACCAAGATTTCATGTGCAAATGGAAGGTGGTCTTAGATCATGTTAGTGTGACACACTGTTGGCCAGTTGGCGAAAGGAAAGTAACACATGGCCCTGATTTGAGGGGAGGAGCCTTGAAAAAGCCTTGAATTTTGTGATAAGAAATACAGCTTTTTAAGCTATGTGTGTCACTATAACAAGGCCTGGCCCTGAGCATGTATTATGTAATGTTCAAATGTACGAGCGTGTCCATCAAAGCTTAAAACTATTGATTCCAGTAAGAGCAAGTGGACTTATGTAAACTATGAAGTTTTAATCAATAGAGACATTTGTCATTTTTACTGATAAGTGCTGGTGGCGTGTTAATAAAACGAGATAATCTATTTTGCTCCCCTCTCCTTTTCATCAACGTGAGATATCTGCCTGTTTGTGTAGGTAGGTGAACACATGGTATTATGGGTAACGATGACAAAGAGGTTGCTGGGAGAATTGTATTGGATGGGTTGGTGGCTGGGTGCTAGGTTTACACAGCCCTCCGTGACTCCTGACATTTGTACGTTCTGTGTCTAAGTAGGAATATTTTGTTTATTACTAGTCCGTAAAAATGATCTGAAGTGGTAAAAGTGGTCGTCCACAAGGAAACAGCATGAGTAGTTTCCAGAATTTTCTCTTCTTGGGCGAGCAGAATTTGTTTATTTTGAACCATGAAGAGATACGTAGGTATTCATTCAGAAAACATTCATGAGTTTATACCAGACAACATCAGAGGTACCTTTCTTACCCCTTTATAACTTCATAAGAAAGGAATGGTCGACGTGTCATTTACTCTGTCTGATTGGGGCATCCCCATTAAACTGCTGCATGGTAAACCAGTGACAATGGCATTCATTCTGCCTAGTACAAGCAGACACACGCACACACACACACACAATAATGCACGTGCGCACGCACGTGCGCACGCACGCACGCACACACACACACACACACACACACACACACACACACACACACACACACACACACACACACACACACACACACGTGCGCGCACACACACACACACACACATGTCGTTGTAAAAGTGCAATAAAGTTGAATGTGATGTTAAACCCCATTTCACCTCACCTCACCTCACCTCACCTCACTTGACATGCCATGATATAAGTGAATGCTGTTCAAAGCAGTGTTAAACCAAACTCACTCACTCACTATTAAGAATATGAACTTTTACTTTCCTTTTGGCATGGCAGATTGATACAGGTGAGTGAGTGCATCATGTCTCCTGTCACTGACAGTAATCAGGGTAAAAGTAGTGTAAAAAAGCTGTTTAAACGAAGGGGGCAGTGGGGTAGCCCAGTGGTTAAAGCGTTTGCTCATCACGCCAAAAGCCTTGGTTCGATTCCCCACAAGAAGAGCCCATTTCTGGTGTACCCTGCTGTGATATGGTTGGAATATTTCTGAAAGTGGAGTAAAAGCATACTCACTCACTCAGTCACTCACTCACTCATAAAGAAAGGTATGGGTGGTGATTTACTGTTAAAATACTATGACAGAATAAACTGAGAGAACAATAGGATTATGTCATTATAATAACTGAAAGGACTTGAAGAGGAAACAAAATTTGCACTTATGTTTAGGTAGGATAATTTATATAAATTATGTTTTTGTGTCATACCAAAAGATGTTAAAAGATAATACTTGTTGTAACCCTGCCTGGCGCTCTGCATTAATGGGATAAAACAAGGACTGGTTATCTTGGCGGACTGGACTAGTTTGAGCTGTCACGCACGCACGCACGCACACGCACACACACATGCATGCATGCATGCATATCGCGATGTAAGTGCAGTAATCTTGGATGCGACGTTAAACCCCATTTCATCTGAGATGAGAGGTTATTTACTATGTTTAATGAGATTGTCTCTCTTGCAGTCTGTCAGCTGTTCTCTCAGTGTGATGGGTTTTGGCGAGTCTATCATGGAGCTGATTGGTCAGTCCAACCCCTGGATTGCTCGGGGCATCGCTTTCGGGATTGTTTTACTTCTGCTGTGTGAGTCTAGATTAGCTGCCTCGTAGATGGTGGTGTGACTGATCCCATGTGAACCACTGCTGTATTGTAACATGGGTAGAGGAGTTCAGTCTTTGGTGTGACTGATCCCATGTGAACCACTGCTGTATTGTAACATGGGTAGAGGAGTTCAGTCTATGGTGTGACTGATCCCATGTGAACCACTGCTGTATTGTAACATGGGTAGAGGAGTTCAGTCTATGGTGTGACTGATCCCATGTGAACCACTGCTGTATTGTAACATGGGTAGAGGAGTTCAGTCTATGGTGTGACTGATCCCATGTGAACCACTGCTGTATTGTAACATGGGTAGAGGAGTTCAGTCTATGGCGTGGCTAATAACATGTTGCACCTGAGTAAGCACAGCTTGTTTGATAGACAGATTTGGAGCCACATTTATCAAATGGAGACTAAGCATATTTGCAGAGTTGCTAAAAATTGTCATACAAATTATAATTATAGTATCAGATATAAAATTTCATGAATCTGTCTTATTCTGCAGTATAAGCTGGTAAACAAATATGGTCAAATTGAAAATGAATATGCCGGAACAAGCAGCACCAGAAACATGCCATGTGGTTGCCTAGAGATGTAAGACGATGCAACTCAGAGTTATGTTCCTTTATGTGCCAGGATCCACTGATTGGATGGCAGAAATTCCATATTGCAATATAATGCAATACAACATACTGTATTGCAATGCATATTGTAACATATTGCAACGTCTTCTTTGTAATGATTACCGCCCGAACATTTGACCCTGCAGTGTTTCTATTGACTATCACAAGCTTTTTAAGGCCAAAATGTTTCTAAATGTCTGCCTTACCTCTGTCATCAAAATTGGTGTTGGCTATATTAAAATGTTAACTTATTCTGAACTATTCTGAATACGATATACAACATTTAGCAGAAACTCCCGATGTGATCAGCAATCGTATTCGCATGAATTTTGTAATGCAATTAATCGGTAGGCGGGTTATAACGTGCGACCCTATTGGCTATAGTCATTGATTCACAGCGGTTCGATTCTTGGGCTGTCATCACCATACCCACTAAAGTGGTAAACACGCATCTCATTGGGTTTTCCTTCCACATTAGACTGACACTGTGATATAATTAAAACACTGATACATTTCGAAGCAATCACAGGAAGAACATTAAAGAAACAATGTCCAGATTCGTTGACTTTGTACCCACTTTCATGTCAACAGATGTGATTAGTGATTGTGTATATCTGTGGCATACAGGCATCAATGTGGCGGGTGTCAAGTGGGTGATCCGGCTCCAGCTTCTTCTCCTGCTGGTGCTCTTCCTGTCTGCCATGGACCTCATGGTCGGCTCCTTTGTACACACGGATGTAGGTCAGTAGCGTGTAGCCAAAATTTTAAGAAGGTTAACCAGTTAATGACAAATTTAATGACAAATAGAAACAAGACAGAAGTCTTGGATCTCAATACTTTCTATCAATCCTTGGTTAATCACATACCAGTGATCACAGGTTTCCGTGAGTTCTTCACAGGACTGTATTGCTTGAATACGCGTGACTGGGAAGAATGGTGAGCTGACTTGAGCCTTGAACCATCTAATGGAAACCATCATCTATACTGTCATGTTCTATTTACCTGGGGTGGTCGAGTAGCCTAGTGGTTAAAGCTTTCGCTCGACATGCCGAAGACCTGGGTTCAATTCCTGACATGGTTACAACGTGTGAAGCCCATTTCTGGTGTCCTCCGCCATGATATTGCTGGAATATTGCTAAAAGCGGCGTAAAACCATACTCACTTACTCACTCTATTTTTTTGTTTTCAGCATAAGGTCTGATTAAATGTACTTATCAATTCATCTTATTTGTTTTCAGAAAATGGAGTCATAGGTTACACGGAGAGGAACTTCCTCAACAACTCAGGTCCCTCGTATGCCCCTGGGGAGGACTTCTTCAGTATATTTGGTCTTTTCTTTGCCACGGTAACGGGCATCCTGGCTGGAATCAATATGAGTGGGGACCTGCGAGACCCTTTCTACAATATCCCCCGTGGCACCCTGGCTGCTCTAGGGGTGGGGTACGTACTCAGGGAAACAGCAGTGCAACTTCATTTTACTCTGCATTGTTCGTGTAGTCAATTTGTTTGTTTTGTTTTTTTAACGCCACACTAGGCAATATTACAGTTATATGACAGCAGCCTGTATATAACAGAGTCCGGCAGGTAACATCAGACCATCGATCCATACAATTGGGATACGATGACATGCATCAACCAAGTCACTGACCCTGACCACACAATCCTTTAAGTCGCCTCTTTTGACAAGCAAAGGTTGCTGGGGACCTATGTTCTTTCCTATGGTCCCCGCTGGGTACCTGTATTAAAAAGTAGCCACTTTATTTGAAGAGGAACTAGATTCGGGTAAATTTTCAGTTCCTATTTATGATGTCATTTATGACAACATTTTATGTCATGCTCAATTTCATAAGAAATCAGTATGACTATAACTGATTATCTTGTTACCTTGTCACTCAATACACTAATACAGCTTCCAAACCTTCATTGTCAATTAACACGAAACAGTGAAACCATTCGTCTTTGATTTCATGTGAGAGAAATGAAAATGGTGAGAGAATCCTACCAATGTAGCTGCACATGTCTGGATTACCTGTATAAAAATACTGTCAATCTTGAAATTAACGCGAGCATGAATTAAATGCGAAAAATGAGTGGTCCTTGTTCGCATTAATGAAACTTTGCATTTGTATTTCCAAAATGATTATCAACAATAAGACGGCCTCACTGCACACATTGGATAGCGGAAATACAAGTGCATAAAAATGTCATTTAAAGAATACTTATTGCACAATAGGCATCCGGTGAATTATCACTGCTGGGGTCAAGAGTTCTACCCACTCCTGTCAAACTAGGCATCGTTGATACTCCAATCAGTGAACTGTTGTTGGGTCAATTATGTTATTGTCTTACAGTATATAAGAAGCAAGACATGTCGAGGATTTGTTTCTTTTTTTTCAATACTTAGACTTAATTCTATGATAAAATAGGACTTTTACAAACTCTCTACAGGCAACGCCTTGCCTTCTATACCCCCCCACCGCTCTCTCCTCCTTCTTTATCCCCCTTCATTTACATTGGGGGGGGCCAGACGTTTATTATTATTCCCACTATATATTATCACGTAAAACCCGCTGGCCCCGACTGCGACATAGCCAGAGGCTGAAGCGGTCGTAAAACTTCAAACTACTGTACTAGGATTTGTAGAACTCGTGTCATCTCTGACTTCAGATATTACATCCTTGTTTTCTGGAATATGTATTGCAGGAATATGATGCCCTCCTGAGGTTTATGTAAACCGTTGTAGGTCTGTGTACTATTTCAGTATTCTGTCATTTCAGAACTTTCCTGTACATATCGTTTATCTTTGTACTGGGGGCGACCTGTCTGCGAATGTACTTACTGGAGGACTACATGATTGCTGAAAAGGTAGGCCACCCCCAGGATCTGATGTAGGTTTGCCATCTCTCATGTATGTCCATGGCAGGTGTCTGTTGTATTGTATCTTTGTCGGTTGTGGGAGTGCTGAGACAGGGTGATATGTTTGTGTCTTGTTGCAGGTGTTGGTTGTGGGAGTGCTGAGACAGTCTGATGTGTTTGTGTCTTGTTGCAGGTGTCTGTTGTATTGTATCTTTGTCGGTTGTGGGAGTGCTGAGACAGGGTGATATGTTTGTGTCTTGTTGCAGGTGTTGGTTGTGGGAGTGCTGAGACAGTCTGATGTGTTTGTGTCTTGTTGCAGGTGTCTGTTGTATTGTATCTTTGTCTGTTGCGGGAGTGCTGAGACAGTCTGATATGTTTGTGTCTTGTTGCAGGGGTCTGTTGTATTGTATCTTTGTCGGTTGTGGGAGTGCTGAGACAGTCTGATATGTTTGTGTCTTGTTGCAGGTGTCTGTTGTATTGTATCTTTGTCTGTTGTGGGAGTGCTGAGACAGTCTGATATGTTTGTGTCTTGTTGCAGGGGTCTGTTGTATTGTATCTTTGTCGGTTGTGGGAGTGCTGAGACAGTCTGATATGTTTGTGTCTTGTTGCAGGTGTCTGTTGTATTGTATCTTTGTCGGTTGTGGGAGTGCTGAGACAGTCTGATGTGTTTGTGTCGTGTTGCAGGTGTTGGTTGTGGGAGTCCTGAGACAGTCTGATATGTTTGTGTCTTGTTGTAGGTGTCTGTTGTTGGAGTGCTGAGACAGTCTGATATGTTTGTGTCTTGTTGTAGGTGTCTGTTGTGGGAGTGCTGAGACAGTCTGATATGTTTGTGTCTTGTTGCAGGTGTCTGTTGTGGGAGTGCTGAGACAGTCTGATATGTTTGTGTCTTGTTGCAGGTGTCTGTTGTGGGAGTGCTGAGACAGTCTGATATGTTTGTGTCTTGTTGCAGGTGTCTGTTGTGGGAGTGCTGAGACAGTCTGATATGTTTGTGTCTTGTTGTAGGTGTCTGTTGTGGGAGTGCTGAGACAGTCTGATATGTTTGTGTCTTGTTGCAGGTGTCTGTTGTGGGAGTGCTGAGACAGTCTGATATGTTTGTGTCTTGTTGCAGGTGTCTGTTGTGGGAGTGCTGAGACAGTCTGATATGTTTGTGTCTTGTTGCAGGTGTCTGTTGTGGGAGTGCTGAGACAGTCTGATGTGTTTGTGTCTTGTTGTAGGTGTCTGTTGTATTGTATCGTTGTCTGTTGCGGGAGTGCTGAGACAGTCTGATATGTTTGTGTCTTGTTGCAGGTGTTGGTTGTGGGAGTGCTGAGACAGTCTGATGTGTTTGTGTCTTGTTGCAGGTGTTGGTTGTGGGAGTGCTGAGACAGTCTGATATGTTTGTGTCTTGTTGTAGGTGTCTGTTGTGGGAGTGCTGAGACAGTCTGATATGTTTGTGTCTTGTTGCAGGTGTCTGTTGTGGGAGTGCTGAGACAGTCTGATATGTTTGTGTCTTGTTGTAGGTGTCTGTTGTGGGAGTGCTGAGACAGTCTGATATGTTTGTGTCGTGTTGCAGGTGTCTGTTGTGGGAGTGCTGAGACAGTCTGATATGTTTGTGTCTTGTTGTAGGTGTCTGTTGTGGGAGTGCTGAGACAGTCTGATATGTTTGTGTCTTGTTGCAGGTGTTGGTTGTGGGAGTGCTGAGACAGTCTGATATGTTTGTGTCTTGTTGTAGGTGTCTGTTGTATTGTATCTTTGTCTGTTGCGGGAGTGCTGAGACAGTCTGATGTGTTTGTGTCTTGTTGCAGGTGTTGGTTGTGGGAGTGCTGAGACAGTCTGATATGTTTGTGTCTTGTTGTAGGTGTCTGTTGTGGGAGTGCTGAGACAGTCTGATATGTTTGTGTCTTGTTGTAGGTGTCTGTTGTGGGAGTGCTGAGACAGTCTGATATGTTTGTGTCTTGTTGTAGGTGTCTGTTGTATTGTATCTTTGTCTGTTGCCGGAGTGCTGAGACAGTCTGATGTGTTTGTGTCTTGTTGCAGGTGTTGGTTGTGGGAGTGCTGAGACAGTCTGATATGTTTGTGTCTTGTTGCAGGTGTCTGTTGTGGGAGTGCTGAGACAGTCTGATATGTTTGTGTCTTGTTGCAGGTGTTGGTTGTGGGAGTGCTGAGACAGTCTGATATGTTTGTGTCTTGTTGTAGGTGTCTGTTGTGGGAGTGCTGAGACAGTCTGATATGTTTGTGTCGTGTTGCAGGTGTCTGTTGTGGGAGTGCTGAGACAGTCTGATATGTTTGTGTCTTGTTGCAGGTGTCTGTTGTGGGAGTGCTGAGACAGTCTGATATGTTTGTGTCTTGTTGTAGGTGTCTGTTGTGGGAGTGCTGAGACAGTCTGATATGTTTGTGTCTTGTTGCAGGTGTTGATTGTGGCAGTGCTGAGACAGTCTGATATGTTTGTGTCTTGTTGCAGGTGTCTGTTGTGGGAGTCCTGAGACAGTCTGATATGTTTGTGTCTTGTTGTAGGTGTCTGTAGGGGGAGTGCTGAGACAGTCTGATATGTTTGTGTCTTGTTGCAGGTGTCTGTTGTGGGAGTGCTGTGGTTGGCCGGACTCTACCTCTCCTCTGTATCGTCCTGTATGGGAAGTCTGTACGGGCCGCCGAGGATTCTCCAGTCTATAGCCAATGAAAATGTTATACCAATTATCAAAATACTTGGTCATGGGGTAAGTATGTCACTTTATACTTCTCTCACCATCAAACCAGATCAGAGTCTCACCTTTGACATATCATAGTATTCTATACAAGGGGAGAAAGTGCATTGTAAATCCGAAGTAACCTCGGTCTCCAGGAATATGGATCATGTAATCAGGCTCAGTGACTTGGTTGACCGCGTATCATTGTGCCCCAATAGCATGGATCGTTGCTCTCAATGTCAATCACTTTTTGGTCGTGTCAAAATTTGATTATTAACAGGCAGCTGTTGATTAAAGTGTAAAAGCAGCAAACAAACAAGAATAAAAATTACTTATATTTTGACTTGTTGCAAGTTATGACTTTTGCTTGAACGACCAACTTTGTTTTCCTGAGGATATGGCTGCAGTGATAAGATACTGTGGTACTGGGCAGAAACGGGCCATGCACTACAGCATAGTAATTTGCTGTGCAGAGTTATGTCCCTTAGTCCGACCAGGATACTGATCCTTGGCCTGTCAGCTCCATACCTGTGCAATGGGTTCTCAGAAGTAAACATATAATGTTCAAACTAATTTACACATTCCCTCTGTGAGGGATATTTCACAGCCTTCGTCAGTTCAACTGCACGAATATTCCATTATCAGTCTAACTTCTTAAAACAAGATTTCTTTCTTTAAAGGACATGTTATTTGTTCCAGCGAGGGCCCAACAAGGTTCCTGTGTATGCACTGATCGTGATAACCCTGGTGGTGCTGCTGTTCATCTGTGTGGGGCAGGTGAACACCCTGGCACCGGTGGTGACCACGGCGTTTATGTTGACATACGCATCTATAGATTACTCCTACTTCGCTCTGGCCATGAGCTACGACCGGCGCAAAGACCGAGATGCCCGGTTCACGCACACCGGTGCTGGGTACGGTGATAAGGTGCGCAAGTACAGTGCTGACAGTGAACTGCTTAACGGAAGTGTTGGGTACGGGGCGACTGGGAAATCTATTGATGTCACCACTCATAAAGACTCTTTCGAAAAACTTGCTAATGACCTTGACAAACTGTTTCCCGAGCGGCTGACTCAGCGGGGCCAGCACCACCTGGTGAGGCAAACCAGTATTAATAGCGGTAGTAATGCCACAACACCTGAGGCGGACTTTGATGCCACGAAGAGGAAGATCTCGATTGATGCTACATCAGAAAAGGGGGAAGATTCAGGAGACACAACCCAGTTGATTGGTAAGTCCTGGAAACGAGGTACTCAAGATGTCAGAGCTTGAGAGGCAGGTATCAGGTCCACTGATAATACAAGCAGTCTAAACATGCCGACTAGGTTATGAGACTATAATGTAATGATAGTATAATTCATTCTGGCATGAAAACAAATATAATAACTCAGGTGAGTCAGGTGGTAACACTTGAAAATATTGATTTAAAGGACTTATTTTCAAAAGAAAATATTGCAATATATTGAACAATCTCATTAAACATCCTATTACGGGTCACGTCAGAACGACCTTTCATCCGACCAATGAAAGCGTCACTTACCAGATCATGAAAGTGACAGTCGGAATGTGTTTTCTAATCATGCAACCTCGAAAACGTTAACACGGGGTATTCCAAACGACAGTAACGGCCCATACGACTGATTCCGTCAAAATTATCGTCTGTCTCTCGCTTCCGTGGGATAAACATTTGAACGGGGGAGGCGTTGCACAGTATGTGGGAAGCACTGCCATACAATCGCAACCATATATTAGTCATTCCTGATTGTTCGTTAGTTCAGTTTTCAAAATTTTCAAGCGTAGTCTGAAAAGGAAGTCACCAGGTTAAAACGAGTGCCGTAAAGCTCGAGAAAGCTGCTTTCTCATTGTCTGATATTTGGTCGGTCAAAGGTGGCGAAAGGTCGTTCTGACGTGACCCGTAATGGGATGTCCTCAGATCTTTTTTTAGTGGCAGCGAGAACTTAGATCTGATTTTAATGAGATTGTATACTGAACAATGTTTTGTCTGTACTATCACATGTACAGGTTAATCAAACTGACCAGCCGCATCAAGGTAAGAAATGTAGGGTGAAGTGGCACTGTGCCTGGACATGTGCAGTGTTTTACACAACGCAGCAGCGTGCATCCAGTACACACAAATGTGCAGAATGGACACAGAAAAAAATATATATAATGCATCCAGAGGGACGCACAAAAATTCTCATTGTACCAACGTCTTGACAAGAAATATATAGGTCCTGTATTTAAAGTAATTATAAAATCTTCAGTTCAGTACACTGCACCATTTCATTTCTTAACATGACACTCATATTTCCTGTAAGGCAGGGTTAGAAACTAACAGTTTTTGTCCACTAGTCCTTATAATGATAACATATAGCAAAACCCTTAAAATGGGCCAATTTCTACTAGTCCTTAGGATACCTTTACTATTGGGCAGTTTGGTAAGGACTATAGTATAATGCCAATTTCTAACGCTGTAAGGACCCTTGAAATTTGTAGTAGTGGGTCCTCTGGGCCCCTAGTTTTGTAGGTTAAGCCTGTTTATTGAATACCAGATTGTCTGGATTGTGAGCCTCAGTGAGCACCCTACAACACCAGGCCTGCCATTGTGCATCCTACAACCCACACACTTCAGACTTCCGTCCAAACTTAATCTGACATGCCGGGATATTTGTCTGTGTTTGAAAATACGGGAAAAAGTGATAAAAGAGAAGATAACAATCAAGAAGATAGTTTGATGTTCATGGCTGCCTGTTGGCCCAGCATCACCTGATCCTGCCCATGATGCCTTCTTACTACACCTACTGTGATACTGCCACACGGTGCAGCTGTCCGATCCTCTCTCTGTCTCCCTATACTCATCAAATTTAATTACGGTGGTGTTATCTCCCGACTTGTTGTGCGGGATGTCCTCATTAACACCATCTGTTGTGTGACCAGGTGTCAAGAAACAGCCGAACACCGAGATCACCAAACAGCCGAGGTCGTGGTACTCCGTGCTGTGTAACAGATGGCTGTCTCTCCTGGGGGTGAGTGCAGGTGGATGAAAGGGGTCAGTTGTATGAAGCTGATGCATGGCCTCCACACCATGCTGCCTTGTAGACAGATTCCAGCCATTATGAATTTGGGTGTAATAGTTACGATTTTTAGCCTAAAATTAAGCTAGTCCTCCATGAAATTAAGATTTTTGTCATTATATCCACTAATGATTTACATGTATAAAATATCGTGTAAATGCATTGTTGACATGAAGCATTCTACAGCGAGACAATGCTGACTAATCAGTCTTGCTTTCAATTCACATAGTGTTAAAATATCCATTACTCAGTGATAAGAGGTCTCTGATCGGTTGTTTTGTTACAACACACTCTAGTTATTTTAGTGATCAATCTTTGTGGGTGCAGACAGGAAAGGTGCAATCAACATTACTTGTTTTCCTATTCTTTGATACCCCACTGATGACTCCAAATGTCCCATTACGGTTGGCATCTCTGTAGAGGACGATGGTGTACGATGCCCGTAGGGGGAATCTGAATGAGTGATGCATGGCAGTGTGTCTGTGGCTCTCATCAGCACAAGAGTGGTGTGCATCACAGGAAGAAAGTGGGTGTCTGTACTTCAACAAAACCCAATTTGTATAAACAATCTTGACATCATTGAGTGTGAAGACAAAACATTGATGAGTATTTGTAAATAATAAAAGCCATTGAAAGCTGTGTTTCTGCACTTGCTCTTTAAAGTTTTATCATACACAATCCTTTGGTTGTGTATGACTTCCATTAGGTCAGACTAAGTATTTCTTGTATTACAGATCTGCCAAACTGATTGTTCCCTGATTTCTAAAAAATGACTATAAAAAATTATAAAAGTAATTATACTTCTCCGACGTTAAATTTCTCAATGGAAGGGAAGCAACTCTTCTGCAATTGTCACTTGCCATCAGCAAAAGTGTAAATAATTTAACTGGATGATTGTTGCCTCTTTGCCAATCCAGTCAATTCTTGCCCATTACTGTCATATGCATATTTTTTCATAACTGAAAATGCTGCATTGTTGAGGCCGGTTGTCATTTGTGTGTGTTGGGTGGTTCAAGAAGTTTTGTTGTTTCAGACCCTTGGCTGCATGATCATCATGTTCTCCATCCAGTGGGTGTACGCTCTCGTGGAAATCACCGCCTTCCTCGCCGTGTACTTCTACATCGGACACTCTAGCCCCGGCTACTTCCCAGGTGAGTCAGGTGGTAACACTCAAAGACTCGGGAATACTTATCAGGTGATAACTCAGGTGAGTCAGGTGGTAACACTCGAAGACTCGGGGTTACTTATCAGGTGATAACTCAGGTGAGTCAGGTGGTAACACTCGAAGACTCGGGGTTACTTATCAGGTGATAACTCAGGTGAGTCAGGTGGTAACACTCGAAGACTCGGGGTTACTTATCAGGTGATAACTCAGGTAGGTGAGTCAGGTGGTAACACTCGAAGACTCGGGGTTACTTATCAGGTGATAACTCAGGGGAGTCAGGGGATTCAAATTGCAGAAACATAAAGCTTCATTCTTCAGGTTGTTCCTGAGCGCCATGGCATGTACACCATATTGTGTGTAATATTGAAGGTGTATTTGTGTTCTGTGTGGGTTTTAGTTTGCTGAGATTGAAATTTCAGAATCAATGTTTTAAATAAATTACCGGTAAGCTAAATCTTTTAGAAATATGACATCTGATTGGCTCAAGAACCATAAATTCTTCATATAAATTGTCAAAGTTCACTCATGGTTCACCTATCTCACCAGATCTTCATGCAGAGAGGATCATATCCCAGTTAGAGATCTCGGTATAATGAGATTGGTTCCCTGATGAATGATGTGAATTGCTGACAAATTCTAATGTCATATTCTCTTGCCTACAGGTATTGCAGAGTTCAACTTGTATGAATGGCTTAAAAATGGCATCCTTAGATGTTGCAGGTGAGGATATTGTATTCATTACAATTTGTGCTGTCTTCTACATCCTATTTGGCAACAAATGTTGCACCCCTTTGTAATGTTTCTTTGAATTCTTAGAAAAATGCTCCACAAATCAATTCTGGAATGTTCATATACATCCAAGGCTCCAGGGGACAATCGTAGCTCTACAATGGCGGATCCAGGATTTTTAAAAGGAGGGTGGGGGGTCCAAAATATCAAAATCCTCTCTGCCTACAACATACTACTGCCTCCAAGATACTACAATGGGTTGTCAAAAAGGGTGGGTTGTGGGAGGGGCCTGGGACCCCCCCACCCCCCCACCACCCCTCTGGATCCACCTATGCTCTACAAGTCACAATAGCTACAACATTTTAACCCTCATTTTGCATAGAATCAATTTATCCTAACCTGTAACTATACCACATTTCAGACGCGGACCAGATCCCCAAGAACACATCATTGTGGCTCCAAAGACACCTGCCGTTCAAACCCTTGCAGCTCAGTTGACGGCAGACAACGAAGACTTCGCCAACAGAGGGCGCTACCACCAATCCGAGATTGTCCAGGGCGAGAACTTTGACGATTATGACAGTGACTGAGTGGGACAGTTACAGCTTCCATATCTTGTAAACCCATAGCCAAATATCTTTTCTGGTCCTCTGTGACCATGGATCACTACCCCCATCAAACCAGTGCAATATTCTTTAGTGCAATTTTAAGTTACGAAATGACCATTTAGAAAGTCATTATGTTCCCAGGAAATTACAATCTATGTACACTTACAGTGTCATATCAGGGGTTATGGGTGGGTAAAGTTTTAATTTAGGGTAAATTCTGTTGCCAACCAACACATATACTACTTAATAAGGGCTGTGATTCCAGTTGTTTTGTTGTCATATAGAAGTTATGTAGATACTTAACATCAATATATTTCCAAGGCAAAATCTTCTCGAGGTGTCAACTTAGTTAAATGTCTAATAATGTCAAGATTACAACCATCTAAGAATTTACCTAGCTGAAACATTTTAGAATGAAAATAGGTTTCAGTACAGCTTCGATTCCAATATACTGAAAGGTCCATCTAAAAATCTGTCCCTTACCTTCTCAGTCGACCATTCCAACTTGACCTGTTATGGAACTTTCTAAAACTGTTATACACCGTCTCATGTTAAGATAAATAACAGGGTTAACCACTGTCACGAGTCTGTTAGAACAAGACAGTGAAATTCTAGAGGGGCTATTTTCCCCAAATGTAATTATTTTACATAAATCACAAGTAAAGAGCTAAGAACTAGGTGGTTATGGCCAATGGCGTCAACCACTGAAGTCAAGTGTTGTGCCAAGGATAAATGTTTGATTTTTGAAGATGCATATTGTACCTCGGGGTCAGGTTCAATTGAGAACAAACTTGTACCTCTGTTTATATCATTTCTAAGGTTTTCTGAGCTGATAATTGCTGAACTATCACGTCCATGTATGACAGAAGTGACAGGGTGTATAAGTGGACATTTCCATCTAAACAAACTATGGTCATTGTCAAACTGTTCAATATGATCTCCTAGGTATCAGATTGTTATGCAGTGTTTGAGGTCATTCATCACTGTCCCACTTCATGACTCTTGAGCAGGAAAACCAAACTAGAAGCTTACCCCTTGTAAAGAGAACTAGAGTGTAGCTTTGTTGATAAAGCATAGACTCATCACACAAAGAGCTGGGTTTGATTCCCAACATGGTACAATGTGTGAAGTGTATTCTTGGTATTTTCTTCTGTGATCGCTGAAAGAGTGCTAAGAGTGATGTTAAGCCGTACTAACTTGTGGACCTCAAAAGAGATGAGATGACATGGGGTTTAGCGTCACATCCAAGATTATTGCACTTATATAGCGACGAGCATGCAAGTCTTTTGGTATGATGCGGATGGGGATCGAACCCCCGACCTTCCACTCTCCGGGCAGATGCTCAAACACTGGACCACAGAGGCTGTTAGACCTAACAGGACGACAAGCAGCCCCAAAACTAGCCCAGGTGCTGTATCTGCTACAACTGACGTCAAATACAAAATATATTTAAGCAGCATCAAACTAGCAAAGCCACCTGAAGGAAGAGTCTTGGTCAATCTCCACTTTCCCACTTACTTGAAATGCTTGGTATATAACCTGTCCTCACTGTCTCACTGGCTACAAATATATCTATATACCTGCATGATTGTGAATGTCTTGTCACAAGTCAGGTGTATCTGTACTATTCTTGTGTTATCATCCAAATTTACAGTTACACGTTTTTGTTTTTTCTCTCTGCAAATTCAAGTTTTGTCTGTGATATTAAAATCATAACCCCATCTAGCTTTATCAATGCATGTGTGGAACAAAATGTTCTGAATGATAAAACCAATGCTTCATATTTATCTTTAATGTTTGGCGACAAAACTAGATGTTGTCTGGAGTTATCGGATGCTTGGTGCAAACACACTTGCTACCTTTACTTCTACTCTATAAGGAAGGGTTAGTTGTGCTTTTATATCCATTCATAGGGACATGGTATAGGAATTTAGCTTGTGGCGAGTCAGATAATATGGAGCATATTGCACATGAGGTATAAAGTTTGTTCCAAAGGGTTGCTCGATCATTTTAAATCCAGACATCATTCTACAATTGTATTACACCAGGTTATTTTGTATGGTCAAACATGCAGACTTCATAACCATTCCTAATGAAAAAAACTAAATGTTCGAGGCTGTTGAGTGTTGTATTAGAATAATGACCGTCTCAAGGACGGTGGACATACGACAGATGTGACAGAAGATATGTTTGTTTGTTACCGTTTGTTGGCCAGTTTCATTGTTAGAGGCTAGATGTAGTGGTCGGTTTACATCGCTGTTTAGTGTTTACCTCTTGTGTACGACATTGTCGCAGAAACATTTCAATCTAAATCATACCACATAAATCTCGATTTGCATGGAAAGTTGTTAAAATTTATGAGATATGGAATATTAAACTTGATTTCCATCTTTAAAAAGACGGTAAAAAACATTCAGAATTCATTCATTCATTCTTTGTCAAAACCAATTATTGTTTTAAAAATTAAAAAATACATCATGTATCATGTTCAGGATCATTTTCTTAACTTGAAAATATTTTCAGGGTTAATAATTTAAGCTGAATCTCAATACCACACAAACAAATTTAAGCTGAATCTCAATACCACACAAACAAATTTAAGCTGAAACTCAATACCACACAAACAAATTTAAGCTGAATCTCAATACCACACAAACAAATTTAAGCTGAATCTCAATACCACACAAACAGCTCCTTCTTTGATGGGCTTACTATTTTTCTCAAAAATCATATACAGCATGTAGCATTTTACTAACATATCTTGTGTACTGGTACTTCCTGTTCTCCAATTCTAAGCCAACTTTATCAGATGTTCTATATTCTTGCAGATGTCTTGTGTTAATTGTTCCAAGTAGGATGTCTAGTTAACTATACTCTATGTGTCAGTCAAGTATATTTCCCAATGATCTGCCATAGTACATTATTCCATACTTTGACTCTACTCTATTGTCTGTGTCAGTAGCTTATTGCCTGATTATCAGTGTGTGTACACTCCATACTCCTAAATAGATCTGCGCAGTCGACCTAGCTTGAATGTCTTACAAACTAAATTACAAAATGCTCCTATTTGCTGCAGTATTTGTCTAGCTAAAAAATATCTGTTCATATGAAATTTGTATGGGTTAACAAAATCAGTCTTTCTTCCATTCACACCATGAGATATCCCCGAGTTTCAACAGGTGTGCATGTAACATGTTGTAGCACTGGACAAGGTATATATACATGTTGGATGACTGAGTGAGCAAGGACATCTACATTGTTTCAGAATAGGTATTACTGAACCATGCACGTTACCGAGATCATTTCCCCATTGTATCAAACATTTCAAGTTGAAGATATAATTTGGATACAGTGTAACCCCATGAAACAGTCTGGAAATTCTGCCTTCAACATGAGTTCTGATTAAATATTTGAGCATCTCCAAAGGGACATCACCTTGTACCAATGATTCTTAATCCAAACCTGTTTTGGACTGTAATGGGTCTATTTCACTGTATTCAATTGGGATTGTTGGCAAACATTCCAGATAATAAAATTAACTAACCATGATAAGGTAAGATAAGAATCGTTGTTCACTTATATAAGTATGACCCTATCGAATATCACTTGCAGAACAACTCTTCCACGTCTCATTTAAATCAAGACGAGCATCATATGATTTATCCATGACCAGGGCCATGCTTTAAGCATACGAGCCCTGAACATGCATTTCATCAGAATGTTAACTGTCTCATCTTCAGAAAGACGCCCACTACAGTTGTGGAGAGCTTCCTGCAGACAGTATGTCCAGGGCATTTACTATAACGAGTTATGTTGTGATAGTATGTTACACTTGGAAATGTCTTGTTCATGTCTTTATTTCAAATGTTGTGTTGTGTTAAGTTATTTAACATATTCATTGAGAGAGCTATATTTATTGAAAAATAAAACAATGCAATGAATTCATGTAATGCTTTATAATTGTCTTCATCAATGGCAACATATGAGTGAGCGAGATGGCATCAACAACACATGAACTGTCTTTCAGTTTGATCACAGTGTTCCAGCTCTTGACTTTTACCACTTGGTGCAACCAATGAGCACAGATATGTGTGGACAAATCAAGACTCATAATCAAAGTGTTAACTCCACTATCAGGGTTCATGCCTCCTCATGGCAAATTGTAGCCCCCTATAACACAAGAAGGCACAGCACCATGTCCATCTTCCCGAGGCAAGAGAGTTGCATTGCTGGAAATCCTGGGCTTGATAGTAGCACCACCAGTGGTTAGTATGAGTTATGTCCCTTCTTAGCCTCTCCTATGGACCAATCAGATTCCATCACTTGCATTTGTTTCAAACAAAATGGCGGCGCCCAGTCAAGACGTTCTGATCGATAATCAAGATCTATATTGTGATAAAACGGGTCTTACATCGCGAAGTGCATCAAATCCCGGGAGCACCTTGATTAAAACCATGAAAAGGTTTGGAAAATGTCTGCTGACAACTAGTTGGCGGTGTACATGCTGTGCAAATACTGCAATCGACCGAAATCTGCATGACAGTTTACGAACCGTATTTCGATTTCATTGCGTGATTTTGATTGGGTTGAAACTGGACTTCATAGTCAGTTAACTCTCTTGCCTCGGGAAGATGCACCATGTCAAACACAAGACTCAACTTGATACACTGTACATCATGGTACATATTTATATACATTCACATCATCACTACAGAGTATTAATTGTGGCTGTCATCACTTGCTCCCCCTGGTGGTGTAGAGGTCCTTGTCCTCGGCCTTGGACTGCCCGTGATCCTGCAGGCTTGCGTCCACCTTCACCTGACTGGATTCACTGGCTGGCTTCACCTGTAATCAATATGTGGTCATAAACAGCACTACAGCACAGCGATTGATAGACACACTGGGTCAAACACAATGAGTGAGTGAGCTTGTAACAATATTGCATCATAACAGGGGTCACCATGGGCTTTGCACTTTGTTATGAATACTTTAAGCACTAGGCTACCCAACAGCCCTGGGGAAACTACAGAATAAATAGGATATTTATCTTGAATACATGTAATAACTTATATCTCACTTCCAATTATACATGAAAAACAATTCCTTTCAACCACTCGCACAACAAAATCTGCCCAATGTCAAAGGTACTACTCAAGAGAGAAGCTATGTCTTGTTTTTGACAATTTCATGTCTTCATTCAGGCGAGTGCTGAGAAAAATAATCTATTTTCCTGACTTTAATAATGAACACTGATTTAGATACAAGTTAAAATATGGAAAAGAATGTCATATTTCTGTAGCTCATGCTTCATGAAAACAAGAAATGTTATGTGAAGATTACATTGTGAAGTTACTGATCAATCTTAAAAGAGACACAATCGAAACTTCGCAGGACATCTGACAATCCTCTTTCCACTTTCATTAAATGTCTACGGTCAGTTAAGGTGAAATAAACATAAGAACTCTGATTTTTTAATCACACAATTCAATAAGTTGCCTATTATGACAAGAAAGGCAGGGGGAGGGCAAATTCTATCCAGGGTCCATCCACAAGGGTCATAGGATCTGTAAGATAGTTGTATTGATTGTTGAGAGTTGTTTCCCTCGGATTGCTCTGTGTTCTGAGCCCCTGATTCCAACTTACCGGTTGTGCTGAGCCAGAATCAGATGAGGAAGCTGAAAAAAATGATGCACACCAATACAAAGCCAATTTCACCTGGAGAAGTATCCTCAGCTTACAATGACTGATACTAAATAAAAAGTTGCCGTCAGCACTGCTTTTCAAATAATTTCAACATAAAAACTGAGGACTAAACACTTACACTACATTTAAATATTTAAAAAAATAAGATGACAACAAGAATATTAAAATTCTTTACTTTTCAAATAGGAGAGTTATAAATTTGAACATTATTTCTTCATTTATTAAAGGGATGGGGGGGAGCATGATTGTTTGTTGTGTTACGCCTCACTCAGCAATATTCCAGCTATTTGATGATGGTCAGTAAATTGAGTCTGGGTAGACAATCCAGTGATTGGCATCATGAGCACATCTATGAAATTGGGATACGATGACATTCATGGGGGAGGGGGCAAGAAAAAAAGGTGGGAGTGGGTGGGTGGGTGAGAAAAAATGTTCTATAAAATAGGGTTGTCAGCAAAATATGTCACAGTCCTAGGTTCCTAAGCGGTCTTGACTCAGGTGAGGTAGAAATGTACTTATTTAATATTTATTATCAGGTAGAAAGACTCGAGTACTCACAGTCCCCCTCCCACAATGACCGAGCATAGCCATACACCTCATCATATGCTTGTGTTGTCATGGCAACAGCCTCATTGGGGTAACACAGTGCAGCGGCTGCAGTCATTGCACTTCCACTTAGGATGATCTTCCGTAGGAATCCACCTGTCACGGGTCAACACAGGTCAACACATGAACAGTGACGGCATCCATTTCTAAACATACCACCCTGGTAATTTTGGCGGCTGACCATTTGCTGATTTCTTAAGAACAGTATTCTCAATCTCAGTTGCAGATTGTGTATAATAGAAATGAAAACTTCAGATTTTATTAAAATCTACTTTAAGATGGGGAAAAGCCTCTGGTTTCACATCAGCTATGTAATGTCGTCTAACTGCCTATCATCTGTTTCTTATGGGAATAAGACAGTAAAAGAAAACTTCAGAATGTTTAGTTTCGGATGTCGGTTAACCAATGTCCGAAATAACTGCCTGCCTGCCCGTCTTCCCGTTGGGCTGCATGACATTTTCCTCCACCTGCCCCACTGTCTGGCAGATACTTTTAAGACTACTATCGTATTCAGTTTTATTGTAACTCCTCATTATTGTTTGCATTATTTCCACTGAATCATGACACGACTTGTCTCTTATTTTTGCAATTTTTCAATATTAAAAATGTCTGAATGCGGGCAGGTTACTTTGAAGATGGGCTGGCAACATGTATGGGTGACCCGTCCGACTGTCTTTTGGGGCTTTAAAATTATTTCAAACACTGTAGTTAACCCCAACTGAGAAATATATACAGGGTTCTTCGTCAGAAGCAGTTTTTCTAGATAGCTTGTAAAGATATTTCAGATGACACATTTTGAGTTTTAGTCAAGTACATGTTCATCCCAAATAGTGACTGAACATGAACTATGGGTCAACGACCTGTCTACATATTAAATTGGCTAAAAAGATAGTTATTTGTCTGGTACATGTTCTAGTTTTTTATCAGTATGTTTTAAGGGAGTACAGTAAGTATTGTTCACGTTGTACCTACCTCTGTAGCCTGCGACGACTCCTCCAAGTCCTGCTACTGTGATAACACTAGCCTTGGGCAGAATGCTGGGGTCCTCTTGTATATAGGTGACAAAATCTGAAACAGCACACATGAGAAAGGTTACTCCAACACATATGGCTTATGTCTGTTTACGCCGCTTTTAGCAATACTCCAGCAACATCACTGCGGGTGACACCAGAAATGGGCTTCACACATTGTACCCATGTGGGAAACCTAATGCTTTAACTACCCCACCACCCCTCCAACATACGCTAAGGTCACACAGTACTATATCTTTACAGACAAGACTACAAAAACCTAATAACTGCCTAAAAAAACTAAAAAATAATTTGAAAACCTTGAACTTTGAACTTTTAATGACATTCATATTGATAAACATCTTCTTCTTTTTTAAAGGCTGAAATAAAACTCAAATCAACTTTGACAATATTTTGTATTTGTTGTCTTTTGCTTCCTGCCTCTTGGAATATTAACCGTGAAAATCTATTGAAGGCTAGCAAGCAAAACTATTGGCCTGGCCTGAATATGCCAAACAGAGAAATTTCAACAAATAAAATTGTCTTTCTTTTTGATTGAGTGAGTTGGGTTGAACCTAACTACATGTACTTTGAACTGTGTACCAATTATATCACAGCATGTCAGCTTAATGTGGGAGGAAAGCCCAAAGTGATGCAGGTCTCAGTCATATCCCACTTTGGTGAAACCCACGACCACCAGTATGGTGCTGACAAAACTAAAACATAAGTGTGGCAAACTGGGATTCGAACCCACAAGGTCTTTCTTGTCATGCAGTGTTGAGAAGAGGAGGAAAAACTATGGTAGTAACCTACCCAGTGTGTGTGCCTTGCCAACCTGTAACTTGTCTTTCAGTGAACTAGTTGTGTCCTGGAACAAGGAAGGTCATATTTAGCCAGGTTTAACACGTTATGTCTGCGACTGTTTAGGAGAGGAGAAATGGGGTTTAGTGTCATGTCCAAGATTATTGGGTGCATGCATACCCACTGAGTGCGTGCGTGCATGCGTCTGTGCGTTCGTTTGTGTGGCTGCTTGTATTAGTCCAGACTAATACCGATTTCAAAGTGGTCGCCCCCTGAAATTCCATGCCACTGTTTAACATGGCACTCTACTCAGATGCAGTATACTGACTCCGAGCCGACCTGTCCTTGTTTAAGCCCTTAATGCTGAGCACCAGGCAGGGTAACAACAAGTACCATCTTTTATCCTCTTTTGGTATGACGTGGCCGGGGATGACCTTCCGCTCTACCAGTAGACCACAGAGGCGGTCAGAACATGTTTGCGAACGAAAGGGATACGACATCAACATCTGGAAAATGTAACTATGATAATTAGAATGAGTAGTGTAAATGATCATACTGCATGTTTAACATAATATTTTTGTCAATGAAATTATACATTTGACACCCTTCTCATACAAAACGTTTTTGCCACTTAGCAAAATCATTACCAGCTTTCGAGTGTCATCTCCAGTGATCCAGTGTATTACATCTCCATTCTATTGTGATAAATACCCTGGACCCATTCGCTACCACAGCTTCGTTTAGGAAGCGACGCCACCATCTCCATCTCTCAAATCAGTAACATCAAACAGAAACTCTCTTGCCAGTGAGTGTATTTTCACTGGATAAAAACCGAAACAAGATGGGACTGCTGTGTCTGTATTAACAAAATAGTAACATCATGACCCATTTGTTTGTTCCAGCTACAGCATGCTGTAAAGAATCGAGTCAGGACCAGACAAATCAGTGGTTAATATTATGAGCAATACCCCATGTTGTCAGGGAAGGATGGCACACCATCAACAAAGTAACAGAGCCTTACTCCCCCACCCAATTAGACACCTCATACTGCAAGTGTAAGTTGCTTGGGACACTGTTCAACCCAGATATCCCACAGGGCCCCACTAGGCCTACCTTTATAAATGATAGTTTGTTTGCTTGTTGTTTAACGCTGTACCCAGCAATATTCCAGCTACATGACGGCGGTCTGTAAACAATTGAGTCTGGACTAGACAATCCAGTGACTGATGTCATGAGCATCAATCTACACAATTGGAATACAATGCAGGCCTCAAGGTTGCGACTATAACGGTGGCCAATGCGACCTTAATTTCAATTTGTCTACTGTCTTAAATTCAAATGACTACCATCAAAAATATCTTGTGGCAACTAAATTCTATTGCTACACGTATGTAGACACAAAAATAAACATGTCTGCTACTGATTATACTTGCAAATAATTCCTCCTAAAGTCAACAATGAACCGAAAGGCATAAATATAAATGTAATACATATTTTATTTTAGTTGATAGTTTATTGGATAAGCAAGGATATACCTATATAATTTAGTAACATAAATTGCATCATTGTTCAAGTCACAAATAACAAAACTCAAGTACAGCATGTACAATTTCCACTAATTATACAATTCCAAGACTAGTGCTATGACTTGTACATATAATAGTTATTTGATAAAAGATAATTTCAATATAACCTACAATATTGGCTTGACATCTTGATTTTACCACTGGCTACCTGTAAAAAAAACTTAGACATATGGCTTGATAAAACTGTAATCCTTGAGGCCTGCAGTGCAATCCACGCAATTGGGATATGATGATATGCATCAACCAAGTCAGCGAGCCTGACCACTCGATCCCATTTGTCGCCTCTTACGACAAGCATAGTCGCCTTTTACAGAAAGCATGGATTGCTGAAGACCAATTCTACCTCGGATCTACAGGTACCTACCTTTATAGAGTCTAGATAGTCCCACACTGCCTGTCTGACAGTGGAGATAGACTCCTGGAGACTAGATGGTGGAGCTTCTTTATAGGTGTATTCGCACTTCGTCTCTAAGACATCATACATAGGGAGCTGGAACACACCAGGTTGTATAGTCAGAACATTCCATATGCTGGAGTGCATTTAGCATGTTTAGAAGTTAGTAGAAACAATTCCTGTGAGAACGATCTCCGTTGTTGGTACCAAGTTCTGTGAGAATGTGTTGGACTCGAACTTGTGACCTTTGGATTGTTAGCTGACAAGTCAACCGACAGACATACATCCACAATGTTAAACTGAGTGGAAATGTATGAAGTCGTGCCTAAAAGGTTACAGAAAGTAATGAAGTGGTGACGGACAACTTAGGGAGGTTGCAGGTAGCCATGGTGTCACATGACGCTAGGGCTAAGGTCACAATGCCATTGGGCAACTCTCGTGCTGTTCCGCAAACGTGAGTGGTAAGGAATATGCCGATGTGGTGAGAACTGCTCTTGGCATCAGATGTTGAGTTCACAAGGTACTTAATAATTTGTTGGAGGATTTAGTGGCAGAGAAGTGTGTGAGAGAATACTGTCAGGATAACGTGGAATGAAGTAAGGATTGAAGAAGGCTTAGGCATTGCTACTAATGCCATGTGTGTTTGAAGCATATCTGAGCAAATGTACCAAGAGACTTGGGATGGAAGTTACATGACAGATTCCTCTAGCCAATGTATTCCACCCCAAATTACTAAACATTTTAGTGTGACAAGTAACTGCAACTGAAGTGTTGAATGAACAGGAATATCTTGACAATTGCATTAATTTGCAGACTTCAACACTTTGGCTATGCTTTAAATGCATGATAATGGGATTCAACCCCTCCATATCCTCTCCACAGCTCTTATACATCCTTGTTGTTATAACCTAATTGATACATTGCAAATGATGTCCCACAGTACACAGATAGTTTTCGGACCAGCAAATTATGGATGATTTATATATACGTGCAGCATCAATAATATGTCTGTGCCACTGTAAACACAATGACCACATTTACTGAATCAACCAAAAATAACATATGTATTTTAGATCCCATTTATAAACCCTTTTGCCCTTAATTTAGGTTGAAGCTGAAAAACAAAATTATGTCGAAAAAATGCTTTCATATTAAAGTGGCACTTGCTGAAATATGAACTGATGCAGAAGGCTACCTTTAAAAAAAAAGACTTGACTTATTCAATGTAGAGATGATAGCTCACTGATAGGAGCTCATGCACACCCAATAACCCCAGCCACCTTGATGTCACAAGTATCACCATGAGCACTTCTGATAAACACAATGATAAACAGTATTAATGCTGGCTTATTACATATTAACAAACGTTGCAGATGGACTCTTGCCCTTGTGCTAGCCCTGCAACTGAACTTTGTCTTACCTGGGAGATCTTGACTTTGTTGCCCTCTGAAGTACTGCCTGCATGGACAGTGGGAATGGCAAGGGCAGGAACCCCTGCTGCTACACACAGCACTCCTAGATGGCGCCCTCGAAAGTGCTACGCAAAATATTGAAGTTTTAGTATTATTACATATCAGTTGTAGTCAAATCGGTTTGACACCACTTGCAACAGTACAGCATATTGGCAAATGTTTTAGGTAAATGATGAGGGAATTATTGCAGTTTGGGACATTTCATTAGCACTATAGAAAAGCAGACCCATGCACATGATGCAAGCAGAGACCATATAATAGATATCTATTATATGGTCTCTAATGCAAGGTTTAGGATTGTGATAGCAAGATAGACCCATCCATAAGGTGTTGATTGTTGTTTGTTTAACACCGCACTCAGCAATATTCCAGCTATATGACAGAGGTCTGTAAATAAGTGAGTCTGGACCAGACAATCCAGTGATTAACATCATGAACATTGGTATATTGGTATACAATGACCTGCATCGACCAAGTCAGTAATGCATGGGTTGCTGAAGACCTATTTTACCCAGGATCTTCATGGGTCCATCAATAAAGTGGGAGATAGGTAGCATCATTAGTGAAGAAGCATCTAAAAATACTGACTGCATGAGTCTGCATCATAAACGCAAAACATGTGCAGGAAGCTGACTTAATCATGTTAATAGTAATAATAACCTACGTTGTGACCAAAATGCATGTGAAATATTCGGAATGCTGCCAGTTGACAAATACTTGGCATGTGTGTATCTGCTGTGAAATTGAGATTAATCACTTTCATCGAGTTGTGAACCTGTGTTTGATACTAAAAAGTAGCAATATCAAAACTAACACTTCATTTTCAACACGTTCAATGTCATACATCCACCGGCATGACCAGTGGTCGTGTTTTCCTGATTCAGTATTTTCGGTATATTTGTTAAAATATCGTCATAATATCACTTGAAAAGGGTGATATCTCTTTGTTTCGATTCCTGTGTCAACGGTTATTTACTGCTCTATCAGAGAGCGTTGAATTACAAGATATTTAGGTTGTAGAGGTCAGATATTTATACTCACTCTCAAGAACGTCATCTTGAAATGAATTATCTCCCTTCCAATAATTCAGGAACTTCCGGTATGTCGCGCTTTATAAACGTGCAAACGAAGCGCTCATACAATATGTCATACCGACGCTTGGTGAGTTAGTGCAGTAATAAAATGTATGTTGAAAGCATTCATTTATTTCTTCACCATAAAAACAAAAATCAGTAGTTTTTAAACCTATTTTTAAGGAAGTAGTATTGACAGAGGTATCGCATTTTCCTACATCCAATACAATTTGCTTACTGGAGTAAAACGCGATGAGAGGCGTAAGTATTACTTTTAGTGGATAATTATAATATCTTTCAAACTCATCTACAAAGTCGGTAGGCATATTAAGATAATTATATCTACAATTATAGGTTACTAAATGTAAAGTTGAAATCAACCAAGAGAATGTATTTAAAGTTTTGGGAACAACAGAGGGTTTGGAGCTATTCTACATACGACGGTGACGTCATATCTTTTGCGTCACAGTAGCGATATGACGTAATAATGGTGAGTCGCGGTGTAGAACAAAAACTTTGCAAGGCTTGCTTAGTTTTCTTTAGGGGTGCACCATCATGTTAGCTTACGAAGTTGCCGTGCTCATATGCTTTCAATACCTGTCACATGTTCGAGTGAAGTATTACGGTGTAAACAAACTGCTTGCTCATGTAGAGCTAAATATTTTATTTAAAGGATTCCGTAAATTAGATCGACATACCACTCAAAACGCTAGACTCAACCCATGCCGCTTCACTCAATACATTTGGTAACACAAAATAGTTCGCGTTTTGTTAAGTTATGGTAGAATGGAGATATACATACTGCGTTTTCAATGTGGAGCTAGGTTACCTGTAGATTTGACCGCGAAAGAATTAACATTTGAAGCCTCACGCTGCGCGTTCGGTTCCAAATTCTACATTGAAAACACAGTATGTTTATCTCCTAAACATTGTTCTAGCATGACGTCATTTCTAGAGATTCGCACATACTTTCGCACCTTGATGACGTCATAAATTGGACGACGTTTTTTTGAGAGGGAAGTGTCTAGTGAGTTGTTCGTCATAGATGTAGCTGGGCAACGCAGATAAACGCAATGCCCGAACGATCGCAACCAAAAGTGGGAGAAATTAACAATGGGTATTGGGAGAAAAGGTTACAATTAATCGCTGTGACAAATGCGAAAATATCCGACTTGTCCGACATTGCCGAGATCGAATTGTATTCAGGAAGTCATCATTATTTAAATACGGGTAAATATTTTCAAAGCTTGCTCATTTTATTAACATCCTTGAAGACATATGACGTCATAATGCTTCACTGTAAAGACAAAATACGACATGACGTCATCCATTGTTCATGACATCACAACTTGATTATATTACGTCACCTCGGCCCACTTGCACAAAGCGATCTTAGTGCTACGACTATTGTAAGCCTACGTTAAAGTATGTAGTTACGATCATCTTAGCGCTAAGACTGCTTTGTGCAACTGAGCCCTGAACACTGGACTGCCTGTTTCTCTGTAGAGTGGACATTTCATAAGTTTTTTCTTCATTATCGGTCCCGAAGTGTCAAGGAGTAATACATAGAATAAACTGGGAATTGTGGATTATATGTGTCCATTTAATGGATGCTGTAAATAACTCGCCGAAAATTCGGGATTAACACCTTACATTCACTCGGGACAAATAATCCGTAATTCCTCGAAGGTCGTTAACTATTCTCTAATTATTGCTGGCTTTCGTTTTTATGTCGGCAACTATTACATAAATACTAGCGGGAAACTGCGCTTCACATTAAGTGATGTAAATGTTATGTTATTGAAAATAACAACATTATATTTGGTCATTCGTCTGATCAATGTTTTATCATAATACATTTATTGACAAAACAAATACGTGTCATATGGCGAGGATAATAGTGCCACGTGGAAAGTGAACAGAACTAATGTACAGACATATCCTAGTAGTGTGTATCATCTTCTTCATCTTACACATCCTGCATTCTAACCGTTCATTTCGACATCTTTATTCTTAGCAGATCAACATATAGCTCCCGAAATAAAGTATTATAAAGTTAACTAAAGATATCTCATAACGTAGCCTCGTCTTTAATTTCGACTACTACTTAAAAGAGGATGAGTATTGGTACCGAGGGCTGAGTGTGTGAGTGAGTGAGTGAGTTTGTGTTTTACAGTATTCCAGTCATATCACGGCGTGTCAGCTTAATGTGGGAGGAAAGGCCGAAGTGATACAGGTCTCAGACGTTTACCACTTCGGTGAAACCCACGAGCACGGGTATGGTGCTGACAAACCCAGAAACATAATCGGGGCGAACCGTGATTCGAACCCACAATCATAGGTAACTGGCGAGCCCAAGGGACGCAACTCTGCACAGCGAATCGCGGCGCCTTAGACGACTGGGCCACCCGTGCCCCCTCCGAGGCCTGAGAATAGGATGTGAATTGATTAGGTTGAATGTCATATAAGCTATATGCTCTTTAAGAAACACTATATTTCCAGTTTCCTTATTGTTTCTTGCGGTATTGTATATTTACTTCAAGGTGTGGTTACTGAAATCATTTCGCGTGTCTGTCTTGATATTGATACATGTGCTATAAGAAAACTGGGTATGCTGGGTTGCACGCTGCTCATAATATCAATCACTGATTTATACTGCGCCCTCATATATACATGAGTGCGGCGTAAAACAACACACAACACGAAGACGACGTCTTTACAGGGGACTAAATACAGCGGCTCGACCATTATTGGAAAAGGTCACAAGAACCACAACATGTTGAAGTAGTGTCCGAAATAAAAGGCAATTACTTTTGCGGTCGTTTTCTCAATGAAAGCATCTTTAGTACAAACAAGAAGCATCTAGATATCCAGATAAAACATTCGGTTCGTGTTGGTTTACGAAGGTTAATGATTGGCCTTTCCCCAAGACGATGAATCCCCATACAATGACCTTTTCTTCTTCAATGATGGATGCGTGTCCCATGGGGACACCCCGGGTCAGATTCAGTGGGTCCCAGTACCTCTAGATTGTCGTAAGATTCCACAACACTGGGATAGGGTGTCCAGGTCCAGACTCGACCATTTACAAGTTATCGAGATATTTGTTGGAATATTGCGACCAGCGGCATTGAACAACATTCAATATGTGATCATTGCAAGTTTCAGAGAAGTCGGTAGGAAGGTGAAGTGTTCCAGGTTCAAGCAGACAACTGTTGCTATACAAATCAACAAAAGTGTCCATTAAGCACTTCTGACCAATAAATGCATGCACTTAGTACGCCGCTCAGCAATTCTTGTGGTAAGAATGAGACTTTTTCATGAGCAAGGTTTAAACAGGCCCCATACGCACTCACTTCATCAAAGAGATGCGTGGCTCTGCAGGAAATTGATGTCATTGCATAGATAGATCGGATAATTGAAATGCGACTTTACTCGTCTGCCACCCCCTGTTTTATAGTCTACTTCAAGCCTATCAGCAGCCATTTATCCAACTTAGGGCCAATGTTTCATTTCACGCAGGCTGCAGTGTCTATAGGTTAAGACTGGTCATTCGCACCAGACCAATGTGTTGGAGGTAAAGATACCGAGTCCTTCTCCTGGCACACAAAGGACATGTGAGTAAGGTGTCAGAATTACTTTTAACCCCACCAATATGGCCTACACCAGACACACGGTTTAATTGTGGAGCATTCAGTTAACTGTAGTGAACGCTTCCAATATAGAACTGATTGAACACATTTCATTTTTAGTAAATATATTGACTGTTCACCATCCGCAAAAACAATGTATGACATATGGATACATGCATATGAATGTAGGTTTAGGCCGCATACAGAAATATTTCGTCATATCATGACGGTTTGAAAATAATCCGAGTTTGATAATAATCAAGTTTGATGGTTGTCAGTTTCCCCGGGACCCCAACGTGACACACGTCCTCAACCAGGAAAGACCACTGGACAATTCAAGGATGGACCACCACTTTCAGAGGAGAGTCAACACCAACCTGGATCCATATTACACAAGCACAGTTCATATTTTGTTTTACCCAAGATTATAAATGTTCTGCTGATCAACTTCAATAAGTGCATGGTTCTTCCATTAACCTTGCGGCTGATCTTTCTAAGCATGTATTATGCTGCCACACATACAGTCTTCACTTCCTGCTGTTGTGAAGCCGCCTCTAAATGCATGCTCACCATCTAATCTTAACCCAAATCGATTGTCAATGAAGAAATTCAACTCTTACAATGCATATAAAGCTATATTGAAAGAGCCCTTGTCAAAACTTTCAATCACTCACTTAAGAACTTAAGAGTGCAGTTCCAGAAGAGTGAGTGAGGGAATTGGGTTTAACGCCACCGCTTTTAACAGTATTACAGATATGTTGGGCGTGTCAGCTTAATGTTGGAGGAAAGCCTGAAGTGATGCAGGTCTCAGACCTTTACTACTTCGGTGAAACCCACGAGCACGGGTATGGTGCTGACAAACCTAGAAACATAATCGGGGAAAACCGGATTCGAACACACAATCATAGGTTTCTGGCATGCCCAAGGGACGCAACTCTGCACAGTGAATCACAGCGCCTTAGACGACTGGGCCACCTGTGCCCCCAGTTCCAGCAGATATTAATGGGAAGTCTGTTAAAACACAGTTGTAAAATGAACACTTTGGGAAAATTCTAGCTAGGATATCCAAAATTCCATTGTTTTGTATGGACAAATGCTGGTTAAGTTTAGTTGGTTGGTTGGTTGGTTTGTTGTTTAAGGCTGCACTCAACAATATTCCAACTGTATGAGTGTGGTCTGTAAATAATCCAGTCTGGACCAGACAATCCAGTGATTAATATCATCCACGCAATTGGGATCGATGACATGCATCAATCAAGTCAGCTGGCCTGACCACCCAATCTGTTAGTCACCTCTTTCGACAAGCAAAGTCGCCTTTTTAGGCAAGCATGGGTTGCTGAAAACCTATTCTACCCTAGATCTTCACGGATCTTTTAAGTTTAGAGACATTCACTTAAACAGCCTCTGTAGATCAACACTTCTGTTGCCATAAGATAGATTTTGGTTTACAGCAAGTACAATCACCTCTGCATAAGGAATCTTCAATTGCTTGACTTGCTGATTCAAATACCCAGATTTCCCAATGATTCTTTATTTGTCAGCACACTGTGGGTGGGTTTCACTGAAGAGGTTAATGTCTCAGACCAGCATCACTTTGGACTGCCACACATGCAGGCAGACATGCTGATACAACTGAAACACTGTTCAAAGCAGATTCCTCAACACCAAACTCACTCTTGAAGTGCAAAGAACACAAATTCTCAGATACATACGAGACAACCCTGAAACAATCTATGCCAGTTTAAGAGTGTCAGGTGTACTGAAGTAAAGAAAACATAACATCACTTTCATATTTGACAATATATAGTTTTTATTTTATAAAATTTGACAAAATACTGTTCTGGAAAATACCCTTCCTGGCTATGCAATCTGTCTAACATTAAACATCTATATATTGCCTTAGGTATCAGACATAACATCATTTTGTGCTACAAAAATAAACTCAGAATATATGTTTGAATGTGAGCAGTCTGGCAGTGTTGGCAGATCACTGACCTTAAGTAACGGCTGGGATGTGACCATCAAGGTGGCAGTAGGAAAGCAGCCATTGAGCACATAATGGACAAAGTGAAAGAGGTGCAACATTGGGGATGGAAATTATTTGCAAAGCATAAGTTCTTAACAATGCATAATTTTAAAAATCAGGAATGTCGCTAGTAATCATGAAAGGTGAAGAATTAATGTCCATGTTTTTGTTTTTAAAAGAGGTTTTGGTGGGATAGTACCAGTATGCTAAATATGGTTCAATACCCAAAGAATATTACCCATATTAATTGCCTGTGTATTACCACCAAAAAAAAGCAAATGGTAATAACAAATGTTTGTGTTAAACAAATTTATATAGAACTGATGCTTAGAATTTTACTACAATATAAACAAAAACTGCTGACAAGACTGGAATATAAAATTGAAATTCCTGAATGCCTGTTTGCATGATTTTGCATCAAGTGCTCGCCACTACTTCCATACTGGATGCAAGGGTGTATAATGTGATAACATAACGGACAGTCAGTCAGTCAGTCAGTCAGTCAGGGCCGCACAAGGAGATGACCTTGACCTGCACTACCCCTCTGCCAGCACTGCTAGTCCTGCGTCCTCAGTCCCCACCGCCATGCTGGGTGGTATAACAACATGAACCAATAACAAGAGAGTGCCGTCTGTCTGATCACGGCCGTCTACAACACAACACCAATCATCAAACACTACAGGACGCACTGTCCAAATGCAGGACAACATGCTAGTTTTACACTATGGCAGCACTGTCGATTTCCTTACACCATGGACTGAACAATGACAGTACACATGGTTGAATGAAGTATAAGCATCAGGTTTCTCATAAAGTATACTACTCAAACTAATGACAAATCTGAATGGTTTTCATAAAAATAATTTTGGGTAACCACGACAGAGACAATGCAAAGGATCACCTACCATAACAATATAGGGCCAAGCTAATGAAATGCATTTGGAGTTATCTGCCCCTGTCATTGAAAAAGATTCTACAATGGGAATCACATTGGCAGAAATGAAGAGATGTCTTATATCAGACTAATGGTAGTCCTGAGCAGTCTACTAAAAACAAAATGGAATTCTTAATGGCTGGTGTTGTTTGAGATAGTCATTCTGGTGAATAAGGCCAGGAGCGTACACGAAGCAGACGGACGGTCAAACAGACAGCCTCATGCAGACAACAGGAATGCCAGGGAGAGTACTACTAGCAGTTTCACATGGGACCAAATTCTGGCAGCATTCTTAGAGACAGTTCACACAAATCTGCAACAATTCATCTTGTCCAAGAGAAAACAATACTAATAGGAGATGACAAATCCAATAATGTGTTTTGTTTTAGAGTACCAGTTGTGAACGGTTCCCTGTAGGTTCTCAGCATCAGAACTCCCACAACTCAGTGTAAGATGCCATATAAAGTCGTGTCATCTTGTGAATCTACTGAAGCTGGTATCCCTGTGACACATGTTGGCTTTTTTCAGAAACATGTTATTGACTGCTGTCTAGGAGCTTAATTAAACAACAGTCATTCAAGTGAATAAAAATCAGACAAAATTTGATGCTGAAATTAAATATTCAAAAGGTAATCTGAAAGAATTAAATTAATCACGATCTCAACAAAGCTTCATGGCTGACAGATTTCAGTCTACAGCAATAATATTTTCTTCCTTTTCCTTAACACAAGCGTTTTTATTGGTGTGAATCTGATCCTTACAATGAAGTAGGGAAAGAGGAAGTCATATTTATTGTAATTCTTTGATTAACTTATTTTGAACTCCAGAACCTTCAATTTTAGATTTGAGGTAAAAGCGTGACAATGATTATTAGAAAATTGTTGATCCTAAATAATTCAAGTACACTTCATGAGGTAATACTTTCAGCGAGACCAGTTTTTGATTTCTTTTTGATTTTTTTGGAATTATATGCCAGGCAAAATGAAAGACTAATAAAAATTCATCAGGAGAGATTGAAGTTAATTTACGAAAAAATAAAAAATAAATACACATCCAAATTAATACGCTTTATATATAAGTATTTGTTTTGATAATGCCTGTTGACAAAAACAATATTTTTTCTTGTCTTCAAGAAGGTCTTTAAGTTTAAAGAAGACAGGTAACAAGTAGTGGCTTGAAATAAGAATAAGAATCCCATTTAACCTACATTTAGGGCAGACAGATAAGAGATTGACATCAATAATCTCTCCCACTTTCTCACCCTCATTTTATTCAAATATTTAGGATCACTATCATCAGTATTTCTGATTAGAAGATATCAATTTTTATGCAAACTAAAGATAAAAAAGAGATTTAGTAGATGGACAATAGATCAAACAAATATTGAAAAAAAAAAGATTGGACAATACATTATCTTCTTGTCCCTGATCATGTCAACATTTACGCAATTTCATTGGAATTCGCATTTCCTTCCTCAGTGCAATATACTATCCACATTCATGAATCCACCTAACCCATCTAGCCCGATCATGGGATCATACTGACTTGCCCAACTGTAAAGAATGCTGTTACAAGATGGCCTCCAGTGACTGCAAATGTCTCTACTGTGAGAAACTGTTACTTGTAGGAAAATCGGTAGTTAACAACGACAAATATCTGCCTGCTTACAATGCTGCTCTGTTTGGTGGTAATATCAAAAATACAGCATTTCTACTGATAATCGTGTGACACAATGTGAGAGCTGATGTATAGTGTTGCACATGAGGACTGAGATATGTGCAACAATTTGTCTCAATTTTCCAATACATAACAAACAGGAATAGCTGGTTCTAAGTCTAGGATATATATATGATAGAGAGCTATGTGCCTCTTTTAATATACAGCCAGGATAAAACAACTTTGTACACAAAAATTAAATATAAAATCCAGTGAAATGAGGTAGGTTAAAGTCTGTTCATTATTCATATAAGAACCAGTAGGCAACACACTGCAGTGAGATGACCCTATGAACAATGAATCTTTCTTTGGTAGAAAGGAGATGATTCTACAATGAGTACGCTACAAGCCACTGCTCCCAGAACAACACAAGTTTCATGTTTTGCTTCACGAAATACCCTTTTATTTGATTTTTGTTAATAAAATGTTCCCCAATAATGTCCATCACCAGTTAAAAAACTACAACTGCATGGCAACATCAAATTTATGATTTGAAACAAGGGTATTTTGTCAAGTTAGACAACTCTTCACAGAATTGCAATGTGAGCGCTAGGACAGAGTTAGCTCCCTTTACATAGTCATGTGCACCAGATACTTTACCACACACAATCACATCGTCATTTTTTTTTCAACAAAGATGAATCATCACTTGTATAAATGTTTCATGAAATATCATAACATCTTTACAGTAATGCTGTGGATCACAGCAAGCTTGTTTACTTCATCCACTCAGCATAACAAACTTAGCAGAACTTATACAACAATAAAATATCTTTAACAAAAAATTCAATGTAAAAAATCTGAGGTCTAAAGTTTAATCGTGTACAAAAAAATATACCAATTACTTGGACCTGAATTACACATTATACACATGAGGCTAGATAATAATGATTTTGTGTCATCATGACCTACCTTCCTACAATGCTAAAAGGGAACTTGTCTCTGAAATTCAGAGAGAACTCTTTTACTAACACACGCTAGTCAGTCAATGAAGTCAAGCAAGCTTCACTGTTATTTTGTCAAAAAGCAAATGGACAGAGCAAGTTGGCAGACAAGTACCCTTTTAAAACTGTATACAATGTAATACCTGCAATCTGTAATTATATTTAACAATAACAACAAATTATCCATGTTTGACATTGGCTTGAGTAGTCACACCACTTAACAATGCAGCACTAACTTGCAACTGGTGCACAACTGATGTCAAAAGTTCAACTGACTTGATATCCATCCAACCAGTACTCCAGCCATTTTGACAATACTCCAACACAATGCATTCATTCTCAAGTCCAACATTTGCCTTGATTGTCCAACTGAGAGTAAGTGTAAGCTGTGTACCACCCTACTCTCACATCAACCAAGAAGACCTCAGTGGCAATGATGACAACGGTGATGGCAACGTCGCCCAGGAGCTATGTCTGGCTAGCAAACAACGATGAGCTATGTAACTACAGTGACAATTATTACAGAGTAAAATGCAGACCTGAGTTTTGTGTAGTTCATTCCCTTCTTCATTCAGCATCTGGTCCTGTCAAAACACTAACAAGTAACACCACCATAGTATATACAGTGTTTGTGTAGGCAGTAATAATCTATGATATATAAACTCTCTTACACTAGGTGTAATAATATAGCTATATAATACACATACATACATCAAATATAGGATATACTGGCCCCTCCTGAGGATGTCAAATGTTCCTTCTGTCAGATCTCTACATCAAGTCAAACAGCAGTCTCACCCAAACATTACTCCTTACTAAGTGCCATGTTCTTCTGGTCTAGTTTAGACTAACATTTAGACTAGAATGCTCATTGTGATTAGCTTGTGAAGCCTTCAGTTGATTTGATCAGTGCTCGGACCTGTTTGAAGCTGTAGAGTATACAGTAATGCTGGTGGGTAAGGCAAGGTGAATCTTCTGCAATGTCAGTTCTTGTAGTTGTATTGTGTGTGTGTATTGTGATTCTATGAAGCCTGTATTATGAATGTGTTTTGGAACAAGTGGAGTACTCATGTGCCTCGTTGTGGTTCAGCATTGGGTGTGGCTGTGGGTGTGGGTCGATGTGGGTGTGGGTCGATGTGGGTGTGGCTGTGTGTGTGGCTGTGTCCTTATGAGGATTCTGTGGCACCAGCAGAGTCGTTTAATTGGTTTTCTTTCGTCATGATGATCAATGTCTTTGTGTCCTTGTATAGAACCAGTGGTGCTGTGGATCCAATAACAAATCAAATTTTTATTGTGTAATGAACAAAAGGTTGTGTTTTCCTGGCAGATGTTGAATGAATCCTGTGAACTGTGGAAGGTGATGAGTGAAATGTGAGCTGTATTCTTGGAGTTCCTGAGGAGTCAAATACTTAACAGCTTGTTGAGCCACAAGAACTTTCCTGAGAAGTCAAATGAAGTGAAGGGTTTGAGTTTCTTGAAGGCTACATCTGCCCATGTGATAAATGTGGAGCCAATGTGTGTGACTGTCACAGGAGTGGAGCATCTGTGTGATAACTGGAGCTGGATGAACTAGTGTCTGTGTGATAACTGAAGCTTGGTGAACTAGTGTGTGTGATAACTGGAGCTGGATGAACTACTGTCTGTGTGATAACTGGAGCTGGGTGAACTAGTGTGTGTGATAACTGGAGCTGGATGAACTAGTGTCTGTGTGATAACTGAAGCTGGGTGGGTTAGTGTGTGTGATAACTGGAGCTGGATGAACTAGTGTCTGTGTGATAACTGAAGCTTGGTGAACTAGTGTGTGTGATAACTGAAGCTGGGTGAATTAGTGTGTGTGATAACTGGAGCTTAGTGAACTTGTGTGTGTGATAACTGTGGAGCCAACATTCAGTACCTATATAGTGGAGCATGTCAGTGGCTACCGGTATGTAATTCCTACAATAGCTGCCTGGGATTCAATACCCTGAATGTGAAGTACAACTGATTTAGCAACAGAGTTGGAGGTAAACAAAGTTGGGATTCTACAGAAATCCTGTCTCAGTTCATAATGCCCAAACAGTTTCCAATGTCATTCGTAGATCGAACTGTTACAAACTGTGAAACTAAACATCAGAATTTCATGAATGGCTTTGATTTCTCCTTTGATACGTGTGTCGAATGTACAAACCGTCATGTGGACTCAATGCTGGAGATAATATTCAAGTTTGGGTGAAGCTATAGAGTGTAGAGAAAGGACAGTTTTCCTGAGGAGTTCATCCCTTACCTAAAACTACTACATAGTGTAGGTCTTGCACCAGCCTACATATAGTGGTCAAGGCAATAACAATACAATAACTGAGATTAACATAAAATGCAAGTCATACATCTAATACATACAATATAGGACAAATAAAGGAGTCTCACCATCTGTGGTAAATGAGGACAATTACATACAGTGATATATTGAGGTATACTGAAATAATCAGAGCCAGTGCTGTCCAGTGCCTTCTGCCAAAACATGAGGTAGACGATGTGACAGTTCTCTCAGTCAGCCTGTATTCCCAACCTCGAGCCCCACTCTCCCCTTCCACCTGTCAACGGCCCCTTAGAACAGGTCCCCTCAACCCTCACCCAAAAACAGGCCTATTCCACTCCGACCCTTTCACCAGGCCATCAACATAGGCCTTCCAAACACAAACCTGACACTGAAATCTAACCCTTCAATGGGCCATCCCCAATCTGGCCTGCCCCAACCTAACCCTTCAACCTAAACCCTTAAACCTAACCCTTGAACACTTCATCCCACCCTAACCCTCTAACCCATCCCCTTAAACCTAATCCTTGAACAAGTCTTCCCAACCTAACCCTTGAACGAGTCATCTCAACCTAATCCTTGAATGAGTCATCCAAACCTAATCCTTGAACGAGTCATCCCAACCTAATCCTTGAACAAGTCATCCCAACCTAATCCTTGAACAAGTCATCCCAACCTAACCCTTCAACCGGTCCCCTTAAACCTAGCCCTTGAACAAGTCATCCCAACCTTATCCTTCAACCGGTTCCCTTAAACCTAATCTTGAACAAGTCATACCAACCTAACCCTGCAACCGGTCCCCTTAAACCTAGCCCTTGAACGAGTCATCCCAACCTAATCCTTGAACGAGTCATCACCAACCTAACCCTCCCACCGGTCCCCTTCAACCTAACCCTTGAACAAGTCATCCCAACCTAATCCTTGAACGAGTCATCCCAACCTAATCCTTGAACAAGTCATTCCAACCTAATCCTTGAACGAGTAATCCCAACCTAATCCTTGAACGAGTCATCACCAACCTAACCCTCCCACCGGTCCCCTTCAACCTAACCCTTGAACACTTCATCCCAACCTAAACCTTGAACAAGTCATCCCAACCTAAACCTTGAACAAGTCATCCCAACCTAAACCTTGAACGAGTCATCCCAACCTAATCCTTGAACGAGTCATCCCAACCTAATCCTTGAACGAGTCATCACCAACCTAACCCTCCCACCAGTCCACTTCAACCTAACCCTTGAACACTTCATCCCAACCTAAACCTTGAACAAGTCATCCCAACCTAAACCTTGAACAAGTCATCCCAACCTAATCCTTGAACGAGTCATCCCAACCCAATCCTTGAACGAGTCATCACCAACCTAACCCTCCCACCAGTCCCCTTCAACCTAACCCTTGAACAAGTCATCCCAACCTAATCCTTGAACAAATAACCCTCCAACCCTAACATTCAACAGGCCTTCCACACACAGGTAGAGGACACTGGACTGTGTGCACGAATATGCTCAACCAGAACATAACAATCAAAAGACAACAGTGTTTAACGCAGTAAACACAAAGTATGAGGTATGAGTGTAAGACAGGGGGGAAACCTTTGCCATCATGTCCAGATATTAAGGAATTACATAAGCATACAGTGAGAACCAACTTATCTGGACAATATCCATTGAAAGATCAAAATGTTTCGACTCACAACTGCTCTTTACATCCATAATTCCCTTGTTGTCAATGACCAAAGGGCTAAAGGTGCATAAAACTGGTTAGCAAAGAAGGCCATTGATTAAAAGTGATGATGTTTTGGGGTTTAGATTAATGAAATGTTTTTTGTTCAGGTAGCATGAGAACTGATTAATTTGTGTCCATTAATCTAGAGATAATGAGTAACTGCTAATAGAAAGTCAGCCTACCAATATACAGATTCTTATTCACCATGTCCAGATAAATGGGGTCCCACTGTACAAACATCCTTCTCCATGACAGATTGGACAGGGCATCATGGCGGCAGCATGTACCACAACACAATGTCCCCCAAACCAACATGGTTGCACCCGTCATGACAGCAGACTTGTTCCCTACTTGTGGCCTTTCTAACAAGCAGACATATTGGAGTTGTGATGATTAATTTTTGTTTGCAAGAAATATTACTTTATCTGTTTTGTTTTGTTTCTTTAATGATACAATTCGAGACAAAAGATACTGATTTGAACTTGGATAAAAAACTAAATAGTTTCAAAGACACTACCATATGGTTAAGATGTTGCTTCACACTGATAAAAATCCACTATCATATAAGGGGTACAACGTACGGAAGTGATGTCTGTTTCGCATTCCTTAACATCGACTACCATGGTAGGGGCACAGCATATGGTCATGATGTCTTCTTCATATGTTTAAACACCCACTACCATGATAGGGGCACAGCGTATGGCGATGTCCGTTTCCCCACTATGGGACATTCACTACCATAGTGGTACACAAGAACAACTATTTCCCTCTCTAAGGCACAAGGGAGGACTGTACACATCACTAGACTTCAGTCACTATGTCCCTGACACATTTCATTGTAATATACTCACCCTAAAACAGAGCTTGTAATGCACTAGTCTATTAAGACATATAAGGAACCATGAAATCTGGTGTTTCCGTGGTTACCAGCATTGACCCGTAACAAACACATACATTCTACAATTTTTCACGTATTTACAGCAGTACATCACTGTCTTTAAACAATGTGTGTTTTACACATATCTCTCAACAAAGGCCACTTTGAGCTATCAAAGATCAATCTATCACAGGAATAAGTTTAACTTTCATAAATGTAGTATATCTACCCCAAATGCAAGCACTAATATACATTTAGTAAAACAGATCTTTTTAGGAGAAAACATGAAGTCACAACTTTCAACAATTTTCTTTCACATTGGAATTATCTGAAAAAGGGATATTGGTCTCATGAGACAGAATGATGCTAACAACATACATCAATTGGTTTGGAAAGATACTACAGGTAGATTTCAGGCCTATTATGGAGAAAATCATTACTGATTGAAATACAGGTGCCTATCAAGAGAGCTTACACAAGCAGACATCAACAACTTAGATCCATAAATCAATCATTGAATAATGCATTATGACCATAAATTCAACAAGTTGAAAGCTGTCTATCCTGAGACAGGCAAATACCTTAAAAGCAACAACAATAATAATAATGATGATAATGCTAAAATGAGGTAAGTTTGAGAAGGTGCTTGTCTGTTGAGGTGGGTCACATGCGTAGGTGTTCGTAAAGATGCAACGCGTAGTACATCTTGTCATGACAGTCCTCGAAACACACAGGACACAGGAAGGGTCGGTTGGCATCCCGTGCGTGCAGCTTCTGGTGAATACGGTACATGGCATACTCAGAAAAGTAACAATCGCAGTGACTGCACCGAAACAGGCGCCCTGAACTCATCAGCGTAGATACAGATTCCTGATTAAAGTTTTCTCCCCCTGAACTCAGCGAGGGACTCGTTGCTGTCGTCCCGGACCCGTCAATATTAAGTGGACTGAGAAGTCGGTTGTCAAATGGCAAAGTTGCAAGGAGTGAGGTCTTATCGGTACAGCCACAGAGGTTGACCTGCACCCCGACACTAGCACCACCCGATGTGCAAGTGTGTGACGATATGTTGCTCTTGCTCTCACTTCCTTCTGCTTCATCCTCGGAGGTTTCTGCTATGTCAGCAGCAGCAACAGCAGCAGCAGCAGCAGCAGCAGCTTCCATGGCGTCCTTGGTCACGCTCAGGTTGAGGGCATCAGCCTGAGGTTCTTGACTAGCAGTGTAATTGGAATAGTTAACATTGAAGTGTGAGGTAGATGGATATGTGTGATAAATACTCTCGGGTAAAGTGGCTACTGCTGCATAGCCAGGGTACATGGTACTCGTAGTCAGAGCGGGCGGTCCAGAGTACGCTCCGCGTTCATAGTTCACTGATTTGTCTGGTGTTACTGATGCTCTTGCGGTTTCACCTTGTGTTGACCTTGAACTTGATATTTCTGGAGAAGACTGTCCTTGACCTTGAGTCTGCACTTTCAGAGGGCCCACTGGTCCCTTCTGCTTTGAGACATTGTTCTGTTTTCCTGAGGAAGCACCCTTCTGGACAAAGAAATCCCACACACTTTCCGTGAATATCCCATGGCGTCGAGCATGGCGCCGCAATGTGGAACCACGTGTGAACTTTGCCCCGCACACATGACACTGATATGGTTTTATTCCAGCATGGAGCTTCATATGAGATTTCATGTTATTCTTGTAACCAAACCTCTTGTTACACGTAGGGCATTCATAGGGCTTCTGATCAGCATGGAGCTTTTCGTGATATCTCATGAACGATTTGGGAAACTCTTTCTCACACAGCTTACACCATTCCTTCTCTTTTGAATTGCCTCCAAGCTCCAGCTCCATAGCAAGAGCTAGATCTTTGTTGGACTGTGCAAGCTGGTCCTCTGGAGTTGTTGGTACTACTGCATTTTCATCGTCTTCTTTGGCACCACTAGCATCACCAATGCGCTCCCCTCCCGATGTCCCGAGGTAGTGCAGAGACTCTTTCTCAGACTTGGGCAGGTTGTGTGACAGCAGATGGCTCTTCAGAGTCTGCAATGTGTACAGCGTCTTCCCACAATATCGACAAAGACATGGACCATCGGTATGTCTCCTTCGCATGTGAAGCCGCACACTGTACTTGCGTGTGAACGTCAGGCCACAAATGGCACAGACGTATGGCTTCTCTCCGATATGAAGCCGTTCATGCGCAATACGCATTGATACTTTGAGGAAACGTTGGCCACAGAAACGACATGCATATGGTTTGTATTTTGTGTGCAGCTGTTCATGTATGTGAAGCTGACGAGGTGAATCAAATGTTTTTCCACAAATACTGCATTTGTTGGCAAGAACAGATTTCGGTGTACACTCCTCAGATTTGGAGTCACACATATTATCGTTTTCCTGAGCCATGTCCTGATTGAAACTGCTGCCATCTCCTGAGGTACCCTGAGAAATGGTGTTATTATATGAACTAGTGGCGATCCCTGAGTGATAAGACGATTGTCGCGACACTTGAATGTCCTTGTACTGCTGGTAACCGGCATTGGAGTTGCTGTAAAGGGCATCAGTACTACCGGCCCCCAGATCAGAGGCTGTGCTGTGGTCCATGTTATCTTTGAACACTAATGGTTCACCCGTATCTTGATGATCTGAGGCAGTCTGGTTATCAGTCTGTAATGATAATGGCGATTCGGAGGAGCGGTCCTTCATTGGAGGGGAAAACATTAAAACCTGTTGATTGGCTGAATCAAAATCAGGGGTGTAACGTGGGGTACTAAGATCTCCTTGGCTAAAACTTTCAGAATTTGAGGGCGATGGATCTAGCATCTCGTGAGGTTCACCCTTAATCCCACTAACTGCATTTCGATTTTGGTCCACAGCAGCAGTTGAGGTAGATGCATATGGCTGGGAGGATAAAGAAGCCAGTGCAAATGAGGTATGTTGACTTGAGGAGACGGTAGTGTGCGAGGTATTTGCTGAAGCGTAAGACGGAGAGGTTTCGGTCTTCACTGCTGCTGCTGCTGCTGCTGCTACTTGAGTTTCGTTCTTTAACAAGCTACCAGCAGCTCGCAACAGTGGGCACCGCTTTTCATGATAACGACGAGTTGTGGATCGAGTGAATACTTTTCCACAATAGCTGCACATCCTCGACTTTCGAGGAAACCCGTTTGACACATAACTATATAGTTCACTGCTGTAATTGTAGCTAGGCATAGCTACACCACTTAACCCGTATGGAAAGTCCTGCATGCGAGGATATGCTAAAGCTAAGGAGGGTGGGGAGGTCTTGTCTTCACCACGACTGTACGCAGCGGCAGAAGGTTGCCCAGACTTCCCACCATTGGGTAGATCATCGTAGGGATAGTCTGGGGGCTTGCTCTTGTCAGGTGGGTCATAGGGGAATTCCTGCACTCGCGAATATGAGGCTACTTGCTTAGGAGACTCCCCTGGAGCCATAGCGAAAACAGCCGACTTGGACTGTGAAGAATTTTCTTCCAAAGACAGGCCGTATGAAGCAGATTTGGAAAGCGACGACAATGTTTTGCTGGGCACAGGATCGTATGGGAACTCCGGTACACTGTTCCTTTCTGTCTGTGGAGGGCTGACGGTGGTGTAAACGGGCATCATCCTCTGCGAGGGGAGGTAGCTCTTGTTACTGCCACTCATGGTAGATGGGTAATGTGGGGTGAGGTAGTTGACAACAGGTAGGAGAGACCATTACACGGACTGGAGGTAGATGCTGCATTTGCCTCCTCACACCTCTACCTGAAACAGACACAAGACTGTCAGTACACAGCTGGCACTGGAAACAATCACAGAATCTCATAGTAATTCATGATCTATTAAAACCCGACTTCACTCGTTTCACAGATTTCCTTGGTACAAGGGCCTACATTACAAATTAAAACATAAAAAAGTTATAAATATACAGACAAACAGATGGTCAATCAATGTTCAGTCTAACACAGCATTTAATTTTCCTTTAACAAACTCAAGATCGACACATCTGTTAAAGAAGGAAATAAATTGGTCCTGGTGTTGTTTTTTGTTTTCTGACAGTCAAAAATAGTTACTGTCAGCATTGATATCAAAAAGAAATTCTGAATAAACAGGAACATGACAAACAAATACTGACAACAATATCTAATGATTTGAACAAAATATGATGTCATCAAAAGGAGAGCCATATGACTTTGACAGCATTAAGAGCATGGTCAAAACAAGGTAAAGGTAAAACATATTAAAAATAATTATGAAACTAAACAAATACCAAATGTCATTACATTCTGAACTAGAAAGGTGCAGTAATGGCCACAAAAAGATTTTTCATTATGGCTGCTATTTAAACCTCTTGAATAAATTGGGGTGTTCTGAGGTTTCTGAGATGACGTTTACAGTGCGAGGAAATGCTTTTCGAGAGAATTTAGGAGCATGATAAACTAAAGTGTGCCAACATCAAGTGACTTCTTTCAGGACAGTTTTGTCATATGATTTGTTTTTTCTTAATTATACAAAACTGCCATACACACATACTTTGAATGCGTTTCATTGAATCAGTTGGTCCAAGTGAAAGGTTTATGAAGGCTAACTGAGGTGCTTGAAATATGAATGTGTATGTACACATGACAATTGATGGAAAGAATGACAAGGATGACAGATGACAATGAAAAAGAGGAGGAGAATGAAACAATGACACAAGCTGACACTGGCCTGAGGCCAACACTGCATGAATAGTAATACATGTCAACACCTGAGCCTACATGTCCAGACCACACCACACCACACCACACCACACCACACCACACCACACCACACCACACCACACCACACCACACCACACCACACCACACCACACCACACCACACCCACACCCACACACCACTACACCTCAAAAGGAGGTAGTCTCAAATGAACTTTCTTGGTATGGATGATTGAAAAACTCGCATATCTGAATCTCGAAAAAGAAGGTTATTGGCATGTTCTGAATTTAAACAATAAATGTCGTGCCATTATATTGTTGCGATATTTTGTTCACCCTGTCGTATCTGCGCCATGTATCTACACCAAAAAGAGGACCATCAAAGTCTTAAATATCCACCGAAACAGATTTTTATGGGGTTTAAAAGGCAAAACAGTGATGGAATTTATACAAATATATCAATGAAAATCAGTGATAACACCATGTGTTACTGACATGGGTAAGAATTGAACATGAATCGACATAAGATTGGCTCAGGAACCAACAATCCTTCACTTAAATTGGGCAGTCAAAATTCACTTGGCGTGACCTTCTCTGGTGTCCTCAGATCTTAAAGCAGAGAGGATCACATCGAAATAAAAGATATAATTTTAATGAGATTGTATATCATATATTTATGAAAATACCCAAACAAATTCTATTGAACCTGTTTTAAAACATTAAAGATAAGCTTAAAATATTTCAAATTTCATTTTCTTTAACTACTAAGAGTAGGAATTTTTAACAAAATGAATAATTGAAAAGGTTTCTGTTTGCCAACACTGCAGATATGTTGATATTACTGTTCTGCAAGACAGACAATATAAAGATGCTTAGTCCATGTCTAGGCATATCTCATGTTGTAGAAACCTAACCATAATCATTGACATGACTTTGGGTGCCAAGGCATTTCAGTTTGGTTCTTATACAATGAACTGTCAGTACACATCACATAATGAAATATCTAAACAAAATCTCTTCTTTTGTTCTGGAGCATTCAATGCATGTTTTCAGGGTTAAGCATATTCACAAAAGCTGTTTGAAATTCTTGAATATTTTATTTGCAGCTATATGACATAGACATTCAAGTGGAGTAAATATGTATTTCTACATATGATGAGTTTATGTGCATTCACTGTCTGAAAGAGTGAGTGAGTGAGTTAGGTTTAACGCCGCCGTGTCAGCTTAATGTGGGAGGAAAGCCCGAAGTGATGCAGGTCTCAGACGTTTACCACCTGGGTGAAACCCACAAGCACAGGTATGGTGCTGACAAACCTAGAAACATAATCAGGGCGAACCCAGATTCGAACCCACAATGATAGGTTTCTGGCGTGCCCAAGGGACATAACTGCACAGTGAATCGCGGCGCCTTGGGCGACTGGGCCACCTGGGCCAACCACTGCCTGACGGAGTGTAGAGTCACAGTCACTGCTTAAAACAGTATTGAAGAAGTATTGCTTGAACAGTCAGACCAGGCAGTCTCCAAAAAGACATTACAGAATATTGTTGGGTTCTCCATAAAATGTTGCTTATGTGTGCAGCGTTGTGTCAATCAGTCCTGCTGTTTCATTTATGGCTTGCAGTTAAATCTATTGAATACATGATTTTTTTTTTGTAGTGAACACATAACTTGGCATTCAGTGGAACACATAAATATACCAACTCCTGAATATATTTCTGTGTTCCTTCACTGAATAAAGACTCAGGAAATCCAGTTGGTGGTTGATCCCAAACTGTTTTGTGTTTTAGATGATGGGCACATCTTTTTGCTTCCAAAAATGACAGAATTACCCCATACGTGACCAAAATGAATTGCCTCAGGGATTGTATGCATAATACTCTGACCAAACCTCTACAGTAGGTCATAGGAACATTTATTTTCCTCATTTCATGTTTCATTATTAAGGCTAAATTTTAGTATTACTCATATAAAATTCCATCTCTTTTCTGAAGGAAAATGACACATCAAAATTAGGCAAATCCTATTTTTATTGACAAGTCTTTAATACCTTTTCAAAAGGAAAAATGTCTAGTAGCTGAGAAAGAATATATTTCTTACAAAATATCTTCAGTAATATCAGTACATTCAATGAGGAAGATTGATAAGATCATTCTTCCTGCTATTTCATAATGACTTGCTGCCATATGTTAACACATGATACTAGACAAATACGAATGGTGATTACTGCTGGGAATGTGTCTTTGTACCCAAGATTGCTTAATTCAGACAATTTCACACGAAATGCTAGCTTCTAGATTTACAGGCATTTACTGTACACTCCTACATATTTACAGTAGTCCAAACGCTAGCATCACATGTGGAGCTCTGGATCCTATCTAAGAAGTTTTCATACAACCATGATAACCTAACTCCCATATCCTGATATATCTTAGGATGGAACAGTGTTTTGCTGGGGCCAGTCTCTAGACTACATAGATCAACACTGTCACACTTGTTCAGGTTTTCAGATGGATACCACAAATGGGCTTCACACATTGTACGGGAATCGAACCTGGGTCCTCAGCGTGACGAGCGAACACTTTAACCACTAGGCTACCCGACCGCCCCAATTCAAATCAGAACCTGTGTCAAATACTTATAAGGTTACGTATTACTTTTCTGTCACCAAGCAGACATTTTACTCTACTTGTAAATGCATATCATTTACAGTTCAATATGCACATAAATCTAGTATTAAGGAACATATCATCAATTTAGAAGTTCACTCTTTCCATCCCTTTCTCAGCACAGAACTGTGAACACTGAATCATGAATAATCTTATCTCAAAATATTTTTGCAGACAGCAATCTTGTACAAATGTACCATTACTGTTCAAATGCTCATACAGATGGGGTAAAATAAGGCATAACAAGCAGAAACACCTATCCATCCACAGAATGTTGAAATAAAAAGTCAAGTGTTATCTCCCTTCCTCAGGCCATGACTGGAGGTGGACTATGGTACATGCTGGTCAACACACTGCCTGATGCATGATGGGGCATTATGGCAGGTGCCCTCAATTCATGGCCTCTTTCTCTATACCACTGACCTCCTGCCTTGCCCCTCAACCCAGCCCACCCGCTCCAACATCCGAATGGAATGGTCAGTTCAGGCCAGGCCATACAGGTTCATCTGTCATGCTCATGTGTCCTGAGTAAGCTTGCTTAATTTTCATAATTGTCATTAAATCTACACATAAATTATTCCATGTCATACTCCTGAAAAGGGACCTGCATATGAGTAAGCTGTTTGTTTAGTGGAAGTCTAGTGCAAGTCTAGTGCAACATATATCCACCTACTTCTGTCACAATCAAACAGAAACAGGTCAAACAGAAATACATAATCCTTGATTTTAACCTGAATAATAAATTAAAATCTTTAAGATAGGTCTACTTGGATGTACCTCAAGTGGAATCTGGTCATGTATTATTGATGGCAATGCATCTTTTATTACTGTGAGATACTGTGCAGATGAAGGCACCAGAGTTCAATCCAACTACATGTACTTCAATGCTTATTAAGGGCTCAGTTCACATAGGGTAAACGTCTTTGACAGATCAGTCATAAACGGATTGTCACACATCTGCTGATGAGCCTAATTGTCTAGTGTTAATGTTACAATGTGTCTCGTGTTAATGTTACAATACATACTTTTCTGCCAAACATTTTGTTAATTTTGTGTGAGAACAAAATATGGGGGAAAAATTAGAAATTTCAGGTTTCTTTGGCATCCTCAAGGCGTTATGTGAAGGTGATGACATATGTGATGTGTTCACGACATATTCTTTGCAAAAAAGATGAAATGGTGAATATGAAAGTTTGCAGTCAGTGGAATAATAAAAATAGTTCTTTTCCAATATTATTTGATTTCCACTTTTCATTTTTTAGGATTGGGTGATCTGTAAATAACTTATTAAATGTATTGCCTTTGATGATTGTGCAAATATGTGTGACTGTATGTTCAATATCATCTTTTCTTGAAACCATAAGCATAAGTTACTAAGTTTTTTCTGTACAAATGGTAAGGAATGGCCTTTTCATAATATTTTCATCTTTGACATAGAAAGGACAGGCCTGGATTCATTGCTCAGGATGTGTAACAGCTTCAGAAGGATTAACACTTTAAAGGCTCATGTCACAACAAATCTTGGGATGTACTTAAGGTCAGGCTGCAACAGCAGAACCGCATCTCCACATTTGTGGAGGAGGTTCCAGGTCAGGTAATATGATTTCATGGTGCTCCAGTTAAAAATAAAAGTTCTGGTCGACCATGAACACCATCTCATAGATCATTCAGCAATCACAACCAGCACAAAACAAACTCAACAAATTCAAAATCTTCAGCCATGCCTTAGCAAACAGAAAGGTCTATAGTTAATCTCTGAAAGGAGAAAAACATGTACTAGTCTTTCTACATGTTTATGCCACGCTCTGCTGAACAACCTCCACTGCACATCTAGGTCAACTCAAGCCATAGATTTTATGGCTGCCTGATTTACAACATGTCTTTTTTCAAACAAAGTCATATCTCAATGTAAATTCTCATTTGGTTTCCCAGTTTGCTGATTGTTATACCTCCATGGGTGTTCTTTACTAATACCCTTGACATGTGGGGTGAACTTCACTCTGCAATGAACATGTACAGTCAGAGCAGAAAGATATCACCTTCAACAAAGTTGTATCAATGCCAACAATCAGATTCTAAATACCCTTATGAAAGATATTTGCTATTTTCACCGTAACATGAACACATACACAGATCTCAATATCCAAATGATAGTGGTGGTATTCTAATATATACAATGCAATCCAGCAATTATTATCTGAACAGTTAACAATTACTTCTTTTTGAGCTTTGAAGCTGAATCTTATTTTCTAATCTCACAAAGACAGAGCAGCCATAAAAACAAAACTAAATTGAAACTATTTTTATCTGACTGGTTTTTGGCTCCAGTCAGTCGAATCCAAAAACTGAAAAAAGAAGAAGAAAAGTGTCGCCTCAATTTGACCACATGCTTATCCTCAGATAAGGCAAAGTTGGCGGTTGTATATTTATAACACTCCTGTGTGGCTTTATTATCGACATTTAACTGTCATCCCAACAGCGTGTGTGTCATCACAGGGGTGATGTATATGCGACATGGACAATCCTGATGTCAAATGCAACAGCTGCATATGGCCATAAGAAATGTTAAAAAATATTTAAACACACACTAACAAGGCCATAAACAATAAGCGCAGGGCACTGTCTATTTTCACCACATAAATCTTCCTGATGTTGAAACATGGGTATCAAATTGTATATCCCTTTTTTAAATACCTTATTCATTTCGGCTGTTCCTTTAATGAATATACTACTTAACATTTCCAAAGGTCCACAAAATATACTAGAGAGGACTATTTTGGTCCTTAGTATGTGTTGAGTGGTATATTTCATACAGCCAAAACCTTGTAAACAAACAACTATTTGGCTTATGACGATGCAAATGCATAGTCCCTTGCAGGATCCTTTAGCGCCACTATGGTTTAATATTGAGTTTTTGATGCTGTAATATCTACTGCGAGGTGTAACGTCGGCACAAACTGTTTTCATGGTATTCACTTACATTATAGGTTTCACAATACCTTAAACAAATTCTTGTTAGCAAATTCACATAAATCTTTTCTATCCCATGAACTAAATAGCAAAACATTAAAATACAGTTCAGGCAGCGATAAAGCCAAGTCAGTCATTCACACTCCATCTTGTCTATGCAGCCTGCAGCATCATCCTTGCAATATCACATCAATCGTCATGGCTTAGAAGCACAAGACTCATCATGCACATCAATCTTGCAGATAATGATTACACAAAGAAACTTGCTAGTTTTCAACATAGTACCAGCTGCACAGTCCAAAACATGACCGGAAAAAGGATCCAGATCATTGTGGCAGAACCCTCCAAATTTTGGATTTGTGTTAGTTATCATGTGCATCAAATTCCTATAATCTATTTCGCCCCTTCATAATAACAGGTGCTTGGTTCATGATAGGATGATCGTCTCTATCACATACACATATCAGCCCTGTGGACAGGATCACTTGCAGGACACGCCCACTTTTGAACATCTTTATTCCATATGGGTATCGGGTTACTGAATGGCACAGACCATATGAATGGAGCTTTCACAAATATCAGATAGTGTGTGTGTGGCCTCAGAGAATACCTTGTTTAGGAGAAATAAATGATTACCTTGATTCAAAACGTTTCAATGATTCCAGCAGTCTAATGATCCTAATGTTCAGAAGCATTTATTAATGTAGACAGACACAGCACTGACAGCTAATAATGATTTACTAAGACCTTGCCATTATTTAGTCATTATTTCAATATTATCATATTTATGGTAATGTGTAAACAGTGTTAACAGTACAGTAAGGTCAGCACGCTGTCATGCATTTTGAATTGTTATAAAAGTTTAACATTAACAATGTGAGAAAGTAATTTATTTATCATTATGATCTCAACACTTGCACATCATGCAATGGACAAAATATAATCCGAAAAGGAAATTACATCTTACCTTAATTCACTTTAATGCTCATTGTTTCTACAATCACTTCGATAACAAAAGAAAAATATATTTAAAAAGAGAACTCTTCATAATATATTTTGCTTAAAATAATCTAAAATTCACGGTTGTGTATAAACCTTGACAGTGCCCTCTCAGCACTGGGGTGTTCCATGTAGAAACAGTAACTTTCCTCTTATCACAGGTCAGTGACCAATAAAACAACAATCCTGTTTTGCAGATGTTGACCCTATATAGGTAACTAGTGCTAACCACATGTCATATCTCAGATGTTTGTGGAAGGAGCTTGCATGACACAGTGGCAAACTGCCCTGGAGGGTACTCTATAGGTCTGCAGTGGTTGATGCTTGAAACATCTGCCAAATGTGGATTGAGTGATCACAATGGTGTCCACCCAACACAGCCTGGGTTGTTGCTCATAGTTCAACTAATAGTTTGTCTTGTCAAGATTTGATTACAGACCAACATAAAATAGTTATAATTTAGATGAAAATAACACTCACTGAAGTTTTCCAGTTGCTAATAGACACCAAATCATATTAAAAGTTTGTTTAGTTGTTGATTAACGCAGCTCTCAGCAATATTCCAGCTAAATGACAGCGAGCTGTCAATAAAATCGAGTTTGGACTAGACAATCCAGTGATTAACATCTTGAGCATCGATCTACGCAATTGAGATACAATGAAATGCATCAACTAAGTCAGCAAGCCTGACCATGACTGATATTGTGAGCAACGATCCACACCAATGGTGTACGAGGACACGCAATCAACCAAATGACAATCCGACCTATTTGGTCGCCTCTTACAACCCGCAAATGTGGCTTTGGATCTATTCAAACCCGGAATCCACTGGGCGACACAACTATGAGAAAGGAGACAATTATTATATCATGAAGCACCCAGAATACTACACAGGTGTTAAACAACAGTCAAGAAGTGGCAATATTCCCCATCCTTGTCCTGACATGTATGCAGGAAGTGTGGGACCTACCTCGTAACTAGCACCCACTTCATCAATAACAACAACAGTGACTGCAGACTATATCTTTGTGTTTTTCACATGACCCTCAATTTAAAGAACTGGATAGGATGGTTCAAGTCTACTGGATAATTTTTCACCTATCATAATTACAAAGGGACATAATTCAAATTCTCTGAATTTTTGTGAGTGAGTGAGTGAGTATGGTTCTATACCACTTTTAGCAATATTCCAGCAATAAAATAGCAGGGGACACCAGAATTGGGCTTCACACATTGTACCCACATAGCAAATCGAACCGGGTCTTTGGCATGATGCGCAAACGCTTCATCCACAAAGCTACACTACCACCCCTGAATTTTTCAAGAGCTTTAACATGTTACTCAAGGTGAAATAAAAATTCAGGTTAGTGGGCATATTCAAATCACAAGCAAACATGTGAGGACACTTTGACAATAAAATCCATGAGTGTTGATCCCCTTGCTTATTCAAACATTCAAGTACTATCTATCCACAGCACACAACTGGTGACCAGATACCCTTTTCCACCTTTCATAATAAGCAAGGGCACAAGTTCTGCCCCCAAATCCTACCAGGGGCTCAGTTTCTACAAATCAATAGCAGTGCCTGTGTCCACCACCCACACAACGGCCTCTGCCCTCCTTGAGACTGGTGACACTAGAATGCAACAAGACCCGCTCCTGCATAGTGGGGCTAACATACTATCTGTCTTGTTAAACGTTGACAACCGGGAAATGTGACCAAGTAAAATCAACGACTGTAAACCAACTGTCACAGATTTAGTCCACTATTTTCCACACAACTATCATTAACTGCTTATCACCATATTTGATTTCAGTTGATTTTTCTATGTTCAACTGGTAGTAATGCTTCATCTATGCTGCTATTAAACAGTACAGATAATTTATTATCTATAATCAGTCAGTGAAGCCCACCCATTTATTATTTGTTCTGGAAATACTATTTTTACCCCTCCATAACCTACATACATGATATATAGAAGCAGTGTTTGCATTTCACAACGTAGAGTTATGGCGACTTTACAGTGTACCAGCTCTAGAACGGACTTTTCAATGGATTACCGGTATGCATGTTCAAGGTTATGTTTAATTCAATTGCAAATGTTTAACATACAGGTATTTTTGCATAGCAAATTAATGACATTGTTTATAACAATATATAAAAAATTTGGTTATTGGCAATTAAATAACACATTAAATGGTGACTTATTGTTATTTTCTATATATGTTAAATATTATCATGAAATGCTCAATCACCAAAAGAATTATTCTTCACTAGATTTACCTGTAACATGTAAATACAATTAATGATCGACCATCAATCGTGTTTGAGGTATTGACTTGCCTAAATAAATAATCAATCCTGGTAGTATTGACAAAATAGTTTTGCTCTACCTTTGTATAAAACAGATACCCACAAAGTGACAGCGGCACCTATACCCATGAATCTATACAACCAAGAAAAGACAACTCTCTTTGATCCAGTGTTTCCCAGTTGAAATGAAAAAATGTGTAACAAGTTTTAGGCCTAAAGGGGGAAATAGCTACACAATACTGCATGTCCTTACTCTACTGTAACAGCATGTTAACAGTGTGCTCCATACTCCTGTGTCACACACATCACTTGCCAGCTCACTGAAATACTCGACATACAGCACCAGCTTAGTAATAGCAGTGTAAACACCCTGACAGCATGTCATACGGACACTTTTAACTCCGATCATTGCAACTATGTCTTGAAAACTAAGAGAAAATATTTCCAAATCAGGCATGTGAAAGTTGCCATGTTTATTTCATAATAATGATTATAGAAACGGGTTGACAAAAATATTCAAATTCCACAAATCAATCATCTCATAGCAGTGTCTTGTAAAAAACATAAAAAGGCTTTCTTTAAGAAGACTTTGATCTCCTTCAGCTGTGTGACAAGCGAGTGAGGCAAAGCTGCAGGACTACAGAGAAAATGTGTATGGTTGTACTTGCCTAGCAATGTGCTGATGGTGACCACCTACATTCCAGTGTGTGTTTGGACTGGCAGTGGACAGCAGCCAGAATGTTAGCAGAGACATTCCTCGCTGACCAAGGCTGCAGTGTGACCACAGAGTTGCTGCTCATCCCGACAAAGTGAGTGGCTGGAAGATCTCCACCAGCCGGACAAACTCACGACAGCCACACGGACCACGGACCGGTCACTCCAGCGACCACATACCTCCACACCACATGCTACTCCGAGTGGTCACTCCATGTAGCTGGTGTGGAATCACGTAATACCTTCCGCTATCGCATTGTCAGCCTATTAGCTATACAGCAGTCTGTGGGGCACAAGCAATGTCAGGGAGGTCTTAGTTTGAGCTTAGGTGCAAATTCTGTGTTTAGTTTTCAGGATTTGCGATTTGAAATCATCTTATCAGAATGAAACACTGACATTGACAAAAACGTATTGAAAACCTGTTTTTGTTCATTCATGAGATATATAACTCAAACCAATCAGAATAAATGCTCACTCCATGAAATTAGACTGACTATAAAATCTAAACAAAACAATCATAATCTAACTTTATACTACATTACGGATAACATTTCAAGTTTGGAAAGAATCAGAACAGATAATCAATGAAAAATAAAAAATCTATTAATGAAAAAAGTCATCAAAAAATCAAAGGAACTACAAGTCTGTCTTCCTCATTGGTTTAACAGTGGAGCGAGTAGGTTTAGCTGTGGTATGTGCTGTGACAAACACATCCTGTGCACGCTGCGTAGTAAGGACTGACCCTGACTAGCGCAGGACATTCCAGCAACCTGATGCAGGACGAGAGCCATGTGACCACTGTCCACCAAGCTGATCTACCACACACAATGCAAACTGTATGCTTCCTGGCCCAATGCACACACACGCAGCACACTGTAATGAACCCAGCTAACTTCATACTTCAGATTGCAACTGTCACTGCACTGAAGCAAGGAAACAGCTGTCTAAAAGTATGTTACATAAAGAATCCCATATGCACATCAATGCAACCTAAAAAACACCCTACACACGTTATAATGGGGCAGTTTGGAAATGGTGGTTTTCATTAGTTTTTAGGACAGCATTATAACGGGGTAATGACAAGTATTTAGTTTAAGCATGTTCATTCTTTAGGTAAGGAAAGTTGTAGAGCTTAAAGCTTATTAATGTTGAATTTTTTATGAACTTACTTCAAGTGTTCAAGTGCTAGAAAGCAGGTGCCCCTGATACACAAGGTTACATGATGTGGTGATGGACAGCTGAGAAGGTCAAGTACAGAGTCAACTATGCATGTTCTGCATGGAGGGACCTATAGGCCTCAAATCAGGAACACCAAGGGTAGAGTTACCCAGTTGGATGTGAATTTCTCTCTGATCCTCGCTATAGTGAGGGAGTGCGTGTCAAGTGACTATGCACATCCTGCACCAGTGGTGAGGTGTTATAGTGAGGGAGGTGGGGAGAGAGGTGTGGACTGAGATAGGAATGCAGTCCCGCCACTAGAGCCACCAGTGCCTGTCACCAAGGGCCCTGCAGCATAAACAACACCCCTGCTTGAATAGCACTAATGAGGCTGCCCTAGGTATTTCACATTGACCACTGCTGCACAATAGACAACGTGCTGCCATGCTTCACAGAGCAGGAATGAGATCACCCACGTCACGCTGGTGTTGTGATCCCCTCCTTGCCCCTGTGCCTGGTCACCCCCCTCCCCCCCCCCCACACCCAATCTTGCCGTGTTATGTCCAAACACAATGTTGGGTCGCCGACCTTTTCATCCGAGTCAGTGATGCAGCAAGGGAGGCCAATGCCTTCCCACTCTCTACTTGAGAGTTCGATAAACATTGCTGTTGTATTGTGCCATGACAATAGGGTCCGATGACAGACAATACTGCTCACAATAGCCCCTGCACAGTAGGGTGTACATGTGCACAATGTTTCACAACCTCACCAGGCACTCTCTTGTCAAACATACTTAATGGATTCCGCTGACCACTGTATTGGGCTAGGCTCAAACAAGGGTTGGTCTTCACATTACTTTGGGGTGGTCAACTATAAGTAGTATTCTGGTATATTGGATAGAAAATACCATTGAAAATACACCTTGGTGTTAAAGATGTCATGTATTTGACAGATGAACTATACACATAATAAAAACTAAGCTGATCCAAAGAAAACTTCCATCCTAAACAGGAAGAACATGTTTGGCAAATTATAGCAGAAGAGAGTCCAGATAATTAAAGCGTGTTTAGTAAAACACTTGACATCACATCACGCCAATTAGACTAACACTTAGTCAATGAAAACATTTCTTTCAAATATTTGTCATTTTTTTCTTCAAAAGAACCTTTCATCTTATGCTGTTTTCATATGGAATCAAGGTTTAGTTTGATCTAGACTTGCCTAAGATTTTAGTAAAAATAAATAATATATATTTATAAGATAAATACGCAATAAATCGCAAAGATGTTGATATCTCACATAAATAAATTCCAGTCATGGTGCAGGACTACAAGCTAATATATAAATAGTTGTTATCTAACAGAATACAAAGTAGACAATTTATGGATAACAACTTCTTTATATATTATTATAGCAACGTTTCGGTATAGATCCTTCTGCAATCAAGCGAGACTGATTGACAAAAGTACAATACCAAAATATCGCCATAATAGCATTATGAACATGTTAAAGAAGTTGTTATCCATAACTTGTATCCATATTGTCAACTTCTAAGAAATGCCCATTCAAGAATACAACGAAAAGCATTATTCAATAATGCTATGTTCCTGTATTTGTTACCATCAGTACATAATACTCATCAATATTTTTTTTCTTTCCAGAAAATCCACCTTGCACAAATACAATAGACCCAAGACTGCCTTGTACAGTGTCATACATTGTTCTTTTACATTTTGAAAGAGAAACGGTCATTTGGGGCACATCTGCTCATGAAAAACTGATGACTGCTCTTTCCCCTCTGCTATCAGTTGTGCTGCATGCACAGTGTGCTATTTCCTCAGTACTTGGACATGAAACATTCACAAATCAGAGCAGAGACACAGCATAGCTGATAAAGAAAGAATTATAGCAATTTTCTTTGTCTTGGGGACATGAAAATGATGTGAGGCAGAGTATTTTGTGGAATCCACTGATGAATATTGAATATGCATGGCGTTATGTAGCCGGCTGAAGGATTTGACCTTGACATGGGAAAATCTTCTCTTTCTTTTGATCACATCTATTGAAATTATTCATCAATAATTAATGTCTAATTTTGTTATTTCATCTTTCATCAAAGATCAAGAATGAAACCTAAACATGAATATTATTTGGCTTCATTTTCAGTTTCCATTGAACTGAACATGCAGGATAGACATGTGAACACTGAACGTAATGCTCAGTGCAGTAAATTCAATGGCATAAACATGATGACAGTGCATATATAGTTACTAAGTGATGGGTTGGTTGGGTTGGTTTGTTGTTTAACGCCGCACTCAGCAATATTCCAGCTATATGACGGCGGTCTGTAAATAATCGACTCTGGACCAGACAATCCAGTGATTGATATCATGAGCATCGATCCACGCAATTGGGATCGATGACATGCATCAACCAAGCCAGCGAACCTGACCACCTGATCCCGTTAGTCGACTTTTACGACAAGCATAGTCACCTTTTACGGCAAGCATGGGTTGCTGAAGACCTATTCTACCCCAGAATCTAAGTGATGGGTATTGGCCTGACATTCATATAGTAATTTATTGCAATAATGATTCATGTATTGCGACACGTATAACAATATATTGCATGTATTCTTTCATCTGTAATTTGCTATGAACCTGAATAAAAATAGCCCCAATGGGCCCATACATAAGACTTTCCCTGTACTTTCGTTGAATGTAACTATTATCCTGATTATCACAATGCATGGGCAACAGACACATAGCTGGTCATGAATAGTTCCACAGGAATCGATTGCTTATTACTGAATTTCAAAATTTCAACTTGATACACTTATGTACACTTTTCCATAAAGATGAAAATATGCATGATTTAAAACAGACATAATATACCGGTATAATCCAATAACATGGAAATCTCAAAATATAAGGCAAACATATATGTTTTAATCTTTTAAAATCAAATATTCAATATAAATGTGAATTTTTATTTTCCTCAAATCAAACAATCTCAGAGTAACAGATAACAAATACTGAAACCCTTATACCATGTATACTTCAGTATAATTTATTAATATTTGGAAACAAATAACCTTACTATGAACAGATCAACACACATTATTCAGACTATTGGGCACTATTGTAAAGTTTCACCCACTGAATAATGGAGTACCAAGTCTGTAAGTACATGAAATCAAAATCATAATTTCTCTTGATATGTTTCGTTTACTATGTTTGGAAAAGCAATAAATAAACTATCACCAGCTCACTGTTATGTGGCCAAAGAGTACGGGTCAACTTGTGAATCCACCATAATGTGGGAAACAAAATATTATTTTTTTAGAATAACATTTAAATTAATTAATATGTTAATTGATTATAACAAATGCATGATAAAACATACACCTACAAACTTTTCTCATTTGACTAATAGCATTTACTTACAACCCATAAAACTACATTGAGCAGAACATATTGACAATGTTAAAAGCAACTAAAAGAAATATATTTGTTTATAATCAGCAAAAAGAGACAATTTCTCACAGTCATTATGTTTCCCCATTCATTTCTTTCCAATTAAAATTTCCAAAGTGAAACTGCAAAAGGCCAAAAACACATAATATCTTATTCATGATGAGAATATGTCAATCTCAATGTCATCTACCTACGCTCAGTGTTAAATATGAACAAGACCAGATAAGCACTGTGCAAACAGCAATGAAAGCTTCATCTATATGGCAGTACATATACAATGAGGCGCCTCTCTGAAGGAGAGCAGCCATTGGGTTCAAATGTATAATAAATTATTCACTTACAATTGGCTGCATAGCTGTACCAGTCCAATGAGCAATTACTGGTTACCATTTGAGGGTAAATAGTAAATGCCCACTTGATGTGTGCAAGGCTAAAACTTAGTCTTTGAAAAGTAAATGGTTTTGTTCTGAATTTGTATAAAATACTATAGAAACATTTATCATCATTTCAAAAGTGAGAGTCAATATTGCAAGCACTGCGACAGCTAGTGATGGGTGATGAATTTGGTATTGCAATTCACTTCAATAATCATTCATGTATTGTCATACATACCACAATATATTGCCTGCGTTCTTTCACTTGTAATTTATTATGGACCTGAACAACCAAGCCACACCCACCCCACCACCCCTGCATTATTTTGACAACTTCAAATCTTGTTAATGTTGCTATGGTCACAAAGCATGTGAAGTAGACACATCATATGCAGGAAACTGTCACAAGTAGTTTCAATGTTTTGCGCGCACTGATGCAATATAGACTTGCCAAACTATCACAGACATGCATGGTCAAAATTGGATATTTTTGTATCACGGTCTGGCTGACCCGACTTGACAGATTATGTCCAGGATGACCCTAATCGTGCCATGATCCCCCATTGATTACATTGATGAAGGCTGCCAGAGAACCAGGCATCATGAAATTAGCATTCCTACAATCCATGTTTCAGCAGAAATATGTCTGTCTTACTCTGCCAACTCAGATGCCTCATCTCCCTCTCATACATACATTCATACATCTGTAGCATTACACCAAACCGATGCCAATATACCACTCTCACCATGCCATAGACTATGGGCTACACACAGTGAAAATCATAACCTTAAATTTTGTAACTTCGTATATCTTTCAAGATGATGCGGTTTTCACAATTCATATTCACATTTCTCATCTAATATTGGTAATTGCTTGTCTCAAACTTGACATTTATTGTCCATGGAAGTCGATTCAGTGAGGTTTCACTAAAACACAGCAGGTAACAGAACTATACACGATATAGGCATCCCTATCAATAGTCTGTTATCAGAGTCTAAGACTGGAACCTGGTTTTGGAACATCTGTTTGACCTGGTCAAGAAAAATGAAAAAAAAACTCCAACACTTTCGTTTTCTTTTAAAAGAAGGGGACGTTTGTTGTTGCTAGTTATTTCTCAGGTTCTGTTAAATATGGATAAGTGTAAAATAGGTATGTCCAGAAATAAATTATTTAAAATAAAGACTTTCTCAAACAGAATGACAGTCTGGTTATGGTACTTAAACTGTAAAAAAACACATCTAAGAGCATCTCAGAAACACTACATGATAAACATGTGTTTATGTACACCAATGTTTCTACAAGTTGGAAGACAAAGACTGAAATATTGAACAAAAATTGTTACAAGCTTGTCGGAGCCCTTGAGGCCAATACTCCACTACTATCAATCTATTGTAACATTGCAACACAAAATGTCTGTTGGCATACACCTGAAAGTACATCGCCTACAGGACCAGATCAAAAGTGCTCAGATGTTCCTCGGATAAGATTATAAAGCGATCATCTTCCATGTTCCCTCAACCATGTAATCACTAAAAATAATGCTTTTCACTACAAAGAAAGCAAGGTTTTTTTCTATGATGACAACTGAGAAACATCACGTCTCATGTCTGACACCAACTTTTTTCTGCACCTTGTCATCCATCACATCATTGCTAATTAGGACAATTATTCATATTTTCACAAACAATAATCCATAAGATGCCTGCACTGACCTTCCAATGCTATGAATCTGTAAGTTAGAGTCTGCAAAACACATCACATCAACAGCAACTTCCAACAGCATTTTTCCTTACTTCTGAACCATTGTCTCCGAACATACCTTTGGCAATCATGTAAATTAAACATTTTTCTCAACTGCACCGACATGTATACATAAATTTTTAAAAGCAAAACTCATATCATCTATCTCATCCCTTTTCTTTCCACTAAGCGAAACAACCAACCAACCTGAACTATTTGTTTCATTGACAAGAAAGCTATAGAGGACAACTGGTGTGTGACCAGTGTCCACAGGGTGGGTATTGATAAGTTCTGCTTGTACCTACCAGCAAGGAGTGGCTACCCAAGCACTCGGTGCTGTGAGAGAGCAGGTGGCGATTACTAGATACATGCCAGCCCAGCGACCTGGCCTGGCCGACCAAAATAGCCAGCCATTAGAGCGTCAGGCAGGAGAGATCGGGAACACACAGTATGTGTAGAGAGATAGGGGGAGGCATGACCAGCTCAGTGGGCAGTCAAGGGCTGATACCTGTCCGATCTAGGTCTACTGTGACACACTTTGGTGCACAGCTTTAGGCCTGCCAAGCAGGTAGTTTAGGGAGGTCTGAACCCTGGCTTGGAGAGTTGCCTCCAGCACAAGCAACACATTCCTGAGCTAGCATGATAAGCAGGGCACATCATACGGGGCAAATTATTGACTTGACTCGGTGATGTACGTCGATATCTTGGAAGAGGCTTGCTGCACCTTCTTACCAGCGCAGTGCACTTCAACGTCGCAGCCTCAGAGTAATGGCCTGTCCACAGCTTGTTGCAAATACCATCTGTGCTCAATAATCACCACCATCTACGCTACATATTTAATTACGCATTTGTAAGCCAGGTCTTGTTTCATACAAATAGTCCAATCTTACCACAAGTTTTGTTAAATATACATCTATTAGCCACACCCAGTGATTACAACAGTTAGTCCATCTTGCAACAAACTGGCCTGAAGGACATCTATTAGCTAGCCTGTGTCTTTGATTGAAGGTATTTTTTAAGAACTTATCTTGCCACTACCCTCTAACCTGTCCACAGACACATGTTATTGGATCACAATCCATATCAAGCTATGGGTATAGGACATTAACATACAGCACTTGAACCATCTTCAATACAATGATGGATATCCCTGTATATGTTCAGGAATAGCAATCCTCCTATCACTATCAGAATACCCTCTTAAACAGGAACAGAATTTAGGAATGTTATCCTTATCACAACCTAGGCTTAGCAGCGTTTAGTCAAGTTCCGATGTTGCTTTTCAAGATGCAAACAGTTCTACTCCAGATGCAACATTGTGAAACTTAAAATGGTTCTTCAAGAAAGAACATGGCAAAACCATGCTTCAAGGAAAATTGTGAAACCTACATCTCTTCAAGAAGAAACAATGTGAAACCTTCATCTCTTCAAGAAGGAACATTGTGAAACCTACATCTCTTCAAGAAGAAACAATGTGAAACCTACATCTCTTCAAGAAGAAACAATGTGAAACCTACATCTCTTCAAGAAGGAACATCGTGAAACCTACATATCTTCAAGAAAGAACATTGTGAAACTGTGAACCTACATCTCTTCAAGAAGAAATAATGTGAAACCTACATCTCTTCAAGAAGGAACATCGTGAAACCTACATATCTTCAAGAAAGAACATTGTGAAACTGTGAACCTACATCTCTTCAAGAAGAAATAATGTGAAACCTACATCTCTTCAAGAAGGAACACTGGGAAACATGTGGAAGACAGTGGAACCATGGCAAGATGACAGTCCCACTAGAATAGTTATGGACACAATATACCAGCACTCTATACATGTTCTCTGTCCCCATGGTTAAGCTGGTGATACAATACATGTATACTACATCAAACTGCAGCACAGTCCCAATCAAAGTTGTGTTTTTATCAGCATCTAATATTGGAAGCTGACGCCAGACGTCTGTTTGGCCTGGTCCAGAAAAAGTCCCAACACTTTTGTTTCCGATCAGGGATTGTTTGTTGTTGCCAGATATTTCTTGGTATAAAAAGATATGGATGACTCAAACTGAACAGACAAACATATTCAAATACAGATTTTCTCAAACGAAAGCAAGCCGTGCTATGATATTAATCATTGATGGACTTATCTGCCTTACCACATACCTTAGAACATGTAGAGCAAATACATATTTAATATTTGCAAGCAAGTGAAAAACACTTACACAGCAAAGTTGTTTGTTACAAAAGGATGAAGTACTATACAGAAACAAGCCAGTTCTCGTGAAAATCCGAAACAAACTTGCTGTAAAAGGCGACTATTCTTGTCGTAAGAGGCGACTAACGGGATCGGGTGGTCAGACTCGCTGAATTGGTTGCTGTATGTCATCGTATAACAATTGCTAGGATCGATGCGTATGATGTCAATCACTGGACTGTCTGGTCCAGACTCGATTATTTACAGACCACCGTCATATAGCTGGAATATTGCTGAGTGTGGCGTTAAACAACACACAAACAAACAAAGAAACAAATCATAACCTTCAAGTTCCACCGACGTGTTGCACTGTCATGACATCAACACTTGTATTGAAGAGACACATTATGGCCCATATACAGAGACTAAGATTAAGTTTGGCCTTTCAATCTGGTTTACCAAATCTGTCTTTTTCAAATTTAAGATCTTAAACTATAAGGAAGTACTGTATTTTCTTGAGTATAGTGCGCACCCATGTATAATGCGCACCCCCCTCTTGCGGGTTCAGTATTTTGGAAAAAAAATATTCGAATACCAAGCGCAGAAAAAAATTACACTGTACCCCTTCAGCGAAGTCCGGCAAACGAACGGGTTAATTTGGCATAAAAAAAAATCACCAGACATGTTGATTTACCGTTTAAATAGTATTTATTGTTCTCCTAGGCATTGTTTTATATCCATTAAAATTACCTTGTGTATTTTCTTGTAAACTAAGCCGGAAACAGCAATCAGCTGTACACACGTTTTCTTGGAATCGACCGGTGATTCAGTCAAGACACACCCAATGATATAACTTTACAGGATTTTTATGCAAGGATGGGCAAAAATTGTATCTGAAACTTTTTTTATATCAGGAATAATATATTCCAATATCTTGTTAATTTAGATGCAGCTTTTACTAAACATATTTAAAATAATAATAACCCTAAGCGAAGCAGCTGATCGCTATTCTCGGGTATTATTTTTTTACATGGAACCAGTCTGACCAGTCACCGTCAAGGCTCATGCGCACGTGATCGCAAGAATTACATGTTGACAAACAAAAACAAATATGACTTTTAACGAGTCAAAGTATGGCATTTATGATATATGTATCCATTCTCTGTCAACTAAAGTTCGTTTCAAGGCGTCAATAGCGGTAATCTGACCGTGGTTACTGTTAATAAGGGTGAGTTGTGCGATCTTCCGATCGCTTCACACACGATTTGGCAGAAATTAATAAAAACAATATTAAAAGGAATTTTGAATAAAATTAATGAAATAAGTTACAAACATAAGTCCAGATATACAAAGAACACTTTTTATAGCCAGACAGTGTAATTACATGATTAATTTGCGTACTTCAGTATGGATTTGTTGCCATGGTATTTCCGGTGTTACGTGCTCACGGTAATGTCTTTCCATAGGGGGGGAAAAACATCCAAACTCATAATTTGTGTATAATGCACACCCCCTTCTATGCAGTTTGTTTTTTTTGGAGTGAGTGAGTGAGTGAGTGAGTGAGTGAGTGAGTGAGTGAGTGAGTGAGTGAGTGAGTGAAGAAAATACCATGTAAATAACCCAGAATGGCAACCAAATGAGCATCAGGTACTTTCAAAACTGCAGCAGTTGATGACACACAATGAGCCAGGACAGCCAACCATGTTACACACGCAACCCATCATGTACATACACTTTGCCAGTCTTACGATTAACATGGTGAGATGGGGGACCTATTCTGTCTTGGAATCCCCACGCTCACATCCAGGCTTCAAAAAGCCAGTGGTCAGTTTACACAACAATCATTTGACATCATTCACACAAACCACAGCACTTTACAATCCAATTTTTTACAAGATTTGAAACAAAACAACAATCGGTTTATAAACACCACGGGTAAACAATGTTGTTTGTGGTCCCCTCAAATGGAGGTTATTGACACAGGGTATTTTTAAATGGCACCGGCAATATGGACTTGCAGCTATCTAAATGGAGAGACACATGCAGAGCCCTTGAAAAGATAGAAGCCCACAACCAAACATGTACACATGTGGTATTTACCCTGGAAGTTGATACTATTGACTCAGCAATCACATTATAAAAAAAACAGCCACTGTAAACATGGGCAACGTACACAAGTTAAAAAACTTTAAAACATTTCATTCAAATATTTTGTATCCTACTCGTCATGCTTGCACAGAAAAAAAGTTTGATCACATGTGATATCCATTGATATCCGTCATTTCCTTAAATATGTAATCCATTAAGCATGTTAAGGCAAACAAAAGCTAAACATACTATTAAGCTTTGCTTAATAAAACATTTTGCAAAAATAAAAAAATTCAAAATTCTAAGCAAAATACATGATGGAAGGTAATAGTGAGTGAGTGAGTTGTGTTTAATGCCTCTTTTAACAGTATTCCAGTTATATCGCGGCGTGTCAGCTTAATGTGGGAGGAAAGCCCGAAATGATGCAGGTCTTAGACGTTTACCACTTCCGTGAAACCCAGGAACAAGGGTTTGGTGCTGACAAACCTAGAAACATAATCGGGGCGAACCGGGATTCGAACCCACAATCATAGGTTTCTGGCGTGCCCAAGGGACGCAACTCTGCACAGCGAATTGCGGCGCCTTAGACGACTGAGCCACCCGTGCCCCCTGGAAGGTAATATCAAAATTGGATGAAATAACTGTATATTATTGATTAGATGTCATTAACAGTCATTAAAATACTGACATATAATTATATAGCAGTATGGTTGTTTTTTTTACTTCTTTGACATTTAATATGCATGGAAGAAATATCAAGAGTCATGTCAACAACAAACACTTTGTACAATCAATGTCTTATCTTCTGGAACATGGTGAATAAACACCTCTAACCAAACATTTGGAAGCTAATAAAAGAAGTTAACCACAAACTTGACCACCATTTAACCTGATGCATCCTGTGCGCTATAGATGTGCCATCTCAGTGCCAGTAACATATCCTTAGTAAATACTATTGCAGTAGTGATAATTCCAACTTGGCATCAACCTATCAAATACATCATTAAATTGATTAGCAGAATCAACAAAAAACAAGACACAACAATGATTAACCCAATAGACAGGACAAACTAAGACCAGAGAAATTCTGGTGCATCAATGTCAATGTTTTATGGATTTTCAAGATCACCTTTTTCAAGGTTCTTTCTAGGACTAGAGTCAAAATACGTGAAGCTAAAAACAAAACAACGTTGAGCATGCTGAGGAAATTCAATTCTCAGGACTGTTATGTTTAACATTTTATTCAGGTTTAAACATACACTACCTTCAATAATAGTTAAATGAACTTACTGTTCTCAGTTATTTACTGAAGAAATGTCTTGTTTTGAAGTGCTTACAATCTTCTGGTTTAGAAATTTCATACATTAATCCACACCCCTCTGCAGGGGTTAAAATACCTTTGACTCTTGGAAAGGAATAATGGGAGAGTAACTGAAGCATTTCATGAAGGTTGTCTTGGTATTTTGGAAAACAACTGTTTTTGCCCTGTCTCCAACAGGCCTGACAAGTCACTGTATTTAGTACATGTTTAAATATCAAGTCTTAAATGTAAATGTAAAAACCTGTCAGTTATGGCCTTGACAAAAATATGAATGTACTGTGCTTTGTCTCACACTGATGAAGGGGCTTTCATTACACATTTGCACTCCGTTTAGAAGATTAAACCTGTTCTGTTTTAAATGTTGAGGTGGTTCATTATAGTTGGTCTTACATAACATTTAGTCATGTTATTTTGAACCGAACATGTTATAGTGAGGTTTTAAACGTAACATTTTTAGTAGTGTTTAATAAAGATGAAACACCTAAAATTTAAAAAAAGAACAGGCTTATCCCCATTCTACCATAACTAATATGCGTCTCTTAAAACAGACTTTCTTGCGCACCTACTAACTGCAATGATGCAGTCGGAATATTGTTGACCACCATTTCTTGGAATGACAATGGTACAGCTCATTGCTAGGTAGGGGTCTCCTTGAGAGACATGATCACTGAACGATTTGAATGGCTTTGGGTCGTCATTGTTACGACATATGTACTTGTAGTACAAAATAACAGGGAAATAGCACAATATTGATTAATCCAGGGTTTAGTTTTGAGTGGAAGATTATTAACAATCTGACAATCCTTCATTCAAACAGAATCAACTTTGACCTAGATCAGTCCGTGCGCAAAGTTCAAACTTCAGTTGCAAAAGAAGATTTTGATAACAATACGACTGTTACCAATTTGAAATCAACCAGACATTCCAGCCTGGATACTTTGGGAGACATACCTCATGGGACAGTGACAGCAAGAGTGCTACTGGCATTTTGGGACATATTTTGATCAACATTCTGCAAGATAGCTGAACAACGCGAGTTCAGTTTTCGTTCACCAAAACAGTGGCCATGAGATTGGTTTTTTTGTTATATGAGAGGGATTGATTCCATTTCCCCTTGCAATTATTTGAATACATTTTTCAATTAATAACAGCTTTAATTCTATATTTCCGTCTAAAATGTCATTAATGTTGCAGATTGTAATAATCTATCCATAGTCCTAGCAGATCAGGAAACATGTTTGTTTACGTTATGCTGGGGTCATCCCATGCAAACTATTCCTACACGATGTGAAGTGGCCAAAAAGTCAGAAGAGGTTATCCCTCATTAACCACCCACTTCAAACGCAGTAAAATTAACTAATAAAATTAGATCATCCTTCAATGTCATGCTAGTATAATAATTCACCACATACATTCACTCCCTTACAACAAATAGTGCAAGTATACCAGTATTGACCATGTTGATGTACAGTATTTGAATAAGATTACAACCCAAGAGTCATAAGTGTTGCCTGCCCATCTTCAAAGTTACCTGCCCATCAACATTTTTAACATTTAAAAAACCCTCAAAAATAAGAGAAAATTGTGTCATGATTTAGTTGAAATAATGCAAACAATTACTTGAGCATCTACAAGGAGTTATAATAAAGCTGAATACGACAGTAGTCTTATAATTATCTGCAGGGGCAGGTGGAGGACATGCAGCCCGACAGAAAAGTTACCAGCCACGGGCAGGTGGGCAGACAGTTTTTTGGGACCAAGTTGATGTACAGTATCTCTACTACTTCGGCCATCTATGGTAAAATACTGTTCACCTTCCTACAGGTTTCATACTGTCCTGCTGAGTCTTCTACATGACTAATGAATATACATCATTCACTGGAAGTCAAAAATGAAACCAGTAAGTGAAAAGAGGGTCAAGCAAATCTTCATTCACTTTTCAACAAGTCAATAAATCTTTCAAAATACAGAGTCACATGGCAATGTCTTTTGATGTTACATGTACATTCATAACAAGACACATGTTCTCATTTCCATCCAAATGTTTAAACAAAGATGCACCAGTAACAAACAATTAATGAATATTGTTTAATGCCTCGTCAGCTTCTTTCCAGCTATTCGCAGCAACAGTAACAAAAAATATTGACCCTTACCCAACACAAACATTATTTAACATTTCTATTTTCAAAGTTGAAATGGATTACCATTTTAATATGTTTAAAGATGCAAATATATAACAAATAGATTTAACTATGCACTGCAATACTAACCTGAAGTTACACCCTTCATTCAGCATAGATTCACATTGTTTAATCACGTTATTAAACAGCTGAATAATCAGTAGATTAGACATGTAAGATAGTCTTCAAATTGGTCTCATCAACATTGTCCATTATGCAAGGGATCATGTTCTGGTGCGTTTTCTTAAAAAACATGGGCATCTTACAATGTCTAACAACCAAATGTAACAAAAAAGTTTAGGAACACCTGATTCTTTCATATTACCTTAGTTAACTTGTCATGGCATGACAGATTAACTTTAATGAAAAAATGGACTGGTGGTTCTTTCTTGGGAGTAGTATACATGTATATCCTATCATGCTTTTAGTGCACCATTTCTGCTCTAATACCCAACATAGACACAAATGTTTTACTTAAGTCACAGATGGATTACAATCAGATTATCTAATGTACTGAAAGAAATGAAAACATGATTCAATATGCAGCAGAGAACACAAATGTCAAATCCACTTCCTATAATAATTTCTCCACCCCGGAACCTGTCAGTGATCCCATGACATTGTATTATAGCCACATCCTGATTGATATCATCATTTCTTGCAAAAATCTCCCCAATCGATGATATTTTTACACAATGAACTGTAATTAATCAGTCTGTTTTCCTCCCATTATCCAGGAGACAGTGGACACTATTCTCCTAAAGGCTACAGTTATTGATGATGGTCCTCCAGTGACACCTAAAAGACCATGTGTCAAGATGGAACAAATGCCGACAACCACGACCTACTTCTGTCATAAGTAGTCCTGTAAAAACACTCATCAAAACCACCCCCTTAGTTTCCCCTTGGACTGAAATTCTAGTCAGACAAAAAAACTGTTTTTTTCAAAGGGTACCTACAATCCCTCATTACCTGAAGAAGTAGGCAGAGCATACATTATCCCCCAAGCCCTTCAGGTGAATGGAACATAGTCTTGGGATCTAATGAGGCCAAGCTGCCCTAGTTTCTCCGACAGCAGCTGCCTACAAAGGCCATCCTGTTTTCTTCAGGAATGGAGCAAAATCTGCATTTGAAAGTTACAAGGAAATGCCAATTCTATTATTAGAAACTAATTGGCAGATATTGAAATTGGAAAGATTAATTGGAATTACTTTCAGAAATTTGGCTCAGGTCTTTATCAGTTAGTGCCATGTGAAAGTATTTCCAACAGCAACTAACTCTAAGTTGAGAGGACCAGATCTCACTGAACTTTTCTTCCCCTTCCTTTCGGTGTTAGGCAGTTAAGAAGCATCTTTGAATTTTTTAGTAGTGAAAATCTTAAATGTGAGAAATACTTACTAAATGAATGAAACACTTAATAAATAAAAAAGATTCATCTCCTGGTGAAAAAAATACACCAATCTAGAGTCACTTGATTATTTATTAAAGTGAGTGCATATCCAAATAGATGAACGTTGTTGACCTTTTCAAAGGCTGATTAGAACCAACTCGAGAATAGTCTAGAAATGAATGTCTTAGTGTTGAAGGAACCTAGCAGGGTTAATCAAAACATATCGAAACATTTAGTTTGTTATGTTTCAGCATATCACATTGATGTATGTAGGATTTAAAAAATCAGCAGCAGCTTGTCTTACAGATGTCCCATTTCTTATAAACATGATAAAAATGATAAACATGATAAACACTATATTCCAAATCAATTATGGTTAAGTCTTTCTATTACTCTTTTGGTCAGGAAACAAACTTCTTTTGGTCTTTAATAAGACAAACACTTAGTCTAGGAAAACATTTCTTAAAAATAATAGTAATTTCTTTTTTTCAAAAGAACCTTTGCTGTTTTCATACTCTGTAGATCAATGAAATGAGACTTGGTTTCGTTTGATTTGCCTTCAATTTTAGCATGTTTAGTAAATAATAATTTTAGAAAAATATAAATTCCACAGTCATGGTGCAGGATTTATGTGCAGTGAAGCAAACACATTGGTGAAACACTTTACCACCAGGCTAACCACACTTCCCTTTAGGTTTCTAGCCAACCTGCCTGTGGAGTCACAAATTCAGGAACAACTGCTAGTTGTCTCACATATATAAGGAAGACAATTTGTGGGTGTCAACTTCTAATTATGAGGAACATGTCAACAGGTGAAGAAGTATATACTCCGAAACGGTGTGTTTATCATAATAAGTTGACATCCATAAATTCTCTTCCTTATGTGTATCACTTCTAAATATAATTCAATTCCAATATACAGTTTATTTCCTGAAATTCAAGCAAAAGAATACCGGGGTAGGATTACTCCAACTTTAGCAGTGAGTCTAGGTAGATGGTCAGCAATATTACACTTCCCATGTTATCACATAACAACTTAAAATCCACTATCAGTGTCAATCCCATCACTTGCAAAAACATTTATAGGTCAGTTTTCAACTGTTAGTTCAGCATTGAAATTTATGGTTTCTTCATATTGATTCTTAATCATCACATCCATAGTAGAGAGATCAAGCCTTGACCACACAAACCACAAGCTGTATTGTCAGTAATGGGGTACGACAACAACAGCCAGCCAAGGGTTACAACTGAGAGCTGATCTTCGAAGTTGGTCACCTAGGCAAGTTTGTTGTTTAAAGCAGCACTCGGCAATATTCCAGCTGCATGACAACAGTCTGTAAATAATCGAGTCTGGACCAGACAATCCAGTGATTAACATCATGAACATCGATCCACATAATTGGGATACAATGACGTGCATCAATCAAGTCAGCGAGCCTGACCTCACAATCCCGTTAGTCGCCTCTTACAACAAGAGTTAGTCGCCTCACCTAGGCAAGTGCCATTCATACACAAAAAGGCCTTTTTTAAATCCTGCAGATATATATGAGAACAACTGCAATGACATGACCATCGCCATACCTATAGTCATAGGAAACAAATTGTGTGTTCTTAAAACAATTTAAAAAACAAAATACAAATAAGAAATCTGCCCTCTAATACTTGTAATACACCATGTTCATAATCTAATATGCGACTATACTATGGTTGGAGTGTATAGTGAGTGAGTGAGTGAGTATGGTTTTACGCCGCTTTTAGCAATATTCCAGCAATATCACGGCGGGGGACACCAGAAATGGGCTTCACACATTTGGAGTGTATAGAAAATAGGTTTACACTGTGTTTGAACGACAATGAACCATTCAGAGAGTGTGTTTGAATGACAATGGATCATTCAAAGGACACCAAATCAACTCCATGTGTCACAGCTGCTTGATCATAATGTTGGCCATGTTCAATACAAAACATAATCACATCAGACTGCCATGTAACAAGCTACAAAGTGGTCAATAACCACATGTACAACTCTACCTCAGGGCCATGCTCTGTCATACCTGAGAATCAGATGCAGAGTTGTACTTGCAGGCCATGCTCTATGTCATACCTGATAATCAGTTGTAGAGCTCCACGTGTAAGCCATGCTCTATGTCACATCTGATAATCAGATGTAGAGCTCTACCTGAAGGCAATGCTCTATGTCATACCTGATAATCAGATGTAGAGCCCTACCTGAAAGCAATGCTCTATGTCATACCTGATAATCAGATGTAGAGCTCTACCTGAAGGCAATGCTCTATGTCATACCTGATAATCAGATGTAGAACTCCATGTGTAAGCCATGCTCTATGTCACACCTGATAACCATAGGTAGAGCCCTACCTGAAGGCCATGCTCTATGTCACACCTGATAACCATAGGTAGAGCCCTACCTGAAGGCCATGCTCTATGTCACACCTGATAACCATAGGTAGAGCCCTACCTGAAGGCCATGCTCTATGTCACACCTGATAACCATAGGTAGAGATGTACCTGAAGGCCATGCACTATGTCACACCTGATAACCATAGGTAGAGCCCTACCTGTTGTGTCCCGAACCCAACCAGGGACTCAAGTCTTAAAAGAGGGAATTATTATTGACAAAATCCTTATCCAAACTCTACCCATATCTCTCTTTTTAAATAGAAAACAAATGCTGATGTCCCTGTAACTGTAATTAGATGTAACCTTACAGGGCCGTAGCTAGCACTAAGTACAATAAAACCAACAGGCTGTAAAATTCATTTTTCATTATATATTTATTGTAGATGGCAATTAGTTTACATATCATGTGATAATGTTCAATAATTGCATCTGTTTTATTTGTGATAAATCAGATGTTCAAAAACAGAAATCCTAAAATTTGGAACAACTTTTATGTATTATTATAATTAATGTGTGGTGTCCAATTATTTGGCTAGATGGAAGATATAGAAGTTAGAGGAGAGAGACAGAGAAGAGTTTCCGGCATCGGAAAGTCACGTTCTGACAGTCTTCATTCGAAACTCAGATCACAATAGTTTCATCATATGACAATGTGTGACTATGACCATGTGCATATATAGCAGAGATCATTTTCACTAATACACTGGAATCCAGCCACAAACATTGGGTTTTTTTAAAATAAAAAGATATTTTATTTCTCTTCTGAATTGTAAGTGTAGGCACATGCCTATTGTGTCTATAGGCAACTGTAGACCCCTGGAGATTTCCACCAGTGACCTGGCATCTCTACAGCTGATCATCGTGTGTGATGGTTTTACACAATTTTGGAAAGTCTACCACAAAGTGTCAGCTTCCTGTGGGAGGCATGCCTCATCATCATCACATGATCTTCATTAATATATGAACTGAATTGATCACCTTGAAGTTAAAATGTTAAGAATGTCTCAACCCATTATTATCTGTTCAGAGTTGGCACCTAGCCAGGTCAGGATCCGCCCAAATTTGCCCCGATTATGATCCTTGATCCTGTCTGAACCATGCCAATACTTATGGGTTTCCCCCAAATAAAGTCCTTGAACTACTGTGCCACAGCCATTTCTCCCCCCATCAAACACTAAGCTACTGAAATGCTGTTAAAAGCTGTATTAAGTCCAACTCACCTGCACACCTTTCATCAGATAGGATGTGCACAGTTATGAACTTGTTATCAGCCACTGGTGCGTTTCAGTTGATATTGTGTCACTAGGTATAGCCTGTGAACACTAACCTTGCATATTTACTCTTTCATAAACCCTGCTCAGGTTACCGACATACATCTTAACATTGCTGCAGTGAATGCAGCTCGGATATAGGCCACGATCAACTGTCACTGCATTTCAATTTACTTGACAGCCACACCCAAGCACCAGTCCCAAACATACTACTGTCATACTACTACGTTCCATTATATCTAACAGCATGACCTAGCTATGGAAACATAACTTAATTATTTCATTATTTCATTATTGCAAATTATAATTTATAATTATATGATTATAAATGTTGGGAGTAATGCACCACTTGTCCAATGATATCCATCATCCTTCTCAAGACGATTCCCATAAAACTGGCTAAAGTTGCATAACCTTTGGCTAATCACTGATGACGTCAACAGGTTGTACTCAGTTGAAATTGCATACGGTCATGAAATGAATCTAGACTTGTTGCTGGCTCTTAATGTGGATTGCCACCTTTCTGATATGGAGATATTGCAATCTTTCTAATGATCTGTTTTTAGCCAACAGCCATTTTGGGATTGCCCTTTTCTTTCACACCAAATATCGTTGCAGGGACAAGTTTCAGGATTGGTTGAGTTGACACTTTACAGAAAACTTGGAAATCAGATGTTATGCCTTTAAACAGAGCATCCATTTTCCCTTTCATTAATAGGAATAATTCCCATATGACTTAATAGTGAAACAATCCCATGTGGTAAAAGGTAGAAGACAATAACCTCCTGGAGCTCACGTAACAGGTTTGAACACTGTTGTGTGAATGGTGGGAGTGTTCTCTCCTGCTCAGTTTGGGACTTTGTATAAGAAGCTGCATGGAGGGCAACAACTTAAATCTGTATGACATGTTTAATACTAGTGAAGGGTATTGGCCTGAAGTTTGTATTGCAGTTTATTACAATAATGTTTCCTGTATTGCAATACGTACCACAATTTATTGCAAACTTTCTTTCATCTGTAATTTGTTATGAACCTGAATAAAAAACACTTCCCCGCATGTTTTTGACAACTTCGTATTAAGAGGGATGTTGCTATGGTCACAAAGCATTATATACAGGAAGCTGTCACAAATAGTTTCACTTTTTCGCAACAGGAAAAAGTTGCTTATTTCCATTTGATTTGTCACTAGTGTAAAATCTACCACAAAGATGATATATACATGATTATGAAAAACACAGTATACGGTATTTCCCAAACGTATTGGTATTTCATATTGTGGTATACCTATATATCGATAACATCTCACATCTCTATTTAATACAAGTAAACCATTCAAGAAATTCACACATAGGAATGGACAAGACAGCTTAATGACTCTCATTTCTGAGTCATATCTTCTCTTAAAATAAAGATAATAATTGTTCGTAGATTAGAAATAATAATGAGATGTTTACTACGTTCTTCACGAACTGAACACCTGACATATAGCTACAATAATATACTACCATGGCTTTCTGGTGATAATTAGGGTTGAAAAGATGCTTTATTGATATACTTTGCCAAGAACTTTTTATGTGATGTTGTATTTTCAGGACAGAACAGATTTTGAACAATTTCGTTTAAAATAGAAAGAACAACATCACATCAATGACATTACAAATACCCAAAACAAACCACACTACCATAAACACTGAAAGTATTTTCTTCATTAAACTCGGCCAGGTATTCTAGAGGAATAAACTGATCAGATTTTTCGGGACAAAAATTGTGACATTAAAATGTTGAGGTACCAATGTTTATTCGTTGCCTGCTGCTTGTGGTGCACGGATGATAATCAATAAGCGTGTGACAGCAAACCCTGGTCGCGATGTCCTTGAGCAGGACAACATGGACGAAGGTACACGGCAGGCCGTGTCACAAATGCGACACTGCCACAACAGATAACGTCTTACCTGATATGGTGCATTGGCTTGTGTGGGGGGCAGGGGTGGGGGGACCGACACAACCCCACAGACGCCCTAATATCCTCGTCGACTTGTACCACTGTGTCCGCTAGGTTCTCAGATGCCCACTTTTCCATTGTATGCACTGTAAAACAAGATGAAGACGGTGTTGAGGGCTGGCCAGCTTGCTAGCAAGACGAATCGCAAGCAGTATAGAGGGCAGCCATATCGACCTGGTTGGCAGCGGGTCCTACCCTCACATATCTCCTACATTCCCGCATACATACGTTAATATACCACATTCCCTTTTCACTTACCCCTGTGGCCCTATACCACTTGTAGGCAGTCATTCTGTAGCGCTGAGTTCACAGACCAGATGATAGCTTAGGCCACATGCAAGTTAGCAGTGCAAGTCAAATGTACACATGGGACCAGTCCACTTCACCTAAGAGGGGCGTCAGGTCAGGTGCACAACAATGCAGCGTTAATGAGATAGGGGCAATTGGGCGTAAATGATGAGGCGAGTGACAGTCTATTACACCCCTGCAGGGACAGAACAAACACCGAGGCAGAAAACAATGCAGGGTAGAGGTATGCCCGGCAAATGTTATACACTGCTGGCTTCAAGGAATGTGTGTTAATGGGTCAGATGGAGTGTGTGGCTATCCGGATCGACTTGTAGTACGCAGTAAATGCAGCGAAGCACACTAGTACCAGCCTTTAGCCTATCTGCTATCCAATCCTTGTGTGTCAGGCAATGGAAATCACCGTTAGGCCCTTTGCTTTCAATGCTATGCACGTATCGAACAAATTGACGTTTCTATATGGCTTCTCGTGAATGGCGCAGAGTGCATTCTGTGCAGAGGCGCAATGCTATGTATACAATGTCAAGTGGTTTTACGTGTTTGCTTTCAGCGGTGAACTGGACTGTTAAAACACTTTGTATTCCGATTTGTAGATATATTTTAAGCATCAGCTACCGTCCGGTCTTTGCTGCTTCTGTGATTTTTTTCAGTTGATACTAGTATCGATGTGTTTGAGAGCGAGCGTTCGATGTTGTCGATCACATTATTATATCTATATGGATTTATAATATGAAAGTATTTGTATATCGGTGTTGACGATACTGATAAAGTATGACGGAGTCGGAACATGATCGACTCTCAGGTACTAAAGGTCGATAGGCATATGCAAGTCATGTAGACAGATAAGAGGTTTGTCCAGAACACATGGACATGTATGCTTGAACGGGCCGGCTTATTACCTGAAACACATTACAAAAACTCACGACTTTCGGAGCGACTACAAGTGTGAAAACACTGATATTTTTCATATTCAGGGGCGGTCGGGTAGCCCTATAGTGGTTAAAGCGTTCGCTCGTCACGCCGAATACCCGGGTTCGATTCCCGACACGGGTACAATGTGTGAAGCCCATTTCTGGTGTCCCCCGCCGTGATGTTGCTGGAATATTGCTAAAAGCGGTGTAAAACCTCACTCACCCACCCACTCTTCATATTCTTAATCGACAATTTACGCCAAATAAATACCATTTTCTCAACGAAATCTTTGAACAGAATATACGTAAAGATGACAAGAAAATAAAAATGATCATAATTACGGGTGGAATATTTCATGATATTCAATGATATCCCATGATGCGCAACAATATGTGAATGCATTTGCGATAGGGAATTATATTTCTGATTGAACACGTATATATTAAAAGCTTTACCAGTGTAAATAACTAGTTTGATAGAACTGTTATCTTTACCTTTGAATCCAAGTAATATTCTTGTGTTGGTAATATTTAATCTAATGTTGACAGCTTTCAATAGCGATGATTCTATATCATTGCAAGTCGAAATGATACTATAAAAGTACGGGAGCAGAAACTCGAGTACGAAAAGGTCGATAAGCATATGTGCAAATCATGCAGTCAGATAAGACTTAATGTTTTCATTGAGGAATTTCACAACTCGATACACGGACGCCATTTATACGCCATCCATTCAACTATGTAGGGTGTAAAACATGACGAAATATGCAGTTTCGTGATGTGCATAACTAATGCATATAACTCGACCAGTTTATAGCCTAACCTACATCACATTTTCATTTTCAAAAATAATTATAAGGAAATTCAGAATTGATTTTAAACGGGTGTTTCTCAACTTTGAAATTATATGTAAAGATAGGAAGCGTATCAGTGCCACATTCTAAGCAAAATATCATGTACGAAGATGATACTAACATTATACTTGTCGCATCTACATGTATGATATTCTAATCTACCTAGAAGAAAGTATCATCTACTAGAGCAAACTATCACTGTAACGATATTCACGATTATGATACATACACAGAAGAAGTATTTCTTCTAAGTAGAAGTGAGTTGTATCATCTATTCGTAGATGAAATTTAAGTATCATCTATAGTATATCGGTGATATTGGTATTTTAAATACGCTTCCATGGTACAGTTTTTTGTGTTTAAAATGTTTTATTTTTATTGTTCCCAGAGTTGGAGATTAATACAGTATTCCGTCAAAAACATATTTCGGATAGCATAGAATGGCACAATACACTCATTTAAAAATTAAAGGGTTGGAAACAAACATTGTCCTATTTCAAATTCCATGGTACAGTTACTTATGTATATATGGAAATGTATTTCAGTTATGTATGTCCTCTTGCAGTGGCATACTGAACAGAAGATTATCATATATTTGCAAATCATAAACCATTGCCAAATCAAACAAGAGATTATCCTGTTACGAGTGAACGCACTTACCACGGACCCATACCGCACCCATGCAGGACAAGCCAAGAGTGAGCTTGCAAAATAACAGGAAATTGTATACACTCGTTCAGAAGCAGGTGGATGGAATTTGACCGCAGGGGTTTGTTCGAGGAGTTGATGGGGTATGGCAGAAGACGTGAGGGTGGGGAGAAAAAATGGGGGAAGGGTTTTAGAAAGGATGTAGGTCTTTGAAGAGCTTAAGGATGCAGGTAGAGAGGTACCTAATTAAAAGTGGAGACTCTTTACCGTATATACCCCGACTACGCCTAAAGCTGCCTATTGTAACACTGACATGGCATACCCCTGTCCTTCGTGAGAACCACCCTCGTTACCCGTCCCCTGCAGCGTCCAGCGTTGAGAACTGCGGTAATATTATACGTTGTTTTCATTATTCCCTCCCAAAATTGAATGTAGTGGACAGGAGTACCGCGTGAAGCGATCCTCTTTTACATTTATTTTTTATAGCATTATTTCAAATAAGATAAAAATGAAATTAAACTGTTGTGAATTAATTAACACTATTGATATATTCCGATGAATTTTATTTCGCTGTGGTGATGCACTTTACATTTGTCAGTCAGCTAGATATTGTACACGTGCGCTACATATTTCGTACAGGGAGTTAAACAGTGCCGTAGCCAGCCGGGGGACCAGGGTGGGCAGTTGCCGCCCCCCCCCCCCCCCCCCCCCCCGGATTTTTATATAGATAACAGTTTTATTTGAATCAAGTTGGGGACACGTGATACTTGTACAAATATTTGCCGCCCCCCTCCCCTTGTCGAAAAAAGTTAACTACGGCCTCGTTAAATGAGATTCTATGTTGTAGATACAGAAGATCTGCCCATGTCACGGTATACATGTACAAAGGTCAATCCCGATTTTAAAATATATGCGCTTATATATGCGGCCTATGTGATATATACTAATTTTGCCAGGTTAGGAGTTTTATTTTGTCATGATTTGACCAGTTCATAAAAGTCTTACAGAACACTATCTCCCTATAAAGTATATCACACACTGTTCCTACACTCCTTTGTAAATGTTATGTTTCTACTAAGTCTATTTTTTTTAAAACTATAACTATTTGTCCTCAAAGCCCTACATGTTTGGCAACTCCTGCCTAAACAGGATACCCGAATGTATAATAAACTCCCGGCCAGAAGAAAGTATGTATACACTTGAAAATTTACACTCCACTCTATAGCTCTGCACATTGCCGCATGTGTAATGAAATTGCGAGCCCCATGATCCTTAATACGTCATGTGCACGTCGCCTGTTGTGAGTGAGTGAGTTGGGTTTAACGCCGCTTTTAACAGTATTCCACTTATATCACCTTGTCACCTTAATGTGGGAGGAAAGCCCGGTGATGCAGGTCTCAGACGTTTACCACCTCGGTGAAACCCACGAGCACGGGTATGGTACTGACAAACCTGGAAACATAATCGGGGCGAACCGGGATTCGAACCCACAATCATAGGTTTCCTCACACAGGAATCGCGGCGCCATAGACGACTGGGCAACCCGTCTCTCCCCCCCCCCCCCACACACACACACACCCCAACCCCCTCCTCGCCTGTTGTGAGATACTCATTGATATGATGCATGTAATATCGCCAACGATATCCGTATGAAATACATCACCACCGAGTAACCGTTTCTTGTTTGCTCTATTTTAATCACCAAAAAACAACAACGCGGTTTTCTCAGTGAAAGCGACCAGTGTGTAATAACTAATAAAATCCTATGCAATAATACATGTTCCCCTCTGATATCTTATTACTGTTATACAATATTGATCATATATAAGGCCAGTGGCCTCACGCACAGAAATATGGAATTGATTTAAGAGTGTCTCTGCGCTGTTATTTTGTCCAGCTTGCAAACCCGAAAATCAATGTGCTAAACAGACGCTACTGGATTATGTATCATGTATGTTTATATTACGTCGGTAACTTCCAAACGTGTCTACAAATACCACCGGAACATGTATATATAATGACTACAGGTGCATTATGCATATAATACTGCACGACCCCGGTGGGCATTCCGTGGAAGTTTAGTCCCAAGCAACCTGTTCTTGGCGTAAAGTGGATCGGGTGGTTAGGCTCATGACGTGGTGGTTGATTGCTTGTCATCATTCCTCGACGTTGCTCATAGTATCAATCACCGAATTATCTGATCACCACTCTGTGATATAACTGGATGCTGTTACCCGCGTTACAACAAACTCACTCACTCACTCTTTCAGCAATATGTCAGTACAAACAACACACATCATCAACACACGTCATGCACACCAAGGACTAGGAATCGGCTTGCGGAGCAAACGCCTCAACCACAAGTAGTACCACCACAATACAAAATTGTAGGGGAAAGATGCAAATATTCTTTGCTGAATTTAGTGAAAATGACTTCTTTTATTTATTTAAACGACGTTTACATCATTCAATATTCAGTGAGTGAGTTCGGGTAACGCTGGTTTAAATTATTGTTTCAGCAGTTAATCAGAATGAGTCAGCATTAATCAGAATTAGTGTCAGCCTAAAGTTGCCAATATTCAGACTAGGAGGGGACACACACGCACACGCATACGCACGCACGCACGCACACACACACACACACACACACACACATACTCACACACATACTCACACACCACTATATCAAATGGTCGGTCCATTAGACTAGCATAACATCAAACAATCTGTAACGTGGACCAGCGACTTTGAACCCTTACAACTGACTTCACTTAAGCGCAGACTATTACCCTATTATTACGCTGACTCAAAGCGATATGCACTGTATTTGAACAGGTGCATTGCGCATTATGTCTTTCAAAAGCACCTGTGTACACGGATAGTTCGATAACAATATGAGTCAGATATAGTTCATCTGGGGTCATAGGTACACAGTTCGTGCACACCCTACTGTCACGCATTATTATTCCAATGAAAGCTTTAAGGTATTGCATTTTTATCAGAAGGAAACCCATCCTCAATCATCCAGGGAATTACATCACCATTCAATTCTGATAAATACCTTGGACGAATTTGACACCATACCTTCGTTTTGAGTCCAATGTGGCAAAAAGTTACAAATGAAATCACTCTCATGAGCGAGAGAAGGTCTGTGCTAAGTGAAATGGAGGTTGTGACGAATGAAATGGAGGTTGTGACGACACTTCCGAAACGAAGTTATGGTAGCGAATGCCAATAATATTTATCAAAATAAAATTGAGATATAACACATTTGGCTGTTTTCTTTCACGGTTCATAAATTATGAGACTCGGATATTTTAAGACATACACATTTACAAGGTGGTGCGGTATATACCTAGACAAACGATACGGACCAGTCGTTATTTATTATCATATATGTTTGTTTGTTGTTTAATGCTGCACTTAGCAATATTCCAGCTATATGACGGCGGTCTGTAAATAATCGAGTCTGGCCCAGACAATCCAGTGATTGATATCATGAGCATCGATCTACGCAATTGAGATACGATGACATGCATCAACCAAGTCAGCGAGCCTGACCAACCGATCCCGTTAGTCGCCTCTTACGATAAGCATAGCTGCCTTTAACGGCAAGCATGGGTTGCTGAAGACCTATTCTATCCCGGATCTTCAGGGGTATATATTATCATATAACCCGTGTTTCCACGTATAACTGAAAATACCGATACCTACTGGACTGTTAGGGAGCGTCCGTATAGAGCTGTATCCAACAAACTATATATTTACGGCTCACCATCAAACAATCTATTCCTTTTTATTATTACTGGAACACAAAAAGAGACAAATGGGTATTTTTCATAAAAGAAACTATTCTGCTAACAGAAGTGAGGTCGCAAGTACTGCGTCGTATCCGAAGATGCAAATACGCTTAGGAAACAGTTGATATGTAGTCAAATAAACAATCGTCATAGCACAGTAACAACCATGTACGATTATGCATTATTCAGTTTCTGTTTTCTGTTTCAGTTTCTGAATACGTCGACATGTAAGTAAAAAATTAATTCAAGAGACGATTTAAAAAATATATATATATTTTATAAAGAAATTGTATACTTAGCAGTGCTTAATTTTCCAAGTGTGTATTTCAGTAACAAGTTTGGGTTATGTACAAACTGCTCATTTGATTATAAGAACACCTAGCCCTATTGTTGTCTCTGTATTTTAGGAGGCATAGGTGCAATGGTCATAAAAGGCGCCGCAATTAGCTGTGTAGAGTTGCGTCCCCTAGGCGTGTCAGAAACCTATGATCATATGGGTTCCAACTGGGCATTCCTCCTACCCATCGTGATATGACTGAAATATTGTCCAAAAGAAGCCCACTTATTATGTTAGATATTTGATAATATGTACCTGCTTCTTTGATTGAAAAAAAGTTTATTTTGGGACCATAGAGAATTAGAGATGGGTTAGCGAAATGCGGTCATGTCAGTTTGTATTCCGGTCATCCAAATGTAATCAGAGATACGGCTTGGGATGGGGCTCTGAATGACAAGTCACAGAGTTATCTCCCCTCCCATATCGATCTACAAGCTCCTTCCCAGCGCGTGACACCTTCGTTACACTCTCGGTATAGAGAGCTCCGCAAACGGGCTATCGCTGTGAGGAGTTTGATCGATCTACTGGAAGCAAATTCCGTAGAAGGACAAAAAAGTGTTCTTAAAATATTAATTTTATTGCACATTCAAGAAATTCCATAAGGTAATAATAATACAATTATAAAGCGCACGTCGACTCACCTCATCCTCAGTAAGTCGAAATCCAACTGAATATGACAAAGTGGAGCCATGGCATTTTAATCTGAATTGCAGTATGGCTGACAGGACCATTATTGATTTCATTTTTTTTTTTAAATGAAAGAAAATCAAAATAGCTCACAATGTTTTTTTCCTAGAATGCAGATCATCTATCTTGGCTAAATCACGAACACTACACGTATCTTTTGTATATGAGCTATATCGCGGCTACTCACTACCGACTGGCATTATTACTTGTATAAAATCTATTCAGCATGCAACGAGATGGGTTGTTATCATATGATGCTTGCGCCCCCAGATGTCAAAACGACGCCGAAGTCAATACTAAACTTGCTGGAATGGGAAAACCTTCGTCGAATCTACTTTTGCTATTGTTTTCGAATAAATTGAATCAATAGTTATTGTCTGACACGATAGGTATATACTCGGAATTAATATACGAGATAAAAACTATTGCGTTAAACGACATGTCAGAATTAACGTTCTGTATCGCTACCAGTAAGCCTTCCTCGTTCCTATTAAAGGGGCGGTCGGGCAGCCTAGTGGTTAAAGCGTTCGCTCGTCACGCAGAATACCCGGGTTCGATTCCCGACATGGGTACAATGTGTGAAGCCCATATTGCTGGAATATTGCTAAAGGCGGCGCAAAACCACACTCACTCACTCATACCTACAAAGACGACAACAGCGGTTTCCTCACAGCATGGACGTGAAATACACGTCGGTGTCTTACTGCCGATCGCATACAGGCGTCGTGCACGTGGACAAGTTGCATGTATGTGGGCGGGCTACACTCGTCCAAGTCTCTCAATGAACCTGCGAGTAGTGAAACCCCGTTAATCAATACTGTTCCAGGGAAGTCGCCCGGATTAATTAATCATTGTTATAGGTATCGGTATTCTTTGTGTCGACATGAACACGTTCCGGGAAGTCATCACCTGGCCGAGGTTCGGACAAGCAGGGCTTCATGCCTCATTGTCATTGATGTCCTATTTGTATGTCTGCATAGTCTCTAGCTGTACGTGTTGATGAGGGATGGAATTGACATTGCTTTCGCCCTTCCGACACATCCTGATCTGTCTGTATCAGCACCTGGATGTTCTGAATGTAGGTGAGATGTGCATGAGGTTAGTCGCAGTCGTAAATTGTGCTATAAACTTTATAAAGCTGCCCAAGCGTCTTCCCGTTTCTTTGCCGTAAAAGGCATCTATGCTTGTCGTAAAAGGCATCTATGCTTGTCGTAAAAGGCATCTATGCTTGTCGTAAAAGGCGACTAACGGGATCGGGTGGTCAGGCTCGCTGACTTGGTTGATGCTTGTCATCGATCCCAATTGCGTGGATCGATGCTCATGATATTAATCACTGGATTGTCTGGCCCAGACTCGATTATTTACTGACCGCCGCCATATAGCTGGAATATTGCTGAGTGCGGCGTAAAACAACAAACCAACCAACAATCTTCCCGTTTCTACTTGTTACCAGAAAGAGACAAGGAAAGTAACGACTATACATGTATACACTTACGACAACCGTAGCGCTAAGATCGCTGTGTGTAAATGACAGTTGAAATAGATCCGGAAATAGATACATAACTCCAGTCTATCACTACGAGTATATAATTTAGAATTGATTATAGGAGCATGTGTGTCATACTGATTTTATGAAACGAGTCAGATTTCTTGTATTTCCCGAGCGAGAGTAAGTAATACACGAATTCTCTTCATTACTCATTAATTCCAATCGTGTTGAGCTCCCCATTGGAAACATTTACTTATCACGACTGCCGTCTCAGAAAACCACTATTGTCCACTGACGTCAACTATCTTCAGCTATGACGTCGTTTCTCGTGTAACGTCATTCCGACCTTACGTCACAATAAGATTCGAATGGCGTCAACAATGCCGTCCGGAAGATGTACACATTACACTGGTGCACGTGAATTGATATTTGCACCAGTGCACACTCGATTTTTATGAACTCGGTTACCTAAGGGTAATAAACGCCTGTATAGGCATACGACAATCGTAGCGTTAATTAAGATCGATTTCGTAAATGGCAATTGAAATATGACCTAAACGTAACCCTAAACTATCACTACGACAGGCAACTTACGTGTATACTTTAGCATATGCATGTAGAGACACACGACAGTCGTAATACTAAGTTCGCTTTTTGAAACGGGTTCTATGAGTGTCCCAATGCGCTTGAAATGATCTAAACGTAACCCCGCTTTATCACAAACCGACAGCCATGCATTCTGAACAAGTTTATAGACTTGGCGCCATCCAGCATTGGAGTGTATGATAACTATAGAACGCAACACCGAAACAAGACAGTATTTCTTCTCTGGTCCTTAAACTATGCCACTCCCTTTTAGAACAACATTTGTTTGACAAAGAACTTGTTTTATCTCCGGATATAACAGTGGAGATCGCGATAAGACACGCAGGGGACACGAAACCGATGAAGTTATTTGGTGAATGTCCACCATTGTGTGAAGTAGGTTATAACCAGATCAAAATGGGATTGAACACCAACACCCGAAGTATATATATGTATATAACCTGGAACATACTGTGCATGATGCAGGCATAGGCGCTCATGCAGTCAGTGGGCTGACTTCATTGATGGGAGTACCCTTGATTATCATGAATGAAACCTATTTTTTTGTTTAAAAAAACGGAGATTAATATACTTGATAATACATGCTGCGAAGGGAGAGGTATTTTAAGTCTTACACAGACCACAGGTGTACGTAGGCTTGGAAAAAAAATATATTGACCCATGTATCCTACGAGTTCGAAGGAGGCCACGTACGGGATAAAAAGGGTCAATATGGTATTTTAAAGTTCAAGCTAGGCATTCCTGTGCTTTGACATACCCCATTCGGGGCGGTCGGGTAGCCTAGTGGTTAAAGCGTTCGCTCCTCACGCCGAAGACCCGGGTTCGATTCCCGACAAAGGTACAATGTGTTAAGCCATTTTCTGGTGTCCCCCGCCGTGATATTGCTGGAATATTGCTACAAGCGGCGTAAAACTATACTCACTCACAAAACCCATTCAGTCTCTACACATTAGGCGTCTTATCTGACTGTTCAAAAGAACGATGGTTGATTTTCCTTTATCTATGGGATCGCGATGGTCGTTTTTTTACCACGGATCTTTAGGTCCGTGTTTTTACGAAGCATTTAACAGCTGACGCAATTCACTGCGTTAACATGCATGGGGACGAACAGGTCCAACCGTGCGTCGACACCTCAGTTTAATTAAGGTCAGATCTTTTACCCCGATACGATACCTCGCTGCGTGAAGATCCGAGGACACCCCCATAAAACACCTATACCCGCGAACAGCGGATCCTTGCACGGCTAACAGACGAAAACACCTCACAGCTGAACGCAGTGGCGCCTTGGACCGCTGGGCTACCTGTGTCTCCACCTATTGCACAGGTGCCCTGCATTCACGTACAGTCGTCGTTGGCATCAGTGTCACACATGGTGCTGTGTAGAAGACTATCCTAAACCATGCAGGTGTTCACTCGGACAGGCAACAGAAGGTCCTAACATATACACCCCGCTGCGAGTTTGTTGAAAAACAGAACACGGATCCATAAAACGCGTGCACAATCGTATACCTGGGCTGGGGGATAGGTGTTTTGTTTGAAACAGGATATTTTCTCAGTCAGTGCTTCATGACCTTACTATTTTTATCCAAATGAACAGCCAAACAATGTTTGGGGATATGCACAACATTGGCAGAACGACCATTATTATTGTAACGCTGAGTCTAGGAAAATATATCATTTTGAGAGAAACAAACGGCTATACATTTAAATTGAAAAGGAACCCAAGTGCATGAGATGGGAGCTTCGGAACCCGTGGCAAATCTAGACTTGCTTCATTAGGATTTAGCATTACAGTAAGGGATGGGCGGAAGGGAAATAATATTGTTTAGCGACTGTGAAACAGACTAGTCCAGCATGTCTAGTTAACATTTTTTTCAAAACCAGATCCATTTAGTAGCCTCATTTTGTCCCTCTACCAATTGACGCCCAGAAATGACTGAATCCGACAAAAGTCCTTAGATTTCATTCTCTTACCCCTCAGCAACGAAATGACACATTTGCATACCCGCCATCCGAGTTAGGGAAGTCGTCGGGATGTGTTGCCGTGTGTATTGGTGCAGACAGTGGTCACTAAGTGATGAGGTATCGAACATTCCGCTTCGAATCCCAGTTAAGCCTCCATAAAAAGGCATCTCATATGAAGTCGACTATAGATCTGTGTCCAGGAGGGTCAAGCGTCCAGTGAACCAGTTTGGTCAAACTCGCTCCCGGCTGCTCGGGAAAACGGTCTAGGTCATTACTCGAGTCCATCATCGTAATTGTGTCTAACTATCTTTGCCCTTTCATAATACCTGCGGATGTCGTACTTTATCGCCTGTTTACATCAAAGAGAGATTATGTCAGGCAGTCTCGCTTCAACATCGATATGTCTGCTCGCGAATGGTCCCCCGCACGATGTGAAAGTTTGCGAGCTGAATATATTCAAGACTTCGTCATAAAGCCATACGGTTCTACGGAAGGCACACCATGCATAGAATCTGTTTGACTATACCGCCTTATAATATTGTCACTAGGAAATGTATGAATGTTTGTTTGCATATTGTTTAACGCCGGACCCAGCAAATATTCAGCTATATGATGATGTCCTGTTAATCGAGTCTGGGTCATACAAACCAGTGATTGATATCATGAGCAAAGCCCGACACCGTCGGACTACGAAGACACACATCGGAACCCTAACGGGACAAATGTATGAGTGAGTGAGTTGGGTTTAACGCCGCTTAAAACAGTACAGTTATATCACACTGAGTTAGATTAATGGGGGAGCATGGAAAACCCGATGTGATGCAGGTCTATGACGTTTACCACTTTGTATTGGTGAAACGGGTTCGGTGAGGCTAAATGTGGAATATGAAGCTACGGTAAGAAGATCCTGACATACACAAGGGGCGCAACTCTGCACTCTTTTGGGGAAGATGATGTTGTTATTACATCGTCTGAACAACATTTGTAAGGACAATAAGCACAGACTGACTATGAGGATGAAGCTGGTCGCCCTGGTGTGAATTCATACTCAAGCGGCATAAATTTATTCATTTTCGTTATCAGTCATGGTAATAGCCTGTATGAGCTCCGGTGTATCACGTATACCTGTTTAGCTTTTGGTTTCACCACGAGGTGGTACTTCATGAGAACCATCTGTATTATTGAGGTGACGAATATGCTGCACTCTTTCCATGCGCTGTACAATCTAGCTATAGCATGTATATCGCCCACACATGCGTACTACAGTCACCCGGGCAGGCAACAGAAGAAAGTATATATACACACATAGATAACAAAATTTACGCTCATCTTTATCAACGAAACTATGCATGCAATGGTATTGTTCTCAATTATGTAGAACTTACAATTTTCAACGTTATTGTAAACCTTTCATAAACGCCGTGAGGATTCCGGGTAAGGGTTCCTCAGGATTTGGGTACACCACAAAGAGAGTGAGTGAGTTTGGTTTTACGCCGCTTTTAGCAATATTCCAGCAATATCACGGAGGGGACACAAGAAATGGGCTTCACACATTGTACCCATGTCGGGAATCGAACCCGGGTCCTCGGCGTGACGAGCGAATGCTTTAACCACTAGACTACCCGACCGCCCCGTACAACACAAAGAAAGAATCTGGTTTTGTGTTTTGAAGAGCGGATTTCTTGGCTAGTCTTATTCCTGGTATTCTAGACAGAATATGCTTTCATTGCAACTTAAATGAGAATCCGGTGGTCTGATAGTGTCACAAAATATTTATGAAATTGAATGAAACTCACAAACGCAAGGCTCACGCACACACAGACACAGTCACACAGACAGACACAGACACAGACAGACACAGACACACACTCACACACTCACACACACACACACACACACACACACACACACACACGTGCGTATACACACGCACACACACACAGACGAAGACACACACCAAACACATTCAAAAACAAAACATTCTGATCGAATGAACATAAACATGTGCAACGATACATTTTAAAGAACTGTCTTGACCCGAAACAAATGGTATCGCTGCATATTTAGAAACATAAAAATACCACTACCTTCTATATCTATCTCCCCCTTTCCTATCCACTTTCTCATCTCTATTACCCAATCTCATTAAAATCAGATCTTAGTTCTCGCCACAGCAAAACAAAGCGGTAGCGAGAACTAAGATCTGATTTATAGAGATTGCTATACTACCTATCTTATTTTATCTTTTTTTATACTGTATAATATCGCCTACTTCTATTTCAAATGAGTGAAAATGTCGGTACGTGGTAATTACGATTTTCTCGCTGGACAATACAAAATATAGCTTTTCAGCATGACAATGACAGTGTTAACCAACTACCCATCAACTCGAAAGTTTTTGTTTTGTTAAATATTTCATAATATATTTATCACACGAAGGTTAAACATTGACACAAATCCTCAAATTGCCTACTACAGCTAAAATAGACACAAACATGTTTCACGCCTTACTTGCTTACTTGTATGCTGTGAAAGTTAAAAAGAACCACACCCAGTCCTATTCATATTCTACATGTAAATGTAACACTTTAAAAACATAACTTTATTCAATGTGTCAATATTCATATTCGCAGTCTGGATGAGTTCTCCGTGCATGCGAACGTACTTCCTGTTACTCATCCGCTCATCGCCCATCCCTCTTAAATTAAAGAAAAGAGAAGAAAAAAACAACTTTAACAAATGAATGTCATTTATACAGTTGGGTATATTCTTGTCCCTTTCTTTCATCATTCAACATTCCTGTAACGGTCGAACACGGGACGAGCACTTCACACATGCTGCAAAGTAACGAACTCTCCGTACCATCAACTTGACCAGCCAACGATCGTTAGCCTTGCGCTGACATCAAGTTTCTTCAGTAAACACACTGCATGGAGTATATATGCTATCAAGACTTAGCCTGTCCAGTGCAGCAGCTGTTACCTAGCAACAATGGTGTGGAGCACAAGCTGCAGGTCCCTACCCTCCCAAGGCCCGGTCGGCCACTCGCTATATCACGAAGGTTACGCCAGGTTACAGAGGGAGGGAGAGCGAGGGGGCGATACTATTTTCGGTTGACCTACATATCACATGGGCAAGCGCCGCAGGCCATTCAGCGTTTGTAGGCTATCTGCTCCGGAATACAAAGACGTTGTTGTGCATAGCGCGAGCGTGAGTCAGGTGCATGCTGGACAGTGGGTGGGGGAGAGGGGCGTGAGGAGGGATTTTTTTATGTAGAGTTTATTTGCTGGGATATAGTTGACTTGTCATAGGATACTTTGACAGCCAGAACTAAATTTGTACGGACGAACGCATTTCAGTATTCGGATACTTAACTGAAACTGACCCTTCTGAAATCAGGTCTGGTCAGGCCATTCTGAACAGAAGGGGTGGAAGGTTGGCTGACCTATATCGCCTAATTGTTATAAACACATGGGTGCAGTGTATATGCTAGGACATGTCAAGATTCCAAGATGAACGCTGTTCGGAGGAGTGAACAGTTCACTATAGAAAGTTACCAACACATATTTAAATTACTCAGAATCAATTGTTAACAGTAACTCTCACCAAAGACTGAACACTAAGTTCAAAGATCTCTGGCTTCTTAAGTGAAACAAAATTATGTTTTCTTAATATCCGATATAGAAAATCTGCATTACGAGAATGTAAACCAAAGACTTATCTACCGTCTCACTGCTCTCTTCTCTTGTCGATACCTACCAGCGTCCGAACCTCTTTCAATGTTATCTATGTTTAGCGGACCATATCAAATATATACATTTAAAAAGAAAATTTCTCTGTCGTAAATGTGGTCATGAATGTAACATATTCATTAAAGTTCAGTGTTTATGTCCAACTTCACCCTGAAATTAGATTTTTTTATCAACTCAATAAACACGAAAGCTATCTTAAAAGGCTAAACTAGTATTCTAGGTCACAGATGGCTAACTGCACTTCATAGAGCTACGTATATGTGTGTGACCTACGCACCAGTCAAGGAACACACCCATATCTTCCGAGTGCTGTGGCGTTGTTATAATCAATATCGAGATAACGAATCATTGCCACATATACTAGTACTCTGTCAGTTTTGCATTTGGTCACGTGTCCATGTGCTACGATCTACATTTGAAACTCGCATACGTGATGGAAATGATCAAACGTTTGTTTCTAATATTTGGCTCTGTGACACCAGATTGCCGAAAGGTCACCTCGAGACTGCATTTAGCCCTCGGGGGTCAGAGTTCAGATAAGCTTAATGATATGAGTAATTGATGGCTGCACAAGCGGTCATTCAAACTGAAGAAAATACAACCATGTGCACACATTAATTTCAAATCACGACACGGTTTAAGCTAAAGAAACCAACATATTATGAAACGATATCGTGGAAATACACACATTTATAAAAGTGCTGACTTGAACATTTAACTTGAGTGCATTTATATATCCATGTTTTATATGCAGTGGAAAGGTATCACTATATTTGCATGTGACTAGCATTTACAATTATTATTGTATGTCTTAAATAACATCCCAAATAAGAAAAAGCTCAGGTTCAATTAGTAGAGTTTATTCCAACAAACACGAAACTGGTGTTTTGTGTGAATGCAAGGAAATAAAATGTGCGAGTAGTTTATTTATTTATTTATCAAGACACAATCATTAGTGTAAAGGATTGATAGATTCATTATAGTGCCAGTCTTAAAATGCCATTAAACATTAAATTAGCTAAATCTCAAACATTTTCATCTGAGCATACTTGCACAATATACCTCGGAATAAATTAATATTCAGAACCAATGAGGATTGTACGTACGCTTCATTACATTCTTAACCTAGATACACATTGCTTGTCCACAGGGGACTCGCCAAAGTCTTGGAGCTGAGCAAAAAGTGTCTTCTTGGGTGTATATATTAGTCTTTGATAGACTCACTGATCTCAACCAGCGGGGATTCCGGGTTCAAACTGGTCCCAAGCAGTCTATGCTGGTCGTATGAGACGAGAAAATGGATCGTGAGTGGTCAGGCTCAGTCACTTATCATCGTAACTCGACTGCGTAAAACGCTGCTCATGATATCAATCACTGGATTGTCTTGAACAGAATCGATTTCGACAAACAAACGATTAAACAAACAAAGTATATTTACAAACCTAAAATGACAATAATGCCATTAAACGGTTGATAAGCAATTCATACATGGTGTATATTGTATTGATGACTTTATCAGTAATAGCAAGTGACAAGGATCCGCAAACTAACTGTTCTTGTCTAGTTAACCGACACAGTTACTTATATGGGTAGGTAATACCTATGCCTAATAATTGTTCTCGGGTAATTCAGACCACCTTTTCACAGATCACTGGTAATTTCTTTCCACCCATTTCACAATCACGGATAATTATCGTGCATATTCATATTTTATAGAGATAAGAATTTTTTTTTCTTACTTATCAATCTGATAATGACTTTAACCATATTTTTTATCAAGTTTATGATTTGCATGTATAAACTTAGACTGCATATTATATTATATTATTGTAACATATAAACTTGATGACAACTTGTCAGACAGACCATTCTTGGCGTTTCTTAATATTTAGGTAACTGTCCCCCAAATTTACTGCATGGTATTTCTTGTTTCGAAATAAAAAACGATAACGAATAACAACAGTTCACAAGAGAGAGAAAAGACATTTCACAGAAAACGTGTAATTTATTTGCAAATTCACGATAACGGGACTGTTGAGAAATAACGTCGTATTGTGAAATATTGAATCACGGCAAATTGAAAGAGCCAATTACGCATAACCTATGTAAACTATCTCAGGGAACATTTATAATGCAGATGCATGTATACCTTTCGTGATTTAACTCAAAATATGAAATCGATATTTCACTCGGTTGAAATTGAGCTTTATGTTGGAACTACTTTCAGTCTGTTTTTAATAAATTGCGGATTTAAGATTAAAATCGGTAAGACGTTATACAATAAACTGAGCATTTGAACATTTTCTTGTCAAAAAGCATCTCTGTACACGTAACTAGATAGATCTGACAGTGGCTGTGCAATCACGAAAATAACTTTGTCTCGTTGCCCGATGACATACACATGTTGCTTAACGAGAGTTGACTGTTTGTATTGTCTAATGTATGAGGGGGCACGGGTGACCCAGTCGTCTAAGGCGCCGCGATTCGCTGTTCAGAGTTGCGTTCCTTGGGTACGCCAGAAACCTTTGATTGCGGGTTCGAATCCCGGTACGCCCCGGTTATGTTTCTCGGTTTGTCAGCACCATACCCGTGCTCGTGGGTTTCACCGAAGTGGTAAACGCCTCAGACCTGCATCACTTCGGGCTTTCCTCCCACCTTAACTGACACGCCGTGATATAACTGGAATAATGTTAAAGGCGGCGTTAAACCCAAAGTCACTCACTCTAATGTATAAATACACACATCCATAAATTCAGAAAATTGTATCAATGTGTTCGTCCATTTATAAGTATTGCATACGTATTGAGGCAGTTGACTGAAATGGATAGTTGGTAAGATAATGTATTTTAAAGTCCTACCCTAAACTAAAATCAATGGAGAGCAACAGATAGTAGACATGATGTCATATTTAAAAGCCTGGACTTATCAGATAAGCGTGAAAAGCGATAAATAAAAACAACGCTCTTGAGCCAGGAAGTCTGTGCAAGAATCAGCTGTACAAAGTATAGATAGGCTATCACATCACTGCCGTGTTGCTTAGGGCGACCAGACAGGCGTGGTGATGTCGAAAGAGGGAATGTATAGAGTAACGCAGTCACATCTATTGTCATGAAGCAGCAAGGATGTTTTTTCCGCCTTGTGTCATGCTTTTTACACCGACTGACCTGTACATAGGCAGTTGAAATCGTCATAAATATTTCTAATTCTCTTTTATAGGGTTAACAGTAATTACATATATTTCATTAATATTTTATAAATATTTTTGTTTATAAACGGGGAGAATACCTCCGTGGTCTGGTGGTAGAGCGTCCGCCCGGAGATCGGAAGGTCCGTGTTTCGATCATACCAAAAGACATTAAATATGGTAGTTGTTGTTACCCTGTCTAGCCCTCGGCATTAAGGGACAAAAACAAGGACTGGTCGGTTCGGGGACAGTATACTGTATCTGGGTGTGTTTTTTTTTAATGTTTATCTGCAACATGGTATCTCAGTGGGCTAGCACTATAAATCCGCATCAGTCCGGACTAGCACGCACGCACACACACACACACGTCGCTATATAAGTGCAATAATCTTGGATGCGACGTTAAACCCCATTTCACCTCACTTTATTAACGGGGATAAGGTTAAAGTACTCGTGCATGTTTTTTGTAAAGAAAGGGCCGTGAACCATAAGGGTTGTAAGAGTTATGCCCCCTTAACGTTCTCCCGTGACACTGTACGATCACATCAATTTTAGTCTCTTTAACAAACCCCGAGCCTATATTTAATAAACAACCATTCCCATGTCATTCCACCCTTTCCTCTTCTTAATTGTATTAGCCTATCCTCACCCGCGCCTTAAGATCGATGCTCATGATGTCAGTCACTGGATTGTCTAGTCCAGACTCGATATTATAAAGACCGCCGTCATATAGCTAGAATATTGCTGGAAGAGTGCCGCGTTAAACAAACATTTCTAGAAATTAACAAACTTGAGGGTTCCTAAATACTTGAAGTTAATCATTACAGGTTTAAGGTTATAGAACCATAAACATTAATTGTTTCAAGGACTACATGTTAGTCGACTTTATTTGCAAGTGTTCGACAAATGACAAGATAAACACATTATCCTCACAATGATATGTTTCACAAAGAAGGTATTATCAAACTGAGGAGCGAAAGAAACCATACCTCTCAGTTGATGGTATTATATTTTTGATTTTCAAATAAAAATATGTTAAGTCAGTAATATTAGATCCAAACAAAGAACTCCATGTGTTTGGTCCTAAAATCAAACTTGAAACCGTCGCTGTGTTATAACAGAAATATTGTCACGCCGAAGACCCGGGTTCGATTCCCGACATGGGTACAATGTGTGAAGCCCATTTCTGGTGTCCCCCGCCTTGATATTGCTGGAATATTGCTAAAAGCGGCGTAAAACCATACTCACTCACTATAACAGAAATGCGCTAGAGACCTTACGTGTTTAGAGTTGTAATAAAATCTGATATGTTTAGTATCTAGGCCTATTTAAAATCTAAACCTATTCCTATCCTAAAGTTGTTTACAATAAAATCATTTTCATATCAATACTATTGTTAAAGATGAAAATTGCACATTTTACCTTGACCAAAGTGCACGTTACTCTGCAAGGCTTGTCCGTATAATAACTGAGCCGCCTCATGCAACATTGTGTGAACAGGAGATTAGGGGAATCCATCAGGTTTGTTGTATGTAAAATGTACCTAGTGTCACTGACTATATGCGAGTGGTAAATCCGGCGATTTATGCCTATTCTCTCTCTCTCTCTCTCTCTCTCTCTCTCTCTCTACTGGTCTCTGGGGGCACGGGTGGCAAGGCCGCCTTAGGAGCCGCAATTCGCTGTGAAGAGTTGCATTCCTTGCGTTCCCGTGCTCGTGGGTTTTAACCGAAGTGGTGATTAAACGTCCTAGGCCTGCACCCCTCCGGTTTTTTTCCAAAATTTAGCTGGTACGCCGTTATATAACTGGAATACTGTTAAAAGTTGAGTTAAACCCAACTCACTCACATTAGTTACTTACTCAAGTTTCTACTGACTATAAACTCTGATGGGAACTTTCAATGTTATCATTTTCATCTTCTCTAATATATTCATAACGAGTACTTCTTTTAATAATTTTGTCAAAGTTTCCTTATACTGAAATGCAGTATAGCCTTTTCCGAGAACAACTTACTGTGCCTAGTGAAAGTTAAATTTTCCGAAGCGAACGTAAAATATAAAATAATCCTTCGGGGCACCCTGCCCGTTAACCGGTATATTTCGAATGCTCCCATTCGCAATTCGTACACAGACCAAAGAGTGTACACTAGCAGTGGCTCTTTATGTGATCATGGTTACATTGGCATAAACATTTAAATTAAAGTAAATTGTACTAGTCTGTGTAAGTATCTATTTCCTTGGACGCACGGGGACCCAGTCGTCCAAGGCGCCGTAATTCACTGTGCAGAGTTGCGTCCATTGGGTACGCCAGAAACCTATGCTGAGTTCGAATCCAGGTTGGCCCTGATTATGTTTCTAGGTTTGTCAGCACCATAGCCGTCCTCGCGGGTTTCATCAAGTTGGTAAAGGTTTGAGACCTGTATTACTACGGGCTTTCCTCCCGCATCAAGCTGACACGCCGTGATATACAAGAATACTGTCCAAAGCGGCGCCAAACACAATTCACCCACTCTAATGCATATGAGGAAGGTGATATTGTAACCGGATCGAAACTGTTATCGCAATATCAAGTAAGACCCAGTGTTGTCTTGGTAGGTTTATGGTAATATGTCAAAAACATGTCTGTTGCGCGAATTAACACTGATATTTATGTTACTACAGCTCTTGTTTCCCCGAAGTTACTCCCACAAAGGCAAACGGTAGATGGCACTCCTAGGTGATACCACTTATAGGGAATAGAACCATATTGGCAACGAGACCGTCGATCACTTTAACCAGAATTCCGTTTCCGTGAAGTATGTTAGTTCTATAACAATGGTGCTTCCAGTGGGATGGTCCTCATTGTTGCATGTCATCACGCTTGTTAATTTGACGCGGATATGCAGATGAGAGTGCATTGTATAACAAGCACCACATGGAAATGACAAATTGATTTTTGCATTTACTCTGTTGGTTGTGAGAAAACATCAATAATGATTGTTACATTTCAAGAACGTCTTTTATATTGTTTCATTAAAAAAAAAATTATTGTGTAAATTACTTTTTTTTTAAACAATAACCAATGAGGAACTCTCAAATCGATGCTACATGGCTCCTGTGCAATTCTTATATACTGCCGGGCAAAAGAAAGTATACACCACATTTGATGGTGGCTAAAAATGAAACAAACACGAAATTGTTATTTGAGCGCGATGTAAAGATACGGGCATCACAGTTGTGACGTCGCTATATAAGTGCAATAATCTTGGACGCGACGTTAAACCCAATTTCACCTCACAGTTGTGTATTTGGACCTTACATTTACACGACTGTTTTCAGCCTAGTAACGTTTGGGTAAAGTTTGTAATGTTTTGGTCAAATCCAATTTTCAAGTCTATACTTTCTTTAACCATCAACTATGGGTGTATACGTTCAATTTCCCGGCATACAGTATATTACCCATTTACCTTGATCGTTTACTGTGAGAAAAGCCACATGAAACATGTATTACTTTCTATCCTTGTAGCGGACGGTAGCTGTTATACAACACACATCAAGCGAATCTTTGAGTGGGGTCGTCGACAATGTCAGATTACATTATGGCGGTTGGGGTAAAGCAGTACACAAGCGACTCATCGGAATAAATAAATTTATTGTGCGTTTTTGAACTTAGACACAATGTAAAGAACAGATCGATGCTTGTATGTATTAGGTGTACTCGACATGCCTCATTGCTATTGTTACACGTTCAAGGACAGGGTCATGTAAGATTGAATGCGATTGGTGTTGCACGTCGTTTTAACGGTTTTGCATCTGTAACGCGTTGAGAGACAGAGCTCATACTGCGCTTAATTAAGGGAGTGGCCATTTTTTAAATGGGGCGGGGATTGGTTTGGTTTGGCAATATTCCAACTATATGACGGCGGTCTGTAAATAATCGTGTCTGGCTCAGACAATCCAGTGATTGACATCATGAGCATCGATCCACACAATTGGGATAGATGACATGCATCAACCAAGTCAGCGAGATTGGTCTTAGGATTAACATATTTTACCGAACCCCATTTTACGTCACATACCCATTCCCTATACTATATCACCAGACCCTAAATAATGTTCGTGTGAAGCCCATTTCTGGTGTCCCCCGCCGTGATATTGCTGGAATATTGCTAAAAGCGGCGTAAAACCATACTCACTCACTCACTCACTCACTAAATAATGTTCAATTTGTTTTATTTGAAAATATATTGAGCTCTCATTTTTAATTACCACCACCCCCTCCCTGTAATGTTTTCATGAACACCTCTCCCTAACCACCCAGCCCACCCCTCCCCTAGGATAAATGACCAGTTCTAACCATACCACGTGATACATCAAACCAGGAGGTTGGTGTTACTAGCGAAAGCTTTGGGCTGTCCGAGAAGTACAGAGAGATTATTGGTCCAAGTGCCAGGTAGAACCTAGATGTATTCCATTTTTAGTACATTACTTGTAGACTGACGGTTTTGATCGGTGTTCATGCCATCAACCACCGGTTTGCCTATCCCAGGTAGTTTACTGGTCGTGTGATATAGTTAGACCTTGTACGGCGTTCCAACACTTACCTCAATAGTATACAGACGTTTGCATTACATCATAAGTAGTAGCAGGATCACTCGGGGTATGTAAGGTTTTATGCGTCCCACTTTAGGTTTTATACCACCCTATGTATCACATGTACCATGTAGTGATTCTGCTACAACGAATTTATATTACCGATATGTTTTAATACTATTATGACATTTTAAAAGAATTTAAACAAATTCAAAATTGATAGAAAACAGCTGTTCGATTGAGCGGAAGTAAGCTTGTTCTATGACAAGTGACTTTCAGTTCCTCGGAAAAAGCGTGCGGCTATTTGCTTGGGAGCGGGGTATAATGGATTTATTCTGCCTCTCAGAAATCCACGCGCAGCCTGTATTGCTCGTGGCGGGGTATAAGGGATTTATACTTCCGCTGAGAAATGTATTACCCTACAAGGGGTGTTACACAGTATTCTATCAAAATCAAGATCAAGGACCAATCAGGTCTCATCATTCTGACATGGAGGTATGATAAAATCTATTGATCCAGATGTCCCGGTCTATTTTACTGTGTACTTGTGTACCTATAGGACGTCGGGTTAACGAGGTTTTACTCTGTCATGTATGCGTAATTTAGAGATTTATGTATTGCTGCTGAATGTGAAATGTAACAGGCCTCTCATAACCGGCACACGCGAAACCAGAGATCTTAAAATATATATTTTATGGCCTCAGGCGAAAAGTAATTTTTTAAACAGTAGCCAATATGTTCATTTCGGCGTTCTTTTTGCGTATTTTCTAAAACACTATAAAGTATTCTAGGGTTATTGATGACGTTTCAGATTGATCATTGGTGATTGATTTGATACTGTACAGATACCCGTGGTCACTAATGTGATATGTTTCTTATTGAATTATCCGAGTAAATAACCGATAAATAGATTTCCAAATATACACGAAATTACGCCGAGGATGGTGATTCAGTAAAATGTCAAAAATATTATCAATGAACCTAATTTTCAGTAATTTTGCTGCCTACAATGACTGCGAGTGAACAGAAAATTTTCCTCAGAATTAAAAAATGCGAAGTGTATTTGTGCGCGTGATTTATGTTATGTTTTATTCGACTTCAAAGTGAGGGTTTAAGAGAAGGGACATATATGTCCCTGCATCTTCCTGAGGCAAGGGCGTTAACTAACTATAAAAGTCCAGTTTACACCCTTGCCGAACTAGGATGGAATTCCCAGGCTCGATCGTTGCGCCACTGATGGCTATTACGAGTCCATTCTACAGTATGTTCTACAGTACCGGTCAAGATGATCTGCTCGATAGTCAAGATCTGTATTGTAATAAAACGGGTCTTACCCCGCAAAGTGCATCAAATCACTTGAGCACCTTCATTAAAAACCTGAAAGAATTTGCAAAAAATCTGTCTACGCCCAGTTGGCGGTACATATGCTTTGCAAATCCTGCAGTCAACCGAAATCTGCACGTTAAAATCCATGTATTTTAGGAACTGGGTGTCTCGTTCGTTACGCGATTTTGATTAGACTATGCATAGACTCGTTAGTCCAGCCAAAATGTAACTACATAATTGCAGCCTTGTTCTGCCAGGGTGGAAACTGGACTTTTAACTCCCTTGCCTCGGGAAGATGATGTCCCTGTGGCATCCATGAGGTTAAACCGACGTCATATAGGTACCTTCAAATATTTGTCGTGCTATCGGTATTTCGAGACAAACGGAATGTCGACATTGTATTTCTGCCAAAGATTCTACCGGATCCAGATATTTATCAAGTTAGGTTTCGATGTATATCACATATACAAATATGAACAACCAAAAATGGACCGGTTTTACAAAGCGATGTTAGCCCTACGACTGACGTACGTCTGTGTAAAAGTATAGAAGTTACGACGGCCGTAACGCTACCCTTGTCGTACCTACCATACCTCGACACAGACTAATAATAGTCGTAGCTCAACGATCGCTTTGAAAATATCCCATTGACTAACATCTAGTCCCAGAAATAAAGTAAGCTTAGTTAAAAATATATATCTACAAAATATATAATATAAATCCAAATGGAGCCCAGAACAATGCTTAATATTAACTGAGGCAATTTAGTCTTACCACACTTTCTAAACTTGAGTGGGATTCATTTCCTAATTTATTCTCTAGGGTATGGGAGACAGGCAGGGTAACAACAAGTACCATATTTTAACGCGTTTTGGTAAGACGCGGCCGGGGATCGAAACCCCGACCTTCCGCTCTATCCACTAGACCACGGAGGCGGAGAACTTTTTTAACCAGTGAAACTCATGTCCGCCGTAGACAACAAAACCAAAAAAGCACTGGTTTTATTCAACGAAAACGTCCAGCTTTTTGCAGGTTAATATATGATGATATAACGTTATATAAACACAGACAGGCAGATTTATATAATGTGCATATGACTGCATATTTAATATCGGAGCATTTATACATAGACATGTAATTTCAAAGACACTTAAGAATATATCATTACTAAAGCCTTTCCATTTAACCAACAACCCTTCAGAGTGGGGACTGTAACAAAAAGCTAATTGACTCTGGACGATTGGAAACAGCTTGGTTGTAATTCATTGCCAATTCCGCCCACCAATAATATGAAAACAACTTTTTTTCCGGATTGGGTGTGCTTAAAGCTATAGCTACCATTAACGTAACTGATGTTTTTTCATGTTACGAGCAAAAATAAGCTATTGCAAAAACGCTTCTGGTTTTCCAATAATGAGGAAATTGTTTGAACTGAAATTTACACTATTGGAACAATACTTCCTATTTGTAAATAGTATCTGATCGATATTGGAAGTGTTGATTATCTCTTCGATTTCACTTCTATAGATTTTCTCTTTGGTATTTGATCCTGTTTGTCAGGTTTAGTTGGTTGTATATTTAGCTAAGGCCAAGCTTTGTGATACACAACACATATACACATATACGCACACAACAGACACAATGGTGGTAAATATCTATAGGTTGACGTGGGTTGATCATATCCGGGTACTTTAGAGTTCCTGGAAGATGCAAGAAGTAGATGCGGCCACATCGACCCGCTTCACCCTGACTAGAAGCATGATCCCTGGGGTTAGCACACCAAATAATTCAGAAACGTCAGGAAGAGATGTCGACAGCAAAAACCCAATCCACAGAGCGATCTTAGCGCTAAGACGATCGTAACCCTATACTTTAACATGGAGACTGACATCGTTGTGTTAAGATCGCGGAACGGCACCCTAACCATGTTTCACCCAAGCTGGGTTTTCGAAACTAAAGTTGCACTCGCGGAGGGTGGTGGGTGGTGGGTGGTGGGTGGGAGTCTAACCCCGTTTTATCATACGCCCTGGGATGGTGAGAGATACTTGTGGACCCTGTCCCCCGTAATTATAACACCAGGCACGCTAACAACAAGATGTTACCCCTGGGGATGGAAGGGCGGTGTGGGATACTGGGTTTGTCCCCCGTAACTATAACACCAGGAACGCTAACCCCTAGAAAGAAAGGACTGCGTTGGATACACGTGGATCCCGTATCGTTACTTCCAAACCTGACAACCCCCTGATGTTACCCCCGGGGAAGGGAAGGACCAATACTCACAGGCGCATACACCGTCAGTCGCCGTCACTGACCCAGTCCACGACCACTTCCTGTGTGCGCCGTCAGTGAGTGAGTATGGTCTTACGCCGCTTTTAGCAAAATTCCAGCAATATCACGGCGGGAGACACCAGAAATTGGCTTCACACATTGTACCCATGTCGGGAATCGAACCCGTGTCTTCGGCGTGACGAGCAACGCTTTAACCACTAGGCTACCCGACCGCCCCTTGTTCGCCGTCAGTGTTACACCCTTCTCTGCTTAATATAGCAGTTATTTGCCTGACACCTTTCTCTCTCGTTCATACACTTAGTCATCCAACCATAAATTTATATTTAGCTCTTCTAAAACGATTAAGGTGCTGTTTTCGGTACCAGTTTCTATCTAGTACTAATTCGTTTACTGATACCAAGCACGGACGCTAGATTAAGGAATCTAAAAAATCATCAGGTAACTGAAACAGTTGGTTACCCGGCAAAAAGATTTGTGTTTATTACGAATTCATATACCAATAAACCCTTTGTATTCTTTAATGACTGATCCTGTTCTGTGGTCTTGGTTCTTACACTACATGTTGTAGCCGGCGAAGGCGAAATATCACTCTTCATCTTGGTTATAAGTTCTGTGCGTCATAAATATTTGTTTATTTCCGCAATACACTGCGTGTGAACCGGCGTATTGACGGTTTTGGATAGCGGTTGAAGAAAATCTGTGAAGTACGAATAGTAAGGACCGGACAGGAAGTCGGTGTTAGCGGTGATTGCGCATGACAGCACAGGATGATTATATGTATATAGTAAAGGCACGTGACACATGGAGAGCGAGGTTATTGGTTCTCGATGATGTACTGGGCGAACTCTGAAAAATACAAATGAACATATTTGAATGAACATGGTGAAATAAATATATAGAACATATCCGGCTTTTGCCGGACTCGAATTTCCGATGACGTCAAGGTGATGTTTCATGGGTAATAATGTCACTTGGTTTCCCTATTCACGTTCCAGTACTGTAACGGAATATACGCAATTTCATCAATATGATTTCTTCGGCGCAATATGCGCAACTTTTCTGATCTTAAAATGTGTACAGCAGTTCTTGTTCGTTGTCAGTCGTCTCATTCCTTGGCTAACCGAGTGGTTACTCGGCCCCACTCGCCCCTTTCCGAAAATGGCCTTTCAGGTTGTCCCGGAACGACACAAGTAGTAACGAACGGTTCAATGGTGTCTACCATTCGTGACCAACTCGTGTTATTCCGGGACAAGCCGAATCGCGACTCGTGCCCATCTCGTGGCCATTTTTGCGACCGGGTTCCGTCTTAGCGCAAACGGGCATACTTAAAACAATTGTCAACTCGTTACGTAATGGTTCACACATTTTCCCCATATATTATATATATATATCAGATGCAATTTAAAGCACATCAGGTCGTGCGAAATTATGCAGTATGATTGAACACATTTAACTGTGTCTTTGGTATATTTTTAGATGCAAGACATATGTAAAATCAAAATTTATTTCTGAGGGATTCATTGACGAAGAACTTGAAATCATACGCACATTCTGATTGGTTTGTCGTATTTCGCACATAACATTTATCGACAGGGGGACGAGTCTTCTTGCAGGTTACGGAAAGGGGCGAGTGGTGACGAATGTGGTGTCTACCGGATTACAGAAAAGGGTCATCCTTGATTGCCTGTTTGAATACACGTTTCGTTTCATTCGCACTAATCCAGATCAGTGAGAAAGTTGGTTCTGACGCCGATTTGAACCATATTCAGTTATAACCCGGGCGCTCAGCTTTACGGTGAGAGGAACGCTCAAAGTCACACAGATTGAATGCCTTTACAGTTAGTTTGAAACGCTCGAGATCGGCTTTGGTCAATCATTTTAAAATCGGATCCTAGTTTTGCTACCGCTAAACAAAGATCTGAGGACGTATCAATATAGGTCACGTCAGAATAACCTTTCATGCGACCATTCACAGACGTACATGGATGTATGTACGTCTTTGGTCCAATTAGAGCGTCGCTAACCAGATCATGAACGTTACAGTCGGAATGTGTGTTCTGATCAAGCAGCCTCGAAAAGGTTAACATGAGGGATTCCGAACAAGTGTCTTTCTTTCGCTTCAATAGTATAAAGATTTGAAACGGAACAGACTTTCATAGACCGTGGGAAGTAATGCCATACAATATCGCCCATCTATTAAACATTCCAGAATTTTCTTTAGTTCAGTTTTCAAAGTCTAAATCGATATTTATCGAAGCGTTGCCTGGGAAGGAAGCCACCAGGTTGAAACTAGTGCCTTAAAGCTCGAGAAAGCTGCTTTCTGATTGGCTAACGTCGACTTCATTTCATTGGACGGTCACAGTTTGTGAAAGTTCATTGTGACGAGACTAAGACGTTTCTGACGTGTAGCGAGAACTAAGATCTGATTTGAATGAGATTGGGCTTTCGTGACAACAAACCAAGGTTCATAATCTGCGGGGCAAATGCGAACCAGCGATCACTGGCTAAGGGTCTCAATTCTTCACAGAGAGATGCTGCTGATGAACCGCGCCGCCTTACCAACTAGGCCCAGCAGGCTCATCAGAGATTTCCGACTGGAATAGTCACACTATATTTGAAGACCATTTGAATAATTGTCCACATCTAATTTGACACTTTAATTCTTTTTCTTTTTCCACAATAGAACCTGAATAACCCTATCACTTTAAAACTCGCTGTAATATTTGAAGTTCACTGCCGTCATATAGCTGGACAATTGCTGAGTGCGGCGTTAAACAACAAACAAACAAACAAACAAAACAAAACAAAACAAACAAACGATGAGGTTTATGGTCCTCGCAGAATCCTAAAATATCCTGTGGGGATTCCGGCTAAAGACATGGGAGAATAAAAGGATCGGTTGGTCAAGCTCGGTGACTTAGTTGAAAGTTTGTCACCTAGCGCCCTTGCTCATAATATTAATTACTGGTTTGTCTGGTCAAGACTCGCTCATTTAGGGACCGCCGCGACTTGGCTAGGCTATTACTGAGTGCGGCGATAAACAACATACGAAAGGCCTAGCCAGATCATGATCAGTCCAAAGTACGCGATGCTTATATACTCTTCTGATTCTTGTGAATCCAGCAATATTTTCATCAGTTCTAAAAACTGCTTTCAATAATCTTATGGTCTTCCACATTAATATCACCCCTTTTGCTTGTCTGATTTCATGAAGGCGCTAAATCCTGGCTTGCTACCAACACAGTGTGACCAAACTAATATTTGTCAATATTGATAGCATTGATCGTGATGCCAGGGTAGTCGGGCGTACAGATGAATGAATACAGCACTCAGAGCTAGCGGCATATCGCTTAGTTATACACTGGCCTGGATTATACACTGACTTGTATTAGGTGGCAAACAGTTTAATAATAGCCGTGAAGATGAGATAAGGGTCTGATTAATTGTTGGAAATACTCCGGCAGGAACAGCAAATAATGCATGGCCCTGTTAGTGATATCCGTTTTGTTCGGCATTATACAAAATAACGTCTTTTATTTCGTTGCCCCACTTTAGGAAATTGTATTATAGCGAATATACCATCTTTCAGGGTTTTATCCTCAACAGGATGTGATATTAATACTGAAATCAAATATTCATATCTGATCAATTTTTGAACAATGGATCCTATACATCACACCGCTGCTCACAACCGTGTGACGCCGAATTCCGCCATGAAATCATAAACGGAGGAGCCTAAAGAAACTATACCTCTCAGTATGTTATCATATGTTTGATATTCAATTGGAAATATCTGTAGTTAGCAATATTAAATCCAAAATAATGAAGTGAAATGTCGCTTAGTCAGCACTCGAAAATACCATCTACATGGTTTGTTTTTAAAAAATATATTTTGTTTTAAATCTTTTATCGCACATTACACAACTGGTGATGGGTTTCTTAGACATCTTATCTTTGAAAATCAATATAAGTACCACACTCAGCGTTAACTAAGTCGTCTATTATGAGTACTTCGTAAAAATGATACAGGACATGTACCTTTCATGCAGAGGACCCCGTCCCCATCTTTGTCTGCGCATCTGATGATGTCGTCGGCGTCGGCGTCCGTGAGCGGCTTCTCACCCATCCACTTCATCCCCTCCTGCAGCTCCCGCCGACAGATGTAGCCGTCCTTGTTTGTGTCGAACTTCTACACAGACAGACAAGATTGTCAGCCAGGTCCACATGTAGCATCACGGGCTAAGGCTGCCATTGTACCTTGTTTATTTAATGCATATAAAACCACAAGAACCATCAAACATATGCAAAATCGTCATCAACGTTGCATAATCGATTTAAAACTTCATCACTTCACATCAACAATTGAAAGTTAAAATTCCCCGACGCATATCAGAATACATATATAGTATCAATGCTTATAGCTTTGTTTGTTTGTTTGTTTGTTTATTTGTTGTTTAACGTCATACTCAGCAATATTCCAGCTATACGACAACTATCTGTAAATAATCGAGTCTGACATCATGAGCATCGATACACACTATTGGGATACGTAGACATGCATCAACCAAGTCAGCAAGCCTGACCATCCGATCCCGTTAGTCGCCTCTTACGACAAGCAGAGTCGCCTTTTACGACAAGCATGGGTTGCTGAATATCTATGCTTATAGTTAATCATATTCATAAAAAAGCTTTTATTCATGATCAAATCTAATTAGCTTTCCCGATGACGTCACTGGGCTGTAAACTATAGTACCGCACCACAGGGGTTAAGTATGTTATAAATAGCTTTTGTCAACCGAAGTATGACGTAAATCGGTTATTTGTGCTGACATATCAAACAAAGTTAACCTGGGCTATACCGTGGCCAACGCGGGCTCACCAGAGTTGCCCAAGGTTTTGAAATTGAACGCGAGCACTGTCATTGCAATCGTCAGTGACTGTTGGGTCGCACACTCGGCTATCATTCTCAATAGGTAATTGATAAAGCAGTTTCCTGCATTTAGACGTCATAGGTGAGGTGAAATGGGTTTTTTAATGTCGCGTTCAAGGTTGTTGCGCTTATATAGCGACGTTTAGTCGTCATAACTACAAACTAAAATGCATTATTAATCCAGGATTAGGAAATCGGTTCTGTTAACAATAAAGTGCAATGGTGTGATCAAAACGATGATTGCACAGAGGGAAAAACAACGGTTTGAGGATTAACGTATATGACATTTTTACATTCCTTTATTAAAACAACTGGCAAACACCAATCAACCGTGACTAACATGTGCCAAGTGCCCCGGTTGGGTGTCCGTCGCAAAATAAATAAAAAAGATGTCCGGAATAGCAATAAAAAAGAACCCGTTTGGGCCATTTTGACTTTTGACCGTTTTGCCTTTTTAATACCCGTTTTGACGTGTGGCCGTCCCAACATAATAGAATGGACATAAATTACACTGTAAAATGGAGGGTGAACAGGGAGTGTCAGGAAATGAATGCTATATCTGCTTTGCGAGATTGATCAGGATAGAAAATACATAATGCAACAATGCGTTTGAATGTACTCTCAACTCCCTGGGGAGAGTCCGACGATAAGCATGTTTCCGTGCGCCAGTCGCATAATGCCGTGCCTGTGGCACACCATCACCTCATGCATCTTTCATATCTGTGAATAGTATCTGATTCAATAGATCTGCCCGAACCGCCACAACAGTTTTCATGGTATTTCAACCCCACTGTTCCAAATCAGTTTTATTTTGGTAATTTACAAGGACGTAAATCAAAACCAGAATTGATCATCTTGATTCCCATATCGACCCTGCATGTTTTGAAAGGTAACATTAAAACCAGGTTTTCATTGGCACGCAACTAAACTACCTCAAAATGGCTCTTTGATGACGTGATCCATGCCTGGTAATGTTCACACGCTGTGAGTTGTCTACTTACTGCAAAGGTCTCTCTGATCTCGGTCTCAAGTGCTTTATTTTCTTTGTACTTTACCGCCATCATTTCTGCAAACTCTTCGAATTCAATCGACCCGCTGTCTGCAATACAATTTACAAGCACACCGTTAGTCTGAAATTCACAGAAATCTAATCAATGTCACGATAAAACAGGTCATGTCTTCACAGGGGGCGGTCGGGTAGCCTAGTGGTTAAAGCGTTCGCTCGTCACGCCGAAGACCCGGGTTCGATTGCCGACATGGGTACAATGTGTGAAGCCCATTTCTGGTGTCCCCCGCCGTGATATTGCTGGAATATTGCTAAAAGCGGCGTAAAACCATACCCACTCACTCACTTTACAGAGTTGGACTAAAACAAGTGGGTGAGTGAGTAAGTTGGATTCAACGAATCAACGAATATGGTTTTACGCCGCTTTAGAAATATTCCAGCCGTAATAGGGAAGGGGGACACTAGAAATGGGCTTCACACACAGGAAAGGAATAGGAAAGCCCGAAGTGATGCAATTCTTAGACGTTTACCACTTTGGTGAATCCCACGAGCACGGGTATGGTGTAGAGTAACATATAGTCCCTGTTTAAGTTCTGTTTAAGGTTAAATAAAACTAATTCTAAAAGCGAGCCCTTCAGTATTATCGAACCCTCAAATGGAATGGAGTGATTGCTCTGATGTCTGTTACAGGGACTAGGATATGGTGCTGATAAACCTAGAAACATGATCATGACGAACCGGGATTCGAACCCACATTATAGGAATCTGGCGTGCTGAAGGGACGCAACTCTGCACACCGAACAGCGACACCTTATACAGATGACTGACCACGCTTACCCCAGACTCAAAAGAACTAATACCACATCCCAAGAATTCGCATGTGTACGCCTTTATGGGATCTTCGAATATATACCATTTATACGAATACTATTAAGGAAAGGAATATGTTAAAGTTGAAAAAAAGTGAGGGAGCTGTATGTTGAGCTATATTTCAGCTATACCATGGCGATGAACACGTTTGAAGAATAGTCTCGAACACGAGCAAACGCTTTACCACAAGGCCCCATTGCCCTTGATAACAAATATAACCTGAGGGTACTCTATGAAACAGAGGAAGACACTGGTATAACGCAACGCTTAAACCATCACTTGAAATATACACTACTGTTATAAAACGAAACTAGTTAATTTCTAGAAAAACAGAATTCTGTGTTCCACAAAAAGCCATTTAAACGCTCTCACGTCATTCATTGCAATAGCTATCTAGAACTTTGTGATGATAGACGCCATTCAACTGATAAACAAACGAGTATTAATGACATCCCATGTGAGTCCAAAGCGCTGGCAAAATGGCAACTATTGACTCTGACCGCTGATAATTTGGTTTTGTAAAAACGTAAAGGTAACTGTTTTGCACTTATGATAAAATGATCGCTTCTATAGAGGGGAAACCATTCATGATATTCAAACCAGGTAATAACGTCACGCCTATTGAACAAAAAAAACAGTGGAAAGATAGCTGCCCTTAGATATATCCGAGGTACCGTATTTCCTCGAGTAAACTCCGGAGTCTTGATTAAACGCCGGGCCGCGATTAAACGCCGGGAAGTTTGTATGCATGGAATTCTCCGTATGGTTACCTTTGCGATTAAACGCCGGGGGTAAAGAGTGTCTAAAAGAAATATACGCCCTGGCGTTTAATAGAGGAAATACGGTAGTCGAACAGCACGTTACTTTGTTCTCCGTAGTTTAGTACATATTGTAACCTTTGGCAGGAAATATCGATGTATCATACAACGCTTGGAGGTGAATAATATTGACACTGACACTAAACGTGGTCCATATGTACTACAACAAATAACGTGCATACACACACTTGAGGCATTCAAGGACAATCTTTTATATATATCTGGGATTCGACCAGGTGTTTCGCCGTTCCAGCAGTATTCTTGTCATCTCCCGATGGGAGACACCTCAAGGAGGCTTCGTACATTGTTCCTATGTGGGGATTCTAAACGGTCATTTGGCCTGACGAGCGAGCATTGTAATGTTTATTATATGGTCGAAGCTGTATATATGCAAGGAAGTAAACATGTTTTGAACATTTACATTATTATGTATATTGAGATAAAGATGTGTTTTTGTCTTCGTTTAATGATAAATTCAGTTTTGCATTTCATACGTGAGTTAATGAGAAGGTATTATTTTACGCCGCTTTGAGGAGTATTCCATCCATATCGCGACAGGTGGACATACGCAAGTGGAGCTTCGGGCATCTAATACGTTCTGTCAAGATCTGTGGAGTGAAGAAGAGTGAGTGAGTATGGTTTTACGCCGCTTTTAGCAATATTCCAGCAATATCACGGCGGGGGACACCAGAAATGGGCTTCATACATTGTACCCATGTCGGGAATCGAACCCGGGTCTTCGGCGTGACGAGCGAACGCTTTAACCACTAGGCTACCCGACCGCCCCTGAACTTGAAGACATGTGCAGTGGTATGTTCGACATATCCGTCCTCAGTCGACGCCCACAGAGCTTCCGGTTCACGGGTTGGTCACATTGGAAGACGTCTCAAACATGTGTGACTAAAGTCTTCTGTGTTCCTCATCAGCTGACACTGACGTATTTTACTCACTAACCCATACATCCAACAGAACGCCCGTTGCGTGCTACAGTAAGTCAATGTTAAGTCCTGTTTAACAAAGCTCAGCGACAAACGTTTGATAGTTTCGTCTGTCGTATTTCTCCGACAAGCGTTTGATAGTTTCGTCTGTCGTATTTCTCCGACAAGCGTTTGATAGTTTCGTCTGTCGTATTTCTCCGACAAGCGTTTGATAGTTTCGTCTGTCGATTCTCTCTGACAAGCATTTGATAGTTTCGCCTGTCGTATTTCTCCGACAAGCGTGTGATAGTTTCATCAGTCGTATCTCTCTGAAAAGCGTGTGACAGTTTCGTCACTCGGATCTCAGAGCATCACATATATTGTCACGCCGAAAACGAGGTTTAGAATACCCACATGGTTACAATGTGTCAAGCACATCTTTGTTATCGCCCGTCAATAATGGCCAAACTATTGCTACGAACGGAATACAACTAATGTCACTCACACACACTCGTCCAATCTTACAAATGTTTGTTTGTTGTTTAACCCCGCACTCAGCAAAATCCCAGCTAGACGACGTCGGTCTGTAAATAATCGAGTCTGGACCAGGAATTCCAGTGCTTGACTTCACGAGCATCGATCCACGCAATTAGGATACGATGACATCAATCAGCCAAGTCAGCGAGCCTGACCACCCAATCCCGTTAGTCGCCTCTTACGACAAGCATGGGTTGCTGAAGACCAATTCTAACCCAGATCTTCACGGGTATGAATCTCACAGAAATATTCTTAGCAATAATGTCCACGGCACATGCAATATGCTCACTTCAATGGAAAAGCATTAATTGCCTTGTGGAAAGGAAATATATATGCAACACTAAAACCTATGCAATGTTCGTCAGAAGCCACGACCCCACCAAACTGAGGAACAAAAGAAACTGGACCTCTGATTTTATCATGTTATATTTTCAGTTGAAATTAGTCAGCACTCAAATAATACTTCTACATGGTTTTATTTTTTTATAATTTAATTTGGTTTAAAACTTTTAATGATGATATTTTCCCGCATAATACTCAGCTACTGATGGGTGTCTTAGACATCTCGTCTTTGAAAATAAAAAAAGTTACTTTTCTCGGCACAAATTTACAACATTTCAAACATTTTAGGGGTCGTGTGGTTGCACATTTCTGAAATTTCTTATGAGATACGGACCCAGGAGCATAAGCGAAGCACATTTGCACAACGAACTCCAGTCTCATTGTATAGCGCTACGCCCGTGTGACGCTAAGAACCAAGCACATTCGTTACATTTCGTTCGATAAGTCAAAGCCTACAAGGACATCGTACCGCGCACCCATCGCATCTACGCTTCGAACGATTAAATGTCATACATCACAAAGCATTTTACTTATGACCCTCAAGACTAGTGAATAATACATCCCCTGTATGCAGTAGATACGCTTATTGATTATCAGAACCAAAGGTTACCTAAATGTTCGTCTAATAGCGAAACAATCCTATTCAAGCCTCAAGGTAGTTAACGCATCAGAAGTCAGAGATGTTGGAAAGAAGAGTGCACTTCGCCTCCCAGATGCAGAGAAGCTCCTTTTGTTTAGGCGCATAATCTCATAATCTTTAAACGTTCTAAGATGTGATCTTTGATAAGCTCAGAACGCTTGCACAGTTGGACCCAATGATAAGAAAGGCACTCGGAGGAAACCATTGGCCCGTGCAAAGACATGCTTGTGTTAACTCACTAACAATACATGCACACACTGCAGTCAACTGCAAACAACCTGCTCTTATGGTAAATAATATCACGAGAAATCCCTATTGAGTGCACCATCGAGGACATTCTCAGGTTTTCTATACTCTTACCAGAGGACTACCATGTATTTACTTGATGCCACGTACATGCTCCGCTGACAAGCTGTGTGAACATGCTCTTGCTCCAGGTGCAGTTGAGGGTCAGTGATTCATTATGTCCTGACCTAAGGGCCCACGGGATCGATAGGAATCTACAGTCCTACAGGGTTGATAGTAGCTCGAATGCCTACAGGGTTGATAGTAGCTCGAATGCCTACAGGGTTGATAGTAGCTCTAAAGCCTACAGGGTTGATAATAGCTCGAAGGCCAACAGGATTTATAGTAGCTCGAAGGCATACAGGGTTGATAGTAGCTCTAAAGCCTAGAGGATTGATAGAAGCTCGAAGGCATACATGGTTGATAGTAGCCCTAAAGCCTACAGGGTTGATAGTAGCTCGAAGACCTACATGATTGATAGTAGCTCGAATGCCTACAGGGTTGATAGTAGCTCTTAAGCCTACATGACTGATAGTAGCTCGAAGGCCAACAGGATTGATAGTAGCTGGAAGGCCTACAGGGTTGATAGTAGATCTAAAGCCTAGAGGATTGATAGTAGCTCGAAGGCCCAGAGGATTGATAGTAGCTCGAAGGCATACAGGGTTGATAGTAGCCCTAAAGCCAACAGGGTTGATAGTAGCTCGAAGACCTACAGGATTGATAGTAGCTCGAAGGCCAACAGGGTTGATAGTAGCTCTAAAGCCTACACAGTTGGTAGTAGCTCGAAGATCTGCAGGATTGATAGTAGCTCGAAGGCCAACAGGGTTGAAAGTAGCTCTAAAGCCTACAAGGTTGATAGTAGCTCTAAAGCCTACATGATTAACAATAGCTCGAAAGCCTTCAAGACCGTTACTACTGTCCGAAAGGGTTGTAAATAACCTGGATAAGACAATCCAGGGATTGATATTATGAGCAACGATCCACGCCACCGGGGTCAGATGACACGCATTCAACCAAGTCACCAAGCCTGACCACCCGATCTATTAAGTCGGCCCTTATAATAATAGCTTCCTGCGGACCAATTCTAACCCGGAATCCCCCGGGGTCAAAGTGCTGTCTTTTATTATCGTGGCCTAGAAGCCTACTTTATTGAATATAGTAGCCCTTAAAAATGAAGCTTACAGGATTCATTGGTGAAACCAGATCTCCTAAACTGCACACACAAAGCCTCCCTTACTAACAGACAATGAGTGAGTAGAGGTTTACGTACTATCGAGGTCGGCTTTGGCTATCATGTCCTTAATCTCCTGGTCGGAGGAGCGGCACTTGTTCTGGGTCATCACGTCCTTGAACTCTTCGTGAGAGATGCTGCCACTATTGTCACGGTCCATCAAACGAAACGTCTTCTGAAAATCTGGAAATATCAAAATGTTCAGTCAGAAAACACATCATTGTTTCAACATCACGATTGTCTGGGGTCTGACCAAGTTCAAAAACAAATCTTTATCACCTCACAACTTCTGCCAACTCCGTCAATCTAGCAGTAACCTCCTCATTAATTACGTCTTGTCCGGAAACAAGATTCAGACAGCGACATCGCCCCTTCACAGCCCTGGGCACCGTTCCACAAAGCGATCTTAGCGTTACGACTATCGTAAGCCGGTGTTAAAGTATGGGACTTACGATCACCTTAGCGCTAGGATGGCTTTGTGGAACGGGGCCCTAGTGCCTAGATCTTGCAATATTACGAGATTTCGAACGAGGGAACATATTTTGTTTTCACTAAACTACGATGCCTGCCGATTAAATGCGCTATGCCATAAACTGAAATTGAGACTACGACACATCCATGTGATCTTTGTAAAACCTCACTAAGTCTGTGGAGAGATGACACATGTTAGAGACAACTGCAGTGTAATAACAACACACAAAAACATGAACAAAATACAACAAAACTCGTTGCATGGTTGAAACTGACGTTGTGCGTCATATCCAATTATACGATATAGCACATATCTGAAATACATTGTTTTGAACGCTTAAAAAACACTAACACTGTGGTCGATAAAGTGAAGCTCTTCATCAATATTATTTCTATCAATGTTTTTCACCTTTTGTCTCGAGGAATATATTGATTTGGAAAGACATCTAACAATATACAGAACATTATTTACACTCAAAGACGAGGGTTGGTCAAAAGGTTCTAAGCCTGACTAACATTCAACTAAGGGCCATAACAAAGTGAACTAGTCAATGTAGTACATTGCTTGAGAAGTTCATTGCAAGTGTATTTGGTCTGTTGAGGCCGTTTGTATATTAGTGACAGCCAGTTGAACATGACAGGGGGCCAAATGGACACAAAAAGAGGAAAGAACGAGTACCCAGCAGTCATCAAGTTTTTTGACTTTAGAGAAAGTACTCACCAAGAAACTCATAACCGCATGTCACAAGTATATGGGGATAAGTGCCCTAGCTATTCCACTGTTAAACGTTGGTCAGCTATGTTTAGGTCTTGGTAGAACAAGCCTTATGACCCAAGGGGTGGACGTGACTCAACTTCCATCAATGAAGTTTCAATCAAGGAGATAGAAAAACTTATACTGTCAGACAGGCGTATTACCATTGCTGAACTTGAGGAAGACTCAGGTCTAAGCCATGGATCCATTGAAACTATTATTCATGAACATTTACAGATGAATAAGATATGTGCTCGTTTGGTGCCAAAGTTTCTAAATTCTGATCTTAAGGAAGAAAGAAATGACATAGTCAGAGAAAATGTTTAGCTAATTGAGTAGGATTCTGCCAAATTCAAAAAAGAGATTAGTAACAGGTGGTGCTATATGGGTCTACCATTATGATCCCGAGTCAAAACGTCATTCCATGGAATGGCACCATGCCACTTCTCCGGCACCAAAGAAATACAAGCCTTCAAGATCAGTGAAGACAGCTGTGGCCATTGTATTCTGGGATTCAAAGAATGTGATCCTTGTTGATTACTTAGAAAGTCAAAAGACGATTATCGGTGCTTACTGATTTGCTTCATCGCCCGAAAGATTCTATCAAAGAAAGCGGCGCGGAACGCTGACTGCTGGATTTCTTCTACTTCATGACAATGCCTCTTGTAACACCTCTCGACTTGCAAAGGCTGCCGTGCGACAATGTTGGCTCGAAGAGCTTCCTCACCCTCATACTCGCCAGACCTGGCACAAACTGATTTCCACCTTTTAACCGGGAGAACACCTTCGTGGAAAGCGCTATGACGACAACGATGACCTCAAAGCGGCTGTGAATGGGTTTTTCAGGGTGGCTTTGAAAAGCTTGACTATCGATACGAGAAATGTATTGAAAAGCTGGGAGATTATGTTGAAAAATAAAATTAAAAACGCATTCACAATTGTTTGTCTTGTTTGTTAGGCTTATAATGTTTTGACCAGCCTTCGCAGTAGCAGAGTTTACCCTAGAATCAGATGGCCTGGTGTTCGTGGTGGTTACTGATGCCAAAGAAACACAAGTTGGCATGGAAATCAAAAGGGTATTCTTTTTGAATGTTACTCTCCTTTTGGATAATGAAACAGCATCACGTGACAATGTGCTTGCCAAACTCAATGTGATTAAAAGCTGCAGGATGAATCGTTTCCGACCTGACTGTCAACTGATATAATACCCAGCGCCATGAATATTCGATCAATCGCACGTCCTGACCGATTTGTAATGACATGTACTTGGCCGTTTTGTACTGACATCGTATTTAGTCGTTTTGGTTTGACATGATACCTGCCTGTCTTGTATTTACATATTATTTGGCCGTTTGACACTCAAGGTTTTGGATTGATGTCGCACCAGACAGTCTTGGATTGACATCGTACCTGCCTGTCTTGGATTAACACATCTATTTGGCTGTCTTGGGCTGACATCAGACTTGGCTGTCTTGGGGTGACATCTTACCAGACTGTCTTGGATTGACATCGTACCTGCCTGTCTTGGATTAACACATCTATTTGGCTGTCTTGGGCTGACATCAGACTTGGCTGTCTTGGGGTGACATCTTACCAGACTGTCTTGGATTGACATCGTACCTGCCTGTCTTGGATTAACACATCTATTTTGCTGTCTTGGGCTGACATCAGACTTGGCTGTCTTGGGGTGACATCTTACCGGACTGTCGTTCGACACGTTGACACCGTTCCCGATTATATGTATCAATGTTCACCGTCACGGCACGTTGATCTTTGACCTAGTGCCGTAAAGCGTCGCTATCAACTTCGCGGATTTATGTCCTTCAGCTGTCAGGTTTCTCATGTTTCGAAACCCATATGATCCTTGCTCTGACAACATTTGTCCAGTCGCGATTGAAAACAACCGAAAACTAAATAACGTAGTCGTTGCTTCTATGTACGCCAAGTTCATAAAGAGAACCGTTTGACACAAGAATGGAATTCTCATTATTGATCTCTTTTTAAAACCTCAATACACGTACTTCAACACCTTCATTTGACAGTGTTTCCCAAAGGACTTATCTGTGACAACTGAGACAATAATGGAGGATCTCAGTTGGGTTTCGCAACTGTAAATAAACAACCACGTGCTCGTGCTGTGCAGCATTAATGCAAAATAGTCAAGCATGCTAGAGCTGGGTTTTCATTCACATAAACAATGTTATTCTGTGCAAATATTCACAGTTAACCATTAGTCGATAATGCTTGTCTGTCATATTGCGCCCTGTGTTTAGAGCTTTAATCAATAGAAGACAAGTTGATGTTTGCTCATCAAAACGTTGGTGGTGACACATTAAGTTTTCATGATGCGAGGGACTGATTTGTTGCCATAGCACACTGATAACGCAAACACGGTGGGACAATATGACATGTTATTTCAGAGATAAATATAGTTTCAGATGTGCCCTGTCACGTGGCCTTTTCTCGTTACGAAATAGAATCTACGAACTCCGATGAGTCATATATTTTTATTTTTTATTTCATGAAACCGTGTTTGAAAATTGGTAATATTGGAACGTGTATATAGCCAATCAAACTAGCGACAACAGTCAGAGGAATTATTACCCACGAAATGCGTAACGGAAATTAAATATGGGTACCCGACAGTTTTGGATCTAGCCTTGTAGGACGACGTGTTTTGCATAGAAACTTGATAGGCTGAAAGTGAGAAATATCTGTAGATATTTGGAATTAGTTAAAGATATGGAGATTATGGATAAGGATATTGATATATGGATGAGGATATGGATATATGGATGAGGAAATGGATATATGGATGAGGAAATGAGATGGATATATGGATAAGGATATGAGATATGGATAAGGATATGGATATGGATATATGGATAATGATATGGATAATGGATGAGGATATTGATATATGGATGAGGATATGGATAACGATATGGATATGGATATATGGGTGAGGATATGGATATATGGATAATGATATGAATATATGGATAAGGATATGGAAATATGGATGAGAATATGTATGTATGGATGAGGATATGGATATATGGATGAGGATATGGATAACGATATGGATATGGATATATGGGTGAGGATATGGATATATGGATAATGATATGAATATATGGATAAGGATATGGATATATGGATGAGAATATGTATGTATGGATGAGGATATGGATATATGGATGAGGATATGGATATATGGATGAGGATATTGATAACGATATGGATATGGATATATGGGTGAGGATATGGATATATGGATAAGGATATGAATATATGGATAAGGATATGGATATATGGATGAGAATATGTATGTATGGATGAGGATATGGATATATGGATGAGGATATGGATATATGGATGAGGATATTGATAACGATATGGATATGGATATATGGGTGAGGATATGGATATATGGATAAGGATATGAATATATGGATAAGGATATTGTTAGCATTGTGCGAATGGGCTAAGGGGAGTAACTGATTACCGGAAGAGTATTTACCGGAAGTGTATCGAATGTAAATAGAAATTAGATGAACGAATGGATTCGGAAGTTCCTAAGAGATAGATCGTAGGGTAAGTAATAGAATATGTGAGGTAATATTGCTAGGATATTGATGTATGGTTGTCAAGGGAGTAACGGATGTATTACAGTTAGTTTTGAGTATGAATTGAAATAAACAAGACGTGTTCTTATACTCGCTCGTTGTGTGCTGTTTACAATATGGATATATGGATGAGGATATGTATGTATGGATGAGGATATAGATAAACGGATGAGGATATGGATATATGGATGAGGATATGGATAGAAATATGGATATATGGACTGTTAGTGATATATCGAATAAATTGTCGCAGAAAATTCTTGAATTTCTTTTTTTATTATTATACTTCAGACTGTTGAAAAAAGTAACTGCCTTACACAAAACTGCATTGTTGCAAGATGTTTGTTTGGTGTTTGTTTTTGGGGTTTTTTGGGGGTTTTTTGGGGGGGGGGGGGGGGGGGGGGGTGGTAACATTGGTCGATCCCTAAGGCTATGTATGACGTCCATTTGTCTACACCAATCAGCTTTGAGAGCTTCCAATATGCACCTGCGCAAATACATCTTTCAACTCTAAAGAGAAATATCAATTGCTGCTACATTACTCCACCTGATAATAGAATACATACGCTGGTACAGGGCATGGCATATAGTCAAATAACAATTAGGTAATTAGCTATAAAAAAACCCCTGCTGCAGTAAACATATACATTAGGTGATCGAAAGAAACAAGTAAATAAGCACAGGCCATGATTAAGTGGTACTGTAATTGCTTTCAAATAATTATCTTTAACATTTGAAGCTAGTTTCATAGTAGAATAGTATTCAGTCATGCGCAGTTTGATTGGTGTCACGTTGTAGCATGTTGACAAAGGAAATACAGAGACCAAATGTATTCTTGATTACTTGACAATAATCTTCTTACACAGATGTTTCATGTGTGAGTGATTGTTGTGTAAATAATCGAGTCTAGACAAGACAATCCAGTGATTGACAATATGAGCACCAATCCACGCAATTGGGATACGATGACATGCATCAACCAAGTCAGCGAGCCTGACCACCCGATCCCGTTAGTCGGCTCTTACGACAAGCATAGTCTCCTTTTTTCGGCACGCATGGGTTGCTGAAGGCCTTTTCTAATTTTAACCTGGATCTTCACTCGTAATCGGGGCGTGGTAACAGTCACATCACCGAGTTTGATCCACAATTGTCGCCATTTACCACCAGCAGAAAGGGGGCACTGGGGACTAATGTTAACCCGGGCCCCAGGGTTTATTTGGTATGTCAGAGTCTTGAATGGTGATTAATGCCATGGAGAATTTTAGAACGCACCAGGCTCTTCGACACATCATTAGTATTTCACAGTTGAGTGAGTGAGTATTGAACTGTAAACCAGTTATATCGCGGCGTGTCAGCTTGATGTGGGAGGCAAGCCTGAAGTGATGCAGGTCTCAGACGTTTACCACTTCGGTGATACACACGAGCACTTGTAAGGTGCTGACAAACCAAGAAACACTTTAGAGGCGAATCTGGAATTCAAACCCACCATCATATTTCTGGCAGGCCTAAGATACGCAAATCTACAAACCAAATTAAGGCCTCTAAACAGAAGCCACCTGTCCGCCATTTCGCTGTTCTACTAACGCTGTAAATGTCATTTATGCAGGATGTCCATTACGTATATACAAGGACAATCTAACTGTGATCGGATACATGTGTCTTGTTTTAATTCGTATATGGATCACAAATAAAGCACATGGCAAACTTGTACGAAACACGTCTTGTTATGTACTACAAATATATATAACATTTTACAGAAGACTATGGTATTAAAATTTCAGCTGGTTTATAAACCTGTACAGATTGAGTTAATCGACCTTAAACGCAAAGCTAAAATAAGGCATGATCACAGTTACATTTGCCATAAAGAAGTAATGAACGGTTCATATTGTGTGAATGAGTGAGTTGGGTTTAACGCCACTTTGAACGTGTGAGCTTGATGTGGGAGGAAAGCCCGAAGTGATGCAGGTCTCAGACGTTTACCGCTTTGGTGCTGAGAAACCAAGAAACTTTATCATGGCGAGCCGGGATTCGAACCCCCAAATATAGGTTTCTGGCGTGCCCAAGGGACGCAACTCTGCACAGCTAATTGCGGCACCTTAGACGACTAGGCCACCCGGGTCCCATATTGATAATCCCTTTATTGTGTCTTCCAGATATATGTTTACCAAGATTAATTTACAATAGACCTGGGTCGCTTTAAGTACAATGAAGTTGGACTGAGTGAGTTGGGTTTAAGGTCGCTTAAATGTCATTCTCGTTTTATCACGGGGTGTCAGCCGAATATAAAAACAAACAACAAAAACAACATCAATCGGTCGTTCCCTAATCACTTTACTGATTTGTGAACGAATAAGGACCTCGGATTCAAACCTGCGATCATGGATCTTTGTTTTGTAAAGGGGCGCAACTCTGCACAGCTAAAGTGCGGCGCGTGGGCGACTTCGTCGCCCGTGGATTTGACAATGAAACCAGGACTGTTTACAACTACAAATACCATTAATAACTGACATACTGCTATTTGATCGCACTATTCCTTCGCACTAACACGGTTGAATCATTCATACCGTAACATTTGAAACACACACCACGGGATACTGAACATGATCCCTGCATTGTCATGTGCCCTTACACACCTCAACATTCTCGGAAAATCAAGATGGCGAGTCGTTCTCAGTTGTTAAACTCCGTGCTGTTTTCGCGATGCGCATATACGATCTCATGTAAATTTATAAGGGCACCCGCAGGAAACTCGTGACGGAGTGAGTGAGTGAGTATGGTTTTACGCCGCTTTTAGCAATATTCCAGCAATAACACGGCGGGGGACACCAGAAATGGGCTTCACACATTGTACCCACGTGACGGATGATGTCAGCTGCAACGTCGGTCTGTGTTGGGCGATACAGCAACGAAGGAAGTAGCCTCATTTCCACCTGATCAGACTATCTTAGCTTGAGTTAGGCTGTTTATGTCCACAGCTCACATTTGTTTGAAAATTGGATAAATACTGTAAACTACGGATATAACGAACTTGAAGGGACCACTAAATTTAGTTCGTTATAACCGTAGTTCGTTATAAGAACATAAACCGCATATATAAGGCAATGGGCGGGGCCAAAAACAGTTCGTTATATCCGTCAGTTCGTTATAAGCGTGTTCGTTATAAACATAGTTTACCGTATGTAAAATATATTTCTCTAATATTTGATTACATTTACGTTTGCCTATATATTATTAAAGCCTTTTTAATTCAAACCTATGAACCTCATATTCCTCTGCTTTATTTAAGTCATTGGTTATCATTTGTTCGTGTTCGTCAGCAGTCTAGACAAGCTATTGTAAAACAGTACAGCTAAAATTCGAGCCGGTATCGAGGGACTGTTTTATCTGAACGGGAGTGTATATAATCGTGGGTTTGCATGTCGCGAGGCGTGTGTCTTGGTTAATGCTACTGCGATAAAATCTTTTAACTTTACCATGTGGTGTTACCAGAACACATCGACTCTAAAACCGATAGACACAAAAACGCTTGTCACGGCATGCCTAAAACACCCATGGAGAGTTATTGTTGCCAGGCACTAGGAAAACACAGGGTTATCTATAAAACCTGAACTGTCACATGAGATCCTTACATGCAGCATATCACCACACCTCACGCAGCACATGTCCACACCACACGCATCACATGTCCACACCACACGCAGCACATGTCCACACCACACGCAGCACATGTCCACACCACACGCTGCACATGTCCACACCAAACACAGCACATGTCCACACCAAACGCAGCACATGTCCATACCTCACGCACCATATCACCACACCACACGCTGCACATGTCCAGACAACACGCAGCACATGTCCACACCTCACGCACCATATCGCCACACCACACGCAGCACATGTCCACACCACACGCAGTACATGTCCACACCACACGCAGCACGTGTCCACACCACACGCAGCACATGTCCTTACCTCACGCAGCACATGTCCACACCTCACGCAGCACTTGTCCACATCACACGCATCATATCACCACACCACACGTAGCACATGACCACCCCACACGCTGCACATGTCCACACCTCACGCACCATATCACCACACCACACGCAGCACGTGTCCACACCACACGCAGCACATGTCCACACCTCACGCACCATATCACCACACCACACGCAGCACATGTCCACCCCACACGCTGCACATGTTCACACCACACGCATCATATCACCACACCACACGCAGCACATGTCCACACCACACGCATCATATCACCACACCTCACGCAGCACATGTCCACACCACAGGCTGCACATGTCCACACCTCACGCAGCACATGTCCACACCACACGCAGCACGCGTCCACGCCACACACAGCACATGTCCACATCACACGCAGCACATGTCCACCCCACACGCTGCACATGTCCACAACTCGCGCACCATATCACCACACTACACGCTGCACATGTCCACACCTCACGCGCCATATCACCACAGCACACGCAGCACGTGTCCACACCTCACGCACCATATCACCACACCACACGCAGCACGTGTCCACACCACACGCAGCACATGTCCACACCTCACGCACCATATCACCACACCACACGCAGCACATGTCCACCCCACACGCTGCACATGTTCACACCACACGCATCATATCACCACACCACACGCAGCACATGTCGACACCACACGCAGCACATGTCCACACCACACGCATCATATCACCACACCACACGCAGCACATGTCCACACCACACGCATCATATCACCACACCTCACGCAGCACATGTCCACACCACAGGCTGCACATGTCCACACCACACGCAGCACATGTCGACACCACACGCAGCACGCGTCCACGCCACACACAGCACATGTCCACATCACACGCAGCACATGTCCACCCCACACGCTGCACATGTCCACAACTCGCGCACCATATCACCACACTACACGCTGCACATGTCCACACCTCACGCACCATATCACCACAGCACACGCAGCACGTGTCCACACCTCACGCACCATATCACCACACCACACGCAGCACGTGTCCACACCACACGCAGCACATGTCCACACCTCACGCACCATATCACCACACCACACGCAGCACATGTCCACCCCACACGCTGCACATGTTCACACCACACGCATCATATCACCACACCACGCGCAGCACATGTCCACACCACACGCATCATATCACCACACCTCACGCAGCACATGTCCACACCACAGGCTGCACATGTCCACACCTCACGCAGCACATGTCCACACCACACGCAGCACGCGTCCACGCCACACACAGCACATGTCCACATCACAAGCAGCACATGTCCACCCCACACGCTGCACATGTCCACAACTCGCGCACCATATCACCACATCACACGCTGCACATGTCCACACCTCACGCACCACACACCACAGCACACGCAACACGTGTCCACACCTCACGCAGCACATGTCCACACCACACGCAGCAAGTGTCCACATCACACGCAGCACATGTCCACACCTCACGCAGCACATGTCCACACCTCAAGCAACACATGTCCACACCACACGCAGTACGTGTACACACCACACGCAGCACATGTCATAACCTCACGCAGCACATGTCCTTACCTCACGCAGCACATGTCCGCACCTCACGCAACACATGTCCACACCACACGCAGTACGTGTCCACACCACACGCAGCACATGTCCACACCTCACGCACCATATCACCACACCACACGCAGCACATGTCCACCCCACACGCTGCACATGTTCACACCACACGCATCATATCACCACACCACACGCAGCACATGTCCACACCACACGCATCATATCACCACACCTCACGCAGCACATGTCCACACCACAGGCTGCACATGTCCACACCTCACGCAGCACATGTCCACACCACACGCAGCACGCGTCCACGCCGCACACAGCACATGTCCACATCACACGCAGCACATGTCCACCCCACACGCTGCACATGTCCACAACTCGCGCACCATATCACCACACTACACGCTGCACATGTCCACACCTCACGCACCATATCACCACAGCACACGCAGCACGTGTCCACACCTCACGCACCATATCACCACACCACACGCAGCACGTGTCCACACCACACGCAGCACATCTCCACACCTCACGCACCATATCACCACACCACACGCAGCACATGTCCACCCCACACGCTGCACATGTTCACACCACACGCATCATATCACCACACCACACGCAGCACATGTCGACACCACACGCAGCACATGTCCACACCACACGCATCATATCACCACACCACACGCAGCACATGTCCACACCACACGCATCATATCACCACACCTCACGCAGCACATGTCCACACCACAGGCTGCACATGTCCACACCACACGCAGCACATGTCGACACCACACGCAGCACGCGTCCACGCCACACACAGCACATGTCCACATCACACGCAGCACATGTCCACCCCACACGCTGCACATGTCCACAACTCGCGCACCATATCACCACACTACACGCTGCACATGTCCACACCTCACGCACCATATCACCACAGCACACGCAGCACATGTCCACACCTCACGCACCATATCACCACACCACACGCAGCACGTGTCCACACCACACGCAGCACATGTCCACACCTCACGCACCATATCACCACACCACACGCAGCACATGTCCACCCCACACGCTGCACATGTTCACACCACACGCATCATATCACCACACCACGCGCAGCACATGTCCACACCACACGCATCATATCACCACACCTCACGCAGCACATGTCCACACCACAGGCTGCACATGTCCACACCTCACGCAGCACATGTCGACACCACACGCAGCACGCGTCCACGCCACACACAGCACATGTCCACATCACACGCAGCACATGTCCACCCCACACGCTGCACATGTCCACAACTCGCGCACCATATCACCACATCACACGCTGCACATGTCCACACCTCACGCACCACACACCACAGCACACGCAACACGTGTCCACACCTCACGCAGCACATGTCCACACCACACGCAGCAAGTGTCCACATCACACGCAGCACATGTCCACACCTCACGCAGCACATGTCCACACCTCAAGCAACACATGTCCACACCACACGCAGTACGTGTACACACCACACGCAGCACATGTCATAACCTCACGCAGCACATGTCCTTACCTCACGCAGCACATGTCCGCACCTCACGCAACACATGTCCACACCACACGCAGTACGTGTCCACACCACACGCAGCACATTTCCTTACCTCACGCAGCACATGTCCACACCACAGGCAGCACATGTCCACACCACACGCAGCACATGTCCACACCACACGCAGCACATGTCCACACGACACACAGTACATGTCCACACCACACGCAGCACGTGTCAACACCACACGCAGCACATGTCCACACCTCACGCAGCACATGTCCACACCCCACGCATCATATCACCACACCACACGCAGCACATGTCTACACCACACGCAGCACATGTCCACACCACACGCATCATATCACCACACCACACGCAGTACGTGTCACCACACGCAGCACATGTCCTTACCTCACGCAGCACTTGTCCACACCACACGCATCATATCACCACACCACACGCAGTACGTGTCACCACACGCAGCACATGTCCTTACCTCACGCAGCACATGTCCACATCACACGCAGCACATGTCCACATCACACGCAGCACATGCCCACACCAAACGCAGCACGTGTCCACACCACACGCAGCACATGTCCTTACCTCACGCAGCACAAGTCCACACCTCACGCAGCACTTGTCCACACCACACGCATCATATCACCACACCACACGCAGCACATGTCCACACCTCACGCAGCACATGTCCACACCACACGCATCATATCACCACACCACACGCAGCGCATGTCCACACCTCACGCAGCACATGTCCACACCACACGCATCATATCACCACACCACACGCAGCACATGTCCACACCACACGCAGCACATGTCCTTACCTCACGCAGCACTTGTCCACACCACACGCATCATATCACCACACCACACGCAGCGCATGTCCACACCTCACGCAGCACATGTCCACACCACACGCATCATATCACCACACCACACGCAGCGCATGTCCACACCTCACGCAGCACATGTCCACACCACACGCATCATATCACCACACCACACGCAGCACATGTCCACACCACAGGCATCAAACCACCATACACGCTGCATATGTCTCCTCCAGGGCGGCGCTTCTACTTTTCTGCAACTCCATTACGACGGAGTGTAACTCTCGCCCACACTACATCTTTGCACGGCTTATTTTGTTGCTTCGAGACGCATTATTTACATTTTGTCTCGAGTATGTTTTGAACTACGAAGTTCTTCCTTTGAAATATCTAAAATATATTGATTCTGAACTGCTAACTGCGAGCTAACGGTTCCCTCAAGGTTGAACCAGGTAGGGGTCTGCGTGGCAACACACACTGTCGGGTTGGAGGAACGATTCACAAGTGGATGTGTTTTGCCTCAAGGCCACAAAACAAGTAACACAATTAAAACTCACTGAGTCGACGCTCGATGGTGTGGCAGGGAGAGGAATGGTACTATCAGCTGTTAAATGAGAATTTAATCTTTACATTGAATTCCTGTAAAGTACGAGCACCGATTCTTAAACCTCCATCTGTGACAAGCCTTACCTCGGTTCGATTCATCAAGGTATATGTTTTAATAAACATCTGGCCAATTTAAACAATGGCCCAAATGTTTAGATCCAATACGTTAGCGATGGACTTGACCTATGTTATTTCTAAAATAGTGCGTAAGTACACGAGATGGATTCAACGCTGCTTTGAATAGGACCAGTTATTCAGTTACATAGAGGCGACTCCGTGACATATTTAGATGAGAGAGAAGGTTGCAGGTCTTGGGCACTTTGACCCCGATACGCAAGGAATAGTAATGGACCCAAACCGATCACACCCACGACCAATCCTGACAACTGAAGGGAGTAACTTTTCACAGTATAATGAGTTGGATTCAACGCCGCTTTTAACAGTATTCCAGTCATATCGCGGCGTGTCAGCTTAATGTGGGAGGAAAGCCCGAAGTGATGCAGGTCTCAGACGTTTACCACTTCAGTGAAACCCACGAGCACGGGTATGGTGCTGACAAACCTAGAAACATAATCGGGGCGAACCGGGATTCGAACCTCCAATCATAGGTTCCTGGCGTGCCCAAGGGACGCAACTCTGCACAGCGAATCGCGGCGCCTTAGACGACTGGGCCACCCGTGCCCACTTCACAGTATAAGTGAATAAGTCGATGGTCGTAGGTTAACGGTGAATAGGTCGATGGTCGTTTGTCCGTGATAAGTACGTCGATGGTCGTACGTCCGCAGTGAATACGGCGATGGTCGTATGTTCTTTGTTAAGACGTCGATGGTCGTATGTCAGAGGTGAAGATGTCGATGGCCGTACGTCCGCAGTGAATTTATCGATGGTCGTATGTTCATTGTTAAGACGTCGATGGTCGTATGTCAGAGGTGAAGACGTCGATGGTCGCACGTACGCAGTGAATACGTCGATGGTCGTATGTTCATTGTTCAGACGTCGATGGTCGTATGTCAGAGGTGAAGACGTCGATGGTCGCACGTACGCAGTGAATACGTCGATGGTCGTATGTTCATTGTTAAGACGTCGATGGTCGTATGTCAGAAGTGAAGACGTCGATGGCCGTACATCAAATGTGAAGACGTCGATGGTCGTACGTCAAATATGAAGACGTCGATGGTCGTACGTCAAATGTGAAGACGTCGATGGTCGTACGCCAGCAGTGAATACTTCGATGGTCGTATGTTCATTGTTCAGACGTCGATAGTCGTATGTCAGAGGTGAAGACGTCGATGGTCGTACATCAAATGTGAAGACGTTGATGGTCGTACGTCAGCAGTGAATACTTCGATGGCAGTACGTCTGAACAACTACCTGCTGGTCTCACGAAATATGAACCCTATTATGGATTGAAGCACGTGTGAAAAAGGCAACATGTTGTTCATGTATAGCTATTTCAGGCATTAACTATCGAACCAAGTGACACGCGTGAAGCTATGTTTGCCATGGAGAACATGACGTCAAACACGTTATCAAAAACATGACGGTGAAATACTTTTCAAAGGTTCTGAAAAATCCAAATATTAATACAAACCTTTTTTTATAAATGGTCTACAATAAAAAATGAAAACATATAATTTAGAAATGTTCATACTTTTAACATAGTTTGTCCCGCAACAACAGACCAGGGTTGGGTCAAGAAGGAGAACAACAGCCTTACAACGACGCAATACCTGGACAATAGCTGTACAAAATATGGATAACAGACATAGTTGTCCATATCTTTTAACTGGATAAAATGAAAACGCTACTAGTCTGCCGGGCAAAAGAAGGTATACACCCATGGCTAGCATTCGTCACCACTCGCCCCTTTCTGTAACCTGCAAGAAGACTCGTCCCCCTATCGATGAATGTTATGTGCGAAAATACGACAAACCAATCAGAATGCGCGTATGATTTTAAGTTCTTCGTCAATGAATCCCTCAGAAATATTTTTTTATTTTACATATGTCTTGCATCTAAAAATATACCCAAGACACAGTTAAATGTGTTCAATCATACTGTATAATTCCGCATATCCCGATGTGCTTTAAATTGCAACTGAAATATATATAATATATGGGGAAATAAATGTGAACCATTAAGCAACGAGTTGACAATTGTTTTAGGTATGCCCGTTTGCGCAAAGACGGAACCCGGTCGCAAAAATGGTCATGATAGGGGCACGAGTCGCTATTCGGCTTGTCCCGGAATAACACGAGTTGGTCACGAATGCCATGGCTAGACATGAAACAAACAAGAAATGATTATTCGAAGGTGATGTACTTGATACGGACACCAAAGGTGTGTTTTGGACCTTAAGTGTGGAGTTTTTGGCGACAGTTTTCTGTTAACGTTTGTCACCTTTTGGTCAAATCCAGTTTACAAGTGTATACTTTCTTTTGCCCGGCAGTTTATAACAGTTTAACCTTTGAAACATTGATACCCTGTATTACATCTGATTTAATCTACCACGTCCCCGTGAAGATCCGGGGTAAGATATAGGTCTTCAGCAACCCATACTCACCTTTTGGTCAAATCCAGTTTACGAGTGTATACTTTCTTTTGCCCGGCAGTTTATAACAGTTTAACCTTTGAAACATTGATACCCTGTATTACATCTGATTTAATCTACCACGTCCCCGTGAAGATCCGGGGTAAGATATAGGTCTTCAGCAACCCATACTTGCCGTGAAAGACGACCATGTTTGTGGTAAGAGGCGACTAACTGGATCGGGTGGTCAATCTCGGTGACTTAGTTGATGCATGTCACCGTATCCCAACTGTGTAGATCGATGCTCATGACATCAATCACTGGATTGTCTGGTCCAGATTCGATTATTTAAAGACCACCGTCATATAGCTGAAATATTGCCGAGTGCGACGTTAAACAACAAACAATCGCAAACGAGTCCGATACGAATGACACGATGCTAACAAGAGGCGTCCAATCAAATTACTCACACGTGCAAAAAATTAGATGGTGGCGGCACTTCCGGTTTGCACTCAGCAGTATTCCATGTATAGGTTCGTGTAGGACTGTTGTTTATATCTATATAAAGTCCAACGGCTAAGAGAAACTTAAATCGATTACTTTCTTGGCATGCGTAGTTCATGCAATCAACCATTGTCTGTATTATGGGGCTATGACCTTCTTACTGAATAAAACTGTCTGTCTGTCTGTTGTGCTGTTTGTGCCTTTGACAACACTACATACTCGGGTCTAACGTCGTATGGAACAAATATATTATTTACCAACAGCCTTCAGAGAAATCCATGTTTAAACCTCCAATACTTTTAGCATTCATGTACATGACTGTGTGGCTAGAAATCATATAATACAAGAACTTATTCTCTCTATAGTATTGACGTTATATTGGCCCCTGAGCTATAACTTCTCATATGACTTGTTTTTAAAACGAATCAATATATTTTGTTGTTGTCGTAAAATGGAATAAAAAACATCCTGCTTCCTGGTATTGGAAAGTAACAATCGAAACACAATCGGGAATAATTCGATCGCCTTCACAGGGCTTTCGGTTGACAACAAATAAATTGTTTGTGGGGTATGCTTTCCATGGTGTGCATTTTTACAAAAGTGTAGACTAGATCCGCATGTGTAGTTCACTGGTACAACACAAGTGTTCTGTTTACCCACGCCAGTGTTGTACTTAACTGGTGACAAGAATTGTCTAATTTCCTATTAGGTATCTAATCCAGAAGTACAAGACAGCACGACCACAGTATACGTGATTCAAACACACCATCATACCCTGATCGACGTGCCAGTATATGGAATTCTTCTATACGTTTTATAAGTACTCACTTATTTATGAACAGAGTAAAGTCATGTAAACAAATAATTTGGGTAATCTGACATGTAAAAAAAACGAAATAGGATATTTACATAATCAGAAATGAAAGCGTTTGGTCATATTTCTATAAAGAAACACAAGTTTATTACCTTTTTGAATTTAAATAAAAGACAGTATCCACAATATGGCATGTCAACACAGGACTCTTTAAGAACTATAACAGCGTGAGAAGATTGACATAAGGCAGGAGACAGGTGTAGGAGTAATTAGTCAGTATTGAGAACTTACCCTCAAGAACCTTCTGGTCGATACCCAGTTTTTGCTTGAGTTCGCGCTCTCTTTTTTTGTCCTTGGATTTTTTCCCTAAAAAACTCATATCTGTTTCTTAGTATGTACACCCTCCGCTGTTGACTGTCACAGAGTTATAAAGCTCATTGCAAGGTAAAAGCTACAATCACGTGACTATGGCCGATTCCCCAGGACGCCGTTACTATGGCGACGTTGTACGGGAACGTCCCACGTGAAAGGGATCGATAGATGCCGAGAAAGTTTTCGTGTTTCTGTTGTTATTCTCGAGTCTAAATACTTCCTGTACCTAACCTACTGAGGTGTCGAGCTAAGTACCCTATAGATATGTTGGATATGCCAATACAGGTACTCGATCGAGGCGCTCCGCGTCGCCTTCAGCACGGGAAGAACCGTCACAGGATATTGATTGATTTTTTGAAGTGATCGTGTGATCCTAGTGAACACACCGGTGTAGTAGCGAAAAAAGAAACTACCTTGCTGATTGTTGTCAAAGAGCCTTAAAATCGATCGTCATCGGAGTAACAAGTTTTCCAGGCCGTAAACATGGCATCGTCTATAGACGGCTATGTCACCAGCTAACCTGCCTTTGAGGGTGGTCTATGAGGTTCTTGAGTTGGTCCAGAAGAAGGAATATTGATTTGTACTAGACGAGGTTCCGGGACAACCTCAATGTTGAGGTTACCAGGGACGCTATTATGTAATATAAAGAATATACACCGTACTCCCATAAATCTTAGAATACAGAAAAATATGGCAAAAGTGATAAAAAAATATTATAATTATTGATATGAAAAATTAAAAAGTTAAAGTGTTCACCATTTCTATTGAGTTTGGTTTTAACGCAAAACAATGAAGTCGTGTCGTTCTTGTCGTTAATTGTCGCTAATTTTTTCATGATGTAATTTGGGGCGAGGTGAGGTGAGGTGAGGTGAGGTGAGGTGAGGTGAGGTGAGGATTAACGTCGCGTTCAAGATTATTGCACTTGTGTATAGTTTAAATATTTCTTGAAACCGCTTGCAATCACGAACAAAATTTAGGTTTTTGTACATATTTCGCCTCGGTAAGATAGCGTCATGGGACCTTTTGTATTTGTGATGCTCCTATTTCAAGATAACATATGTCAAGTCCTACAGGACTGATTTAATGACACGCGTGACAGTAGATGAGCCCCATGTAACTGAGGTGGTGTATTCGCTGATGAACGATTTAAGAAATATTCTAGGAATAAAAATTAAAATGAAGTGAAGTATGCTTTGCTCTTTGTGAATATCTAAGAATATCAGAACGATTCTGCAATACCCGAGCAGGTATAAAGTCCATCGCGAAAGAAACGACATGCGAATCCTGGCATATGTAAGGGACGCAACTGCACCTGCAGCGTCATGCTGCTCCTAAAACCACTCGGCCATCCATGCCCGGCCTTGACATACATTCTTACAATTCAGTAGTCAGTGATATTAGCCAGTGTAATTTGAACATCCAATCCTATCGTATATGTAAATATTAAAATTGGTCCAGTAATGATACACTTGAACCTCAGCCAGTAATGGTTGGACAAGTAAGTACATAAGCATAGACGTATCCTGTTTCTAACATATATACAGATACATTGTTAAAATGCGAAAACTATCACCGATATTATTATATTCAGATCTAAGGAAATATTGAGTTTTTTATCCACTTGTTAGCACGATCTAGGAGACAACGATTAATAAGGAAATTCACACATAATACACCCGTAGGAATCAAACCGGCTTTAGGCATGGCCAAGCAAACACTAAACAAGAAAGCTACCCTGTAACTCAACACGTATAGACACATCACCAGCTTTGTCTTAAAACAATGTGCTGATTTTGTTTTTTTAATTGTACATCACCGGACGAACAGCAACAGCATTCTCCGTAGAACAATAGACACGGATGTTGAACATACATCTTTTGAAATAAACATTGCGTATATTGTGAAGAAATTAAAAATATTCTTCAACCTCATTGACCATGTATTGTAAGGTACCTCACGCACAAGAGGTCGCATAAGGCCAGCAACGGTGTGTGAAGTGGAACGTTGTGTTACCATGCATGAAGTCTTGTCTTTGAGGGAGTCAGGTGTCGTGACCAGCTGACAAAGATGTAGTTTGAGTTCTTTGTTCCAGGATTACAATGAGGTAAATATGTATCATTAATGGTAAAAATCGATAGCACATACGCTTTCATGTAGCTGGGCCTCTGTTCTAAGCAAATTCCGTCACATTGATGGTAGGATTAGAATTGTTTTTGATCGTTGAACGCTGGCGAATTTTATAGGTTTTTTTCCCCTAGGGTCGGTGCTCTTATCTGCAGGACAACAGGTGTGTAGGTCAGCAGTCAAGGTATTGTGTGGACATACACTCCCTTGGGCGGGGTTTGAGGATGGAGCATGAGCTGTCATGTTCGTATTATATCTGTAAGAATAATTTAGATATCTGCATGCAGTTATTTACAGGAAAGGAAAATGGTAAATCTCTTGTCCAATGCAATGTTGACATTTGTTCACGGGATGTTTTTGCTTCATAATGTGCATGTTTTCTTGTAATTTTGAAGACAGCTTCTCACAAGCTGACATGCATCAATGCATGAAATATTATACATCAATAACCAAGAAACGTGCCATGGCATATTCATGTTACGTGACAATCGATCATCAATTATAAAATAATGAATTCGTAACATTATATCAATGTCTGTCTTTTGGGTTTGTGAAATAATCGTTAAAGGGCTACTCGGCTTGAGCAAATTGGCAGCCCCAGCAAGCTTTATTCAGATCGATCAAACACTACATTCTCTTTCTGCTAATTCAAATTGTATTATGCATATTAGAATATGTCTCAATCTCACACAAAGCACACCACTGCAAGGTCTATTCCTGAACAGAAAATCGACAACAGATACTAGTATTGGAGCATTGCCCCCCATAAAATGAATTCTTTACAACATTTTTAACAGAAACTATGTGGACAAAATTCATTAACCTTAAAGGAATATTTTAGAAGAATAAGAATATTATATACTTAGATAGAACATTATGTTGCGTATCCTCATTGCAAGGTTGTGAAATATGTAAGAAACAGAACTGATTCAGGATATCAGGTGTGGTTAACACTGCTTTGAAAAATACTTGAATTACATCACGACGTATTAGTTTGTAGTAATGTTCAAATTAACACAGGTGTATATTGTCAGCTTTGGTGAAACCCATGAACACGGACATGGTGCTGACAAACAAAGGCATTGTGACTGTGTTACGTCCGTACTTTCACTTACAACCATGCTTGTCTAGACTGACATTTAGTCCCAGAAATATAGTCTGTTTTAGAAATATATATCTACAAAATAAAATAAAAACAACCCAAAAGGGGCCCAGAACAATCCTTAATTTCAGGGCTAGACTTGCCAAATCATTCAAGACTTCATTTGGACTCTTTTTTAAAAGAAATATTCTCTAGGGTCTAGGAGATAGACTAATGTCGTAAGAGGCGACTAACGGGATCGGGGGGTCAGGCTCGCTGATTCACTTGATGCATGTCATCGTATCCCATTGACGTAGATCGATGTTCATGACATCAATTGCTTGATAGTATGGTTCACACCTCGCGTATTTATAGACAACCGTTATATTGAGAGTATATTGGGAGCAAACTGGAATTGACACCACCATCTAAATTTTCTGTCGCGTGAGTAATTTGATTGGACGCCTCTTGTTAGCGTCGTGCCATTCGAAATGGGACGCGGTAGCGATTGAGTTCAGGGTATTTATCATAATGAAATGGTGACTTAATATTCTGGATAATCGAGGCTTTGTGGAACGGGGCGTTGTGAACCCAAGGTGGCGAATCAAACCTAGACTAACATTTAGTCCAAGAAACAAAGATATATCTGCAAAATATAAATAAAATCCAAATGAAGCCAAGAACAATTTCAGGATCTGTTGCAATTTAGACTTGGGTTGGATTCCTTTTTAATTTATTCTCTTGGGTTTTGGCGAGAGACTAGCTCAAACCCTACAGAACGATCAGCAGCCCCTTATCCACCGCTTTAACAACATTGTATGAGTTGGTTTAAACACCGCTTTGTACAGTATTCCAGTTCACGACGTGTCACCTTACTGTGGGTAGTAGCACGGGTTGATGCAGGTCTTAGACAATTACTACTTTGGAGAAACCCACGAGCACGGGTATGTGGCCGACAAACCCAGAATCATAATCGGGGCGACACTGGATCATAGGTGTCTGGCGTGCCCAAGGGACGTAACTCAGCGAATTACTACACGTTAGACAACAGGGCCACCCGTGCCTTCTGACAGTCAGTGACCTCGATTAGGTAAATACGGGCAACTTCAATATAAGACCAAGTCGCAGAATATCTTTTGCACTTTTATTTTTCAATATAATCTCCAATCACCCCAATACACTTATTCTATTTGTCCTTCAAGCTTTTAATACCACTTTTATAGAAATCCGCAGTTTAGCCCTCTAACCACGCCTCTATGGCAGCCTTTATGTCCACGTCATCCTAAGGGCGTCTTCCACGTAGTGCAGAATTCATTTGCCGGAACAGGAAATAGTCACTGGGGGCCAAATCTGGACTGTAGGGTGGGTGATTTAACTGTTCGAATCCACATTCACATATGGCGGCCTGTGCAGTTCTCGACTACATACCACGCGTTAACGTCCTGGCGAATTCTGGCGAATAGATTTTCACAATTCTTTCATTACATTAACATAATACTGTCCATAGATTGCTTTTCAGGTGGCATGTAATCAATAAATAACATGCCTCTTGCATCCCAAAATATGGTGGCCATTACCTTGCCAGCCGATGGTTGAGTGCGAAACTTGGGGTGCTTCCATTGCATGGATTCCAATTTAGTTTCTGGGTCCCAGTGGTGGATCCATGTTTCATCACCTGTCACTAGACGAGAAAGACATCCGGCTTCATCAGCAGTATAGAGATCCAGGAGGTCTCGACAACTTTCAGTTCTCTGATGGAGCTCTGCGGTTTCTAGGTACCCATCTTGCAGATACCTTGGACATACCAAGATGGTCATGATTAATGGTTCCAACAGTTCCAACTGATATTTGGAATTCCCTAGAAAGTTCAGATACTTTCAATCGTCGGTTTCTAGGTACCCATCTTGCAGATACCTTGGACATACCAAGATGCTCATGATTAATAGTTCCAACAGTTCCAACTATTTGGACTTCCCTAGAAAGTTAAGATACTTTCACTCGTCGGGTTAGACAAAATTCTTTCTATAGCAGCAATGGTTTCCGGTTGGGTGGCATCTGAAGGCCTGCCTGACCTTGGGTCATCGTCTATGGACTCCCTACCCCGTTTAAACTGTATAGACCAACGGCAAACTGTGGAATAATCAGGGGCATCCTTACCCATACTTTACACATGCGATCATAAATTTCTTTTGCTTTGCACACCCCCCCCCCCCCCCCCCCCCCCCCTTGGTAAGGAACTTTATTACAGCGCGTTGTTCATGTTTGAGAGAATCCATGATTGTGACCACCCTTTGGTGAATGAAGCCACCACATCTATCTTACCTCATGTTATGACTAGTGTCACACCTGCTACAAGTTGACATTGTTTGTGTAAACATAAATGCCCAAGTTGCAAGACTTATTGAATGCCCCTCGTAGATCATGTAAAACGGCGGATTATATAAAAGACACACTAATCCACATTATACATTTGTTCACCTAATCTGAAACCGATCAGTGTCCGTTCAAAGAAAATATCTACCTAACTATTGTAGACTTTGAGTCGTTCAAATGTGCTGATATTGATTCTGTTTAAATATGGAGAAGTTTTATTCATTTGGAATATGCACGGAGCACACACAACATGCTGTATGTAACCTGCATGCCTGAGCACCACTATAGAGAAGAGAGGTAGTTTCTGTTTCCTTTGATATCGAATACAACTTCACCAATAATTGATCGAGTCAGATCGATAGGGTTTATTGTTGTAACACATACAACACGAAGAAATATGTTCCACACAACTCCTATTATGATGGATTCCTGGGCACGACATGCTCTGAGTCGAGGCAGCATTAAATCCTTGGCCTGCGACCTGTTATCGATAGCAGTAGCACGGCAAGCCTAAAACATGTCCCGTAGACAATACCTAACGATTATCAACGCGCCATGAATACTTGTCTTTCCAAAGAAAGCTTATTCACAAAAAAATGACAAAGAGAAATTTGTGCATAGTTGTAATAAATAAATGATTATGCTATTACGCGATGACTGCTATTTCACGTGATTCTATATTTGGCATCTAACGGGAAGAAAATTCGTCCGAGGATCGATAAAGGAACAAGTTTTTTTCTTGTCTTGGGGCTTATGAATGACTAACTGAAATTTGGATTGTTTCGAATAAAGGCCCTTGGAATATGTATCACAATTTGAATGGCATTTATCTCAATACAAAATGACCATACTACAGCGCAACACAACGCAAACCAATGCAAATCGTTATCGGTATCAAACTCGTCGTTATTAATTTCTAAATTTGGAAGCGTGAATTGGCACGTCTCAAAATACGTTGCATTTTCAAGCCATTGACTTTTACAGGTCACCTATATCTCAAACAAGGCTAAAAAAAACCATCATGATAATCAAAGGAAATGATAATGGATAAATAAGGAAATGTAGCACTGTATTCATATATTTTTTTAAGAGAAAGATCGAAAGGAATTACCACATCAGGTATATATTCAAAAGAAATACTGGTCGTACTGTCACCTTGTTGTAAACAGAAACATGAAACCCGTTTTGTAATCAAGTATACTGACCTACTTAGAAAACGCATTTTCAATGTTTTGTAATTTTTGGCAAAATGGCCACAAAATGAAGTTGTTCCGTGTATATAGGTATGAAATAATCAAACAGAACAATGTCGTCGTTAGGGTTCGAATCTCATTCGATGCGTTTCGAGATAGACTTGAGCACAAAAATACATCTTATCTGATGGGTCAACTGAAAAACACAGTTCCTTTGTCTTTGACCAGGCATTAACTTGCTGTATTTGGTTAACCAAAACTGGGGGAACTGTTTTTATCATTGATTTTGATTATTGAACAATTTGACAAAATACCTGGTGCGACAAAGTTAGAAAATTCGAAGAATATGGACGTCTTGGCGTCTTGGAAGAAATTCTGTAGATTTTACAATTAATATTTACTAACATCAAGACTACAGGTAATCGATTTATAAAAAGGGGGTATTTGTTTTAATCACTATGTTATTGTTCATTCCCTGAATGCGACCTGTTGGCATTTCGTTCAAAGAAACGAATACGTAGAAGAAAAACAATCTTTCCATGGTATAACACTGACCTTTTCAACGATTGGACACCTGTTCCTTAAAAGTGATCTAACTTAGTAGCTATTTCCGTTATATTGTCAAAAATTCAAGAGTTTTCGGGCGTTTTACAATCTTATTAAAATCAGATTAAGTTCTCGTTGACGCTAAACAAAGATCTGAGGACGTCCCATTACGGGTCACGTCAGAATGACCTTTCGCGAACTTTGACCGACAACTAAAATTACTAACGAGAAGTCGATATCAGCCAATAAGAAAGCAGCTTTCTCGAGCTTTACGACACTCGTTTCAACCAGGCGACTTCCTTTTCAGACTACGCTTGAAAAATATTTTGACACAGTCCTCGATTAAAATTTTGAAAACTGAATAAACAAACATTCCGGAATGTCTAATATATGGTTGAGATTGTATTGCAGTGCTTCCCACGTACTGTGAGAGATAGACGATGATTCATCCGTAACCTGCTATTTGGCTTGTCCCGGAATAACACGAATTAGTCACGAATCACGATGATTTTGACGGAATCCGTCGCACCGGGCGTAACTGTCGTTCAGAATACCCCGTGTTAACGTTTTCGAGGTTGCATGATTAGAAAACACATTCCCGCGGTCACTTTCATGACCTGGTAAGCGACGCTTTGATTTGTCGGATGAAAGGTCGTTCTTACGTGACCCGTATTGGGATGTCCCCAGATCTTTGTTTAGCAATAGCGAGAACTACGATCTGATTTGAATGAGATTGGGCTCTTTACACCGCATTAATCTTTATCCGTTCAATATCACGGTGAAGAATGCCACGATTCGCACAGGGTGTCCCTTTTTCGAACCCGGGCCTTCGGCGTAAAGAGCAACCACTTTAATGAGTAGGCACATCCTCAGCGAACATTCTCAGTGAGATTACGTTCCTACTATGTCCCCAGCATACCATGCTTCTCGTGAGATCCCGCCAATAAGAGGCCCGGTTGGTCACGGTGTGCGACTTGACCGATTGCCTTGCATATTAGCGCTTGTATAAAAAACCACGACCACAGGTGTGTAGACTAACATCTAGTCTCCGAAATGAACATATTTCACAGAAAAAATAACAGTTGTTAAACTATCTTAATAAACAGGAGCCCAGATACTATTTTCACTTTCAGAAACTTAAACTGCAGTTATCTATATTTGCCAACTATTGTAGACTTGCACGGTCTGTATTAGATATATTTGTTTCAGGGTCTGTATGACAGAGTAACGGGTATGGTGCCTACAAACGAACATCATGATCGGCGGGACTCTGGAATTCGAACCCGTGATCAGCGGATCCTGCATGGACCCATTCCGAACCAACCTGTTAAAATTCCACTATTGCATACTGATATGCTTGTAGGTGCATTGTTAGATTAGAAATGACCACATGGCAATCTCATTAAAAGCAGATATTTCACTCCTATACAATATCTCTCTATACAAATCTGAGGACACATCGCGTCAGGTGAACCCAGAGTGAACTTTGACTTCCCAATATAAATGAAGGAGGTGTGGGTTCTTGAACCAATCAGATATCAGCTTTCTAAATCGATTCGGTTTCATATCTTTTCCTACCTCGATTCGGAAATGACAATATTAGCAAAAGAAAACCGTCACAATACACCCCCGATAGTACCTTAGTTTGGCTGTAGATGCCATCACACTCAGAAACAACAGTATGTATTAATATTCACAACAATGGAACAGATTTATAACTTTACTTTCGGAATTCTTCGATTAAATTCGTTTTAGAGATGCAGAAATGAGATATGCTTGTCGGAAAGCTTCGCTCACTGAAACCGAGAATTTCTAAATCAAGTCTCGACTTAGATTGGCTGACTGTTTTATTGGCATTCAAGAAGTTGGTAAGTAAATAAGAAATCACAACTTCTTGGATAACAACTTCTGGTTTACTGCATTTAGCGACGTTTGGGTGTAGATTCTTACATCGTTATCAAGCTCCAGAACATTCAAACGTCGCCAAATGCAATAAGCCAGAAGTTGTTATCCATTAAGTTGCATGATTTCTTGTTGAGTGGCCGATTAGAAAGTTCCCCTGACGCGACCTCCCGTAAAGGTGTCCGATGTTCACGTAGAGTGGTACCATATCATGGATATAGCAAGGAAATCATACTGAAAGCTAGACGTTAATGTTTCTTTCAACAGTTCCTGTAAGGCAGCAAAGCTTCTCCACACTGGTGATTTGCTGTAAGTAATTTTGCCCTTAGCGATCGACCCATCCACACAATGACATAATTGATTTAGAACTTCACTGGAAGACGGCTGCTCTGAATATGAAGGAATATGTTTTAGAAATCAATTGGTATTGCAAAATTGTGCATCGAGTATCGGTTTGTCTTGAATAAATTCTAAAGAAACTACAACGATGCCCGTACACGTTCGTTTTCTCCACGGTCCGTCTTTTGGTTCGTACTTTTTGCCACCAACGATTTTCTCGTGGTTAATATGTATTGATAAAATCTACATCCTCCCCAGATCGACTCTCCTCTGATGTTGCGAAGAACATGGCTGCTGATATGGTCCCCAGCAGCCGATAAGCCGACGTGTATCGATGCAGTATCGATCCAGTTTCATATTGGCGTGCTTAGTCAATGGCGAAAGGCTCATCGAGACAAGTTACCGCTAATCTCAACACTTTCTTTGAGCATGTATTATCAGGAATATGGCGCAGCAGTGGTATTTTGTGTATCTTAAGTTACGCCAGTTATAAATATTGGAGATTTCTTTCTGGTACATGGCTCTTGCACTTGTCAGAATATTCAGTTTCTTCCGCCGTTAAGTGGTCGTTGAGTGTCGCGACATTAATCAAGCAGTTTATGATATAAAACTTGGAATAAGGTGTAATCGGGGAACGGTAAAACACTACCAAAGAAACGGAAGCAGATTGCGACAGTTCCATGTTGGAGATCGGATCTTTCAGTGAGGTTATGGAGTACTGTTGGCACACTAGTGTTAGCATGAGCAACGTTATTCAAACATTGGGTTTAAATCAATAAGTTCAAAGAATACACATACGACAGATTGAATTCAGACTACAAGAAGAACTGTATAACAGCTACAACAGTGGTCGATGTCACCATAATCGATGGCCAAATGTTAAAGACTTTCATCTGTATATTTTAAGTGACATTTTGAATTTGCGACAGACTAAAGTTTAGTCCCTGAAATGAACTTATTTACCTATTGGATTTGATAAAAAAAAGTTTTTTTATACGTAAAAGAAAGAGCTTGGAATCGCTTCATTTTCTGGAAATTGAAATGGAAGAAATTCAGACTTAGTAAATTATTATGGACATGTGTTCGTTGGATACGTTGAGTCTGCACGAGTAACTAACCTTAACATTACAGTGATCTTTTCAAATGTCTGTGAGTTGAGTTTAAAAAGGTGAGAAGATATGAAATAGCGACGTGCTTGCACGTTTGTATGATGCTGCTTGTACTAGTCCAGACGTATGCCGGTTTTATAGTGCTAGCTCACTGAGATACCATGCCGCAGTTTAACATGAAAACCCTACTCAGACACTGTATACTGACCCCGAGATGACCAGTCCTTGTTTTAGCCCCTAATGCGCAACCTAGGCAGGGTGACAACAAGTCAATGTCTTTTGGTATGATACGGCCGTGGGATCGCAGGTAGAAGTAAAAGCACCGTGAGTTGCTATTTTAATCAGGGAATTAGGGGTCGAATACTAACACACACACACACACACACACACACACACACACACACACACACACACACACACACACACACACACACACACACACACACACACACACACACACACACACACCATTCCCACCAACACACACATACCATTCCGACCAACACACACTTACCTCCAACAAACACACACACACAATTCCGACCAACAAACTCACACACCATTCCCACCAACGCACACATACCATTCTAACCAACACACACCTACCATCCCAACCAACACACACACACCATTCCCACCAACAAACACATACCATTCTAACCAACACACACACACCATTCCCACCAACAAACACATACCATTCTAACCAACACACACAAACCATTCCGACCAACACACACATGCCATTTGAACCAACTCGCACAAACCAAAAAAACCAAACACATGCCATTCTAACCAACACACACATACCATTCCGATCAACACACACATACCATTCCAACCAACACACATATACCAATCCGACCAACACACACATACCATTCCAACCATCACACACATACCATTCAAACAAACACACACATACCACCCCAGAAACACACACTTACCATTCCAACAAACACCCACAAACCAAACCAACAAACACACACATACCATTCTAAACGACACACACCCACACTTACCATTCCAACAAACACACACACACAATTCCGACCAACAAACTCACACACCATTCCCACCAACAAACACATACCATTCTAACCAACACACACAAACCATTCCGACCAACACACACATGCCATTTGAACCAACTCGCACAAACCAAAAAAACCAAACACATGCCATTCTAACCAACACACACATACCATTCCGATCAACACACACATACCATTCCAACCAACACACATATACCAATCCGACCAACACACACATACCATTCCAACCATCACACACATACCATTCAAACAAACACACACATACCACCCCAGAAACACACACTCACCATTCCAACAAACACCCACAAACCAAACCAACAAACACACACATACCATTCTAAACGACACACACCCACACATCCCATTCCGACCAACACGCTGTCCTAAAGCTGATTGTCTTAATTTACAAATGTCATGCAGAGTTCTATTTAAAACTAAAAATAATATAGGTATATATTAAAACATTTATTAAGTCCAGAACTATCGATGTGACAGCGTCTTAAATAGCACGACCAGTATACATCAGTAATAATCTATGATCAATATACATGTATATTAGTGTTGCTATGGTGTTATCTGTATCTCTCCAATGTACGTAGGACGTGATGTGACGACATTGAAACCACTACACTAAGTGTTTCGTATTACCTCTGGTGTCTGTTGAAATACATTATATGGTCTTCACTAAATAAAATTAAAATTGTATAGCGCCCTCATCCAGTTAAGGTGAGGTGAAATTGGGTTTAACGTCGCGTCCAAGATTATTGCACTTATATAGCGACGTGCATGTACGTGTGTGTGTTTGTGTGGCTGCTTGTACTAGTCCGGACTGATGCCGATTTATAGCTCACTGAGATACCATGCCGCAGTTTAACATGAATACCCCACTCAGACACAGTATACTGACTCCGAGCCGACCAGTAATTGTTTTTTAGCCCCTTAATGCCGCGCGCCAGACAGGGTAACAACAAGTACCATCTTTTAACGTCTTTTGGTATGACGCGGCCGGGGATCGAACACCGGACCTTCCGCTCTCCGGGCGGACGCTCTTCCACTAGACCACGGAGGCGGTCCTCATCCAGTTAAAAATTAGAACAAATTGGACATTTAACTACTGAGTGTGAACATGAACACGTATTTCAGCATCTTCAATAACCTAGCATACTTTATATATCAGTGATATTAATAATATTAATAAAATAACAGAATGGAGACATAACACACTGGAATCTCGAGGACCTGGTTTCAGCGGAGTTATGCAATGTGTTTGTTTGTTGTCGCACTCAACAATATTTCAGCTATATGACGGCGGTCTGTAAATAATCGAGTCTGAATCAGACAATCCAGGGACTGATATCATGAGCATCGATGCACATGCATCAACCATGTCAGCGAGTCGGACCACTCGATCCCGGGAGTCGCCTTTTACGACAAGAATGGGTTGCTGAAGACTATTCTAACCCGGATCTTCACGGGTCGCAATGTGATAGGACATAAATATGTCAGGTGTTACTAGGCCCTTGCACAAACACTTTCTCAAATAGAAAACCATGTCGCAAGCGTGCGATGCAATACAACTAAAAAATGAAGCGGGGCCCAGCAGATTGCGCGTTAAAAAAAGCATTTCGAGGGAACCAAATAATGGATCAAATCACAGTTCAATAAATACATATATACTCAACAACAAAAGTTCCTGTGACACCAATATTTTAGTGTATTTTTCAAAAAAGTAAAGTTTGGTTTTCAATATTGTGTTACATGTATGGAATCAAGCCACAAAAACGCAACTGCTACAGAAAAGCATGCATTCCATGCAAAAGTTGACTTTTATGCAAGCTCCATGCATTTCACTACCCATGAATGTGTATAAAAACATGCGTTAATGGTATTCCATATGCATTGTTTAGTATCGTGCTGACAACAACCACTCAGAAAAACAACAAAATTACGCAATTATTCAACATTACGAAATGCTACGCCTGTCCGAAAATAAGTGTCTGCGGGCCATTGGTATGCTTGAAGGAGGATCTAGTCAACGTGATGTTGCAAGACAATTTAATGTCCATAGAAACACCATTTGGTGTTTATGGCAACGTTGGCAACAGACGAATGCAGTCAGAGACCATCCTCGGAGTGGCAGGCCACGCGTAACCAACAATCGACAAGACAACTGGATTTGAACACACACCTACAAAATCGATTCCAGCCAGCAGCAGTGACTTCAAGAAGCATCCATGGCCTTCGACGAATATCTTCACAAACCGTACGTCATCGCCTCAGATGTGCAGGGATTGTCGTCAGAAGACCCGCCAGACGTCCCATTTTGACAGGAAACCACCGTCAAGCACGTCTACAGTAGTGCAGACAGCGTCTACGCTGGACGGCCATGTAGTGGGGACAAGTTCTATTCACTGACGAGTCTCGTTTTTACCTCAGCCACAGCGATGGACGGATTCGAATGTTCCGACGTCGAGGTGAACGTAACGTCCATCATTGTGTCATGGAAGAAGATCGGTTCGGAGGCGGCAGCGTTATGGTATGGGGTGGGATTACAGCAAGTTAGAGGACCCGTTTGATAGCTGTAGAGGGAAATCTCAATGGACAGCGCTACCGCGACGAGATCATCGTTGTTCTACCGTTTTTGCGTGGTCATGGCCCAGGCATTACCTTTCAACATGACAACGCCCGGCCTCATATTGCTCGACTTGTTCAGGATTCTCTTCAACAAAACAACGTGAATGTCATCCCCTGGCCTGCTGGCTCCCCTGATCTCTCACCAATCGAGCACATGTGGGATGAGATGGATCGACGCCTTTGACGTCAACCACGTGTTCCACAGACACTCCAGGAACTTCGAAACATGCTCCAGCAGATATGGACAGATATCCCACAGGACTTTGTGCGACGCCTGGTCCATTCCATGAGACGAAGATGTGTTGCTTACATCGCAACCAGAGGTGGACACACACGCTATTGATTTGTAAATTGACATTTTAGCATGTTCATGTTGTTTTTTTTGTTAATGAAATCACGCATTTTCTGAAGTCGGTATGGCAAATTAAACCATTTGAACACTTAGAGGAGTCTTTTATCTGTTGCAAACCGAAATTGTTTCAGATTTGGTAAAAAACATAACTTTGCATTAAATCTTATTCAATGTCACAGGAACGTTTGTTGTTCGGTATATTTTATATCAAATAATTATTGGATAAATGAATACACGACTGAGAAAAAATGTCAGTTTAACGAACACAAAGGTTTCTCGAGAAAAGGCGGGTTTTAAAACTGATATGTTGCGGGAAATAAATAATATTTGTTTGTTTGTTGCTCTATGCCGCAGTCTAGAACATTCAAGTAATATGAAGACCACATGTAAATGATCGAGTCTGAGGTAGACAACCAAGTGGACGATATTGTGAGCAACGTTCCGTCGGAGTGTGAGACAACACGCAGAGCACTAAGTCACAGAGTTGGATACATATTCTGTAACCGGTATCCTCACAGGGTGAAAACAAATTGGTAAGCACAAGTTTGTGGTCGATACCAGGGACCACTTACACAAAGCGATCTTACTGCTACGACTATTGTAAACCTATGTTAAAGTATGGGAGTTACGATCATCTTAACTTTGTGCAAGTGGGCCCTGGTGGATATTGTTTTCGAAATGTTGAATATCAGCCTTTACATTAGGCCTAATTTGAAATGAGGGTTTCAGCTGTACTACAACAATGAAAGAAACGCGTCCAGTTCATGCGTGAAGTTGAAGTAGATTCTTGCCATAAAAAAATGGAATCGTCCTTTGCTGGGTCCATCAACACCCAATTGTATGGTCTATGGCGAGTGTGGCAGATACCCATACATAAACTCCCAAATTAGATGCTTGAAATCCTGGTTTAATATTCTTGGAATGCATGAACGCCGAATCCCCAAACTTGCTTATAATATGCTTGTACATTTAGACGACATGGGCGAAGTAACATGGGCGTCACATATTAGAAACCTCTTATTTTCTCATGGCTACGGCTTTGTATGGTTAAACCAAACATTTGATGATGTTAAACTCTTTTTGAAACAAGTTCATGAACAATCTACACATATGTTTTACCGGGGATAGCATTCCACTCTAGAAAACAGTTCAATGTATGACTTTTATAGAACTTTTAAGAGAAAAATACTTATCTACATTAACATCAAGAACCCATCTACGTCCACTTATTCAATTAAGGCTCGGATTGTTAGATCTCGGGATAAATGAAGGAAGAAAAATGTCCACTGAAAAGTCGAAGAGGTTTTGCCGTTATATCATTCAGCTATAGAAAATGAAATTCATTTTACTTTTGTATGTCCTCATTATTGTGATCTAAGATACAAGTTTATACCAGAACGCTATCTGTCAAATTATCCTGCACCTGCTTTTATTTCTCTTCTTTCTTCAAAAGACGATACAGTCATATTTAAACTGGCTATATATGTTAAAAATGCTATTTCCCTCAGAAACAAACTGTTAAACATGAGTACATATCCAAATATGTAAAACTACTTATTTGTAACTCTTGTGTATATGGGCCGGAGGCCTTACATGCAACAAATATCTTTGACTTTGGCTACTAACTAGACATCTTTGGAACAATCCGGATCTGTAGAGCTACTCTATTACTTCTTCATCTGATGTCAACTACGTGTGTGAAAAACTGTCAATATTGTCAACATGTTCATAAAATAGTCAGTTGTCTCCTTTCATCTGTGGTTAACATAAAGAGTAACATTCTTCTTACTAAAATGACACCCACTAAAATGACGCGGCCGGGAAATCTTTTGTAAAAAACAACCTTGTTCCGTAAAAGAAACAGGAAAAAATAATTTCTCTTCAGGTCTTACCACCAAATATATATTGTCGACTGGACAGACCACACACGACCATCAAACGACCCCAGTTAAAAATCAGTTTGTCGTGCTAGTGTTATGCTGCATGTCTTTTGTGGTTTTACATGTACATGTAAATATGTTTTATATTATATCTGTTGATATTTAAAAGGGGCCAGGCTTCGACTACTACAGGCCCAGCAAAGGACTATGTAGGATAAGGACCCTGTCTGGCCCACTGGACATTTTTAAGTTAAAGTGGAAATCTTAGGACATGTATGAAGAGATCAGACATGTTCAAATTGCTGACAACTAGCCCTTTTGTCTCTCTTGCAAGTTTTGTACTTATGAACATCAGCGTGGGCATGAGACTTGTCTCATGTTCAAATACTAGAAGAACGCATCATATAAACCTCTCGAATCATCTTTTGGACACTGTGTATCTTTACATGTGCATTTAGTGTTGTCAGTTTAAGTCCCACACTTCCCAACTCGTCCTTGTTTCAAATCGTTCATACACCACTTCCCCCTCCTTCTAACATAAATCTTATGATGACCACACATCCAACAGTTAACCTGTACTCCAATGACATACTGTAAACTACGGTAAAAACGAGCTCAAAGGGACCACTCATTTTAGTTCGTTATAACCGTAGTTCGGTATAAGCAAATGTACGGAATATATACAGCAAATAGACACGACAAAAAATAGTTCGTTATAACCGCCATTTCGTTATAAGCGTGTTCGTTATAAACGTAGTTTACTGTATCTACAAGGCCTCGTGTCACACAGGACGCAAATTACGAGGTCTTGTACTGGGAGAAGTCACCCTTTAACCCTTTCAATTATATTGTGGAGCTCCTTTACCGCTATACAAAATACAAAGCAACCATTGTATACAACCATTGATTCGTCTCTAGAAGGGTACTTACAAAGTCACATTTTGTAACTATATTTGTAACATTTTGTCTCTGTTATCTATTGTACCAACTTCGATATGAACTTAGATTTACTATTATTCCTTTGTACAATGTGATTTTAAATACCAATTAAAACAAGAGAAAAGGGTAGTTCAACAGCGGTACTTTTATGTAATCAAAATACCAGTATTTCAGTTATATCAAGTACAATTTCTTATGGTAACTGAAATGGGTACAATGTGAGACAGTGTGATATTCATTCATCGAGGTGACATGACATTTCGTTTCTGTAGGTGGTGTCCAGTTCCACCGCCCTACCTCAATCGGAATGCGATGATTACATTCTAAAATGTGAAACATATATCCTTATTTCTTATAAAAAAGAAAGCACAATCTCATTAAAGTCATATCTTAGTTCTAAACAAAGTTTAGCGGTAGCGAGAACCAAGATATGATTTTAAAGAGATTGGATGAAAGCATGTCTCCAGTTTCAAATCACTTTTAAATGTTTATATATGGTACACGTTGAAGATGAATCAACGGCAGACACCCATGGTTAAAAAAACTGGTCACCTAAAAAAAGAAAGGAAAAGAAAAGACATTATACAAATTCTATTTTGTTATAATAATTATTAATAATAACCTTTATTGGAACTGGCCTAGCCCATGCAGTACACGGTTAGAGTGTTCGCTCCTTAAAGGGGGCCAGGCTTGGACTGATATCCCCATACTTCTGATCCATATAACAGGATGGGTTGGATTTGGGCATCAGTTACAACGCATTAGTAGTTTTAAACGTCCATAGTTGTTAATCATTAATAATTCACACCCAATAAAACAGCAACCACATCGTGGATGGAAGATAGCGCCTAACGAATTCACTTAGTATTTGTAATACATACAAAGTTGATATAAATCGACTACATATTTTGTATACATTATCGGAATGTGGTCAAAGGGAAGCAACTCTTACGTTCTTACCTCTTACGGCAAGTGTGGGTTGCTGAAGACCTATTCTAACCCGGATATTCACGGGTTCGGCTATATGTAATTGCATCTGTTTATTTTAAGAATTTACCAGATGTCTCCAGATTCAGGAAACACATTTGTTCAACACCATTTGCATACCCGTGCTAATTCTGAATTCTGGGTTAGAATTGGTTTCCAAGAAACCATGCTGGTCCTCAAAGGTCGCTTGGGGGTCAGGCTGGATGACTCGGTTGATTGCGTGTCATTACACCCGGACGGTGTTCGTAATATCAGTCACTGGATTGTCTGGTCAAGATTATTTACAGACCGACATCATATATCTGGAATATTGGGGAAAACGGCGTTAAACAACAAACAAACTATCTTTGTCGCCAAGCAAGGGAAAATAATGGAGTCATTGATAGTGTTTTTTCGCTCAAAATGCATGTGATAGAAAATGCATATAAGTACATAATAAATAAGTCAAATCAATATGCATTTCTTTGTGTCGAAGTTCAATTGTTTGTTGATGTTTTATAAATGAGGTTTGGCACATATGTAAATGTCACTCTGTGATTCATACCTTTTAGAACGCCTTAAAGATGCAATTATATTTCTCGTAAAAGGGAATCGTTACAATTTTAACAGTCAGAAGGTAAAACAAATATTTTACTTGACGAGAAGAGATATGCTACAGCGGTTTTTAGGAGTTCGAGTTTTTCCTTTTACAACGTAATTTAGTAAAATTAATAAATAAAACGGAAACAATTATTTATCTAACATATAGAATTAGTTGTGAGTCTTCTACTATTCATCCTAGTAACGATGGGCGGGGTTTAGATCAGCCAATGAAAAAAAATGTAGTCATTGACGTCGTGACTGTCATGCCATCTCAACCAATCAGCACTGAGTTGCTATGACGTCACGTCATTGTCGTGGGGCCCGCTCATTTCCATTGCGACTCACCAGCTGATAGGAAGCCTTTACGTGGCGGGATTTTCAAAATGAGTACTCATGACATGGATCAAAAGCCGGAGCCTGACCGCAAGCCGAGGATACTAGATGAAACAGCGTTTCAAAGATTCAGCATTGGCTCAAAGTAAGTGACAACATTTCTTATTTCATACAACTATGCCTTGAAGCTAGAGTTTTGTCATCTCTTCAGCGTTACTGAAATATCATTGAACTAGAGTCTATTACATTTGGTGCATCTAAACAGCTCTTGCTCATTTGGTGTTTTATTCCTGCCTCAATTGTCTCCAGTTCACTGAAGACAATGGCCCAGTTCTTGGAAGCTCGGAGACAAATGGAGGCGCAAGTTTCCGTTCTCATGTCCGATTTTGTTGATGGGTGGAAGAAAACACTGCACAAGACCGTCGGTAAGATGGACAATGCCGATCTTGACATTTTATGCAGATAATTGTTCCCTTTCATTGGAAATTGTTTCATTTTACCAGTACTTGTCTTAAAGGAGATATATTTATTATATAGGATCGTATATGTATAATTCAACATTTAAGAATTTCTTCCATTTTATTGAACTAGTTTTTAAGACTACCTAATCTAAGGGGAAATAACTCTATGTGTAAAAGGGGAGACTATCCTCAACCTGCGATAATATCCTATTCTTAACGCTGGCATCATTGTCACGCAGATATTGAGTATGGAACAATGAGACACCTATGGCAGCAGATCATTGCTGAGAATCTGGAGACTGCACATATTCACGATCGTGTGAAGAATGAGCTCGGACGCTATGACGGTCCTCTTGAAAACTTGCGTTCGTAAGTAGAAACTCATAAAATAGCCCTAGTGTCAATCGAACTTGTGGCACATGTTCTTCGTAGTATCATCGGCCATTACAGTGAATCACTACAGTGAAAGTTGTTAAACATGGTTAAGATTCACCTGACTTCCTGCCATTATTTAAGTATTCAATGTTTTCATAATTGAAGAACATTTGGTTCCGACGTAACTATGAACTATGAAAGGTTCTTTTCTAGAACTGATTTATTCACATAAAAGGTTAATATACTGGCCAACAGACAGTCCTAGCAGTCATCCATGCAAAAACCATTACGTTTGTCTTCTCATCTTATGATGCTGATCAACTAAATAGTTCAGTCAGTGTTTCTAGTCTAGAAATGGGCAGAAATTGATAATTGTTTGTAACAAACAATTGTAGTATTTCTTTAGACTCCTAGATACCACACTTAGAGGCCTTAGGGGGCCTATTCACAGAATAATGTAGCAAATTGTCCAGAAGTTACCAAAACCCATGGACAGATGCAATAACCGTTTTTTCTTTTTAACCAAAAGTGATAATAAAAAGAACTCAATAGTTGTGATGTTAAAAGTCTGTGGTACAAAATTTTAATTGTCATGTACTGCTGTAATGAACTTGATTCAATGTTTCTGTTATAGCTACATGAGGGCACCAATCCACCAGAAAGCTGAGGAGATTCTTGAGTACTACAAAGACACTCAAGACAGGCACAAGATCATCCTGGAGAGCATCAGCACAGCCAAAAGGGTATGCAAGTTTCCAAAATAGTAACTGTAGAAATGTTCCCACATAAACGGGAAATCAAGAACCACAAATGTTAATATGTTTTTTAGATCAGAATCATTGTTTATGTGCACATTACTTTTTTCTTATTCATTTACTATGTAAAATGTGAAACATGCTTTAGCGTTATCCATTAAAATGTGCTCCTATCTACAGGACTAACATCAACACATCCTTTCAGTTTTAGTAAAAATCAAGTGTAATCAGTGTTATCATTTTTCTACAGATTTATCATGAAAGGATGAGGAGACTTGAAGATGCCAAGGAAGAGATGGAGCGAAAGAAATATCGCAGCAAGTCTTCAAAAAAGTATCGTGAGCTTGACTGCAGGATACTTCGTCTTCAAGGTGATGTTGAGAGAGGCCGCTTACAGTACCTAGAGCGTCTGAATCAAGAGAAAGAAGAAAGACCTCTCTATCTCAAAGTTAGTTAAATATTTGTTTATAACTAGTTTTCACGTTTTAATATTTTTTTCCATCTAAGATATTCAGCACTCAACTTAACTGGTGGGTATTTGGCGCTCATAGCTTCAGAGAGATGAGAACCTGCTATTGTTGTACCTCTATTAAAAATCTTGCAATTCCATTGGTTAATCCGTACAATGTGAGGAAACTATGCATTTCAATGCAGACCCTCAAATTTTGTGACTGTCATGTCACATGATCAGTATTGACCTGTCACGTAATGAATATTGATTCATCTGCTAGAAAACAAGATGGCATCTGGTACTAACTTTCATGGCTCGTAACTAGGTTAATGTAATGAAACAGAGGATGTTTTTTTAAAGGCTTCATAAACCTTAAAGTGAATTTCGGTGGAGCAAAACAAATGTTTACTCTTGACATGGTCAATTTGCGAAAACAATGGCCCTCGGACCTGACCCCTTTGGCAGTCTGATTGGACCTCGTCCAGTGGCCTAGGTCAGGGGCGGGGTCCTTTTTTCACATATTGACTTCGTCAAGAGCAATTATTTGTATATTATTTAAAGTCTTTGGCCATGTGGGTCAGTAAACAGTCTTTACTCATGTACATGATATGTAGTTTGCTAGTGGGGTAAAAAGAGCCATTCTTTTCTACATTAGAAGCTAGAACTGTGCTATAGCATATTATCCCAGTCTGAAACTAATGCCACTGTTTCATTACTCAAGTCTAATTAAATTTGTTTTATCTGGTAGCCATAAGTTAGGAAAAAATCTACTGATCTGGAAGGACAAATTCAGGCTAGTAACTCAACTTTTTTTTTGCTCAGACTGTTTTCCCTACTCAGGGATTCTCATGACCTGCTCATAGGCCGATATTACGCCCCGAGTCTGCAGCCAATGTCAGTAGAAATTCCCACATTGGAATTACAAATTTCCAAATTCATGTAGTTTTTGTTATAACCAGTGATAACCAATGTTATGGCTCTGCCACTTGCAAGTCACTGATAACCAGATCAATAAAGAGGACCGAAAAGGCTTTAGTGCTTAGTTTTACACTACATGTATTAAGTTGAATGCAATTTAAAATACCTCTTAATATGAGAAAATAAGAATGTTAACAAAATCCCAATTTTGAAAAAAAAGTATGCCTTTTTATCAGTTTTTCTTCCAAAGGCATCTCATTTGGGATCCTAGATGAATCCCTGCTACTATTTACAACAAAATTACCAAAAGTACCATCAACATAAACCAAATTAAACAAAGCTTGAGATCTGTCAGGAGTATAACACACTCACATACATAAATAATAACCTTCTCTGATGCAAAGATATTGTTTTTATGTGACAGAGCATGAAGAAAGCAAAGCGTAGCTTTGACAGACTTGAGAAGGACAGACTCACACATGTGAGAGATATTTTCCTGGAAACTGTCAAGATTTCAGAGCTTCAAGAAGACCGGTAAGCTGACAGTGTACTGCAGTGTACAGACATAGGTGTTCTTGTATCCAGACCTATAAGACATACCTAGGTCCATGTGCAATAAAAGCAGCAAACAGGGACTGATACTAATAATTTGCTCTGTGGTATAAAAAGATATTTATTTGATCAGTTACTTGATAAGCACAGGTAATATACCTATAGGGAAGCATGCAACAGGACATTTGTATACAGGGAATGGTATTGGGGTTTATTTAGCTACATGTATATATACTTTTCTTGTTAAAATTAGGCATATTTAAACCAGTGCTGGTTATTACTCTGATTATTATGATCCTGTGATATAAGTGCCACCATATCTGTCTTATTAATCTCCCAAAACAGTCAGGGCTTTAGATCTGTGCAAGAAGCACATTTTATTTTTCATATGAAATGAAAATTTAAGCATAACAGATTTTCGAGTAAAAAAATCCAACATTCTAAGTCTTAAGTTTTCAGACTACTAACTTCTTCAAATAATTGTAACAATTAATGTACAGAATGTGAAAGGGCTCCATTTTTAAAAGCCTGTCTTTTCCAATTCCCTGCCCAATGAAGTATGCATTAACCAGAATATCATTTTCTATTCCAGGGGTAGCAGAGAGACATGCACAAATGAGCTGCGCCGCAACCTTGAGAACCTCAAACTGGAGCAGGAGATACTGAAGTATGACAAGGTGTTCCTAAAAGACTATGACATCCCAGCCTACCAGGTACATCTATACATGACACTGTCCCTTCTCCATTCAGGGTGGTCTCTTGTCTTTTCATGCTTGACACTGCTCCTACTCCTGCTCTAGGGTGGACACTGATGTCTATATGCATGGTACTGTTATTAATGCTACCATCACACCAAAGTAGTTCTTTCCCGTTCTACCCTGTTCTAAACATAATACTAGAATGGGCTGTGATCACGGTAGAGCGCGTAGTTTGGCTTAAAATACGATGCTAGTTCGTTCATAAGCAGTCCTCAATACGTCTATCTCGTTCTTAGCCAGTATGTTATCATTATAAGGACTAGTGGGCTTAAACTGTTAGTTTCTATCACTGCTTATGAGTGCACACTCATGCCAACATGCATAACACTGCTCCAGATTGTCTTATGGGGGGACACTGGTGCCAACATGTATGACACTGCTCCAGATTGTCTTATGGGTGCACATTGGTGCCAACATGCATGACACTACTCCAGATTGTCTTATGAGTGCACACTGGTGCCAACATGCATGACACTGCTCCAGATTGTCTTATGGGTGTACACTGGTGCCAACATGCATGACACTGCTCCAGATTGTCTTATGGGGGGACACTGGTGCCCACATGCATGACACTGCTCAAGATTGTCTTATGAGTGCACACTGGTGCCAACATGCATGACACTGCTCCAGATTGTCTTATGGGTGTACACTGGTGCCAACATGCATGACAGTGCTCCAGATTGTCTTATGGGTGGACACTGGTGCCCACATGCATGACACTGCTCTGGATTGTCTAATGGGTGCACACTGGCGCCCACATGCATGACACTGCTCTGGATTGTCTTATGGGTGCACACTGGTGTCAACATGCATGACACTGCTCCAGATTGTCTTATGGGTGTACACTGGTGCCCACATGCATGTCACTGCTCCAGATTGTCTTATGGGGGGACACTGGTGCCAACATGTATGACACTGCTCCAGATTGTCTTATGGGTGCACATTGGTGCCAACATGCATGACACTACTCCAGATTGTCTTATGAGTGCATACTGGTGCCAACATGTATGACACTGCTCCAGATTGTCTTATGGATGGACACTGGTACCCACATGTATGACACTGCTCCAGATTGTCTTATGGATGGGCACTGGTACCCACATGCATGACACTGCTCTAGAGTGTCTTATGGATGGGCACTGGTACCCACATGCATGACACTGCTCCAGATTGTCTTACGGATGGGCACTGGTACCCACATGCATGACACTGCTCCAGATTGTCTTATGGATGGGCACTGGTGTCCACATGCATGACACTGCTCCAGAATGTCTTATGGAACGGCACTGGTACCCACATGCATGACACTGCTCCAGATTGTCTTATGGATGGGCACTGGTACCCACATGCATGACACTGCTCCAGATTGTCTTATGGATGGGCACTGGTGTCAACATGCATGACACTGCTCCAGATTATCTTATGGAACGGCACTGGTACCCACATGCATGACACTGCTCCAGATTGTCTTATGGACGGGCACTGGTACCTACATGCATGACACTGCTCCAGATTGTCTAATGGGTGGACACTGGTGCCAACACGTATGACACTGCTCTAGATTGTCTTATGGGTGCACATTGGTGCCAACATGCATGACACTACTCCAGATTGTCTTATGAGTGCACACTGGTGCCAACATGCATGACACTGCTCCAGATTGTCTTATGGATGGGCACTGGTGTCAACATGCATGACACTGCTCCAGACTGTCTTATGGGTGGACACTGGTACCCACATGTATGACACTGCTCCAGATTGTCTTATGGGTGCACATTGGTGCCAACATGCATGACACTACTCCAAATTGTCTTATGAGTGCACACTGGTGCCAACATGCATGACACTGCTCCAGATTGTCTTATGGGTGTACACTGGTGCCAACATACATGACACTGCTCCAGATTGTCTTATGGGTGGACACTGGTGTCCACATGTATGACACTGCTCCAGATTGTCTTATGGGTGGACACTGGTACCCACATGTATGACACTGCTCCAGATTGTCTTATGGGTGCACACTGGTGCCAACATGCATGACACTGCTCCAGATTGTCTTATGGGTGTACACTGGTGTCCACATGCATGACACTGCTCTGGATTGTCTAATGGCTGCACACTGGTACCCACATGCATGACACTGCTCCAGATTGTCTTATGGGTGCACACTGGTGCCAACATGTATGACACTGCTCCAGATTGTCCTATGGATGGGCACTGGTACCCACATGCATGACACTGCTCCAGATTGTCTTATGGATGGGCACTGGTGTCAATATGCATGACACTGCTCCAGATAGCCTTATGGCAGGAAACTGGTGCCTACATGCATGACACTGCTCCAGATTGTCTTATGGATGGGCACTGGTACCTACATGCATGACACTGCTACAGATTGTCTTATGGATGGGCACTGGTGTCAATATGCATGACACTGCTCCAGATAGCCTTATGGCAGGAAACTGGTGCCTACATGCATGACACTGCTCCAGATTGTCTTATGGATGGGCACTGGTGTCAACATGCATGACACTGTTCCAGATTGTCTTATGGATGGACACTGTCGCCTACATTCATGACACTGTTTCAGAATGCCTTATGGGAACACTGGTGCCAGCATGCATGACACTGCTCCAGATTGCTTTCTGGGAACACTGGTGCCCACATGCATGACACTGTTGCAGATTGTCTTCTGGGAACACTGGTGCCCCCATACATGACACTGATCCACATTCACCCTGATGAATGTCAGGTGAAGAGAAAATTCTTGCATGACCTGCGAAGACCTGGGCTAGAATAGGTCTTCAGCAACCCATGCTTGCCCTGAAAGGCTACTGTGCTTGTAGTAAGAGGCCACTAACAGGATTGGGTAGTCAGGCTTGTTGACTTGGCTGATGCATGTCATTGTATCCAAGTTGTGAAGATCGATGCTCAGGATTTCAATCACTTGATTGTATGGTCAAGACAAGGTTACATGCAGACCGCTGTCATATAGCTGGAATATTGCTGAGCGCGGCTTTGAACAACAAACATCCGTGCACACTCTTCAACTGGAGGCTTGTCTCAGGTTCTAGGTAGAGCTCACAACTGGACATCTTTGAGTTGATCCCTGAAACAAACAGTACAATTGCCAAGAACACTATACAGACAGTTTTGTACAAAGATTTGAGTCTGCTAGACCAAAGTTGTTTTGGGGTATTATTTTCAGTTATTTAGAATTATTATAGTGGCTTTTATCAATTAAACTCGCCATATAAAAAGAAACTCTGACTTGCTACTACAGCTACAGGCAGCTGGGGTCCAACTTGGTGAATAACATAAGCAGTTTGCTCCCTTCCTTTTCATTTGGACAGATAATTTATTTTTCAATTTCTAAGTCCCCAGGCTAATTTTGTGAGGTACATATTCATTTGTCCATGTGTTTGTCCACCATGTGGGATAGTATCACCAGCTTAAAATAGTAAACATTGTCATGGGGTATTACATAAAAATGAGTCATAAGTGTGCCTTATAATTTTTAGCATTAGCAGAGACAATAATGTGGCACCAGGAACTTATTTAAACAGATTTTAATGTGCCAATCTTAATACAAGGACTTTTGAACCCTAAATATGTGACATACCGTATTCGACGTAATAAGCGCCCCGCTATAATAAGGGCCCACAGTGATATTTTCTAATATAATGGCTAGTGAACAATCCCAATTGGCACCCTTCCGATTGATCACTGTACACAAGACTTATTTTTTCGCGTATAATACGCACTCGTGGGTTATATGCACCCTTAATTATGGGCAATTAAATTCTGGGAAAATGTATCTGTCGTACATGCACATTTCAGGCTGTCAGCATAAACCACAAAATTTATCTTTCAACTCTGTTTTTTTTCCACCAAAATAATATTCTAATAAGAGCCCCTTGTTTCTAAATTTTAGAACGCCCTGGGCGCTAATTACGTCGAATACAGTATACAGTGGTGATATCTAGCTGCAAAGTTATGTACTGGTTGTCTACACTCATCTTCCCGAGGCAAGTGTGTCCACTAGCCTGTATCAAAGCCTAGTTGTTACCCTTGCCACATCAATATGTGCGATAGTCCAATCATATTTAGAAAGTGGGCTTGATGTGGCAAGGGTGGAAACAAGACTTTGATAAGGCTAGTGGATGCTCTTGCATTGGGAAGATGGTCTACACCATGTACTGATGTTTGCAAAATAATATTTATAGAATCCCTCTCACTTATGTTTTTATACATAAAGTGTGTTTTAGTCCATAACAAATGAGTTATCAGATTTTCTTCCCACCCAGCTCTCTACTACCAAATACCCTGCCTCACATCATTTTAGTGGCCTTTCATTAAGTACCATCAGGCCATTTGTGCTACATGTGTTCCCTTCTTTATTTATTTGATGAAATCAATTATATACACATAGTCCTTGATGAGAATCACATCCATCAACAATTTATGTTCAAAGATGACTTGAACAGTTTGTTGCAAAAACAAAGTATACAAAATAAAGTGCCTCCAGCTTCAAAATAGAAAGATATAAATTAAATGAAAATGAAATAATTTAGTCTGATCTTATGTTTTAGTTTGTATAAATTTTGTTCCTTGGTTTAATATCTAAAGCAAACATTTATACCAAACAGCACGTCTCCTGCAATTCATAATGGATGCTGCACAGGGGAACTGATTAATCTTTGAATATAGATATGATCACTGGATCATCACTTTTAGGGAATGTGATTCATTTGTTTTTATTAATCTTAGGAGTATGTCCCTCACCAATATGACGAGGAGGAGGAGGAAGAAGAAGTAGGAGAAGAAAGGTCTGATGGAGAGCAGGAACCAGAAATGTGAGCAGGTGTTCTTACATGTTGTAAGAAGTTGGGGGTTTACAGAATCCCTGGTTTCCCCCAATTAGTATACTTATTCAGCTGTGTCACAGGTGAATTTACTTTGGGTATCATATTGAGTATTCAAAATTAAGGGGTCCCTGAAGTCCTTGAGGTTTGCTGCTAAAGTATTTGAATCTAGGGACGCCAAATATTTGATTTTTAACATTAGGGTTATGACAGGACTATGAGATTTTCATGCATAATTTCAAACACTGATATTACTTAACTGCAGTAAGTAATATGACTTTTAATTTTTCTGTATATTTTTTCAAGGCTTATTTCTTCATCACATCACATCATTTACTATTTAATGGAAACTTTCTCTATTACAGCATTGTGGAGACAGCAGTGGAGAGCTGTAAGTATTTATCATGCATAGATCACTACTTGCTAGGGAATCCCAGATTGTTGATAATCTCCCTGATAAATAATACTTGGTGATACTTGTGATTAGACAAAATTTACGATTTTGAAATCGTGTTTAACTGCAAGGTCTGATACATCTATCACAGAAGTTCTGTTGGTTGGAAAGTATGCTTGGGTTTTTCTTTGAATTGTTTAATCCTTCTTAAAACCATACTTACAATGTCCCTGTTACTGCTAAGTAAGGAATACAGCATAACATTTCAGCGCAAACCAGCCTTGAGAGTTGTAAACACTAACCTTATCTTTCAGTGACCACCACGGATCAGCTCCCGAATCGCCAACTTCTGCCACCGCTGCAGCAGCAGTCTATCCCAGTGGTTCAGGACATCCAGGACGACCAGCTCTGGTGGGCACAGATCAGACCCACCAGGAGAACAATTGATCCTCTCACAGCCCCTCCACCCACCACACTCAGGGATGTTGCAACTTCCTTTGTTGAGAGTGAGTAGCCAGCTTATGTCTTTCTGATATAACCCCACAGGTATTTGGGTAAACTGGTCTCCAGTAACTCATGCTTGTTGAAAGAGCTGACACATGAGGATCTGGTGATAGTGATGTGTGATCTGGACCAACTTGCACATGATCATTGTGCTATTGCAGTTGTTACTCCTATGCATAGTTGTAACCAAGATTGCATATTGTTGGTGTGTCATTGTGTCCCCACTGGGTTGTGTTGCTCATGTCATCAACCATTTGTTTGCCTTGCCTCATATTGATTTTTTCACAGGCCATTGTGTATTAAGTGGAATGATATGTGGTGTATCCACTGTCTGATATATCACACGTATTGGACAGGCTCTTTCAGAATATGGGTGCAGAATAGTAAAAATGCATATTACTTATATTGAAGCTGCAGTACTTTTAATACTGTATTGTTTGATCAGCAAAAAGAGACGCTTTTATTTATTCAATTGTTTGCTATGTTACCCTGATGGCATGGTTTGACACTCACATTTTGACCACTACATAGCACCCGTGAGCTGTAGCTACTGCATCTTCCCAAGGCAAGGGCGTTAACTGACTATGAAAGTCCAGTCTCTACCCTTGCCGAACTAGGCTGGAATTTCCAGGCTTGATCGTTGCGCCACCAGTGGCTATTACTAGTTATGTCCCTTCTATGTCCCATCTATTGACCAATCAGATTCCACCTCTTATATAACTTGCATTTGCTGCAAACAAAATGGTGATGCCCAGTCAAGACAATCTGATCGATAATCAAGATCCATATTGTAATAAAACGGGCCTTACCCCGTGAAATGCATCAAATCACTTAGCACCTTGATTAAAATCATGAAAAGATTTGCAATGATTTGTCGATGCACAGTTTGCGGTACACATGCTTTGCAAATCATGCAATTGACTGAAATCTGGACATTGAAATCCACATTGTTTACGAAGCAGATGTCTAGTTTGTTACATGATTTTGATTGGACCATGCATAGACTCGTTAGTCTAGGCAAAATGTAACTCAGGAATTCCAGCCTAGTTCGGCAAGGGTGGCAACTGGACTTCAATCGTCAGTTAACTCCTTTGCCTTGGGAAGACGCGGCTACTTGAAATCTTTGTAAAAAAATTGTGCTATTTCCATGTTTTTTTCTTGATATTCCAGAGAAACTGAAACATCACAATAAGTCACCTGAACCATCCTCCAGCGAGGACGAACATGTTCCCTTCTATGCTCCTGGTGGAACATCTAACATGACAAATGTGAGAGTCAAGGTCATTCGAGAACACGGTGGAAGGGGTCCAAAAGATCTGCCTAAACTCAGAATTGGTATGAATCCTTTTATTTATTGTTTCAGTTTTACTGCTGTTGACATGTGCACAGCAAATAAAACCCTCT